>NW_026988482.1:38522500-39722500 GCF_030222135.1 Aotus nancymaae
GGATGATGGAATGGGACTGTTTCATCATATAAATTTTTAAAATATGTATTTCTTTTTGATTGCTAATTTGTTACTAAAATATTTCAGATTTTCATCTTCTGTCTTGCAACTTGGGTCTTGGGGAAAACTCACTTGGGCTTTGGTCTTAGGAATATGTTTCTATTTTTTTGAATAGTTTGAGGAGAATTGGTATTAGTTCCTCTTTGAAAGTTTGGTAGAATTCGGCAGTGAAGCCATCCAGTCCTCGGCTTTTCTTTGTTAGGAGATTTTTTATTACTGATTCAATCTCTGTACTCATTATTGGTCTGTTCAGGTTTTTATATCTCCTTCTGGTTCAATCTTAGTAGGTTGTATGTGTCCAGGAATTTATCTGTTTCCTCTAGGTTTTCCAGTTTGTTAGCATATAACTGTTCATAATAGTTTCTCATGATCTTTTGTATTTCTGTCATATCAGCTGTAACGTCTCCTTTTCCATTTCTGATTTTGTTTATTTGGGTCTTCTCTTTTTTCTTGTTTAGTCTAGCTAATGGTTTATAGATTTTGTTTATCTTTTCAAAAAGCCAACTTTTCATTTTATTGATCTGTTGTATTTTATTTTTAGTCTCTATTTCATTTAGTTCTACTCTGATCTTTATGATTTCTTTCCTTCTACTAATTTTGGTTTTTGTTTATTCTTTTGTAGTTCTATGAGGTACATTATTAGGTTGTTTATTTGCAATCTTTCTACCTTTTTGATGGAGGAATTTATTGCTATAAATTTCTCTCTTAGTGGTGCTTTGGCTGTCTCCCATAGGTTTTGGTATGTTGTGTTTCCATTTTTATTTCTCTGTATTTTTTCTTTCTTTCTTAATTTCTTCAGTGACCCAATGGTTGTTTAGGAGCATGTTGTTTAATTTCCATGTATTTGTGCACTTTCCAAAATTCCTCTTGGTATTGATTTCTACTTTTACTCCACTGTG
Source organism: Aotus nancymaae (assembly GCF_030222135.1). Classification (NCBI taxonomy): domain Eukaryota; kingdom Metazoa; phylum Chordata; class Mammalia; order Primates; family Aotidae; genus Aotus; species Aotus nancymaae. Next base: position 38,523,460 of record NW_026988482.1, read on the forward strand.
GTTTGGGAAGATGCTTGACATGATTTTGAGTTTTTAAAATTTGTTGAGACTTGTTTTGTGGCCTAATGTATGATCCATTCTGGATCATGTTCCATTTACTGATGAGAAGAATGTGTAATCTGTAGCTGTTGGATAAAATGTTCTGTAATTGCCTGTTAGGTCCATTTAGTCTAAAGTACAAACAATTCAATGTTTCTTTGTTGATATTCTGTCTGGTCCGTCCAGTGCTGAGAATAGGGTATCAAAGTTCCCAACTGTTGTGTTGGAGTCCATCTCTTCCTTTAGATTAAATAATATTTGCTCTATATATGTAGGGACCTTAGTGTTGGGTACATATATGTTTAAGATTGGTATATCCTCTTGATGAATTTATCCCTTTGTCACTATATGACTTTCTTTGTCTCTTTTTACTGTTTTTGACTTAAAGTCTGTTTTATCTGGTATCTATTCACTTTTGGTTTTCATTTACATGGAATATCTTTTTTTCATCCCATGTGTTTTTATATGTGAAGTTAGTTTCTTGTAAGCAGCATATAGCTTGGCAGTTAAAAAAATCTAGTAAACCAGTCTATACTATTTAAGTGGAGAATTTAATCTGTTTACATTCAAGGTTATTTATGATAGGTAAGGGCTCATTCCTGTCATTTTAAAAATTGTTTTTTGGTTATGTTGTATCACCTTTGTTCCTTTCTTTCTCTCTTGTTTTCCATTGCTTATGGTGGTTTTTTTGTAGGGGTAACATTTGAGTCCTTTATCTTTCTCATTTATGTGTCTGTTCTACCAGTGAGTTTATATTTTTGTGTATTTTCATGATAGTGGATATTGCCCTTTTGCTTCCAGATGTAGGACTTCCTACATCTGGAGTGGTGTTGCTCACTGCAACCTCTGCCTCCTCGGTTCAAGCAATTCTCTGCCTCAGCCTCCCAAGTAGTTGGGATTATAGGTGCCCACCACCATGCCCAGCTAATTTTTGTATTTTTAGTAGAGATGGTGTTTCACCATCTTGGTCAGGCCAGTGTTGATCTCCTGACCTCATGATCCACCTGCCTCCGCCTCCCAGAGTGCTGAGATTACAGGTATGAACCACTGCGCCCAGCCCCAATGTTTATTTACTTGATCAAATCATTCTGGTTTTTTAAAATGCAATGTAAGTACAACCTCTTACTAAAAGCCTTCCTAGACATGCCCTCCACTTTCCATTCCTTCATCATTCCATCCCGTCTGCCACCTCTGTGATCCAAGCCATCATAATATCTTCTGATTATGGCATAAGACAAGACAACTGCTAGATCTCCAGCCATCACATTTGCACTCCAAGAAGCACATTAGGGGAGGGAGGTGAAGTGCAAAAGAGCCTCCTTCCAGATGACGTAGTCCTTCTCAGATGGCTTTCAGAAGCAATACCCAAGAACTTCACTTACTTATATCTCATTGTCTAGTCCTTGCTGAAAGGGAGTTTGGGAGATATAATCACATCATCAACTGAAATAAAATCAGAGATCTGTGTAGAGAGGAAGATGGTTATTAGATGGGCAATTAGCATTCTCTTCCATGACTTGTTTTCCTGTTTCTATTTTTTAAAAAATATGGAACCACTCAGACTGCAGTCTCCCCCTCTTACTCTCCCAGAGGAAGAGAAGAATGATTTTCAATGGCAAATAACAGTTGCAGCAGAGCAACACCAAGAGCTGGCTTTTCAGCCAGGAGCAGACCCTGTGTCTCCTTGTGGTTTTTCATGCTTTACACATTCAGAGAAACTTCTCTAGTAACAAACTACAGAAATGATTCCTGAAAGTATAATCTTCCCCCGCTTTTACTGTTGTTCCCTACAATTCATTCTCTAAACAACCATTGTTTCTAAATAGATTATGCTGTTTCCCAATTTAAACATCTTTAATACCCTTTATTGTCCTTAGGACAAGGCTACTAATGTTAGTAAGACCTAGAATGCCTGTGTAACGTAGCACTGCCAACCTCCTTCCTCCTCCAAGTCCCATCCCTCTTGCTCTCATTCTTGGCTTCACCTACACTGGCATTACTTCAGTTGTTTGAATGTGCCAGGCTCTTTTTGTCCTTTGCACTGGCTGTTCCCTCTGTCTTGAACTCTCTGCCCCCAGCTGACTGCTACTGCTGAGTGTTAGCTGACATGCTGCCAGGTGTCAACTGAAATGTCATATCCTGAGAGGCCCTTCCTCATCATTTTAGTCAGAGCACCTTCTTACTCTCATTCTTCTTGGGCTCTACATTCTCACTTATAACCTTCCCACAGTTCAGGACACTGCATTGATGTGTGTGATCACTTCTGATGGCCAGTATCCCTCACTAGACTCCATCTAGGGTAAGGACAGATGCTCCGTTTGGTATACCTGGCATGCAATCTAGTACCTGACAAATTAGAAACACTCAATGAATATTTATTGCCTGAATCTCTAAAATAAATTAGTATGTTTGTTTGTTGCTATGGTACTTAAACAGGTAAAGGGTATATGAGACTCAGTTAAATGCTTACAGGCCACCCTCTCTCCCCAAACCCACCACAAAAACTTATGAAGCTAGGATTATATCAGATCCTGCACAACTAACAACTTATCAATGACTAAAGCCACCCCTCCCTTTTTTTCCTCCTCCATTCTTAAACAGAATAAACTTTCTAGGCCTTCCTAGTTCAGTTGTTCTATGCTGGGTGATGAATGTGAGGTGTCTACTCCTTTATCCTCAATTCAGTTATGTGCATTAATTAAGCATAAATAATTGAGCATTGGGTGGGGGAGGGGTGCCCATTTGTTTACATCTTGGGAAGCCAGCTGTATTGCTCTAAAAAACAAAAATAAACAAGTACAACCTCATGAAAGTATTTTCCTTTAAATCTTTGCCTCCAAAATGCAGGACAAAAAAAAATACAAATAAAAAATTTAAAAAAAAACAAGAGACGAATTCTTCTCAAGGGATGTATCATGCAACTTTATCTGAGAATGAAAACTGAAGGTGAATGGGGAATACATAAACCGAAGAGCTGGCAATGTTTGCAGCTTGAACAGGGAGAGGCATATCAATTATTGATACTTTTCTATCTCTAGATGTGTGATTCATTCCATGCTGGCTCTAACATATGCAGGGGAGAAGAAGAGAGAAAAAATTAAGATTTTTTTTTTGGCCGAAGTGCTGACACTGGTTTTCTGCTCCAATTAAAGTGGGACCTTGAGAGTATGGGGGTGATACTCTTTGTCCAGATAAACTTTAGCGAAGTTGGAGGATGGGAGGCCCAGATATGTGACCCAACAGCAGATGTCAACACTGGGATGGTCCAGCTGAGTGCACGTTTATGCCTTTCCTTCTCCAAGGGAGACCTCAGGAGATAGATAGTATCTCACAGGCTTACACCAGATGCTAATCAGATTATATCCAGATGCTCTATAAACATATGTCAGCAGTTGAAAAGACCTACCCTAATTGAGACAAAATTACTTTTTCCAGTGCTGTAGGTAAAATGCACAAGTAAAAATATAACTCTGTGGTTGTTTAAATACACCCTAAGGTGTTTTATTTTTCTTTAGCTCACAGAAAACCCAGGTTGAACAAATATTATATATGCTCGCAAGAAATCTGTTGAAGAGAGAAAAGTGGAGAGAGAAAGGAAGTAGGCAGCCTCTTCAGTTCCCTGTGCTTACAGATGCAATTTCTTAATGGTTTAGGATTCTATCATGCAATCTGAAAACTGTGCTTTAGTAAATTCTCTTTCTTCCTGCTGATTGAGGAGCTCCTAATGTTAACAAGTATACTTTATTACCTACTGAAGAATATCCAAAGTGTCTTATGTATTTAGTATAGAGCTTGTGTTTTTCAACAAATGCATCAACCACCTTTTGTTGCAGGCCCACTTTAGGCACTGGCCAGTGAGGAGACATCAGTGAACAGTGTTGTAGACAGCTGTGAGCTTTCAAGGAGCTCATAGTGTCATAGGGGAGGCAGACAAGTAAACAGGAAATTACGACACACATGGAAACATCATGATGGAGAAAGCTTAAGATGCTATGGGAACACAGAGGAAGCTTGCCAGATGCAGCCTTGCTATGGGGATGGCTGAGAAAGCTTGAGGAGGAACAGGCTGAAGGGGCTGGATGAAGCAGAGTTGAGGGAATGGAACACTTTAGTCATGAAACATGCCATGCAAGACTGTATCAGTGGCTATAAATTACACAAGTTCTGATTAGAAGATAAATAACTAAAACTGTGTAAAAATGGCATGGGCTTCCTGACAAAGCAGCAAGTTCCATATTATTAGAGTTGTACAGAGACTAGATTAACAGTTTGGGAAATTACAAAAATAGATTTCTGTCCGGGGTGGGAGGCCATACCAGCCGGGTCCATAGTCTCAACCTCAGAGCCAAGCCAAATTTCCAAAGGTAGAGTTAAGAAATGTGCATTTGTTTAGAAGCTTCCAAGTTAGTCATCAGGCAAATCAAAATTACAATAAGATTCTAGTTCAATACCATTAGATAGGAGAAGTCATTAAGATGGCTATTTTTTAAAAAAGGGAAAACAAATATTGGTGAGGATGCGGAGAAATTGGAACCTCTGTGTATTGCTGATAGAAATGCAAAATGGTATTGCTGCTGTGGAAACTGTGTGGTAGTTCCACAAAAGTGAAACAGAATTACCAAATGATCCAGCCATTCCATTTCTAGGTATATACCTGAAGGTATTGAAAGCGGGAATTCAAACATATATTTGTGCAACCATGTTCATAGCAGTATTATTCATATACCCAAAAGGGGAAAAAAAACACAATTCCATCAACAGATGAATAGATAACCAATATAGTGGTATATCCATACAATGGAGTATGAGTCAGACATAAAAAAGAAGGACGTTCTGTAATATGCTATGACATGGATGAACCTTGCAGACATTCTATTAAATGAAACAAAGTCACAAAAGGACAACTATGTGATTCCACTTATATATGGCATCAGAAAAGGCAACAGAAAGTGGATTAGAGGTCACCAGGGGCTGGAGGTGGGGAATAGTTGCTTAATGGTTACAGAGCTTCTGTTGGGGTAAGAAATGGGTTTGGAAAAAGACAGTGGCGATATAACAATGTGAATGTACTTAATGTCACTTAATGGCACACTTAACAATGGTTAAAATGGTAAATTTTATGTTATGTATATTTGACCACAATTTTCTTTTAGAAGGCAAAAAGCTCTCTCACTGATCTTAAAGCGGTCAGTCCACAGAGCAGTTAAAGAATTTTTTTATTTTTTAATTTTTGTGGATACATTGTAGGTATATATATTTATGGGGTACAGAAGATATTTTGGTACAGGCATGCAATGGAATAATCACATCATGGACAATGAGGTATCCATCCCCAGGCATTTATCTTTTGTGTAGCAAACAATCCAGTTATACTCTTTTAGTTATTTAAAAATGTGCAATTAAATTATTGTTGACTATAGTCCCCCCGCTGTGCCATCAAATACTAGGTTGTATTCAGTCTTTGTATATTTTTTTCCCGTTAACCATCCCCACCTCTCTCCCCCTACCCTTCCCAGCCTCTGGTAACCATTCTTCTATTCTCTATCTCCATGAATTTAAATGTTTCGATTTTTAGACCCCACAAATAAGTGAGAACATGGGATGTTTGTCTTTCTGTGCCTGGATTATTTCACATAGTATAATGACCTCCAGTTCCATCCATGTCGTTACAAATGACAGAATCTCATTTTTATGGCTGAATAGTACTCCATTGTACCACATTTTCTTTATCCATTTATCTGTTGATGGACACTTGAGTTGCTTTCAATTCTTGGCTATTGTGAACAGTGCTGCAATAAACATGGGAGTGCATAGAGCTCCTTGATAGGCTGATTTCCTTTCTTTTGGGTATATACCCAGCAGCAGGAATGCTGAATCACATGGCAGCTCTGTTTTTGCTTTTTGAGGAACTTCCAAACTGTTCTCCATGATGGTTGTATTAATTTACATTCCCACCAAGAGTGTACAAGCGTTCTTGTTTCTTCACATCTTTATCAGCATTTCTTATTACCTGACTTTTAAATAAAAGTCATTTTAACTGGGGTGAGATAATACCTCACTGTAGTTTTGATTTGCATTTCTCTGATCATCAATGTTGTTGAGTACTTGTCATATACCTGTTTGCCATTTGTATGTCTTCTTTTGAGAAGTGTCTATTCCCACAGGGCAGTTTTGGGGAACCTCTGGACTAGCTTATCATACAGCTGTAGATGTTTCACAGGCTAAAAAAGCCAAAGTGTTTGCATGGTTTCTCCTGTATAGAGCAAAGCCAGGTGCAGCTGATGTCAACCAGGAAGAACCTGAGCTGTGTTGTATAAATGTCTGCATCTTAAACAAAAAGACACTGTAGGATATACTTTCAGGATATAACTACTTGTGAGCACAGATAAGCTCCAAGCCTTTTTGCTATCTGCCTGAGCCAATAAGAGGCTTCCCTCTGATAAAAAAGAGTGAAATCCAAGGTCTTTCTCCAGGGCAGGTGGCAGACGAGGGTATAATTCAGCTCCCGTTGCCCACTTCCATGGATTGCTTATGGGTAATTTCATTTATTAGGGTCAGATAGAAGCCAACACATGCCAGCATTCCCTTCAGCAGATACTCAAAATTTCATATGCATATATGCACCTTGAATCTTCAGATTTGCACCAATCTCCCAAAAGTGAGAAAGGAGGAAGGTGGGTACAGGTCGGTGTACTCAGTGTCCTACCCTGAGTTCTCTAAGAAGCAGAGCATTAGACAAAGGCTTGAGTGCCAGTAGGTTTATTTGGGAAGTGATTCCAGGGAGGAGAAGTTGGGGAGGGGGATGGGGATGAGGTTAACAGGGAAGGAGAAAAGACTAGGTATACTAAGAGTTGTTACTTAGTTGGACATCTCAGTGGGCAATAAATAACCCCGTAGGACATTTTGAGAAGCTGTATAGCTAAGAATCCAGAACGATTCACCTAGGAATTGAATAGGGGAAATATTTGTCCATCAGTTCAGTTCCCTACTGGTAGGAATGGCTTTGTGGGCATTTCATGTTTTGGCTTGAGTGTGAAAGGAGTCAGAGCTGACTCAGGACAGGAAGCAAGAAAGAAGTAGTCCAAGGCCAAGACCCAAGAGAATGCATTGTCAGGCTGCACCTACATGAAACCGAAGGCTAGGTTGACCGCAGGGGCGTAGCAGCAGGTGCAGTAACAGGTAGGGCCAAGATGATGTGAAGTGGTATACAAGAGGGGTGTAATATAGCAAGAAATAATTCTGCAATTCTAAGCAAGTGTGACACTACTGCATGGATCCAGGCTCTTCCCAGGGACCTCCAAAGGACTGCCCACGAAGCTCCAGCTCAGTGTACAAACACGTCTACACTCAGGGGAAAAAAACAGGTTTGACTGGGAGAAGAGGCAATACTGCTCACAAGAGGATAGTTTTTGCTTGTTTCATTTATAACTTCAATTCCTGCAAACCACAGCAAATTAAACAAAAATAAATTTTATTCTTTTCATTATCCACTTATCCCAGAAGGGATTCCTTTCCCAGAATTTCTGCTTAGTTTCTAAAATTAGAAGCACTCATTTGCTCGAGGTGGTTGCAAATTTAGCTCAATGGTTCTCAAAGTGTGGTCTCAAACTAACAGCATCATCACCTGGGAACTTCTCAGAAATTTACATTATCAGACCCTACCCTAGACTCTTTGAAACAGAAACTCAGTGGGTGGAGCCTAGTAATCTAGTTTAGTGAGACCCCCAGGTGATTCTGATGCACACTCAAGTTTGATAATTGCTGCCTAGAACATTAGATAAATCTATCATATGCTCTCAGCCAGGTTTTTAGGACTTTGCATTAGAAATAGGGGCATGAAGTCATAAATCAATCTTCACTTTTATATTGGCAAACACTAAATAGGCTCGTATTACATTTCTAGGGCTGCTAGAACAGATGATCATAAACCGGCTGGCTTAAAACAACAGAAATTTAGTCTCACTCAGTTTGGGAGACCAGATGTCCAGAATCAGTGTCAGCAGGGCCACAGTCCCTTTGGGCTCTAGGGGAGAATCCTTCCTTGACTCCTCCAGCTTCTGTTGGCTTTGAGATCCCTTGGCTGTGGCTGTGTAACTACAATAGCTGCCTTGTCTTCTCGTGGCCTTCCCCTCTGTGCTTCTGTGTCTGTCTTTCTCTTACACCACCACCAGTCATTGGATTTAGGGCCTACACAGAATCCAGGTTTATCTCATCTGGAGATGCTTAACTTAATGCATCTGCAAAGATCCTATATAAGGTCACATTCACAGCTACTGTGAGGTTAAGACTTGGGACATACCATTTTGGGGATCAAAATTCAACACACTACAATGTCCAACATGCTGGATGGAATCCAACATCTTTATAAAATTTGTTATTACCCTTTTTTTTAGACTAGTAAACAAACAACATCCACAACCACTTGATCACTTTTTTGTCCTTTGTAGGCAACACCAACAGAATTATATGTAACTAGAATATCTATTCACCAGCTTGGTGTATAAACATTATCACTCCACACTGATGTTCCAAAGTAAGATGACTCCTCATCCCTGACTGCTCAAATGAGCTCCTGTCCCTCCTTCACCCCATATGCTAAAGAAGCGTATTAATCACTCACACCAATGCCTGGTTGCTCACAGGTGATACTGGCCCCAGCGAAGCAGAAGATCACAACTACTGCCTCAAATACTGCTCTGGAAACCGGCCACCTCTGCCCCAAACCAAGGGCTTGCTATGTGCTGACCTTGTATCCCAGGCTCGACTCCTGTTTCTTGTTCCACTGTCTTGCTCTCTGTCTTCCTTCAGTCTGCATTAGGGCCAGTAGGGGTTGGGGTGGGGGTGGGAGTGGGGATGGAGGTGGGGGTGGGGGTCTTTCCTCTACCACATCACCTAAGCATGGCTACAGGCTCTCTCAATTTATGCATAAGTCCAGACATACTCTAGCTCCTCCCACTGAGTCACTTCCTTATCTCTGTGTGGCACACGGCCACCCTGCTGTACAATTCCACGGGGCGCCATTCACATCGTATTCTCTGAGAATGATACCGTCACATACCATGCACAACTATGGCCCTGATACAGCCAGAAATCCAATTCCTCCCATAGAACCCTGTAATGCCTCTTGGCTTGACTCACCTCCAGCCTGACTGTGAAAAGAGATCTCTCTTCCCCCAAGAGTGACTTATAGTCCAAGTTCACCAGCAATGGGGCCATCCATTCCCTTCAGGAAAAGGCCCACCCCAGGAAGGCAATTCTCCAAAGCTCTGACATTCTAAGAGGTCCCAAACTAAATGCTGTTCAAGCTTGCCCAATCTTATTATCCTTGTTACAAGTATAATAATTAAGAGACATTTTTAGACATTAGACATTACAGTGTTGAGAACAAATATAGCTTTTTAAAAAAGGAAAGTAAACTTACTCATGCGCTTGCCAAGTCTCAATCAAAAGGTGCCATATGGAAACGGTATAAATACGATTGGCCTCCAGCACTGGCCGACTTTGAATCTCCCTGAGGCTCACAGATGGGATGCCACATGGATTAGATCCAAAGGCTTGATAATTTGGTCCTCGTCCTTTCCTAGATAGTTCTCGCTGGAAGAGAGTGAGAGGAAACAATATGGTTTTCCACTGGAAAATAAATGGAAGCTTGTCCGTCTGCAGTGCAAGGAGTGTTTTAAAAAAGACCTCCTCTTCTCCTTTCACACTTCTAAACTACCCCCAGCAGAGCTGGCTCCCAGTTTTAGAAGCAGGGTGATGAATGTCACCTGAAAATGAAGAAGCTGACCAGGAGTGAGGACAGGAAGGAGAAGTAACCGGAGTCAACCACACCGACCCGTCTTCTTTCTTAGCTCAGCCTTCTAGGGCTTCATTTGTATCCACTCACCTCTTAATAAAGGAATGCTTCTCTTTGCCTCTCAGGTGTCATGCCTTTTTCTATCTGGGGCCTAAAGAGATCAACAAAGTGCTCACGTACACACAGTTATCAAGAGGTGGAGCTAAGATCTACAATGTGAATAGTCAGAATCTGTGGCATGGTTCCCTTGAAAGTGATCCCGGGCTCCCTGAAGGCCACAGCTACTGAAAGAGGCATCCCATTGAATACCAGCAAAATACTTTCCATCCTGGTTGGTTCCAGATTGTTCTTCCCATTGCCCGTCTTCAATAGTTTCGTCACCCCGCCTCTTTTCACCACTCTTCCCAGCTTTTCTTCCCACATCTTCCTGTCTGATGCCGAAGGTACTGGGCAAACGGAACACGGAACACTTCAGGATCTCAACTCTTCTTGCTCAGTTGAAGTCACAGTCTCTCTGACCTCAGGATTCAGTTTTTTTTTCTACACCAAGATTATAGTGCATATTGCTGCCAGGGTAAGCTTTCTGCAAAACGCATTGAATCCATCTGTGCTCCTGCGTAAGAACCGTTGAGGTTCCTCACTGCCTGGAACATGAAGCTCAAGCTCCTTTTTATGACACCCGAGACCTTTTGCTCTCTACTCAGCTTTCTCTTCAAGCTTATCTCCTAGAACCCGGGATCGAAGCCACACTCAAGTCACAGTCTTTCCTGAACACATCACAGCATGTGATGCCACTGAGCTCTGCCTTTTCACTCCATCGCCTCCCACTGAACTCTTACACATCCTTCAAAGCAAACTCAAAGAGTTCCTTCAGGAAAGCATTATATCTATTTCTCTTGTTAGATTGACTCATCAAGACTAGAGCTATATCCTTTTAAATATGTCTGCTCTCCAATGCAATTGCTGGCACATAGCAGGCTCTTCATGAGATTTTATTAAAGATGTTTTATTGAGCACCTACTGTGGATCAGGCTCCCCACTAGGCCCCAAAGGATAGAAATTTAGTAACCAACATTCTTAGGATGCTCTTTAGGGCAAAATGAGGCGTGTCCTCTCATATCACAGAACCCTTACTTCTTTATAATTTACTCACAGCACCTAAGATGTATTAGTAGTGGATGATACTTGCATGTTTTTCTAGTCATATATTGCTCATTCCAGCCACAAGCTTGTCTGAGAAATGGGTAAGTGAGACCTGGTGCAATGATTCATGCCTGTAATCCCAGCATTTTGGGAGGCCAAGTTGGGTGGATTGCTTAAGCCCAGGAGTTTGAGACTAGCTTAGACAATAATGGCAAAACCACATCTCTGCAAACAGTACAGAAAAGTTAGCCAGGTGTGGTGGCACACATCTGTAGTCTCAACTACTCCAGAGGCTGCGGTGGGAAAATCACTTAAGCCAGGAGGCAAAAGTTGCAGTGGGCTGAGATAGCACCACTGCACTCCAGCCGGGGTGACAGAGTGAGACCCTGTCTTAAAAAACAAACAACAACCAAAAATAAACAAACAAATAAACAAAACCCCAGAAATAGTAAACAAGTGAAATTTTTATAAAACTTTCACATAACAAGCCGTAAACCAAAAATATTGTTGGTGAACTTATTATAATACATTAAATCTATCTGCTTTGGTAGATACTTACAACTCCTGAAAAAAAAAGATCCTTACAAATCTATAGCGAGCATATCGTGTGTGTGTACCCATGCATGCATGCAGGCATGTTATTAACATTCTTTAGTGTACAATGGGGCAGGCCTTGGGTCCAATTATGTTTCCATGATCCAAGTGCAGCTGAATGCAGAACCTCTACTACACAGGTGTTATCCTTGGCTACTTAATTGTTAGACTGCTCTCCTTTGTGAAAATCAGATGATGGATACAAGAGAGAGAAGGTCTATTCACAACCAATATTTCTTTCTTATGATACAGCCTCAGAGAAGAGTAAGAGGAGCAAAATCAAATATTCAATAGAAATAATAAAATAGAATTGATCTGCCTACACAGAATATAGATTATTCCCTTATTTTCACTCCATTGAACATGATCCATACAAAAATTAACAAATGCCTACTGCTTAGAAGTCTGCTTCTTAGTGAAATCATCTGAGAAGGTTATAGAATATACTTCATCCAAACTAGAAATGGTTTTTTCCCCTGCTGCAGTCATAACTGTTGACAAAGACCCATTTGGAGGAGGCAGGAAGATATGTCCTATCCGGATTTCAGACTCGTAGACCCATCGGTGTTGGGAACTGGAGGAGCCTGTGTCCTCCCTCTTCTGTCTTTTCCCTCTTCCCTGTAGCTGACTCACACTCTCAGCTGAAATCTGGGTTCAGAAAGTTCTGCATGCTTGCCTTGCCTAAGGTAACACAAAGGCCCCTTCTCTAACACACTGTCAACATTTTGGAAGTGTTTTCACTCATTATTATACCTGTTATTTAGCCGGATGGCCCAGCAGACAGAAAGAAGAACCCTTTGCTGCTGTCCCTTCTGCGTCACAGGCACACGTTCAAGGCAGGGGAGGAGGCAGCAAGAAGAGGAAGAGGCCCCAGTAAAAGAGCAAACGAAGACCTGGGGATCCCCCACATCCCTGCTCCTTGGGATCCTATTTCTTTCCAGGCTTTTACAGCTTGTTCTTTGCAGGGCACTTTACTACCCACTCTAAGGATTTTATTTGCAGCTGTCAGCATGCAAGGCTGAAATCTTGTTTGTGCTCTGGGTTGGTGTGCCCTGGGTTATTGTGCCCAGCTCTCAGCCTCAGCCTTTCAAAAAACAATTCACTTGCAGGTTAGTTTGAATGACATTCATTTGCAGAACAAAGAGCTGGGAAGAGGAAGAGGTGGAGGAGGACTGACCTGATGATGTCAGGAAGACTTCTCTCTGGAGAGCACATGTTTCTGGGTGACACGTATCTCCTGGGTGAGGTTGGGGCCACTCAAAATACTGGCTGAGCATTTAAGAGGCCACAGGAGGTGCAAAGGCAGGACTAAAGACTGGAGAACATCTCCTTCCCTCCCAGCTCCTTGAGGGTGGTCAGCTTGTGTTTACAGCTGTTTGGTGACCCTAGAGGGGGCTGAGGGAGGAAAGCATTGGCAGGAGAGGGGGGTCATTAGCAGCTGTGCATTTGTCCTGCTGCCCTTCTGAGCGTTGCTCAATGCTTAGATACTGCTCTGTGTGGTCTCACGCAGTGCTCCGAGCAACGGATCGAGGAGGAAGAAAACTTTTCTTGAGTCCTTTGGCCCATTCAGTGCTGACTTAGGACTGTTGGGAGCATTTCTCTGGAGACGCGGTGACCCTTTTGAAAATACTCAAATGTTCTGAGCTCCTGGCTGAGGACGTTGAACACAGGGCAGGTTAGCAGTTCATCTCCAAACCACCCATGACAGAAAACAGCAAGGAGTGGACCTAGGAAGAGATCAAGAGAGCTCTCAGAAGGAGGCAGTATAAATGCTCATTTTTTAAGAATGAGGTTGGGCAAGGCAGGAGGGTGGGAGCCATTTGCTCAGTCAAACAAGAACTAGGGAGGTGGGAGTGTCCAAGGGGAAGCAGCGGAAGGGTAAAGTGAGGCAGGCAGGTGCATCATCAAGGGTTCCAGGGAAGTGGGATTTGTTGAGGTGACACATAGCTGCACTATGGACCTTCTGCCATGCCTTAACTTTTATATCAGGTAAGTAGATATCTGGAAATTTTTTTTCAGAGACCAAACTCTGGCTTTTAAAAAAGATATGTAAGAAAAGCAAAGCAGGGCTCTGAGAAGACAGGAGATTTATCTGACTTACTGTTTTATCTTCAAACTTAGAATAATGCACACAGTCAGTTCTCCGTAAATATCTGAGGAATGAGCATGCCATCCAATGCATTCATTGCAGCGATTTTCTTCTACAGCCTCTGTTTTTCTATGAAAGGGGAAAGTCTCCCCCATCTTTTAAAGGGAGCGCTTGTGGTGACTAAGGGCTCTATGTAACCTACATAATCTTTGTATGGGTCATTTTAATTGTTTAATTGGTTATTTTATTCATTTCACTCAGCAAATATTTATGAGCAGTTAGCTACTTGTATAGGTACTAAGCTTAGCATATGTGAATACAATGGTAAGCAAAATAGACTGTGTGCGCCACACAGTCTCATAGACTGTAGTTCTCCAAGACCATCATTAGAATTTCAGGTTTTAATAACCGATCAGTTTAACCAAACCCAAACAACCTACCAAATCAACAAACAACAACAAAAACTACATCCAAAACACCGGCCGCTTTGACCTTCAGAACTTCTCATGAACATCAGATGATACACATGACTCAGTCGTCTGGGTTAGAAAGAACCTTGAGAGGACATTTTAAGCTGGCCCTCATGTATTAGTCACAATAGGCTGGGTTATGCTGCAGTAACAAATTAACCTGGAAATTTCTTCAATTTAAGACAGCAAAGGTGTATTTCTTGTTTAAGCAAATCTCCTTATGGATGGCTGCTTCCACACAGTGACTCAGAGATCTAATCTGCTTCTATCTAATGATTCAGCATCTAAACAAGTGACATCCATGTCACCATGACTGGAGATCAAAGATTGTAGGCAAATGCCTAGAGGCTGTCCACTGTCTTAGTCTGGAAGTGACACCTCCACTTCCCCTCACAGTTCTTTGGCTAGCATTAGTCACATGACCCCATGCAGCTGCAAGGAGGTAGGAGGTGGGTAGGAACACATGGATATTTGATGAGTAGTAAATGTCTCAGCCACATGCATTCTTTAGACAAAATTCCCCCTGAATCATCATTCTGAAGAATTGAGAAACAACCTTGAAACAATTGATAGGTGAGATTTAGAAAATAGATTTTTCAAATAAATGAGTCAATTTCTTTTCTAGGCTCTTTATCTGGGACTAATTTTGAAATTAAAGGAATGTAGTTAGGTCTTCCTCTTTCTAGGTCAGAGGAATTCACTACTGACTTTTTTGTACATCCATCATTCTTTGATTTCTTTCCTAGGTCAGGAAAACTTTGTCTTATGCTGCATATTTTCAGGTGATAAGGTTTATTTTTTCATCCTGGTAAACAGAGATAGCACTCTAGATTGTAGAACAAGTTCATTTGTTTTATTATCTCTCAAAACTCTATGTTAGTAGCATTACCTGCCTTCTAAATGTTTCCTTTGCAGCCCTTTGTCTACTGGACTCCTATTTATAATAAATATTCACCTGATTGTGTCTGAAATGTTAGAATAACATTTGCTTCTTCTAGATTCACTTTTTGTTACTGGATAGAAAGCACCAACTTGTTTCTTTATGCTTCTTCTGCCATTGGGGCTTTATTAAATTACGTGTTGTAGCATCTCATTTATTTCTAATTTAGCTGCAGATCTCTGCCTAAGTGTGTCCTGATTGTGTCCTTTCTTGCTCAGCCACATTCTCCAATAAGCTACAGTCCTATAATTAGCACTAGACCTATGAAAGAACTATGTTGAAATATGATAATGTATTCCATTTGCTAATATAAGTTTATTCCTCGGTAGCATTTTTCAGAGCCACATGAATTTGATTATTCTTAAATCTTCACTTCCTAGTGATGATTCTTTCATTGTATTATAAATCATCTGATTATAATTCAGTGGCATAAACTCTTGACTTTGTGTTTTCTTTTTTCTTTTTTAACTGGTAGTAGATAGCACTTGAAATGTTGGTAGCTTCACTATGGAATCCAAAGGCACTATTACTCCTTGAAATTGGAAAACGCTATTGCCTAACTGGAGTTTATCAGAAAAGAAACCAATTTGGAGGAAATTCAGTAATGCAAACTTGATCTCAGATGTAACCACTAATAGGAACTTTGAGTGAAATTTTGCCTTGCAGCAACTTATCCAGAGAGAAGAAGCTTTCTCCTTGGAAGGAAGGCTGGAACTTTTTATTTTTTTTAGTGTTTCTCTCTCAAAGGTGTGTGAGGTTAAAGCCATACTCTCTCCACTCTCTCTGCTGCCTCTTAATCTACTGAACCAGAATTTTTATGAATTTTCCTTTTGACACTCATTCAAAATTTTTTGAGCATCTACTATGTGTTAGGCTCCAGAGGAAAAGACATCTGGGCTCCCTACCCCCATGGAGTACTGGTTCTAAGGAGGGGGAAAAGGAAACTCAGAATTACAAGATGTTGCTAGTAGATATGCAGAGGCCCGTGGGAGCTCAAGGCAGAGATCCCATTTCTAACTTGCTGAGATTTTGCATCCTAGAAGCATGTCTACGTTGAGACCTGAAGGATGAGAAGCAGTCAGCCAGGTGCTCTATAGGTGGAAAGCGGAAAGTAGAAATGTGAGTACTTTAAGCGGATGGAACAGCAAGTCCAAAGGTCTAGGTGCAAGGGAGAGACCATGGTGAGAAACTGAAAGATGGATTTGGCTGGATGTTCACAGCATTTGTTCATTGTATGCACATCATGCAATGCTTTCTACCCATTGTGGTTTGTGTGAGAGGGGTGAAAACACAGAGAGAAGGTGCCAGACTTGTGACCTCATCTACCATAAAGAATCTTAGAGGGTTTTGACTATGACAACAGACACAACTTTCCCACAGACATCCTCTTACCTGCCATGATGTCACCAGCTGGATGCAATTCATACAGTCCATGAAGTAATAGGAAGAAGACCTCGGTGGTCCCTGCAGCCTGGGAGAAAAGGACTCATTCAAAGTCAGAAGCAATACAGTCCTGAGGGAGTCTGGGTATTGAGTGAAGAGGAGATGAAAACAAAACAGGACAGAGTGGTGAATTTGATTTACATAAGAGGAGGAAGACTGGCAAATGTGACACAAAAGACCTGTGCACTGAGTGTGTTTTGGGTTGGAAGCTGAGAATAGGAAAGAGACAACTCAAGGGAGAAGCTGGCATCCACATGCAGGGTAGGGACAGGGGCAGCAATGGTGAGAGAGACTTTTTGAATATCTGCTATGTATTAAGAATTTACCTCCTCCTTTAGTGTTTCCTTGATAGACAGGATAGATTTGAAATGCCGAATATAGACTTAGAATTCTTACTGGTTGTATTTGTATTTCTTTGAATGAAGTACTTGACTGAGAGTGGACCAATTGGAGCCCTAGGGCTCACAGGGTTGTAGAAACCTTCTCATGAGACTGTAGCTCCAACTAGTTGAGTGCAGATGACTGCTTAGAAATGGAGCCAATCAATCGTCTCAGTTCTTCCTCTTGGGTTATTACTAGGACAGTTCCTAAAGGAGATACATTTGGGGATGTCTGCCCAGCCCATGACTTTCTGCATCCAGAAACTGTTACCCATAAGAACTAGCACTCTCCCAGCATGCATGCTAGCACCTAGCACTTCACCTCTGTTCCACCATTGGTTGATCAGACCAGGAATGAGTACCTGACCCAAACTGGACCAGTCGGAGTATTTTTTGAGAATAAGAAATTAAATGAAGAAGATGGCAACTTGGGAGCTGTGGAGAACCACATATGTCCATGAGTTCTCCAAAGCTGAAAAAGTAAAGTAACAAAGGGAAAAGATTAAGCAGACTATGGAAGAGAAGCTGAGCTTTAAAATGTAGGGTAGAAACTTTCTGATCTCTTGATGGCTTTCCTATTTCAGGTTCCAGGCCCTCATGAGGCTGTTTCCCTTAGCTTCTTGCAAGATATGCGGGATCTTTCAAACAAACTTTCCTTGTTTTGTGGCCCAAGTTAGTTGGAAGTACGTTTCAATTACTTAAAATCCAAAGAACCTAGCCTTAAAAAATTGCCATTTATGACCCAAATTCTTTAGGTTATTCAGTTTACTTTCTAGTATTTCTAGACTCATCTGTTTGTGAACTTCTTGTATCTTAAGGACACAAGGCCGTCCATCAGCCCTGATGATCTGTTTTATCTTCAGAATCAGCCAGCAAAGCAGGGGAAATAAGTATCTGCTAGTATTTTGCTGAGAAAGCTCTTAAATTATCTCATCTCCTGCTGGGTATAATTGTGTCATTTAATAGCTTAACCATTTTCCCCTAAACTTCAGCCTGTGTTTGCCTTTATTTATCTGTTGCATCTTCTGATGAGCTTTCCTTCTTGGGTTCATGTCTGGATGTCTGTCTCAGTCAAAATTAGCTATATTTAGAATTTAGGCTAGGATGGGTTTTCCAAAGGGACTGATGTTTCTCATTCTAAGGTAAAGTAAAACCAGTGTCAACTTTAGACATAGGGTAGATGAGTATTTGAGAAGCAGACCCTTCAACCCCAAAGCTCTATAACACAAACAGGACTGGGCCCTTAGCACACAAGGGCTCGCCTAAGATAAAGAATGTCCCATGGTGAGACGGGTGGCCTTAGATCCCCAAATGTTTATGAAAAATATGGTGACCCAGGCACCTGCTGAATCAGACTCTCTAGGAATGGGGCTAGGGATCCTGAATCTTACATAATCTAGCCAGTTAATTTTGACGTGTGAAAACCATTGGCTATGAGCCCAAGTTACAATTTTCAAATCTAAACATAATTGTTAGGCTGTGTTCTACAGTAAGCTCACACTCTTCTTCAGTGTAGCAGTGGTATACATCTATCATAAAAATTAAAGTCAATTAAAGTACATTCCTTTTTTGAAGAGTGCCACTCCTGGAAAAAAAGTGAACCCACCCCAGATCCTCCAAAATTGGTTTAGAAACCACTGGTTCAAGTCTCTGTTCAGACCAGTGGGCTTGCTAGGTTGCCCTGAAGCATCAGGGACTAGGGGATGTGTTTTTGTTTGTTTGTGACTGGGGCAAGAAGCAGACAAATGTCTATCTAGGCAGATAGGTGTGGGTCTCCAGTGAAACCCCACCTTCAAGCTGGAAACAGCCCTGGGTAAATCCTTGAACTGGATTGAGAACCCACCTTTGACTTGGCCAGCTTTCTTCTGATTTTTTTTTTTTGAGATGGAGTCTTGCTCTGTTGCCCAGGCTGGAGTGATCTCTGCTCACTGCAACCTCCACCTCCAGGTTTCAAGGGATTCTCCTGTCTCAGCCTCCAGAGTAGCTGGGATTACAAGCATGAGCCACCACACCTGGCTAATTTTTGTATATTTAGTAGAGATGAGATTTCGCCATTTGACCAGGCTGGTCTCGAACTCCTGACCTCAGGTGATCCACCTGCCTTGGCCTCCCAAAGTGTTGGGATTACAGGCGTGAGCCACCGTGCCTGGCTTCCTCTGATTGATCCCCACCCTTCACCTATTTTACATATACCTACCCTTTCCTAATTGGTTTTCTACACTATCGTGCCCATCTTTGACTGGTGCCTTCGCTTTAACTTTTTTTTGCATACTCACAAACCAATCAGCATGCACTCCCTATTCTGAGCCCATACAAAACCTCAGATCCGCTGAACCAGAACCTCTTTGAGGAGGACGAGGAGTTTTCATTAAGCTCTGTGGGCATTTTTCTACACATAGTAAAGATTCAGGCCTTTCTTGAATGTCTCTAAATCCTATTTAATGCTTACATTAAAAAAAGATAAGGGCATTCTTAGACTAGATATGGCTCAGTTATATTAAGAACTCTCCTGCCTTTGGGTAGGGGGACCACCCCTGCATCCCCTACCCGCTAAAAGCTGTTTCATCACTCAATCGAACTTCTTGCCTAACTCACTCTTGGAGTGTCTGCATGTGTAATCCTTCTGGTGGTGAGACAAGAACTGGGGCCTATGATATGGAGCAAAAATCCTGTATCATTTGTTTATTTGTTTGAGAGACTTGGAGGAAAACAAGAAATGCCAAGGCAGAATTTCTTGAGCTGTGATTCTCAAACCACCTAGATCATAAAGATATAAAGGGCCTTGTTATAAAAGCAGATTCTGGGGCTCTACCTCAGATCTACTGAACCAGATAGTGGTAAAAAATTCAGGCCTTCTTTGAATGTCTCTAAATCCTATTTAATGCTTATATTTAAAAAAGATAAGAGCATTCTTAGTCTGGATACCACTGGTATCTAGTTCTTGCCAGCCTCTCTCTTTGGGTAGAATAGAAATAGCAATAGCTAATGTGTTTTGAGCTCTTATAATGACAGTTAGCACCAACAGCTTTGCACGTATTATTTCAGTAAATCCACACAATAACCCAATAATGACTCTTCTGTTATTATCTTATTTAATAAATTAAGAACTGAGGCTCAAAGAGGATATGGACATTTCCCAAAATCAACAACTAGCAAGTGGTTGAGGTGAGGATTAAAATGTTAAAGGAACATGGGGCCAAAATAAAAGGTGCACAACTGGCATTTAGTGCCTATGGCATCCTTCATATGTTTGAATTGGGATTGCAAGGTACACTGGAGTCTAAAGAAGAGGTTACATTGGTATGTATTGTCACAATACATAAGCACAATGGGGAGAGGTATGTGAAGGACCAAAATCAAATGATAATCCTAGCGGAGTCCCTTCAGGGCAGGAACTGGGATCTGTTTGGAGGTGAGGACGTCCTGAGGTCCAGCTCCTTTGGGTCCATTCTATCCCTTGTCTTTGCTCTTGGACCTGGTCTCAGCCTGAGCTTTTGCTTGTCTGTTGCTTCTGATTCCCTTTCCTTCCTCTTACCATGTTGCTCCTCCCCATACATTCTCCTAGCTTCCACTCCCACTGCCAGCTGCCCCATTCTCTCAGAATTTCTTAGTTCATAATCTTATTTACCCTTATTTATTAGAGACAGGGTCTCTTGCTGTGTCACCAAAATGGGAGTGCAGTGGCACAGCCATAACTCACTGCAGCCTCAAACAAGTGACCTTTCCGCTTCAGCCTCCTCAGTAGCTGGGACTACAGATTTGTACCACTATGGCCAGCTACTGTTTTTTGTTTTCATTTGTTTCCCCATAGAGATGGAGCTCTTGCTATGTTGCTCAGGCTGGTCTTGAACTCCTGGCCTCAAGTGATCCTCCCACCTCAGCCTCCCAAAGTGCCATGATTATTGACATGAACCACTGTGCGTGGCTTATATTCTTGAGAGAGTGATCTGATAAGTCCAGCTTAGCATGCTTGTAAGATTGCTGGTTAGGTACTATACTTGACTACAATCATTTTAGCTGAAGAGGAAAAGAAGGAGGTCATATATTAAAAACCATGGTTGCTTACAGGCCATGCTCTACAGCAGGTCTGTAAGCAGAACAGATACAACTGCCATTTCCAGCTCAAGTCTTCATTCAAAAGCTCTTGGAATGTCTTAGAATGAAACAAGTCTTGTTGTCTGCTGCTCTCAAGTCCTCGTGATTAGGTTGGGTTGGACTACTTACTGTTCCAGAGGTCTTGCCTAGTTAAAGTTTGTAAGCTCCTTTAAGGTAGGGATTTTTGTTTGTTTTGCATATTATTGTATTCCAAGCACCTGGAATGGTTCCTGGCGTGGAGGAAGCCTTTGATAAATATTTGTTGAATGAATGAATAGATGATATTGTGGCATCCAGCAACTCCCTAATGTTGTGGCTCAGACATGGGGAAATTGAATTTACATGCTGCCTTGGTCCTGGCTCCCAGTCAACATTAATGCTGCCCTAACCAGAACACAGACATGGATGTAATTCTCCAGACAGACCATCTATTACTTGCTTAAAAGCAAACACAAATATTTTTGAGTCATCTGCTGGTTTCAATTCTTAGTAATAACTGAAAATAAAGTGTGTGGCCTGGGTAGGAATCAGTTTCAAGAGTCCTCAAAGAACAAAGATTCTAAGAAGGCAATGCATTGAAACCAGTGGTTCTCCACAAGGGGCAATTTTGCCCTCAGGAGACATTGGCAATGTGTGGAGACATTTTTCATTGTGGTTAAATAAACATAATATAAAATTTACTATCGTAACCACTTTTAAGTGTATAGTTCAGTCATATTAAGTTCATCTACATTGTTCTGCAACCCATCTCCAGAACTCTTTTCATCTTGCCAAAATGAAACTCTATACACATTAAATAATAACTCCCCATTCCCTCCTCCCTTCAGCCCCTGACAACCAATGACTCTTCCACCTTCTGTCTCCATGAATTTGACTCTAGGTGCTTCAGATAAATGGAATCATATACTTACCTATTGTAGCACGTGTTAGAATTTCCTTCCTTTTTAAGGCTATTATTCCATTGTATGTATACACCACACCTTCTTTACACATTCATCCATCAGTGGACATTTGGGTTGCTCCCACTCTTTGGATATTGTGAATGCTGTTGCTATGAATATGGGTGTACAAATATATATATATATATATATATATATATATATATATATATATATAATTTTGAGACAGAGTCTCTACCCAGGCTGGAGTGCAATAGCACCATCTTGGTTCACTGCAACCTCCGCCTCCTGGGTTCAAATGATTCTCCTGCCTCAGCCTCTCGAGTAGCTGGGATTACAGGCACCCGCCACCACACCTAGCTAATTTTTGTATTTTTTTTTTTTTTTTTTTTTTTTTTGAGACGGAGTTTCGCTCTTGTTACCCAGGCTGGAGTGCAATGGCGCGATCTCGGCTCACCACAACCTCCGCCTCCTGGGTTCAGGCAATTCTCCTGCCTCAGCCTCCTGAGTAGCTGGGATTACAGGCACGCGCCACCATGCCCAGCTAATTTTTTGTATTTTTAGTAGAGACGGGGTTTCACCATGTTGACCAGGATGGTCTCGATCTATTGACCTTGTGATCCACCCGCCTCGGCCTCCCAAAGTGCTGGGATTACAGGCGTGAGCCACCGCGCCCGGCCACAAATATCTCTTTGAGACCCTGCTATCCTTTGCATATAGCCCAGAAGTAGCATATGGTAGTAATTTTATTTTTAATTTTTTTGAAGAACTGCCATACTGTTTTCCACAGCACTGCATCATTTTACATTCCCACTAACAGTGTACAAGTGTTCCTCACCCACACCTGTTATTATTTTTAATAGTTACCATCCTAATGGGTGTGATGGGAGACATTTTTAGTTGTCACAGTTTCCAGGGGCTGCTACTGGCACCTAGTGAGTAGAGGTCAGCGGTGTTGCGAAACATTCTATAATGCACGGAACAGCCCTCTGCAACCAAGAATTAACTAGCACAAGATGTCAACACTGCTGAGGTTTAGAAACCCCGATTTAAACAGTCAGGTTCATCTTTCATAGTAAAACTCATCCCTCCGTGCCTGTGTCCTTTCTTTTCTTTGTTGAAATGCTCAAAGGCAGAGACCACCCCTAAAATCTGGAAAGTGAGGGAGGACTGAGAAGAATGGCAACATTTCTTTTATTCAAATTTTATTGGAAGTTTACAAATGTATTACAGACATCAGTAAAACATCATATCCATTTTACAGGGCACGGATCTCAAGCAAAGTGTTCAGAACAGTCTCTGGCAGAGCCCACACCAAAGGCCTGTAGCAGACCTTCTTCACAAATAGCTGGACATTCAACACTGAACAAAGACTCTGGCCTGCCTCGCCTTCCCAGGCCCTTTGAGGTTTTGTTTATGCACTTGAAATGAAAGCAGGAGATGGGCAAAGCAATCCTGTGGAGGAAAGAATGAGTTTAGGAGAGGAAAACCTGCCAAAGTCTAATTTGCTTAAAAAAAATTAATTAAAAAAAATGGAGGACTCATTGTCCTTATAATGATGTCCAGTCAGGGTCCATGATAGAATCATAACACTTTATGGAAAGATATGAAAATCTATTAGGTAGGTTTGAGAACAGACCTTATTGGTAAGTAACTCTCTCTGAAAATTTTAGAAAAGCTTGGTCAGAGACCTGTTGAACATCAATGGCCAAATGCCGAGCCGAGTGAAGGGATATCTCAGAGAACTCTCAGAATAGAACAAGATGATTTTTCTCTATCCTATTGATTCATCATATTCAAAGCACAGAAATGTTTTCCTAACACTACGTGACTTTCCCCTCCTTTATATTCCCTTGAGGAAAGCTAGTTTTGTCAGCAGGAAGAGAGCTTATAAAATAATATGGCTCCCAACAGTGAGTCATGTTTTATGGGAGTCTTGTGTTGACTAGGCTACTACTGTGAGACAATGGAAAAAGAATCCAATTTTTTTCTTCATCTTAACCTTGAAGACTACTTCCAAATGGTCATACAAATAAGCTCTGGTATCTGCTGAGGCCCCAGAGGGACAAACCACTGGAGACAAGGCAAAGGCCGTTTCCACTTCTCTTGTGCTTAAAGAAATGTACCTCAAAAGGTGGTGATCTGAAACTGCCTTCAAAAACTGGCAGTGGAGGCTGGGCTACTGAGTCCTACATAAGCAATGCTGTCTGAAGAACCCATTTTAAAGCCCTGAAGGTGCAAAACAGTTGCTAATAGCAACTGTCCCGGCATGAAGTATTCAGATAACTGGTTCAGTTTTCCACTTCCCTTTGTCATGGGTGGATCTTCCTTCTTAGGCTTAAGCATTTGTTTTCTGTTAGAAATACACAAAGAGCGCTTCTCCTTGGAATTTAAATTTTTTTTTTGTTAGAGGGTGGGATTAGATGAAGAATAACATGAAGTCTTACCCGACCTCTGCAAAATGAAGACTGCCTATAGTAATCGGCAGAGAACATGAAAATGGCAAAGGAGGTGAACGAGATTTGTTGTCCTTTAGCCTAAGAAGTCAGCTTCCTCCAGCCTCCACAACCTGGGGTGGGTGGGTGGGTGGGTGGCGGTGGTGGTGGTGGGGCAGGTGAATTGGAGTCTCTGAATTATTTATAAATATTGCTTCCTAAAATGTTTTTGTTCCATGGCAAGAGAACCAAGGGTGGAAAGACAAATATAAATCAGTTTACAAATAAGATTTGTCATCAGACCAGTAAGATTAGTTCTGATCATCTGGTCCTGGCTGGTTGGAGTGTTGCAAAGCTTTCTCAGCCTGCATCCACATTCTCAGCGAGAGTTTACAGAGATGCATTGGTTATATCTGCTCAGCTTGTGGGGAGCGAGAGCAAATGCCACATATATGTCATCACGGGCCCCACCTGAACTCAACAGTAGCTAGTAGTACCCAAGAAGCAAAAAGCTGCAGCAGAAGGAAGAAAAAATGTTATTATAGTGCAGGAGCATCCTCCAGGAAACGAGGATTATGAAGCACTGCTTCCAGGTCCTGTATTAGGAACACAAAATTGCTCATTCACTCAGCTGGTTGGGATTAGAAAGGAAGGACTGAAAAATAAAAGGTGAAAGTGGAAAGAAGGTGTCAAACAACCAACAGCAGGACTTCTTCCTCGGACGTATGAAAAACCAGGAAACACGCTTCTGCTCTCCCTTAGCTCATTCACCTTCACACTTGGTAGAGATCCCACAACTATATGACGGAAGGAAAGGTCCCTGAATACTATGCTCAATGCCACCTGGCTGCCAAGAAGCCTTTTCACAGTACCAAGGGTGGTATAGATTGGCACAGCCACTCAGGAAACTGTCAATGACTTACACTTCCTGGGTCTGGGAACAAGCCAGCTATGTTGCTACTGAATTGAGCAGCAATAGGAAATGAACTGAACTCCGAAGTTGCAGTTGTAACCAAAAGACAAGAAGATCAATATTAGGGGTGGGAAAAAGAAGAACAAGGGCATTGGAGAAGAGAGAACACTGGGAAAAGATTACTCTTCTGGAAACCAGTCTGAAGAGTAATCTTCCTCTTAGGTCATAATTCCATCTTCAATTCCATAATTGAAGATGGAATTATGATCTAAGAGGAAGTGAGTACAGGCCCCATTCACAGGAGGAACTTGGCCAATAAGAGTTAACGGGTGTGATGGAGGAATTAGGGGAGGACCTTAAGTTGTTGCCTCAGGAAAGAATGCACTGGGAATGGGATTCTGGGATGTGATGTGTGAGCTATCACTAGCAGGTGGAACTCCCAATACAATGATGTCCTGCCCTCAATAGGGCATTCACTTGGAGGTTCTGCCATCATTGTAAGGAACTGGCCTTCCTCATTCAGCATTCTCTGTAAGGTGCCTGGCTGCATTTGGGGTAAGAAGATATCTGCAATGGTAGAATAGAGGAAAGTAATCTTGCTAGTAGACGGTTTGACCCTGAAGCTTGTATCTCATTACATCCCAAGTTCTGAGCAGTTCAGTCCCTGGATGCTCTCTGGGCATCTGGACTAATGCCTACAGACCCCTTTGGGCACTGGTCACATGGCAGTTTCTAGGCCACTTTCTGCTGATGGTGGTTGAAGCCTTCTTTGAGAAATGTAAGAGTCATTCTGAGGAAAACAGTTAGGAAGCAACTTTTACTGGGAGAATTCCTTTCACTGGCTTTGGGGCCACAGAGGACAGACATGTTTTCAACCGTTTGCTAAGTTAAGTGATCTACTTTTCCCCTTCTCTTTTCTTTTTCCAAAACTGCCTTTTTTAGTTTCATCAATCAAAGAACTTATAACTCCAAATTGGACTCGCCCGATTTCTACCAGAAACCTGCCACTTTAGTAGCACGGTGTTGCAAATTATTTCTTAATCAGTTTGCCAAGCAGTTTACAAACTTACTATACAAACGTAATAGAGTTAATTCTCCGGAGGCTCGGATAATTAATGAAGCATTTAGATATGAAGATAGCATGCGGAAAACAGCCACAACCAACATGTGCATTGCTTTTTTTAAAAAAATCAGTGACAATGACAAATGTCATATTAATACCTGAAAAGCAAATTATTTTAATACATCCCGAATGGAGTGCCATTACCATGTCCTTTACAGCCTTCCTTTCCTCAGACCCATCTAGGATGGTGTCTGAAATGCCGCTTTTGACGGTCTCTCCATAAAAAATACTAGAAAATGTTAACTACTATACTGAAAAGAGATCACGCTCACCTCACCATGGCAGATGGCCACTGAGATACACCGGGCACTACATTGACAGTACATCTCACTACAGGTGGGTCCTCCGATGGATTATTTCAACTGCCACAATCCATTAAGGGGAGGAAGAGGATGGAAGAAAGAAACCAAGTGCTTCATTTTTAACTGAAGCAAGGTAGGGAGTTTTATTTTACTATAAACAGCACAACCGTTAAATGTCTTCATTAAGCAAACTCACTTTTGAGCCCATTTTCTGTCTGACCAATAGTCCTCAAAGTTCAAAATGGAAGTCCCCTCCCAACAAAGCCTGAGTTTTAAAGTCATTGCACCACTGAAATCTCAGTAGCTCAACCTTCTGGGTAACCCAGATACTCTGGTTACTGAGCTGGTTACACTGGATTCTTTCTATGAGCACTGGGAGCTCTTCAAGGTGGTTGTCACCTGTCCTCTGTTTCACTTCCAGTTCTTCTTTTCCCTGACCTGTCTTCAGATTCTCCTTTAACTTCTACCCTCGACCTGCTTTCTGTTTTCATATTGCCTTGCTCCTTCTCCAGGCATGACACGCTACACACCGTCCCTCCCAGAGCCCCCTCAGAATCCTTCCGCCCCTCAATCCCAAATGCTTAAGTTCATTTGCTTTGAGGACACCGGTTGTCAGGCTAAGGCAGCAGTTCTGTCTGCCTTGGTAAAGGAAAGCAGATAATACAATCCAGGAAACATGAGCACCAGAACATAATGCCACACTCAAAACAACGTCATGCTGACATCACACAACAGCACCACTCACAGTCACTTTTACTTTCCCCAAGGGATAGATCAACATTAAGTAACTTCAACATTCCCAGCAGGGATGGCATTTCTCACAGAACTTTACTGACACTGGTTGGTTTCTCTAATTGGCAAAAATTACATTTGCAATTAAAAAAAAATTACTACCACTTTGTAGAAAGTAAATTCTACTGAGGGTGGGAACAGACTTAAGGATGGCTCCTTAAGATGGAATGGAGCATAAAATGCTTTGGGTCTAATTTTTTTTTTTTTTTTTTTAGCCACAAAAAGCCAAATTGAATATATTCCTTTGAAAAAGATCTCACTGACATGTAACAAATTTGTATAGAAAAAAAAAAAAAAAAGGTGGTACCGGGCCACCTTTTAATACTACTCAAAGACAACGGTGGATGTGCATGCAAGTCCCCACTGAGTCCTACGATATAGAAATTCCTTTGATATTACAAAATACAAAAATATTTTATCAGAACTCTCATTTACATTGCATTTACAATGGACATGTAAATAACTTAGTCTTGGGTCCTGGCTAATAAACAAATTACTTACTGAAAAAAGGGTCCTAAAAGTAAGAGAACTAGAGAGGATAAAAGCGAGCGGGAGACAATTTGCCATCTTGTGAGATGGCAACTCAACACAGAACTGATGGGAAGGAAGTGACCAACCCTGGCCTCGATAGAGTCTACTGTGTTTCCAAAGTGAAATGTGCAAATAATATTCAACATGCCAAGAACTGTGACTACCTATTGAGTCAATCTGTAACCTTGCCTCCATCCACTGACAGCATTTTCCCTTTTCTCCCCCATAAGCCACCCCCAAAAGCGCTTTAACATTTAAAACAGTGCAAGTTTCTGAATTTACATTCTTAGCTCCCAACTTCTCCCATTCCCTGATCCCAATCGTATTAAGAAATGATACAGTTTTTGCTCTTCTGTCTTTTCCTGCTGTGCAACTGTCCTCTGCCACCTAACGTGGAAGATTTGGGGAGGCCGTAGGAGCTGTATTTGTGCAGCAGCTCATCGCTCGTGACGTATCGCAGGCGCGCTGGCTGGGGGATGGGTTCTCCTAGGAAATAGCCCTCGTTGTCAGACTCTGAAGAGGAGGAGCAGGTGGAACACCAATCATACTCGGCGAAGTAGGGTCCCCATCGGTCCCCAAAGGCATTCTGCAAAGCCAGGTCCGACACAGTCCGCGGGCACTGGCCGTACAGCTCCCTCCGGGACCCATGCCCCATGCTCTCCTGGAAGCTCCGCTGGCGCATGAATTGGTCATAGTCCTCCCTGGCTCTCAGAGGGGGCCTATCTTTTAACCGAGAGATGGCCTCGCGTTCGCTGGCCAGGTGGAGGGCGTTGTCCGAGCGAGAGCGTCGGGAACGCCTGGACCTGTGAGGTCGGAAACGGCGGTTGTCGTCGCGCGAAGTAGCTCTTCTCCGGGTGCGTTCGCTCATGGGCTGGATCCTCACGCCCTCCTGCCCTGGCAGCTTGCTGCCCGGCATCCCTCCGTCGAAATCAAAGCTCTGATGCATCCTTCCGTGGGACTGCAGGTCTCTGTAGCCAATGGGGTTGCTGAGCTGGTGGAGGTTTCCCTCCATCTCCTGGTACTGCTGGGCAGAGAGCAGGCTGCGAACCGACTCTGCGCTCCGGAACTGCATGGACGAGTTAAGAGTGCCCATGTTGCTCAGCTTCTCAGACACATTCATTCCAGAGTCTTTGCTGAGGTCAGGCATGGAAAATCGAGAGAGGTGCTCCTGGCGCTTGGCACCACCATCAGCAGAGAGACCTGGGGGAGAGAGGAGGGGACCACAGAGATTAATACAAATATGCAGCAATGGGGATCATTGTCACAGCTGGTCATCTATCCAGGGTCATTACATACTGTTGTGCAGTTGTGTACTGTACAAGGGCCCTCTCAGGGGCACATGTGCCTGTGAGGGGGCTCTCTCCACTCTACAGCAGAGCACTATCTACCTAGAGGGGGCACTTGCTTAAAATGCACCCGGAGATGTATTTTACCAGTTACTAATTCCTCCAAAGGCTCACCAAAGAGCCCACTGTGTATCTTACGCATCATGCTTCCTCTATTTAGTTTCACTTTGCAAAGCACTTTAATTACGTTTTTGATTCTAATGATGCACTCTAAGCTCTGTAGGACAGATATTTTAGATGAGGAAACTTTAAGCTATAAAGGCTGGAAAATGCCCAGGCTGTTTCTGGCAACCCTGAACACTGGTTCCACAATACTGGGCCAGTTCACTTCTCTGTTAGCCTGCAGCAGTTTCCTGCTTTGCCTGCTGTCCCTAAGTGGCAGGTGGCTCCCTATCTAAAGTGTCTTGGACACTAAGGGACTCCCTAGGTATAGAGAGAGAAATATTTACTCTCTCAGACCATTCAGTAAATGCTCCAGGGTTGTAAATGGGTCCCTAGCAGCCAGAAGATGTGAGTAGGACCCCACTGTACTCCTCTGTCTCAGTCTCATGAGGAGGGACGTTTAAA
This sequence comes from Aotus nancymaae, assembly GCF_030222135.1. Classification (NCBI taxonomy): domain Eukaryota; kingdom Metazoa; phylum Chordata; class Mammalia; order Primates; family Aotidae; genus Aotus; species Aotus nancymaae. The sequence continues at coordinate 38,553,357 of NW_026988482.1, forward strand.
AGCAGTGGCTCTGATGCTATCTAACAGCAGGTGCCCCAGCAATGGACCTCCATTTCCTAAGTGCTGTCAAATGATCTCCTGGCATCCCAGAGACGGAAACCATTTTGAAGGTAGTGGGAGATACTAACTTCAGTAACTTCCATTTTGCTCATCTTCAAGCAGAGCTCTCAAGGAGATGTTTAAGAACAGGCCAGGTGACAAAGTTTCAGCATTTTCCACTCATTATACACTGCAAGGATCAGCAATTTTGCCATTTCTGGTCATGGACAATATGCCTTTGAATTGCAATGGTCCATTATTGCCCCTGCCACTGATTATTCCTGCTCCTACCAGGGCCTCCAGCTTCCTCTTCCCTGAGAAAACCTAAAGCCGTGTTATGAGCACTTTGTAAACCTACTTTGCAATATCTATTAAAGCTAAATACAAATACACATACATGTATATGAATTATGAATAAAGCTGCTCTGAATATCCTTGTCCATTTTTTGTGGACTTATCCATTTCTGTTGGGTGTATGACTGAGAGTAGAAACTGCACAATTCTCCATCTTCACTCTTGGTTTTATAACGAACAGAAGTTAGTAAGAAGGTCCAAGAAATGGACAAGGGTATTCAGAGAAGCTTTCTTGTAAGAGCCCAGAAATGAAAACAACTCAAATGTCAATTATCAGGAAAATGTAAAATATATTGTGGTTTTTCTGCCATTCCCCACTGAAAGGAACCCAGGCTTTTTAGAAAAATGGCCAATTCCAGGATAAAGGCAAGGACATTAAAAGAACCGGCATCTTGTTATGCCATAGGGAAAGTATTAAAAATAAGATAAGGTAGGGGTTTGTCAGAACACAGGGCCTAACTTGAAAGGGCCCCCACTGGCCAAATCTGAACAATTTGAGCATTAAAATCTTTAAGGGAAATAATGATTTTTAAACTGCTGAAACAACTAAGAATTCCCAAGTCTATACTGATAACAGATAAAACATAAGTAAATTAAAAAAATAAATGGGAGATAAGAGAGGACTCTGTGTATAGTGGAATGCTGTTGGCAGAGAGAGTTCACAAGGAGGAAAGGGGTGCCAGATTTGGAAAATCATTTTATAACCACTGGAGGTAGAGTTCTTCATGCAAGAATCAAAAAGTATGCTAACTTTAGGGGGTAAAATTTGATGGGAGACAGCGTTGTTTTAAAGTGTTTTCCTACACATTGCTTATTAGGTGCAAGGGAAGAATTAGTAACTAAACAACAGTAAAATCAGACAACACCTTGACCTGGAGTTGAAACTTAACATCCCCGGTGAGATGCAACTACACCCTGCATGCCTCCAGGTGAGAGGTACTGAGAAGGGCACACTATCCCTTATGTAGTATTCCGGTCAAGAATGCATTTCCTGATTCAGGAGGAAACATTAGACAGATCCCAAAAGGAGGGACACTTGTTATGAAAAAAGGGACTGTAGTCTTAAGACAGGGCTGGGAGAATATTTTAGATTAAAGGGTACAAAGGAAACATGACAATTACAAAAAATACCTGATCCTGGACTGGAACCTTCTCTGTAGGGAAAATAAATGCTATAAATCAGGGGTCCCCAAACCCCAGGCTACAGAACACTTAGGAACTAGGCCGCACAGCAGGAGGTGAGTGGCCCTCCTCACCTCCTGCTTCATCTGTATTTACAGCCACTCCCCATTGCTCCAATTACTGCCTGACCTCTGCCTCCTGACAAATCAGCGTCAGCATTAGATTCTCATAGGGGTGCAAACCCTACTGTGAACTGCTCATGCAGGATTTAGGTTGTGTGCTCCTTATGAGAATCTCATGCCTGATGATCCATCACTGTCTCCCATTACCCTGAATAGGATCATCTAGTTGCAGGAAAACAAGCTCAGGTCTCCCACTAATTCTACATTATAGTGAGTTCTGTCATTATTTCATATATATTACTATGTAATATGGAAATAAAGTATGCAATAAATGTAATGCACCTGAATCATCCTGAAGCCATCCCCAACCCCTGGCCCCAGTCTGTAGAAAAACTGTCTTCCACAAAACTGGTCCCTGGTGCCGAAAGGGTTGGGGACTGCTGCTATAAAGGATAATTTTTGGTCAACTGAAAAAAAAAAAAATGGAACATGGGCAATAGATAACAGTATTATGCTAAATTTACTGTGGTTAATTAATAATTGTGTAACTATGGGAGATCTTTATTCTTGGGAAATAGATGTGGAAGGATATGATGGTAAATGGCCCTAATGGATGCAGCTCGCTTTCAAATGGTTTATAAATAAAACGTGTGTGTGTGCGTGCTTATGTGTGTGCATGTGAACGTGAAGGAACAAACATGGCAAAAGGTTAACAATGGATCAATCTACGTAAAGAGTACATTGCAGATGTTTTTGTTGCATTTTTGTAACTTTCTGATAAGTCACATTATTTGCAAATAAAAAGTTTAACATTGGAATATATTCATGTGATTTGATGGTTTTTAATTCTGAGGGAAATGTGGAAACATCTGGACCCATTTTTGGTTATCACTGTTGGGATGGGATACTACTGGCGTCTAGTAGGTAGAGGTAAAGAGATGCTGCTAAACATCCTACAATGTGCAGGATGGTTTCCTCCACCACACACAGAATTTTCCAAACCAAAATGTCAACAGTGTCAAAACTGAGAAAACCTGATATAATGGAATATTACACAATAATGAGAACGAATAACTATACCCAATTACATGGATGTATCTCGTAGAAAATGCGTGGAGATGCAAGAAGAATATGTGCTGTACGATTCCATTTATGTGAAGTTCAAGAACAGGCTGAGGCTACATATAGTGATACAGGTCAGGGCCATGACGGGGGTAGGATGAAGGCTTCTAGGGCACTGCAATTGTTCTATAGCTAAATCAGGATGGCGGTTGTAAAAGAAATTGTAATTTTCTATAAAGAAATTATTCTGCCAAATATCATATAGTCCAATAATTTTTAAATTTCATTCCTGGGGTAATTGTCAGGGCAAGAGCAGCTGGGTCCTCCTACCTCTTGCTTGCTCTGCTGCTTCTCTCTGACATCCAAATCACAAAAGCTGATTTACAACCACCTAATCACTTCCAGAGCCTCCCAATATGAAAGCAGAGAGGAAAGGATAACAACCTAAGATGATGAATGAGTGGTCTGAGTGGACCAACTCTAATAAGAAAGGAAAGAAAACATCTTCAAACTCAGGTGTAGAAACAAAGGTAGAAACAATGATCCTGGCAAGGCTTTCCACTCTAGCTCTTGAGTAGAATTAGGGTCAGCATAAATAACTTAGCAAATACTGTTAATTCCCCAGCATGCTGTTTTCTGGAACATGTCTTTTATAAGCCCAGAAGTGAAATGTTTTTGAGAGCATCCTGCTTGTGAACAGATTCCTATTTCTGTAAGGAGGTGGCCTTGAACAAGAGCAGCTTCTATTCTGCTGGGAGGTGTATTGCCCTCTGGTATCATGCTTCTGCATCCTAGGAAAGCTCAGGATACCCTGAGGCGCCCCCTTGGAAAAAGAAAAGTGCTTGGTCAGAGTAGAAGGGCCCTGTTACACAACTCTACTATCACTTTTACCTAAATGTAAGCTATTCATTCCCCTGGAGTATGTGCGAGTGGGACTGGAAATACTACCTGCTCACTCTAGAGAGGAGAAATGCCTCTCTTCTGATTCATTAACTCAGATTTTCCTCCAGGTCTTTTTGCAGGCAGGGCATGAACAGAAAGACCGATATTGACCAAAGATGAGCACTAATTGTGTACTTGCCTCTAAAAAGGGTGGTTCTGTTGTTAATTTCATTACTGGCAAAATCCAGAGTTCTTCTGCAGACCTGAAGGCCCTACGTGACTTGGCTCCCTTCTCTCTCTCCAAGATCATCAACTAAACACTCCTCCTCTCTTAACTCTGCTTCAGCTGTGCTTACATTCCTCCCCCTCTCCCCAAACACAACAACAAGCTCATTCCAGCAGGCCTTGGAAAACTCTCTGGTTTGCATGCCTGACTGTTTGTTAATGTCCTGGTGTAGCTGACGCCTCCTCAGTGGTGTCTACCCTGAACACTCCTTCTAAAGTAGCAAAGTTAGTTGTCAACCACTCACTCTTACACTTGACCCTTTTTAAAACGACCCACCCTGACTTATTAAGGTCATATGTAAGTTTGTAGCTGCATGAATCCCCTAGGAGCAGGGATCTTCTCTCGACTTTTCAATGTATTCTTGCAGAGCTAGCAGTGGCCAGCACCCTTTGGTACTCAATACATACTTATGACATAAAGGTAAATGGATTCTCAAGTTATCCACAGGTTGGAAAAAAACAACCACTCTCTGACCTGGAGGGGGTCAGTGCTGTGATCTACATCAGTGAGATTCCAAACATCAGGAACAAAATCCCATGATCGCACCTGTCAATATCCATCTCTGGTATTCATTATATAGACCACCATCTGGGGTTTCTCCAATTTTAAAGTCAAGGTACATGGATTTATAATGAGCTCCCTGCACTGCAGAAATGTTTTCTCCTTGTTAATCACAGCTCTGGTGATCTGTTCAAATTAGCAGCTAATAACGTCCTCAAGATGAAACTGTACTGTCACAGGTCACACTCCGACTTGAGAAACACTCCTTCCCTCTAACTACGGACAGAACTGGAGAGCTACTTTCCGGCTGGGTAACTTAGGACATTTTTTGAACCTCTTGAGATGCATTAGTAAGAAGGGCATACTGACAGGATGTGAGTACTGAAGCTGCAGTGATGATGAGATGAGGAAAAAGAAAAGTTTCCTTTTTAAGGTTCATCACGACTATGATCCTTTCGTGTAGTTTTTGTTTCATCTCTGTCTTCTTGATGGATCGGCAGCTCCAAGAGGGCAGAAACTGCGCTCCTGTTTGCTTGCCCTGACCTCAGTACCTGGTATTCAGTATGCAGGAAGAAGGTTTAGTGAGGCCTAAAAGTCCCTCAAGACTGTAAATGCCCTCCAGACATTTACGACTCATAACGATGATTTAGTTCCCTTTCAGTAGAGTCTTTCCTATATTATTTATTATTTATGTGCTGAGGTAGAGAGGTGAAGAACATGGAATCGTTTAGAACAGGGGTTTGCAAACTACAATGGCCAATGAGCCAAGTCCAGCTCACTGCTCCCTGCTTGTTTTTGTAAATAAAGTTGTATTGGAACACAACCACACCTATTCATTTGCATATTGCCATGGGTTGCTTTCCAGAGGTGGGGAGTTGTGACAGACGGCATGACCTGCAAAGACTCAACTATGTTAAAGGCAAACAAATACTTGTTGGATGCATAATTATATGGATGAATGAATTTGAGAAACAGGGCCTGACACAGTGATGTTCACTTAAACACCAGCCCCTGTCTCTGCGCCTCCAAACCGTGGCTGGGATTCCTCCTCTACACAGATGAAGTTCAACTCTTTATTCCATTTGTCTGTGCTGAACAAGACACAATGTCGAAATATTGCAAATCAATAGAGTCCAACCTGATGGGGCTCTAACATGCCTTTACTCTCTTGTAATAAACACATTTTTCTTTTCTTGTTGCTCAGGCCATGGTGTGTGTGTGTGTGTGTCTGTGTGTGTGTGCACAAGCACATGTGTGATAGGGGAGGTGGGAGCTGCAAGTTAAATTTGCCAGAGAGCTCTGGCTGAAGCTCATAGTCTGGGCAGTATCAGTGCCCCCACATCCTCTGGAGGACCTGGCAGAAGAATCCCACCTGATGCTAAGGAGACACAGATGCCAGGTCATTTCCCTCTCAAGCAGAGTTCTGTTTTCTTAATTAACAGAGAGGGTTTTTTTCTCTGCCAAAGAATGCAGGCTTTATGAGAGGTGCTCAGGGTGATGATAGAGTTAAAGGCAGTAATTTATCCATATCCGAAGGGTCAGTGTGACTGGGAGCTACGCAGTCGTCCATGAACTGCAGGGGTGCAGGTTTCCACAAGATCCTTGGCCGGGCTTCTACAAAGAGAGATCAGTATCCAATTCAGCCTGCAGTTCTCCACGGTTTATCTGCCAACATGAAGGTGCAGCTGGGGCATTCTATGATATGCTCGCATTTCTGACTGAGCAATGTTCCTGTCTCTACAAATAGGAGGTCTCATAGAAACTGGCATCTGCAAGAAAATCAATGCCCTTCAAAAAATGCTCAAGGTCTGATGGAACAGAAAGAAAATCTTTGCTGGCTCCCTTCCCCCATGTCTTCTGGGGGCAGAAAGTATGCACACAAGTCCAGAAAGAAGAAAAAGCAGACTAAGATTGAACGGCGGACCTCAGACACATCTTTCTGTTTCTTATTTATTGTCCTGTCTCATCCTACTCTGCACAAGAAGATAGAGAGCTATGTTTCTGCCAACTTCAAAGATACATTACCACGCACGGTGGCTCACTCCTATAAGCTCAGTGCTTTGGTAAGCTGAGGTGGGAGGAGTTTCTGAGCCCAGAAGTATGGGACCAGCCCCAGCAACATAGTAAGACCCCCTCTCTACAAAAAACAAAAAAAAATTATTCAGGCATACTCATGTGCACCTGTAGTCCCAGCTATAGGGGAGGCTGAAGCAGTAGGATCACAGTTACAGGGAGCTATGGTGACACCACTGCATTCCAGAACCTTTAAAAACTTTTTTAAAGCATTCACATTTCACATTTCTGTGCAGTAAAGGAAATAGCATCTACTCACCCATACCCTGCAGACATTTACAACTCATATTGATGATATAATTCCCTTTCATTAGGGTTTTTCCTACATGATTTTTGTTTTCTTTTTAGTTGGGATAGATACATGAAGAAAATGGAATTGTTTAGAACAGGGGTTTGCAAACTACAGTGGGCAATGGGCCAAATCCAGCTTACTGTCTATTTCTGTAAATAAAGTTGTATTTGAACACAACTGTACCTATTCATTTGGATGTTGGTGGTGGTTGCTTTCCAGAGCTGGGGGGTTGTGACAGACGGTAAGACCTGCAAAGCCTCAAATATTCACTTTCTGGTCCTTTATAGACACAGATTGTCAACCTGTCGTTTAGCATGCAGCAGCAAGCCTGAACAGCCCCGAAGTCATGGTTGCTACACAGTCTAAGCCTCTCAGATCAAGCAAAAAGTGTCCCAAGGTACATGTTTGTTTGTTTGAAGCATGTGTGGGGTAGCTTGATCAGGTCCCTCGGGATCCTTTTTCCAACTAAGTCAATCGATTTCATCAACACCCTGAACTTCAAATTGGCAACAGCTGGAGAGATACTGTCATCTGGGCAGTGAAGCTTAAACACCACCACATGTTTCTTGGTGACAGGGCATGGAATGGCTCAGAGTATGACAAAGAAGGCTGGGGGTGGGGACAGAAAGAGGAGAGTGAGACAATATGAATGCACTCAAAAGTGTGATCTGTGGACTAGCCAAAATGACATCCCCTTGGGAGCTGGTTAAAACTGCACTCTCAGGCCCTCATCAGACTTGCAGAATTCAAATCTGCATTTGAACAAGATCCCTAGTGATTCCCATGTCTGTGAGAGTTAGAGGAACACCAAGATGATGGGAGTTTCAAGGACGATTTTCTTTGCAACACAAGGGTGCTCCTTTCTACTCCAGGAAAGAAGACCTTCATTCTATCAGAGACTCTAATTCAGGGTTTCCCAACCTCAGTACTATTGACAGGTAGGGCTGGATAATTCTTTGGTGGGCTGTCCTGTGCACTTCAGGACGTTCAGCAGTATCACTGGCCTCTACCCACTAGATGCCAGTCACACATCCCTCTGGTTGTGACAACCTGAACTGTCTCCAAACATTGCCAAATGTCCCTGAGGGGCAAAATCGACCCCAACTGAGGACTGCTGCTCTAACAGATCCTGTCCTTGACCTGCTGCTTGGCCATCAGTCAAAGGGAGGTCTGTTCCTGTCCACGTGTGTTGCAGTGAGTTAAACCTGCTCCACCCACCCTGCAGACAGGCGCCTCATTACAATGGGGGGTTGCCGCCCTGTTCCTTCTTTCTAGAGAAGGATTAACAGGGCTCTGCCTGGTTAGGTGTGGTATGTCCCTGAAATTGGGGGAACTTTACAAGTTATTTTCTCTTTAAACTCTTCTCAGAAAACTCACGTGCGTTTCTTTCAGTGGGTATCGAGAATTCCGCCGAGTTAAGTCCTTCATTGTCTAATTATCCTGGCAGGTTGGAAGCTTTTGAAATCCTGAGTTTTTGATGCATCTTTTTTAGGTCCTTACTCCAGTCACCGGCCTATCTAGCAAGTCTTAGGGGACCAGCAGGTCACAAGTTGGCTTTCAATCAGTTACACATCTGCCATCTGCTCCGGTGCTATCAGAAGCAGAGCTGGTAGTCTAGGGAATGATTTCCTCTGCCAGCTGCACTGGGGAAGGGGGAGGAAAGGAGGAAGCCAAGCCCTGGGGCAGGGGTGGGGGAGAGGGGAGTGTGCTTAATGTCTTACTTCACACCCCCACCCTCCAGGCTTGCCTGCCTTCCTTTTCAGGAAAGGGCTGTTTAGCCCCAAGCTAAAGAACAGCCTCTTCACAACCAGCTGCTTTCAAAGAGGGCCGTGACTGATTTTGGTTTTCCCAACAACAGCGGCTTTGTTTTTTAGCAGCTTTCCTTCTAGGGACTTGCCTTTGAACTGGAGGTTGGAGACTGACAAGCATTATAATGGGACTAGAATCTCTTACAGACCCCGTACAGTTACAAGGACAAGTCGGATAAAAACTTGAATGTGGACTGGCAGTTTCTTACCTTCTATCCCTTTACTTGCTCATCCTATTAACTTCTGGATAAACCAGTGACCCCAATAAAGATGGAGTCAACTTTAACGACCACCACTTGAAAAAGTAAAGGAGGAAACCAAGAAGGGACATCTTCCAGAATCACTTGGAGTCAATTTTAACTACTACCACTCAGCTCCATGGAGGATTCTGGTTGTATTGCCACAAAGCGTATTGCTAATTGAAAGGATGCACAACAAATTCAGACCAGTTGAAGACTGTTTGCCAGAGTTTGCTCTGGGTTTACACTGACCCCATGCTGCTTTCTAAATCCATTAGTCTGGGTCAACAAGCAGACCACGCTGTATTTACTTGGGAAACAGTTGACTACACAGGAACAAAAGCAGTGGTAGAGAGTGGGCAGCCAAGAACCTGGAGACCCACTGAGTTGCTTCAAAGATCTTTGACAAAGTCCTGCTATTGCCAGGCACTGTGAGCACAACTGTGAACAAGGCCCTTTAAGAGGACATCTTAGGAGGATGTGACCTAGTGCAGGGAAAACAGATAACTAAGTCAGCACAGCAACACCACCATTACAGACAATAACCACTAGGAAGGAAGTCAAAGGAATGCTTTGGAAGAGAATAAAGACTGGACCTACTTCGAGTACTGGAAAAGAACTCTGTGTCGGTGATGATTAGGGGAAGACCTGAAGGATGAGAAGGAGCCCGTCGAGCCAAGGGCAGGGAAAAGAGTCTAAGCAGAGGGAGCAATAATATTTTGTACTGGAGAAGGTGCCACGTGTTCTGAGATGTAGCAGAAGGGCAGTGACACTGGAGCGTTGTGAGCAAGGAAGACAGCAGCAGGAACCAGGCTCAGAAGGTGCACACAGGAGCTGTAAGAAGATTCTTCCTACTCCGGGTTTTGAAAGTGTCTTTCATGTGCTGCTGGCAAAACTAAAAAAAAGCAACTGAGAGGTGGCCCAGGGGACTGGCGAAAGCACTGGCTGTGGAGTTCACCTTCCAGGTCCCTTGATGCTGTGCCTTCTCAGGCAGGCCTGGACTGTTTTGTGCTCAGTTCCCTCATCTGTGAAATGGGAATAATCATACAACTTAAGGGAGAAGGTATTAAATGGGTTAATACACAAATTACTTAGAACAGTGCTGGTGCCGGGGCACCAAATGACATGCTCAATCTGCTTACTGTCCTTCACTCCATATTTATTTGTCGCTTTTAAAGCATTTTTATGCATGTTGTCATATATGAAATTGCTGGGCATTGTTATGCAATCTTTCCAAGTGGGTAAAAGAGATCCAAGTGGGATAATCTGCCAAAGGTCACACAGAAGTCACTTGAGAACTCTTCTCACAACTCCTGCCTTTTACTATTGTGAATAGAAAAAGTAAAAGGAATGTGGCCAGAGTGCTAGCAGTCAGAGATTTGAGGGCAGGAGGCAGAGAGAGAAATACAGATCCAGTGACACTCCCCAGCTTCTAACCAGCAGCTGCTATTAAAAAAAAAATCCTTTTTATTAATGTACAGTGTTCTACTGTATAAATATGAATTATATGCAACATGATGAATCTCACAAATATAAAGTAAGAGATACCAGACATAAAAGAACATGTACAGTATAATCCCATTTATATAAAGTTAAAATCCATCCCAAATCATCTATGCTGTCACATGTCAGAACAGTGCTTACTTTGGAGAGGAGGGAAGAGCAGTGACTGAGAGGGGCATGAGGGAGCTTCTAGGGTCTGGTCACTGTCTACTGCTTTACTTGGGAGATGGTACCATGAATGCAATAATTCACTGAGCTGTCACTTAGGATTTTTGCATATTTCTATTTGTTATGCAGCTATATAATGTTCATGAGATTTTATCACTGAGAGGCAGGAATGTACTCAAGATAATGTAAAAGGTAAATATGCAGCACTTACTATTTCCTACCCCAACATACACACACGTCCTCACAGCATGTCACTTACTCTAGACTTGTATGGCTAGCACACATGGCTACAGCTGGTGGCCAACACACTAAGCTTTATTTTTGGTCTCAAGGGTTAAATTTCCTTGTTGCCTTTTCTTCCCGCCCCCACCCCGCCCCACTTTTTTTGAGTCTTGCTCTGTCGCCCAGGCTGGAGTGCACTGGTGCAATCTCAGCTCACTGCAACCTCTGCTTCCCAGGTTCAAGCAATTCTCTTGCTTCAGCCTCCCAAGTAGCTGGGATTACAGGTGCCTGCCACCACACCTGGCTAATATTTTTGTATTTTTAGTAGAGATGAGGTTTCACAGTGTTAGCCAGGATGGCCTCAATCTTCTGATCTTGTGATCCGCCCACCTCAGCCTCCCAAAGTGCTGCAGGCGTGAGCCACTGCACCTGGCTTCTTTTTCTTTTAAGTTGGGATACACCAGGACCTTTATCACCTATGCTTTTACCCCTGGCCAAATTTACACATTTATTATACCTGCCTGTCCACATCCTACCCTTTCCCCATTAGACATATGCATTTCCCACTGGTGTCAGCCAACTTGATGGGGGAGGTTAGATGTTTGGATAAAAGTGGTTTATGGATTTAAGAGGCAAATGTGATGTACTCTTTTAAGCTTGGGATCTTTGCTTCTCAAGATCTCCCTTCTCTATAGCTGGGGGTTGACAAAGTGCCATTCATGACCTCATGTACAATAGAACCAATTACTAGATTGGCTGACAGATGAATGGGTACAACGGACAACAAGATGGAATAATTTTTAAATGGAGAGTGTATGGTATGAAGGATAATAAAGGGTGAGGATCAATAAATAGAAGGATAACTGAATTAATCAATGAATGGGTGTGACAGTGATGTATGTACAGGAGAAACAAAGTTTTGGGCTCTTAAAAAAAGTTAACCTCCAAGTGGGACCTAATTAAACTAAAGAGCTTCTGCACAAAAAATAAACTATCAACAGAGTAAACATTCTGCACAGAATGGGAGAAAATATTTCCAAACTATGGTCTGACAAGGTCTAATATACAGAATCTATAAACAACTTAACTGAATAAGCAAAAAACAACCCCATTAAAAAGTGAGCAAAGAGGGAGAAGGCAAGATGATCAACTAGATGCAGACAAGTGGAACAACTCCCACCAAGGGACTGAGATGACTGGCATGCTTTTAACAGATCTTCAGGAGGGCACTGAAAATGGATAAAGGCAAGACACAGAAGCTGGGGCTAAAGGAGGAGAAAGTTGGGAACCATGATAGGTTACCCTGCAGCAGGACTTACTTTTGCACCACAACAGCTCAGGGGGAATGGGTGAGTTGAACTAGCAAGGAGCAACCCATTCTCTCCGCAGGCCTCTGGAACCCCAGAAGGAGGGGACCCTCTGACTACCATGGACACTTGAGGTGGCAGGGAGAGCTGCTTAGAGAAGTGGTAGGGCAACAAACCAGCTGATGTGGGGCCCAGAGGGTTTGGTGTGGGGGTGTCTGTAGTGCAGCACCGCCAGAGATGGCCATCCCCCTAGACTCAACTTGTGCTCTTAAGAGACTTTAGCCCTAGGAGAAATGTTGGATCTGATCTCTGCAGGGTAGTCTTGCATATCAGATAGAGCTGGTCTGACCTGAGCACCCCTTAGTCTGCTAGCCTCTCCTGGGGCTCCAGCCTGGCCACATCTGCTTAGAGGGCAGTCTTGGGTACCCTGGGTGTCTACACCATAGCTTCTGTGCCAGTGAACCTTGCCTGACTGGTGGAGAATTCCAGTGAGGTGGCCTATACAGCCATGCACCAGCCTACATGCTCCCTCCCCTCACTGCAGCTTCCCCAGGGCCCACAGCAATGCCCTACATCACTTTGCTGACTCATGTCTGCAAAGGTAGGTTTTGCTTTCCTTGCCCCACCAGTATACTGAAGAGTAGTCTGCAATCCCCAACCCCCAGTCAAAATCACAGAAGGAGCTTTGATGGGCACAGAGCAAGCAAATCTCACCCCTGCCAGCACCCTGCCCTTACACTAATACTTAGGAGAACAATAGATCATCCCACACTCTGAGGGATCACTCCTGCTTGCAGGACACAGAGAAGGCACCCAGACCTACCCCAGCCAGCACCCTGCCCCAAGCCAATACCACCTCCAGTACAACCAGGCAATAATCTCCAGCAGGGCCCCCCCACTCCACCCAGATGTGAACACCCACAAAGAGGTAGGCATCCCTGCATCTGTTAGCACTCTGTTACAGCTGCCACACCTTGGCACCCCCAGTGTAGTGGACTCCAAACATTGAGGCACCAGATAACAAAGCTGGGGCCCAGTACAAGTCCCCCAGAGTAAGAGCATATAATCTAGATTTGGGAGCTGGGTGTTGGTCCCCTAAAATCTCCCCAAAATGAAGCCTATCAGCTGAATCCACTTTATACCACAATCAAACCCTCAAAGTCATCAAACAGGATAAAAAAAAAAAAAAACCCATCTAAAGGTCAGCAACTTCAAAGATTAAAGGTAGATAAGTAAGCCCACAAATATGAAAAAGAATCAGCACAAGAATGCTGAAATTCAAAAAGCCAGAGCGCCTTCTTTCCTCCAAACAACTGCATCACCTTTCCAGCAAGGGTTCATAATCGGGCTAAGGCTGAGATAGCTGAAATGACAGAAATGAAATTCAGAATATGGATAAAAACAAAGATCACTTAGGAGTGAAACTCAATGCAAGGAAGCTAAAAATAATGATAAAACAATGCAAGAGCTGACAGACAAAATAGCCAGTATAGAGAAAAACACAACTGACGTTATAGAGCTAAAAAACCCATTACAATGCAATCACAGGTATTAACAGAATAGAGTAAGTAAAGAATCTCAGAGCTTGAAGACTGGCTTTCTGAAATAAGACAAGCAGACAAGAATAGGAAAAAAAAGAATGAAAAGGAATGAACAAAACCTCTGAGAAATATGGGATTATGTAAAGGGACAAAGTCTATGACTGATTGGTGTCCTTGAAAGGAATGGAGAGAATGGCACCAACTTAGAAAACATATTTCAAGATATCATTCATGAGAACTTCACCAGCCTAGCTAGAGAGGCCAACATTCATAAGATACTTCAAAAGAATATCATCCCCAAGACACATAATCATCAGATTCTCTGAGGTCAAAATTAAAGAAAACATGTCAAAGGCAGCTAGAGGGAAAGATCAGGTCATCTAGAAAAGGAAACCCATCAGACTGACAGTAGACTTCTCAGTTAAAAACCTCTATGCCAGAAAAGATTGGGGGCCAATATTCAACATTATTAAAGAAAAGAAATTCCAACCCAGAATTTCATATCCGGCCCAACTAAGATTCATAAGCAAAGTATAAATAAGATCCTTTTCAGACAAGAATATGCTGAGAGAATTTGTTACCACTAGATCTGCCTTACAAGAACTCCTGAGGGAAGCACTTAATATGGAAAGGAAAGACCACTGCCAGCCTCTATAAAAACACACTGAAGTACACAGAAAAGTGACACTATAAAGAAACCAAATAAACAAGTTTGTAAAATACCCAGCTAACATAATGATGACAGGATCAAATCTACACAGATCAGTACTAACCTTAAATGTAAATGGGCTGAATGCCACAATGAAAAGACACAGAGTGGCAAGATGAAGAACCAAGACCCATTACTATGCTGTCTTCAGGAGACCCATCTCACATGCAATGACACACACAAGCTCAAAATAAAGGGATGGAGAAAAATCTACCAAGCAAATGGAAAACAGAAAAAAGGAGCTGCAATCCGAGTTTCTGTCAAAACAGACTTTAAGCCAACAAAGATTAAAAAAGACAAAGAAGGGCATTACATAATGGTAAAGGGTGCAAATCAATAAGAAGATCTAACTGTCCTAAATATATATGCACCCAACACAGGAGCATCCAGATTCATAAAGCAAGTTCTCAGAGATCTTCAAAGAGATTTAGACTCCCACACAATAATAGTGGCAGAATTTAAGGCCCCATTGACAATATTAGACAGATCATCAAGAAAAAATTAACAAAGATATTCAGGACCTGAACTCAGCTCTGGATCAAGCAGACCTGATAGATACTACAGAACTCTCTACCCAAAAGCAACAGAATATGCATTCCTTTCATTGCCACATGGCATATACTCTAAAATAGATCACATAATCAGAAGTAAAATTCTCCTCATTAAATGCAAAAGAACTGAAATCATATCAAACAATCTCTCAGACCATAGCACAATCAAATTAGAAATCAAGACCAAGAAATTCACTAAAAACCATACAATTACATGTAAATTGAATGAGCTGCTCCTGAATGACTTTTGGGTAAATAATGAAATTAAGGCAGAAACTAAGGATATGCCATACCAGAATCTTTGGGATGCAGCTAAGGCAGTGTTAAGCAGGAAATTTAAGCACTAAATGCTCACATCAAAAAGTTAAAAAGATCTCAAGTTAGCAACCTAACATTATAACTAAAAGAACTAGAGAAGCAAGTGCAAAGAAATCCCAAAGCTAGCAGAAGACACAAAATAAAAAAAACTAGGGCTGAACTGAAGGAGACTGAGACAGAAAAAAACCATTCAAAAGATCAATGAATCCAGGAGCTGGTTTTCTTGAAAAAAATTAATAAAATTGACCACTAGCTAGACTAATAAAGAAGAAAAGAAAGATTAAAATAAACACAATCTGAAATGACAAGGAGGATATTATCATTGACCCCACAGAAATGCAAACAACCACCAGAGAATATAATGAATACCGCTGTGTACATAAACCAGAAAATCTAGAAGAAATGGATAAATTGCTGGACACATATATCCTTCCAAGACTGAACCCAGAAGAAACTGAACCTCTGAACAGACCAATAATTGGCTCTGAAATTGAGGCAGCAATAAATAGCCAACCAACCAAAAAAATCCCAGGATCAGACAGATTCACAGCTGAACTCTATCCAGTGACCAAAGAAGAGCTGGTATCATTCCTACCGAAACTATTCCAGACACTGAGGAGGAGGGGCTCCTTCCTAACTTATTCTATGAGGCCAGCATCATCCTGACACCAAACCTGGCAGAGATACAACAACAAAAACTTCCAATATCCTTGATGTACAATGATACAAAAATTCTCAACAATTACTGGCAAACTGAATCCCGCAGCACACCAAAAAGCTTAACCACCACAAGCAAGTAGGCTTTATTCTTAGGAAGGAAGTTTGGTTCATCATACACAAATCGATAAATGTGATTCCTCACATAAACAGAACTAAAGACGAAAACTATATGATTATCTCAATAGATATGGAAACAATTTTGATAAAATTCAACATATTTTCATGTAAACTGGGAACTTTCAGTAAACTAGGTACTTAAGGAACATACCTCAAAATAATAAGAGCCATCCATGACAAACCCATAGCCATCATCATACTGAATGGGCAAAAGCTGAAAGCTTTCACCTTGAAAACCAGCATAAGACAAGGATGCCCTCTAACACCACTCCTATTTAACATAGTATTGGAAGTCCTGGCCAGGGCAATCAGGCAAGAGAAAGAAATAAAAGGCATTCCAAATAGGAAGAGGGGAAGTCAAACTATCCCTGTTTGCAGATGACATGATCCTATATATAAAAAACCTCACAGTCTTAGCCCAAAAGCTTCTTAAATTGATAAACAATTTCAGCAAAGTCTCAGAATACAAAATTGATGTGCAAAAATCACTAGCATTTCTATATACCAATAATATTCAAGCCAAAAGCCAAATCAGGAATGAACTCCCATTCACAATTACCTTAAAAAGAATACATTACCCAGGAATACAGCTCACTAGGGAGGTGAAAGATCTTTACAAGGAGAACCTCAAACCTCTGTTCAAATAAGTCAGAGATGACACAAACAAATGAAAACACATTCCATGCTCATTGATAGGTAGAATCAATATCATGAAAATGGCCATACTGCCCAAAGTAATTTATAGTTTCAGTGAGATTTTTATTAAACTACCATTGACATTCTTCACAGAACAAGAAAATACTATTTGAAAATTCATATGGAAACAAAAAAGAGCCCAAATAGCTAAGGCAATTCTAAGCAAAAGGAACAAAGCTGAAGGCATCATGCTCCCCAACTTCAAACTATACTACAGGGCTACGGTAAGTAAAGCAGGATGGTACTGGTAGAAAAACAGACACACAGACCAATGGAACAGAATAGAAAACACAGACTAGAAAACTCCTACCACTATCTGATCTTAGACAAAACTGACAAAAACAAGTTATGGGGAAAGGATTGTCTATTCAATAAATGGTGCTGTGATAACTGGCTAGCCATATGCTGATAATTGGAACTGAACCCTTTTCTTACACAAAAATTAACTCAAGAAGGATTAAAGACTTAAATGTAAAAACTCAAACTATAAAAACCTTGAAGACAACCTAGGCAATATCATTTAGAACATGGGCACGGGGAAAGATTTCATGAAGAAGACACCAAAAGCAATTGCAACAAAAGCAAAAATTGACAAATGGGACCTAATTAACTAAAGAGCTTCTGCACAGCAAAAAAGAAACCATCAACAGAGTTAACAACCTACAGAATGGGAGAAAACTTCTGCAAACTACCTGACAAAGGTCTAATATCCAGCATCTATAAGGAACTTAAACAAATTTAAAAGAAAAAAAACAAATCACCCCATTAAAAAGCGGGCAAAGAACATAAACAGACATTTTTCAAAAGAAGACATACATCTTGCCAACAATCATGCAAAAAACTCAATATCACTGATAATTAGAGAAATTCAAATCAAAACCACAATGAGATACTATCTCATACCCGTCAGAATGGCTATTATTAAAAAGGCAAAAATTACAAATGCTGGCTATTATTAAAAAGGGAAAATATTACAGATTAAGGTTGTAGAGGAAAAAGAAATGCTTCTACACTGTTGGTGAGGGTGTAAATTAGTTCAACCATTGTAGAAGGCAGTGTGGCAATTCCTCAGAGACCTAGTAACAGCAATAACATTCAACCCAGCAATCCCGTTATTTGGTATATACCCAAAGGAATATAAATTGTTTTATTATAAAGACGCAGGTTTGTATGTTTATTGAGCACTATTCACAATAGCAAAAACATGGAATATACCTAAATAACTATCAATGATAGACTGGATAAAGAAAATGTGGTACATATACACATGGAATACTATGCAGCCATAACAAAGAATGAGATCATGTCCCTTACAGAAACATGGATGGAGCTGGAGGCCATTATCTTTAGCAAACTAAGGCAGAAACAGGAAACCAAATACTACATGTTTTTACTTATAAGTGGGAGCTAAATGATGAAAACACACAGACACATAGAGGGGAACAATACACACTGAGGTCTATTGGAGGCTGGTGGGTAGAAGGAGATCAGGAAAAATAACTCATGGGTACTAGACTTAATACCTGGGTGATGAAATAATCTGTAAAACAAACCCCGACAACACAAGTTTACTTATATAACAAATGTTCTCATGTAACCTTGTGAACCTAAAAGAACTGGGCAAAAACCATGAAAAGACACTTCTCAAAAGAACACATGTGAGCAGCCAACATACACAGGAAAAAATGCTCAATGTCACTAATCGTCGCAGAAATGCAATTCACAAGCACAAAGAGATACCACCTCATACCAGTCAGAATGGCTATTATTAAAAAGTCAAAAAACAACAGATGCTAATGAGGCTATGGAGAAAAGATAACGCTTATGTACTGTTGGTTGGTGGGAATGTAAATGAGTTCAACCACTGTGAAAAGCAGCTTGGACATTTCTCACAGAACATAAACCAGCCAGGTGTGGTGGCTCACGCCTGTAATCCCAGCATTTTGGGGGGCCGAGGTAGGTGGATCACAAGGTCAGGAGATCAAGACCATCCTGGCTAAGACAGTGAAACCCCATCTCTACTAAAAATACAAAAAAATTAGCCAGGCGTGGTGGCACACACCTGTAGTCCCAGCTACTCGGGAGGCTGAGGCTGGAGAATCTCTTCAACCCAGGAGGCAAAGGTTGCAGTGAGCCGAGATCTCACCACTGCACTCCAGCCTGGGCAACAGAGTGTGACTCCACCTCAAAACAAACAAACAGGAACTTAAACTGAACTACCTTTCAACCCAGCAATCCCATTACCGGGTATATATCCAAAAGAAAATAAAGCATTCTGCCAAAAAGACACGTGCACTCATGTTCATAGCAGCACTATTCACATAGCAAAGACACGGAATCAACCTAGATGCTCATCAATGGTGGAGTGGATAAAGAAAATGTGGGGCATGTACACCATTGAATATTATGCAGCCATGAAAAAGAATGAGATCATGTCCTTTGTGACAACATGGATGCAGCTGGAGGCCATTTTCCCAAGTGAATCAAGGTAGAAACAAAAAACCAATTGCCACATGTTCTCACTTATAAGTGGGAGATAAACATTGGGTATTCATGGATGTGAAGACGGCAACGGGGGACATGGGGGCATTTAGAGGGAAAGGAGAGAAGGGAGCAAGATTTGAAAGCTAACTATGCTCAGTACCTGGGTCACAGAAGCAATGATACCCTAAACCTCAGTACTACACCCAGGTAACAAACCTGCACATGTACCCCCTGAATGTAAAATAAAAGTTGAAATTATTAAAAAAATCAACCCCTGGGCCAGGCGTGGTGGCTCACGCCTGTAATCCCAGCACTTTGGGAGGCCGAGGTGGGTGGATCACGAGGTCAAGAGATTGAGACCATCCTGTCAACATGGTGAAACCCTGTCTCTACTAAAAATACAAAAAATTAGCTGGGCATGGTGGCACGTGCCTGTAATCCCAGCTACTCAGGAGGCTGAGGCAGGAGAACTGCCTGAACCCAGGAGGTGGAGGTTGCGGTGAGCTGAGATCGCGCCATTGCACTCCAGCCTGGGTAACGAGAGCGAAACTCCGTCTCAAAAAAAAAAAAAAAAGTCAACCTCTAATAAAATACAAGCTATGGGATAAAGGTCTTAGGTAAGAATTAAGTTTTCAGATAATCATAACTGTTTCTATTATTAACTTGCATTTATAGAGCTCTTTGTACTTTTCAAGAGCATAAAATACGCTGGTGCTTCCAGAAATCTGGAAAGGACAGCAGATGGACCTTTGTTTGGCAGATAAGGAACTGAAAACAGAAAAAAGATGAGCACCTTGCCCAAGGTCATGGGTGAGGATGGGAGACAGTGATGGAGGTAAGAATCGAACCAGGTCTCCAGACTCTTAGGCAGCCTCTTCTCAAACTTCAGAAGCATGCAAATTACCCCGGGATCTTCTTAAAATGAAAATCGGAATCCACTAAGTCTAGGATTCTGTATCTCTGACAAGCTTCCAGAAGATGCTAATATTATGAGTCCACAGACCACATTTGGAACAGCAAGGGTCTAGGTGCTTTCCTTTATCTCATGAGTGTGGAAAGCAAGCCTGGCTCCTTTGTTTCTCGTAACATATCCAGGAAGGCGTGTATCATAGAGACAAACCTGAGAATGCCACACTCCTGGGCTTCTGGCCACGGAGCTAGGGAACAACAGGAATAGGGAGAGAAAGTGTGGCCTTAAGGAAAAGTGAAGCTGCCACCAACCCATTATACTGTCTCTGCCACCAAATAGCAAAGCCAGGACTGGATTCTTGGAAAGCATGAAGACCTTGAACAGGGCCATGCTAACTTATTTTCCTGCTCTTGGTCTCCAATTTCTGTCTCGGCCAGCCTGTGCCCTTCATCTGGCTTCCTGAGGCAACACAGGTTTGGCTGGGCTCCCCCTCTGCACAGATGGAAAAAGCAGCTGCTTACCCAGTAGGAGCTGAGCACCTGGAGAGCCCTCCAGGGCCCTCAAATCTCTTTCCTCCCACCTTGCAAATCTTTATATCAATCCAGGTCGTGAGCTAAGGAAGACTTTCCAAACTATCCTCTCTGGATTATGCAAAAACGACTGGGTTGGCAATTAGGTTTGGGAATTTCTACAGCACTTCTCAAAAACAGGCTTCAGTGCAGGAGGAATCTTCAGAAAGAAGATGGAAAATGCATTGTTTTCCATACTTTGGAAACAGAACTCCTTCTCTACCCAGCCCTACCATGACTCAAAAACATGTTTTGGGAAATACTGGTTTACCAACTTTGATCCCTGTTAAAATCCAAACATATCTGCTTATAATTTCTGTCTCAGTTATTGTAACTTGGCTGTGTTCAGCCAAACTGAAGCCTAAGGTAAAATAAAAAAAATAACCAGTAAAACAGATCCTGTCTTTATTTACAAATTGTATTTTGTTTGTTGGTCACAAATTTCTTGATTGAATTTTGATGCTTAAAATATTTCATTAAAATATGCTTTATCTTGGCCGGGCGCGGTGGCTCATGCCTGTAATCCCAGCACTTTGGGAGGCTGAGGCGGGCGGATCACAAGGTCAAGAGATCAAGACCATCCTGGTCAACATGGTGAAACCCCGTCTCTACTAAAAATACAAAAATTAGCTGGACGTGGTGGCATGTGCCTGTAGTCCCAGCTACTCAGGAGGCTGAGGCAGGAGAATTGCTTGAACCCAGGAGGTGGAGGCTGCAGTGAGCAGAGATCATACCACTGCACTCCAGCCTGGGCAATAAGAGAGAAACTCCATCTCAAAAAAAAAAAAAAATATATATGCCTTATCTTGATGGCTGAGTTTTTTGCTATCCTTTTAAATTATGTAGCCATGGGGAGGGTGTTGCTTGCCTGCCCTGGTCCCAGCCTGGCCAGACAGGCCACTCCCCTTTCACCTTAGTCAAATCTTGGATTTTCATTTGTGAAGTTCCATGTGTTGTATATTTGCTATAAACTGTACTTTCTAGGGTAGCAGAAAAAAATGACTGGCTTGGAAAGCAGAGCACACTACCATGAATACCAGTGAGATCCTGAACAAATCAATTCTCTCCTCTGAATCTTGGTTTTCTTCTGAACCTATTGCAGAGATGCTCCAAGCTCCTCCCAGCTGAGGGTCTGTGATTTTGATTCCAGATATAATCCCTTCTTAGATCAGACTGGATTATGGTTGAGGAATATCTGCAGAGTATCTTTGCAGAGGGAATGTTACCTGGCAGAGTAAGTTTTCATAAAGGGGGTAAAAGGGAGGGAAAGAAGAGCTATGGAATGCTGACAGAGAAATCAGAACTGAAAACACTTAGGAGGTTCCTAGATAGCCAGGAAACATTTTGGTGAAGGCAGTTTACTGACAGAAAGGAAAGTAAACGAGAGAAAGAGAAACCTAAACCTAAGATTTGTCTACCTCATCATCTGTCATTAGTCAAAACCTGCCACCAGGTCTCAAGTACATATCCCTGCTAGTCTATACTTGGCCCCCAGAAATTCATAACCCAATGGCCAGTGTTCACTTTGGGGTGTAGTCTGGGAATCACTGCTGTGTCAGAATCACAGAATCACCTGGCATACTTATTCACATGCAAGTTCCTCAGCCCTGTCCTGGACCTAGTGAACCAGAACTTTTGGGAGTGAGGCCCAAGAATCTGCATTTTCAGTCAATTCTTCAGTTGATTTCCGTGCCTTTAAAGATCCAAAATCACTGCTTTGAAGTCAGTCATGTGTGTGTGAACAAATGATCAGGTTTCCCAGCACGGCCTGCCCTCACTTGTGGGTGACCTTAGAATTCAGACTCTGAAAAACTGCCTGTTATGTAACTCTGCCTTGTCAGTGCCAAGCAAGGTGTGAGGATTCTGTGACCTGCCAAAGCCCCAGGCCGCTGTCAGACGCAGGCTTTCCAGGACAATTTGTGTTACTCCTCCCGCCAAATCCTGGCTGGTGAAGACTGATGACTTAATTCCCTGCTCCTGTCACTAAGTGTGGTCCCTGTGCCAACCCAGCCAGGGTGGATGGTGACATAGCTCCCCTGGAAACTGTTCAGATGGTTGACACCTGAGAATCCCAACAGGATGCTAGAGACCTAGAAGAGAGGGAGGAACTTTGCTTGGTCTGCCTCCAACTCTTGGCCATCAGAGCTGTTCTCTGCTCTGTGAGCACTTAAAACCCCAAAATATCAGAGCAGGTGTGTGAACACTCTGGGAATGCTATGTGGCTCCTGTCCTCAGCAGATCTGTGGTTCTGTCAAGCACCCAACTCAGAACTCCTACCCTTTTGATGGAAGGGCAACTGAGAGAGCCTTTAGAAGGACCATTTGCTATTATCTATACAAATTTATAATGTGTACATTCCTTGATCCAGCAGTCTTATTTCTAGGAATTTAGGCTATGGAAAACTCAGACTATCCAACAAGAAGAGGTGGGTTAAAGGAATTAGGATACAATGGAATATTGTACAACTTCAGATGACTTAGAGCTATATTGACAAGCAGAGAAGGATGAACAAGGTACAAGTTGAGTATCTCTAACCTGAAATCCAAAGTGTTCCCAAATCTAAAACCTTTTGGGTGCTAATATGATACTCAAATGCTCATTGCAGCATTTCAAGTTTTGGGTTTTTGGATTAGTGATGCTCAGTTGGTAAGTAATATGCAAATATAGACACCATGTTTTATTGTCACTTTATTGCATCTTCAGATACTGTGATGCTTATGAATTGAAGGTTTATAGCAACTCTGCATTGGGCAAGACTATCAGCACCATTTTCTAACAGCCTGTGCTTACTTTGTGTCTCTGTCACATTGTGGTAATTCTCACAATATTTCAAACTTTTTCATTACTATTATATCTATTATGGTCATCTAAGATCAGTAATCTTTGATATTACTATTATAATTGTTTTAGGGTATCATGAATTGCACCCATATAAGATGGCAAATAATATCAATAAATGTTGTATGTGTGTGTTCTAACTGCTCCACTGACCCACCATTCCCCTATCTTTCTCCCTTTTCTCAGGCCTCCCTATTTCCTGAGATACAACAACACTGAAATTAGGCCATTTAAAAACCCTATAATGTCTTCTAAGTGTTCAAGTGAAAGAAAGAGTTGTGCACCTCTCACTTTAGATCAAAAGCTGCAGATAATGAAGCTTAGTGAGGAATACATGTTGAAAGTAAAGACAGGCCAAAATTGAGGCCTCTTGTATCAGTTAGCAAAATTGTGAATGCAAATAAAAAGTTCTTGAAGGAATTTAAACAGAGACTCCAACACGTGCATGAAAATAAAGTGACCTAGCCTTATGGCTGATACAGACAAAGTTTTAATGGGCTGGATAGAGGATCAAAGCAGCCACAAGATTCCTTTATGTCAAAGCCTAATCCAGAGGAAGGCCCTAACTCTTCAGGTCTATGAAGGCTGAGTGAGGTGAGGAAATTGCAGAAGAATAGTTAGAAACTAATAGAAGTTGGTTCACAAGGAAATAAGCCATCTCTATAACATAAAAGTGCAAGGTGAAGCAGCAAGTGCTGATGGAAAAGCTGCAAGTTATCCAGAAGGTCTAAATAAGGTCACTGATGACGGCAGCTACACTAAGCAGATTGTCAGTGTAGATGAACAGTCTTCTATGGAGAAGACACCATGTGGCACCTTACTAGCTAGAGAGGAGTACGCAATGCCTAACTTCAAAGCTTCAAAGGACAGGCTGACTCTAGTTAGGGGCTAATGCAGCTGATGATGTTAAGTTGAAGCTAATGTTCACTGACCATTTAAAAAATTGTAGGGCCCTTAATAATAATGCTAAGTCCACTCTGATTGTGCTCTATATATGGAACACCAAAGCCTGGATGACAGCAAATAAGCTTATAGCATGGTTTACTAAATATTATAAGCCCATTGTTGAGATCTACTGTTCAAAAAAAAAATTCATTTCAAAATGTACCACTTACTGACAATGTACCTGGTCACTCAAGAGGTTTGATGGAGCTGTACAAGGATATAAATGTTGTTTTCATGTCTGCTAACACAGCATCCCTTCTTTAGCCCATGGATCAATGAATGATTTCTACTTTCAAGTCTTATTAATTAAGAAATAAATCTCATAAGGCTGCATCAATAGTGATTCCTCTGATGGATCTGGGCAAAGTAAACTGAAAACCTTCTGGAACGAATTCACCATTCTAGACGCCATTAAGAACATTCATGATTCGTGAGAGGAGGTTAAAATACACATAATAATAGGGGTTTGGACGAAGTTGATTCCAACCCTCATGGATAACTTTGAGGAGTTCAAGACTGAAGGTGTAGTGGAATTAGCAAGAAAATTAGAATTAAGAGAGGATCCTGAAGATGTTACTGCACTGGGGCCACTCACGATCAAATTTGAATGGATAAATTGTTGCTTTTTTATGGATGAGCAAAGAAAGTGGTTTCTTTCAATAGAATCTACTCCTGGTGAAGATGCTATGAACGTTGTTGAAACGACAACAAAGGATGTAGAATATTACATAAACTTGGTGGATAAAGCAATGACAGGGTTGCAGACGATTGAGTCTAACTTTGAAATAAGTTCTACTGTGGGTAAAATGCTATCAAAGAGCATCACACACTACAGATAAATCTTTTGTGAAAGGAAGAGTCGATCAATGTGTCAGACTTCATTGTTCTCTTATCTTTAGAAATTGGCACAGCCACACCAACCTTCAGTAACGCTACCCTGATCAGTCAGCAGCCATCAATATAAAGGCAAGACTCCTCACTAGCAAAAACATTGATTCACTGAAGGCTCAGAGGATCATCAGCACTTTCTAGCAATGAAGTATTTTTAAATTAATGTACACTTGTTAGACAGAATGCTACTGCACACGTAATAGACTAGAGTATAATATAAACAAAACTTTTATACGCATTGGGAAACCAAAAAATTTGCATGACTCACTTTATTGTGATATCTGCTCTAATGAGGCATTTTGGAACTGAACCTGCACTATCTCTGAGGTATGCATGTATTCCAAAATCTGAAAAAAATATCTGAAATACAAAACACTTCTGGCCCCTAGCATTTCAGATAAGGAATATCTAACCTGTATAATGTTAAGGGAAAAAACAAATTACAAAACATCATCATGAGCCTTTTTATTGGTTTTTAATTATATACCTGTCAGCATATGCCTAGAGACAAATACCAAAGGAATAGTCAATGGGAGGAGAGTAATTGTGGACAATTTCAATTTATACATTATATATTTCTGTTATGTGTGTATATATATATATATGTATACACACACATACATATTTGTTGTTTGTTTGTTCTAGATAGAGTCTTGCTCTGTCACCCAGGCTGGAGTGCAATGGCGCAATCTTGGCTCACTGTAACCTCTGCCTCCCAGGTTCAAGCGATTCTCCTGTTACAGCCTCCTGACTAGCTGGGATTACAGGCACGCACCCCTACACTTGGCTAATTTTTGTATTTTTAGTAGAGACAGGGTTTCACCATGGTAGTCGGGGTGGTCTCAAACTCCTGACCTCAGGTGATCCGCCCGCCTTCTCCTCCCAAAGTGCTGGGATTACAGGTGTGAGCCACTGCACCTGGCCTGTAGTTTACAATTTTTTAAAAGCTATTTTTGTTTGTAATTAGAAAAAACAATAAAATTTCATGAAAAAATTGGGGGCCCTACCCTTTTCCATCTTGTCCTATTTCCCAACAGAATTTGAAGCTTTCTCTGGGGCTGAAACAGTCTGCGACAAGAATGTTTAGCCCAAATGTCTATAATTTCTGAAACACTAGGAAATGCAGCAAAGAAAAGTTCCTCCCCAAATCTTGTGCGAAGTTATTCACAGCTGTTTTGAACTGAAATGTAGAAGTCGTGGCAAGTATGAGGAACCAGAGCAGGTAGTTTTCAGATCTTGCAGGCTTCTTAAACTATCCCATCTTAACTCACACCTCAAAGCTCAAAACCCAAAGTAAGGATCTACTCCCTCTGTAGCAGGTTTTAAGTGGTCATGGAGACTGGCGGAAACAACTCTGTATGATGATTAAAGGCTCTGGAGTTGGGCTGCCTCTCATTAGCCATGTGACTGTGGGCAGGTTTATTTATTTATTTATTTTTCTTGAGACAGAGTCTTGCTCTGTTGCTTAGGCTGGAGTGCAGTGGCGTGATCTCGCTCACTGTAACCTCCATCTCCTGGGATCAAGTGATTCTCCTGCCTCAGCCTCCCGAGTAGCTGGGACTACAGGCATGCACCATCATGCCCAGCTAATTTTTGTATTTTTAGTAGAGATAGGGTTTCACCATGTTGGCCACACTGGTGTCGAACTCTTGACCTCGTGATCCGCCCACCTCAGCCTCCCAAAGTGCTGAGATTACAGGTGTGAGCCACCACACCCAGCCTTGTGGGCAGGTTTCTTAACCTCTCTAAGCCTCTGATTTATCTTCTGTAAAATGGAGGCTCACTTATTCACCAATAGTTCTCATCTGTCAGGTTTACCTTTCTTTTCTTTTTTTTTTTTTTCCCACAGCCTTCTTTAGAACTGTCAGATTTATCAAATGCCTACTATGTGTCAGGCAGTGCTCCAGCTGCTAGGGCAACAGCAGCAAAATAAAACCAGATAAAGTTTCTGCCCTTAAGAAGCACTTATTCCAGTAGGGGAGACAGGCAGTAAATAGAATAAGCAAAATATACACTATGTCAAATGGTGCTGAGTGTTACAGAGAAAATAAGGCAGGAAAGAAGTAAGAGGAGCAGTTCACGGAGGACTACATCCAGGGAACACAAACCCAGCCTTACCCAATGAGACTATGTGTGACATAATGCTCTAGGGAGAGCCTCCATCCTACAGTCACTACTCTGTAACTCATGCCATGACCACCACCACTACTATTACTGCCACCTTTGTCCACCTTTGTCTCCCTTCTGCAGCCAGGGATGGTCCTCTGTAAGTTTTTCTCTATTGGTATTTAATGAGAGATACCATTGTGAATATCTTCCATGGCGGATGGAAGGCATGGTGCTGAGCAATTTTACATTGCTTGACCTCAGCTGTTCAATAAATCCACCCTGCTCAAGCCCCACACTCTTGTCAAGGGTTCTGGTTTAATCAGCGCCTGCTGCCCTCTTCCTGTAGAGGAAAACATTCCCCCACAGGAAGGCATGGTACTCAGCAATTTTACATATCCAACCTCATCTGATTCTCAAGAACCCCCTAAGAGCAGGTATCCTTATTCTCACTTTTTCAAAAGAGGAATCTGAGACTCAAAGAGGTTGGGGGCTGCCCTGATCACACAGGGAACATTCAAATCCTGGTTAACCTGACTGAAGGCTTAACCTCTCAGCTGGGGAGCTCTTTTGCCTCCCAGGTGCAAAAGCAGGACTGTGCCCAGCATCCTGCTCAGGGCAGCCTCAGTCCTTCCTGAGGATCTGAGCCTTCAGTCCACGGTGCCCTCTGGCGCCACCTCCTGCTTGGTGAGCCACACTAGGCCCCGATGCTCAAAACAACCTGTAAAGGCAAACCTGAAATTCCGATTTGTTTTCTCTCTCTTGGTCCCATTTCGTGATTTTGGATCTCCCAGTTACACAGACTCAGCTGTCTATCTTCAACATTTTCCCTTACAGGAAGAGGGCAGAACGCACTGATTAAACCAGAACCCTTGAAAAGAGAGTGGGGCTTAAGCAGGGTGGATTTATTAAAGCTCTGAGGTCAAGCAACCAGAGGATTTCCTCACTTTTTATATGATCAGAAAAGTTCTACTTTTTTTTCACTGCCCTTTGCAGCAGGTGGGAGTTGCTCCCATGGAAGGAGCTCCCAGGCTTAAGGATAGGAGGTGGCCTTGGAGGTGTGGGAGGTGGCAGGAGTCATGGTATGGGCAGGAAGGGCTGGTCTGTTCTGAGAGTGCCCTCGGCGGATTCAGAGGGTGACAGGCACCCATCGTTTCTCTAGACCCAGAACAACTGAATTACTGGAGCTGGGACAGCATAGCAACTGAGTGTCTCTGAAGGCAAAAAGAAACTTCTGAAAACAGATTCAACTTTAGCTGTTAACAGGATGCAGTGATTTTGACAAAGCCAAAGCCAGGGATTCTCAAAGTGGGGAGTGGAATGGCTAAAGCTTCCCTGCCTAGAAGAGAACTGTAGAGCAAGGGGAGGGTCATGGGCATTTTAGAAAACATATTCTGCCTGGTGCAGTGGCTCACGCCTGTAATCCCAGCACTTGGGGAGGCCGAGGCGGGTGGATCATGAGGTCAGGAGTTTGAGACCACTCTGGTCAACACAGTGAAACCCCATCTCTACTAAAAATATGAAAACTTAGCTGGGTGTGGTAGTATGCGCCTGTAATCCCAGCTACTTGGGAGGCTGAGGCAGGAGAATAGCGTGAATCCGGGAGGCGGAGGTTGCAGTGAGACGAGATTGCGCCATTGCACTTCAGCCCAGGCGACACTGTGAGACTGTCTCATAAAATAAAATAAAAAATAAGGCCTGGTGCAGTGGCTCACGCCTGTAATCCCAGCACTTTGGGAGGCCGAGGCGGGTGGATGACTTGAGGTCAGGAGTTTGAGATCAGCCTGGCCAACATGGTGAAACCCCGTCTCTATAATAAAAAAAAAAAAGAAAATAAAATAAAATAAGCATATTCAATGTTATGATACCATATTACATTTTAAAAGAAAAAATAACTGTTATTTTCATAATATAATATCCACCAAAATAATTAGCTTAGTAGTTTGGGGCTATGGCAGGGATTTATTTATTTATTTATTTATTTAACCTCAACACTGTTGATATTTGGGGCAGGATAATTTCTTGCTGTGGAGGCTGTCCTGCACATTGTGGGATGTTTAGCAGTATCCTTGGCCTCTACCCATCAGATCACAAGCCCGTAGCATCCTATTCTCTCTTGTGACAACCAACAGTGTCTACAGATATTGTCAAAAGTCCCTTGGGGCAGGGGTTGAGGGTAAAATCACCCAGGTTGAGAACCATGGGATTATGGTTAAAAATACAGGACTCAAGTGTTGAGATGCCTGGTTTAACCACTTGCTGGTCTGTGATCCAAACATGTTACTCATGCTCGACCAGTCTTGGTTTTCTTATCTGTAAAATGGAGATGATATCATGTATATGCTTCACAGCATTAATGTAAAGATTAACCAAGATAATGATATATTAGTAGTTAACACAGTGTCCCACTTGGAAGGCTTCACAGCTGTTAGCTCTATGTATGACAGTAGATCTTTGCCACTTTTGGGATGAAAAGAGGATGGTCTCTGGACAAGAGACTGGGAATGCAAAGAATCAAACTCCCTTCCACACTCTCTTGTGGAAGCCTGTCTTCCCCTCCTAAACTCCATCTCTCTCTATTCCCTTCCATTTAGTGTGGAAGCTGCTTTCCTCTCCTGGATTCCATCTTTCTGGATTCTCTCACTCAGTGTGAGAGTTAGCTGTTTCTTTTTCTCTCCTTCTCCTGTTTCTCTCTCTAAATAAATCACTTTCTATAACAAACAAACAAAAGAATCAGAAACTCGGGAGTGTTGGGGGTGGGATGGTGGGAGTCTCATGTTTAGTTAAAGAGAAGGCATTAAAAAAAAAAAAAGACTTCAGAAACACCGGTCTCAACCATGGCTGTTGAAAGCAGAATTGCAGAGAATCTTGCTCCTACTTAGAGTGACAGAAGGAACAAGGAGAGGAGAGACTCGTTGAGCCTAGGAGTTTAATCTTGCACTGGCAGCTACTGAGGTTGTTTGGGCTGAGCCTCAGCTTTAATATATAATCAGATTTATGTATTAGCCGAGGGCTTGTGTCCTGGTTGCTGGGGTGCTCTAGGGGCTGGAGAGGTGTGAGAAAAGGAAGCAAACAAGGAAGGGAGGGAAGATGATTTTTGAGGCGTCTGTGGCAATCAGTGGACCCAGCTCATTTTGGCTTCATCTGCTCATCTCTTTCTGGGGATCCTTTTCCCATCAGAAAGACTTGAGTTTTGTGTCAAGCCCCTTTTATCAGCCAAGATTAAGGGCTGATGTCACCAAGAGTTTTTATTTTATGAGAGAAATGTGGAGTTCAAACTACAGGCTGGCAAACTGCTCTGATCCTCATTCATCCATTCACTAGCTGTGTGACCTCAAACTCTGTGATCCTTCGTTCCCTCATCTCCAAGGTGGGGATAATCGCTGTCATTGTGATTGACGTTTTTTGTAGTTCACTTGACTCTTCCACTTCAGCCCTTAGCTATCACAATATTAACATCTGGATGTCCTGAGAGTATTCCACATCACTGTTGATGATAATAACAGCTAATGTTTTTGAGTGTTTACTGTGATCTAGGTGTTAAGTGTTTTCTCATTTAATCCCATAAAAGAGGTTTTATAGGTGGAAAAATTCAGGTTCAGAGTTTAGATAACTTGCCCATGGCCACAGAGCTGGTAAGGGACAGAGCCAAAAGTGAACAGTGGTCTATCTAACTTTTAAGATCCTCTTGAGAGTGGCAATGTAATGCTGCACTCTGCAATTTCTAGGTGTTTTGGGTGGATTTTGGTAGAACAAAGGTTACTAGAGGGGAGCATTTTGTATGCTCATAAGTGAGCTCTCTTTTTCTTAGGATGAGTGCTAATTCTCTCTCATACGCATATACACAGAACCAAACTAGGGCACTAGGAGCAGAACCACCCACAACTTATCTCACAAGCTGGAAACATAGGCACCTGATGAAGAATTTGGTTTGGCCTTAATACCATCGTTCTCAATCCTGTCTGACTAGTAGAATTATTGAACAATTTTTAAAAAGTCCCTTACCCAGGCCAAATACCAGACCAGCTAAATTGCAATCTTGGGGGTGGGATCTAGGTATCAATATTTTTTTAAAGTTCCCCAGATGACTCCAAGTGTGGCCAAAGTTGAGAACCAGTGCCTGAGTATTTTAGCCTCTGCCTTACATCTTTCCAGCAGGTACCCAATCCAACTCTTTTTCACAAGAGATGGAGAAGTCCTGCTGACTGTTCAGAGCGTGAAGTATTCACTCTAAACCTGTTGAGGCTGAGGTTGGAGTTCCAATGAGATACTGTCTCCCTTTTCCATGTGAACCAGAGCAAAGCTGAGTATGGTGAAAGGCCTCGAACCTGAGACGGCTCTTGAGATTTGTAAGGTTGAGCCTTGGTCCCAGTCACTGAATTTGCCCCAAATTGTGAGCCTATTTGGTCTCGTCTCCTGTTTTATCACAAGCGATAAGATTGTAGGAGGACAATATTCCATATGATTTCCCCACAATAACGGAAACTCTTCCTGCTGAACTCCTGGACCTCAGCCTTAGAAAGGGATTTTGAGGTAGGATAGAAGGATCCAGATCTTTGAGAGACAGGTGAAATCTTTCTGTATCTATGGCAACACCCACCTGGAAAAAATGACAACTGTTCAATCTTTCTTCTTAATGACCAACAGACATATCCAAAGAGCCCTGATAACAATCTGGCATGACTAATACTGAGTAATTGGTATAAGAGAAAAAGAAAAATAAGGGGATTTGTGAATCAACTTCTGTTTAGCCATATGTTTTCAAGGCTTACTGTTTACCTAAGGAAAGGTTTTGTGCTTTAATCAGATTTATATATTAGTTGCTTGGTTAAGCCAGAATACCTGGGGTAAAATTCAAACATACTGTGTATATGAAATCCAGGATATAACCAAGAGAGAAATCAGCCCTGAAAGGAAAAATAACCCATAGCAATTAAAGCTCCGTAGAAAGAGTTTACAGATATTTTTTCTTCTGTTATAAATGGCACGGTCTCCGCCTTGTACTTCTCAATGCACGTGATATTTCTGACCTACTGCCTTTTTGTAGTCTTGCATTTGCTTTCTCAATCCCCTCTGCAAGTCATCTGACTTTTTCTACTTTAAGACATCCCACTAAAAAAGGGGACCAGGGCAGTGTTCTCAGAGGGATACCAGGAGGCGGAATTTGAGCCAGCAATAAAATGTGAGTGCTTTACCACTCCAAATATAGCTCTTTCCTCTGGACAACTATACTCTCAACACACTGGCCTCCTTTAAGCTCCTGGAACTGGACACGTTCTCTCCTGCCTCAGGGCCTTTGCATGTAAGATAACTTTCCTTTGACACTCCTTTCCTTTGCAAGGCCAAGTCCTTCTCATCCAGGTTTTAGCTCACACATCACTTCAGGGAGCTTCCTTGACCATCCTTTCAATGCAGTTAACCCTCAATATCTGCTCTTCTTTTCTTTGCTCATTTCTTTCTTTGCACCTTATCACAATCTGTCCTTCTCTCTGTGTTTGTATGTCCCCTCCTAGATTATAAGCCATTCTCCACCCTGCTCTGCCCTGAATGGCTCCCTTGCTCTCTGGCTGCTAGTTGGGTTTGACCAGTGGGAAAAGATGAGGGGGCAGAAAGTGAGAGAGGTCAACGTATTTATTGCCCTGGCTCCCTCCTGCCAGGCTGCAGCTTGGCTGCAGCTTTCTACCTAAGGCCTCAGTTTCTATCTAGTGGTCCTCTCCTTCATTAGGCTTTCTTTAATTACCCCTTGAATATGCCATCTGTTTCCTGCTGGGGCCTGACCCACAGAAGGACTAGGTCTGATTTATTCACCAGTGTACACTTGGCAACTAGCAGAGTGCCTGGCACATGGTAGATACTCAATAAATATTTGTTGAATACATGAATACAAAACAACTCAGAATCAAAAATTTTAAAATATCTTTCTCTTCTCCATTCTTTTTGTTTCCAAGAAGATCTTGATCAAACTCTGGTATAGAGAACAGATAAAACAGGTGGCTGGGGTTGAGGGTGGATGGAGTAGCCCACCAGCACAGTCCCCTCTTAAATTACTACTCTAGAAACGCAGCACATTAGAGACATATTTTGGGCAGATGCCATGTGGGAGGATGTGGCATCTTACACAGTTTCTGTAATTGAGGTACACAGTATTAGGGGCAGAGTTCAGACTGAATGATATTTACAACTCCATATTTCCAGGAAGACTTTGAGTTCATCTCTGGAAGACAGTGGGGTTTCCATTCTCTGGAAGAATGGAAATGGTGCCTTATGAACCCACTAAGAGGATTTAAAATTCTTTTGGAGCAGTCCAAAAGGGGCTCAGAGGAAGCTGGAATAAAAGATTTCCTCTGATTTGATGTGCTTCATCCAGTACTGCCAGATAAAGGTGTGTCATCCAGATTCTCCTACCATAATGTGCCCCCATATTTAACAGCTTCAGAAGGCAGAAAGTGACAGAGGAAGCCACCTGCTTCTTAGGTAGTCCTAACTCCTGAGTAGAAAGAGAGGCACAATGGGTGACAGAGAACCTGGACATCTACGCCTCATGGTTCACTCAGGGATGCTGAGCCTTCGGTTGTATAAAGGGGAGCTTGATGGGAAGATTAGGCCAGGTTTGAATTTTTCTCGCAGCAGAGGAGCCAGAGCTTGAAACAGATCTGCAGCCAAAGGCCTGGCTGGGCTTGTTCCAGGAGCTGATAATGATCTCAGTGGAAAACTCCCATTGTTGTACTCTCCGCATTGTCTTCCTCACTGAGGGCCCAAAGCTGGGCCAGTTCTCATCCACCGACTCAAAGAACAAATTAACTCCTCTAAGCTGTGGCAAATGGGAATTCTCTGTGAAGTTAATTGATACTGAGGTGGGGGGCCGGGGGGATCAGTGAGGAAGGCTGAGCAATGTGAGCTGACAGTCTACTTTCTCACATGAGAAGGCTGGGCTCTATTAGCATTTAATAGGTGTAATATGGGCATAATTAGGCCACAGATTCTGATAGCCTGTTTTAACTCAGACAAGTTTGGAAATCAGATTCAAGGGGACAAGGCTCATCCTTCTGGCTGCAAGCATTCCTGGAAATGCAAGCAACATAGGTCTGGATCACTGACATGTACAAAATCGCCAGATCTCACACTCATCCACTGATGCTGGTTCTTGCCTTCAATCTCTTTCTATCTGAATGATTCCTGAGTTCTGGTCAATCTTCCTTCTCCCTGTTAAGTGAGCAATGGTCTGAGATAGAGTTAAGAGGAAGGTGGCAGGAGGTCGGGGTATCAAATAATACAAGTTACTTTCAAATAATGAGTTTTCCACGTACCAAGCAGGTGGAGAAGTCTTCCACACATGTTACCCCATACCACCAGCAGCCTCACTGCAGCAGACATTACATTTTCTCAGGAAGCTGAGGGATTGGGAGATTTAAGCTGCTTGCCTAAGTCACACAGTTAGAGAGGTGGTACGGTTTCAACCACGTCAACTGGGCCTTCAAACACTAAGTGTGAATGTGTGTTGCAGCTAGGGTCAGACCAAGAAGCAAGTTTCAGCTGCAGACAGGGCTTCTGAAGCACCCAGCTGGAGAGGCCCCTTCCTGTGACATCATGCTTTCCTCAGATGTGGTTCAGAATGACTTAGATGGGGACTAATGATTTCCAGTGGAATTCCCGGTTTCTAGGCCAGGCTTTCTCAGTCTTAGCACTGCTAGTTTATGGGGCCAGATAATTGTTTCTTGACTGTGTAGGGGGATGACATTTTGTGCACTGTAGGAGGTGTAGCAGCACCCCTGATCTCTACCTATCAGAAGCCTGTAGTGTCCTGCACCCACAGTTATTACAACCAAAAATATCTCCAAACTTTGAAATGTTCCCTGGGCAGGAAAATCACCACCCCTAGTAGCCACCTCCACTTATTTCTGTTGAGAATCACTCATCTAGATCACTGTGTTTCCCCTGGGGTAGTGTTTGTGTATGTGTGCGTGCCTTAGGCAAAGGGAATATTCCCCCTGATCTTTTTACGTAGGACCCATTATTCAAGTATAAAGAAAAAAAAAGGGTGAGTTATTCTAGTCTGTTTTCCTCTCCTCTCTCATTTCAAGCTATGAGCTCAACCTGCTCCCCAAAGCTAAGACTGAACTGGACTTTTCTGCCTTTTAAAGTTGGCACCTCTGATTTCAAAGGCAGCCATTGGGAAGTCTGCTGCTGCCAGGATGAGAAACCCCAGCAAGGTATGAGCCACTCACTGCTAGGCAGTAGAGTCACTGCCAGGAATGCTCTCACCAAAAGCACAATGTCAGAATCAGAAACGATTCCCTACAGGTGTCCTTGGACTGATAACACCCTCAAGGGGGCAGATTTGAGTGGGTTGGATAAATGACTCGAAGAAGCAAGAA
This sequence comes from Aotus nancymaae, assembly GCF_030222135.1. NCBI lineage: Eukaryota > Metazoa > Chordata > Mammalia > Primates > Aotidae > Aotus > Aotus nancymaae. Next base: position 38,589,107 of record NW_026988482.1, read on the forward strand.
TATGTAAGAGTCTCTCAGACTTAGCACAGCTGAGAGTCAAAGATTTATTCCAAGGAAAGATCCAGAGAACAGAAATGCACAGAGGTACAATCTCTATACTCTGCTGGGCAAGAAGCAAAATGAACAAGTATTTTCCTCCATTGCTTGTGCATGGGAAAAAGAGAGAAAAGAGGAGACAGGGTTTGAATAATCTGCAAAGTAGAACACTAAATCCTTGGGTAACCAAGTCGAGAAAGGTTATTTTCTAGGAGAGAGAGAGAAAGAATGGGAGAAATATGCCTGCTTTAGCTAAATGAATGGGGGAATTCTGCATGACATTTTTAAGCCAGTACAAGTTTTTGCACCAAGGAAAACTCTAGGTGTTTTCTTAGTGACTTTGTAGTGGAAGACCCAGACTTTGTCTTCTGAATGGTGCCCCGCCTGTTTGCTCGGCCTGATTTGTGATAGCTGCCTTCTAGAGATGTGTCATGGTCTGATTTTGATTTGGGGTGGGCAGGCTGGAGGAGATTCCTGGCAGAGCAGGACTGGGAATGATTACAGATCACACACATACACACACACACACACACACAGAGCTACCTGGGTGCTCAAGGTGATGCTGGTAGAAAACTGGGGGGAGTGAAACTTACTGGTGAAAATTATTCTAAGTTAAACAATCAAACTTCGCCCTGTTTACTATACCAAGAGCTATTTGATGTCAGGGACATTTCTGGAAATTTTGAGAGGAGATATAATTCACTTTTTATTTTGTCTCAGCAGGAGGCTAGACTCAGAGCTAAGAGAAGAGGCAGTGTAGGACAGAGCCAAGCTCTAACTACAGGTGAGCTCACGAGTATGGGACCTCACCTAGATTTAAGATGAAGAGTCTGGGTTTCCTTAGTTCAGTGGTCCTCAAACTTAGTGAACCTATGAGTTCTCTGCGAGAATGTTTTCAAAATGTTGATTCCTGAGTCTGAGCCCTGAGAGATTCTGTTTGTGGGTGTGGGATGGTGCCCAAGAATCTGCACGATTGATGAGCATCCCAGGTGAACGTAGTGTAGGTGATCCCTGAAATATGTGAATTGATGGAGTGGATAGTTTACTGTTTACACGGAGAAACAGACTCCCAACGCTAGCTTCAGGCTGCTTGTACTAGGAAGAGGGGATTTAGTCATGATAGTTTTCAACTGCTCTGGGAGGCACTTTACATACAGGCAGAGGAGGGGAGGTTAAGGCAGATGATGGTCAGTGTAGAATTGCTCATTGCCAAGTGGCCAGGTAGGAAGGACAAGCATCTAGCCAGCCTTGACACAAGATATTTAGCAGGTTTATGTTTATAAAAAAGGAGGAGGTCAAAACAGTGTATTTTGTTGATGATAAACAAAGGAAATCAGGATTTAAATACAGATCATTTTTAAAAAATGCCTAAATGTCCAATTCTGGAGGTGTGGTAGCACCCATTCAATTGAATATTAATACAGTCATTAAAAAGGATGGTTACAAAAGCCACAAAAATAAGCTAAGGATAGAATGCAAGTGAAGAAATGCAGGCCACAAACTATTCAGTATGTTTACAACCAAGTTAGGGAAAAATAATGAACTAATACATAGAGAAGAAACTTGAAAATTGATGAAAATATGAACACTGGTCAAGTGGTGACATTTGGGGTGTTTTTCCCTCTTCCCATTTCTGGAATTTTTCTTTTCTATGTTTCCCTTACTCTCCATATTTTAAAAAATAAATGACTTGAGTTTTAAAGCCATTTCCAAGTGGATAAGAGCTTTCTCATTTCCCTTTGTGAGATTAACAAATTCAAAAGTTCCAAGAGAAATGTTCATACATTCTTTGAAAAATTCACTCTGTAAAATCTTGCACCAGTCTGAGGAATCCATCACGACGCACCACGCCCCAACCCCACCACTGCCGGTCTCCACCCTGGAACCTATTTTCCAGTGTTGCCTTTTCAGTAATAAAGTGAATAAAATCAACAATCTTTTCTCCCTGTCAGCAGCCATGGTTACTGACTGTGGGTATAGATGACTGCTCACGCCCAAGGAGGTTATAAATAAGCCTTTTGAACAGTTATCAAAAACCAGGACACTGGAAAAACTTCTCTGAACCCAGAAAATATCAGTGAGACCATGACGATGTAGCAGGGGTATATCGCCTGCTCTGGGCTGAGCTCTCTTCCAACTGCCCACTGATTCCCTGTTCTCCCATCTTGCTCTGACAATGTCCTCGGCTTCCCAAATGCCAGGAAAGCAAAGCAGAAAAAGAAACAAGGGACAGATTCTTTCGGGACTTTCTCTCTGCTGTTTTTCATCTGGCCCCTGGTCCGTGAGCTAGTAGGTGATATTCAGAGTCATGAAATGCCAACAACAGGTCACAGCTTCCTTAGGGATGCATGGGACCAGGCAGAAGGTGCTCCTTACGATGTACTAACCATTGAGTGAGAAGGCTGGGCTCTATCCAATCTCCCCCTCCTAAATATCTCCTCATGGCCTGAAACCCCTACATTAAAATCACCACAGGCCACACCCCAAAGACCCGAGCTTTGTCTGCAGAAAACCACAGCTGAAATATATAATGGGCGTTTGATGTTAAATTCAAATATGGTGGGGCTTCTGGAGGAAGGGATCAGATAAGAATGTCAGTCCTGGATGGATGGGATACCTATGGTGTAGGAACAGACGTCTGTGGTTTTACCTCCTTGTAGCGTAATCCCTCTTCCTTTGAAAGCATAGTCTTGATTTCCCTTTCAACATCTACCTTTTCCATTGTCAGTTGTGCAGTTTTGATGGGTTGACCTCATTGCCTAGTTCCTGGGATAGGACATGACTCAGGCCTGACCTATCAGAGCTATCATTCTCCTGGCCACAATGGTTAGTTTAAGAATTGTTGGATGACCCAAATCAGGCAAATGAGACTCAATTCTGGTACTCTGGGTGACACTAGCATGGAAGAGCAAGTCTTTTTCCCCTTCACCTGATGCTGATGGACGTTGGCCTGCAGTGTCTGACTGCCATCCCTGCTATCCCTGGGAAGAGGCTGCCTGAGAATGAAGCCAGTGTACAGGGAACAAGAACTGAGAGATGGAAAGAAGCCGAGTCCCGACGACATCATTTGGGCCTCTGGAACTATAGATCTGTGAAGTCTGAAGTTACTTGACAAAAAAAATTTTGTTTACACCCATTGGAGCTGGAATTCTGACACTTCCAAACAAAACAGTCCTGCAATACCAATGAACAAAGGTAATCTCCATGCATTTCCCCAGTATATCCCAGGCTGGTCCTGTGGCCAATAGGTAGGACTCAAGGTGAGTTCTAGGTTTTAAAATCTGTAATTCCAGACTGGACTACACATCTTCCCTAGTGACAGGAATGAAAAAAAAAGATCTGGGCCACACAATTCATGAACACATCTGAGGTGTGGCCAATCAAGTAATGGGCACCAGCTGGTTAGGAGGTTTTACCCAATTATTTAAATAAAGAAATTAGGTTAGAGAATGGTTATCCAAGTTATGCAGAACAGTAGACCTGTCCCTTCCTTAAATTAAATATAGAAATGTTTTGCATTACAAGGATTAAACAACATTTCAGACATTCTTGGTAAAGTGAGTGATTGCAGTTGTTGCTTTATATCCTCATGTTGTTGTTTTCTGGTTCTTTCCTGGTTTGCCAGCAATGCTGAAAAATTACCCTGTTACCCTGTGGCATTGCACAACTAAGTCTCCCTTGCCAAGGTGTGTAGGTGATGTGTGTTAAAGGCGTGGTCTTGACACAACAATGCGACACTCATCAAAGAAGGCAGGAAGCCCTTTCAGATTCCTGCTCCGTGTCTCTGCTTATTCAGGCCAGTAACACGTGTACTTGCAGCTGATGCTGGCCTGAGTAAAAAAATCACGGAGTAGGCAAACCTTTATCTATTACTAACGTTTTCACATCTATTTTCCTCTGTCTCTTAGGACCCACTCCCCTCGGGACATTGCAAACATCTGCCAATTTCCTTTCCTAAGTCACTGTCATATTCATCCTCTTAGTTTGGATTTTGCTACTGACCTTCACCTCTAGACTGGGCTACAAAGCCCCAGATTGCCTCCTAACAGGTCTCCCTGCATCAGCGCTTGCCCTTTTCCAATCAATTCCCCACACAGCAGCTGAAGCCATCTTTTCAAAATGCAAATTGGATCATGTCACCTCCCTCACTGCAGGGCCTGACATTTTAAGGGCTTTCCATTGCCCTTATTAGAAAGCCCTACACCCTTAATATAGCCCTAAATGGCTCTGCACCATCTGGCCCTTGCCTTCCTTCCCACTCTTATTACTCTATGTGCTCACCCAGCCATGGGACCTTCTGTCAGTTCTTTCATAGACTCCTACCACAGGGCCTTTGCACATGCCACTCCTGCTGCCTGGAATGCCCCTTGCCTTATCCTTTAAGCATCACTTTTTCAGGATGCCCTCGACTCAGCCACATCCCTCTTTGTAAGCCCTCCTAGCCTCACACTTACCGTAAATGAAATTTTATGTCATACAGTTGGATGGTTACTGTCTATTGACTTCACTAGACTATGAGGTCCAACAGGGCAAGGCCAATGTCCAATTTGGCTCAGCATTGCATTCCCAGCACCTTGCATAGGTGGCATCTACAAATACTAATACCAACCAGTATTCAGTGAGCACTTAGAGGGTGTTACACACTGTTCTAAATTCTTTACATGAACTCACTCATTTAATTCACACTACAACCCTGAAAAGTAGGGTCATTCCATTTCAAAGATGAGGATAACGAGGTGCAGAATAGATAAATCAGTTGCCCAAGGTCACAGAGCTATTAAACTGTAAGTCCAGTTTCCAGCTCTGGCATACTGGTCTACAGCCTATGCTCTCATACTATTCTGCTGTAACTCACATGGCAGGTGCTCATGTCATGTTTGCTGAATGAATCAAAAAACAAACAGAAATGTTTTTTCCCCTTTCCTCACTACCATCCTTACCTGGAGGGTCTTCCTATAGGACCCAGCTCTCTATGACCAACCACCCCTTACAGAATGTGTCTGATCCTCAAGTCATGTTCCCAGGCTTGTCATTCCACAGCAGCATCCTTCACCAGGGACCAGCTCACAGCCTCCAGTTGTCCTGCGGTGTGGCCTCAGTCAGTTCCAATTCCAGCTCTACTCTGTACCTGGTCCCAGTGTGTGACTTGAGCCCTGACCTCTAACTTGCAACTAAAGTCTTGGTCCCCTCTGCCCTCGGTGCCTCTTGCCCAGGCACCAGCCCCTGGCCCATCTTTACCTGTCTGCCTTGTCTTTCCTATCTCTGACCTTGGCATCATCCTGGACTGCCACTTCTGACTCCCGTCATTCACACCTGTGCTCTCATGCTTCTCTCTAGCATCATCAGAGTCAAACAAACAAATCACCAAGCCAACTGCCACAGGAGAGGGAATGCTTATCCCTTCAGCTAGAGCTACTGTGCAAATCTTCTGACTGTGACTGTGACTCTGACCCTTCTGGTAAGGAGGTATATTAGACCAATTAAGTGCATGGCTTTGTAGTTGCTCACACCTAGGTTCAAGTCCATCTGTAGTGACCATAAAAAGGTTACTTCTAGGAACCTAGTGTACCCATCTGTAAAAACCCGGATTTATCTCGCAGCATTTAAAGAGGCATTTTACGTGAAGTCATTAGCACGTCAGGTCATCGTCAGTGATCTGTTATGATTATCATCAGTTACAATCACCATCAGCAGCAGCAGTACATTTACCATGGTCATTCACATCGACCACGGTATAGTGTTGAAGGGCACAAGCTCTGGAGCTAGAATGTCCAAGTTTAAATCCTGCTCTTCTACTTCCAGGCAATGCAGGCTTGGGCGACTCAGCCTCTCAGTGCCTCATTTATACCATTTGTAAAATGGGAATAACAACTGTGTCTACCTCATAGGGTTGTCGTGAGGACTGAGTGTGTTTAGTTCACGGAGAGTGCTTATAACAATATTCAGTCCATATAAACACTCAATAATGTTAGTTGTTTTGATGTCATCATTTCTCCTTCTAATGCTATGATTATGCAGGCTGCAAGCTGCTTTAGAGGCATGTTTAGGGAATATTAGGGTTAAAGCACTTCTGCAAGGCTCCTACATTGCAGTGGTAGAAATGCTGGCTGTGCCTGCCTGACTCACTCTGTGTGAGCGTAAGGGATGAACTGTGTTTTCCAAGAAGGGACTGCACACTCCCAGTTCTAAACGCATTGGGAGGGGCCAAAGCCCAGATCTGAGGCTGACAAGCCACTGGAGCTATCTGTTTTTTTTCAGATCTGTTCTGAGGAAAAGTGCTGCCCACAGAAAGATCACACTTCATGCCAGATTAAACACTACAGACTTATTCAATAACAGAAGTTACTGACCATGGAAGAAAAAAGAAACTATCATCTTGAAATCCAGCTTTATCTGAAGGATCAAGGTTTTCACTAAAGCCTTTTGTGGCACATACCTGGTATTCAGATTGTGATTCTAGGATTTAAAGATATGCAGATAGCTTAGAATATTAAAAACAAAAACAAAAACACTACTGAATTCTAGCAAAATTCAAATATAACAGTGAGGTACGGCAGCAAAAACACCAACATTCCAAGTCTAGTCTTTGGTGTATGTGTGTGCAGCGTAGGATGTGAAAGGTTGTTTAGGGGCTGCTCCAATGAGGAATGATGAAGCCGTGCTTAGAATATTAGCCACCATCTTTCTTCAACACTGTCATATCTGACAGAACCATAGAAACACATATAAAATGTCCCTGTTTTTCATGGTCTTATGTTAGGAAAAGAGGAACCTGCAGGAGTATTTTCCCTTTTTTTTTTTTTAATAGTCTTGTTCTATCGAAAAGCTGGAGTGCAGTGGTATGATCCTGGCTCACTCTAACCTCTGCCTCCTGGGTTCAAGTGATTCTTGAGTCTCAGCCTCCTGAGAAGCTGAAACTACAGTCATGCACCACCATGACTTGCTAATTTTTGTATTTTTAATAGAGATGGGGTTTTGCCATGCTGGCGAAGCTGGTCTTAACTTCCGGCCTCAAGTGATCTGCCTGCCTCGGCCTCCCAAAGTGTTGGGATTGTAGGTGTGAGCCACCAAGCCCGGCCCATACAGGGGTATTTTAAAATCTAAAATGCAAACCTGCACAGCTGGTGGATGGTGGGAGAAGTTAGTAGCCACAACAGGTGTAGGGGCCAAAACTGTGGATCAGTGTGTTTGGGAGGAGAAAGAATTAATAATAATAAAAAGTAGCAGGTAACCATTGCAGAGGGTCATATGTGTCAAAGACTACATTAGTGATTTTAAGTGCATGTATCATTTGATCCTCACCAAAGCTATATGAAAAAAGCACTACAGGCACACCTTCATCCATTTATTCACCAAATACCATGGATGAGGAAACTGAGTGACTTATTCAAGGCCATGCAACTCCTAAATGATGAAGGTTCAATCTCATCCCAGCAAGTGTGACTCCAGAACCAGTACTCCTAACCATTAATTAATTAGAAAGCCAAAAAACCAGGGCTCATGTAAGAACTTCAGAGACTAATGATGGCTTAATGTCATGCCCATCTCCTCAGTTCACTTCTGTCATCTGCACCTTCTGGCAGGGTCATCACTAGCCACAGCAGGCTATGGAAATTTAAAAGAATTAAAACTAAATAAAATGTAAACTTCAGGCCATTGCTGTTGAGTACTTAAAATGTGTCTTGTGCAACTGATGGTCTGAAGTATCAATTTCATTTAATTTTAATTCATTTAAATTTCTACAGCCCCGTATGGCTGCCATATTAGATAGTGTTGATCTCAGGAATTTTTTCCCCTCAGTTGTATCAGACATGGTCAGGGTTGTTTCCCAAAAATCTGAGGCAAAGGGGCATTAGTTGCTTTGCCCAAGGATCCTAGAGAATCACGAGAATAAATCTCCCATGATGTCTTCTTTAGGAGTAGAAACTGAGTGTCTCCTCACTCACCCTTTCCAACATTCCTCAACCTCTAGCCCTCCTGATTTCCTCATGAGCCACAATGTGAGGACAATACAGTCAGAGCAGACAAACCCAGGCACATCTGCTTTCAGACAATGGTGCACATCAGTCTCAGCAGAGATCTGCTTAACATGAAGATTCCTGGGCCCCACCTCTGTAGAGTTCTGATGCAAGGGGGTAGGGGGAGGCCCAGGAGCCTATGTTTGAATCGAGCATCCCCATGATTCTAGTGCAGGTGGTCTAGCTTTGAGAAACTCTGCTTCAGAGGCTGAAGTATATATTTATCTGCTGCCCTCTTAAATAATTATAGCACATAAATCTTTCGAGAATAACATAACCTGGGCTGGAAGCCAGGCAGTCATCACTCAGCACTAATTGCTCACTTTAAAGACATCAAGCAAGGTACTTAGTCACCAAGGCCTCATTTTTTTTTTTTTTCATCTGAAACATGGGGATGAGGATATCTACTATTTGTTCTGGGACAAATGAGAACACATATCTGTACGTATTTGATGGGGATTGAAGGTAAAACCCATTACATGGACAACCTACAACTCAGAGCCTCGTTTTGTTTGTCCAACAGAGTTGAAATAGATTTCACATTTTTAAAAGTCCAAATTTTCAACTTGTCTGAAAAAAATGGGAAGATCTGAAAGGATGGGGCTTGTATTAGATTGGTAGCCTAGTGTGATTAAGAGCAGTGTTCTATCACGCCTGTAATCCCAGCACTTTGGGAGGCCGAGGCGGGTGGATCACGAGGTCAAGAGATCGAGACCATCCTGGTCAACATGGTGAAACCCCGTCTCTACTAATACAAAAAATTAGCTGGGCACGGTGGCGCGTGCCTGTAATCCCAGCTACTCAGGAGGCTGAGGCAGGAGAATTGCCTGAACCCAGGAGGCGGAGGTTGCGGTGAGCCGAGATCGCGCCATTGCACTCCAGCCTGGGTAACAAGAGCGAAACTCCGTCTCAAAAAAAAAAAAAAAAAAAAAAAAAGAGCAGTGTTCTAGAATCCTATACACAGGTTCGAATCCCTGCTCTACCACTCTAAAAGCTGAGTGACTTTGGGTGAGTCCCTCAACTTCTCCATTTCTCAGTTTCTTTAACTCTGAAATGAGAATCATAACAATATTCCTCCCTCACAGTGTTATGACAATGTAATTAAGCAAGCTAATATTTATAACTGCTTAGAACAATATTTGACACATTGCAAGAGCCATATGAGGGTTAGGTGGATACATAAATATCCCAGCACATGGCAACAAGCAGCTGGAGCTGAGCAGTGGCTGTCCCCTTCAGATGGGGCTGACATTATCACAGTCTCCATCCAGATACCACTGACTATGGAATCCTTGCTGTAAGGGGCAGACATACATCTTCCTCCTTGGGTACCTTGCCCACAAAGGGGTAGATATACTTAAAGCATCTTAGAGCACTACTTCTCAAGCTATCAGTGGTGAAGAACCAGTTTGTTTTTATTTTCAATCCCTAGTGACCCTGCTGAGCATGTCTGATACAGCACAAAGCACAAAGCACAAAGAGCTCAGCCTGTGAGTTATGTAACACCCCGATTGGTCTATACACCCTGATCAATAGGACAAGCCCACTAAATGCGCACTTGGATGTCACCGCAACATTGAACTGCTGTAAGAGTTTCTAAACACTTTCAGTTTCAGTACTAATCTCGCTGCTGATCGGTGATAGTTTTCAGTCACTGTGATCCTCAGATTCTGCTTTAAGTAGCACCATCACAGAGAAGATCTACATTGGTCTTTTTTTCCTCATTAAAATTTTTTTTTTTTTTTTAGAGACAGGTTCTCACTCTGCCACCAAGGCTGGAGTGCAGAGGTGGGATCATTACTTACTGCAGCCTCAACATCCTGGGCTCAAGTGATCCTCCTGTTTCAGCCTCCTAACTAGCTGGGACTATACGGGCATGTGCCACCAAGACCAGCTAATTTTTATTTGTGTGTGTATGTGTGTGTGTGTGTCTGTGTGTGTCTGTGTGTGTGTCTGTGTGTGTCTGTGTGTGTATGTGTATGTGTGTGTATGTGTGTGTATGTGTGTGTGTGTGTGTCTGTGTGTGTCTGTGTGTGTGTGTCTGTGTGTGTGTATGTGTGTGTGTATGTGTATTTGTAGAGAGAGTCTAACTATGTTGCCCAGGGTGGTCTCAAACTCCTGGCCTCAAGTGATCCTCCTGCCTTGGCCTCCCAAAATGCTGGGATTACAGGTGTGAGCCACCATGCCTGGCCAACATCAGTCTTCCCACGCACAGAAAACCAGCTAGACAACTTCACTGGAGAGAGAAGCATGCAACAAGTCTCTCTTTCCACTTCTGTTCTTTTCAGCCTACCTGTCTTCTCCTTGTCTAGCCAGACTTTCTTATACCTTTACTTGCATTTTGAAGCCAGTTCCCTGTGAGAAACAGGTTCAGAACAGTCTCAGAAGCTGTCATGGATGCTTTGGTGCCCTAAGCAGCACCAGGCTGGGGAAACTGGGCTGCAGGTGCTGCGACCACTGCTATCAGCTCAGATACACCTTCTCCACCTTCACATTGTACAAGAGGCAAACAAGTTCCCTTGGGCCTTTTTTATAAGGGCACTAATCCCATTCATGAGGTCTTCACTCTCAGGACCTAGTCACCTCCCAAAACGCCCAATTTCCTAATGCCATCACCTTGGGATTTAGGATCTCAATGTAGGAATTTGGCGGAAAACATTCAGACCATAGCATCTTCTCTCTTTAGTGCTGCCTTTGGCCAACAGGAGCTGCCTTGCCCCAACCCCATACCCACAATCTTATTCCCTCATCACTCCTCAGCAGCCCAAAGCTGATGACCAACTGACATGATGGTACAAAACATCAGACCCTTCGTTACAAGAAGCAATTGACTCTATGGTGCCACTCATCCATCAGAGCCCCCTGTGGGATCAGGCGGAAGCCAGACCTCATGGAGACACCATTCCTCACTTGGCTCCTCCCCCTGCCCTGTCCTCTTTCTCTCACTCCCCTTTTCCTGGGAGCACTCCCTCAATACATCACAGGCATCCGGACCCCTGTCTCAGGCTTTGTTTACAGGGAATCCCATCAAAGATAGAAGCCATCCCAAACTTGGGTTTACCTTCCTCTGCAGCCTATTGGAAGGGGGAACATGGCAGAAACAACATTAAAATCCTGAGAACTGGGAGCCAGTCACCCAGAGATTACCCCTTGCTATCTGTTTTCGAGATGAACAGAACCTACCTGTTGCATTAGACAGGGCCAGGGATTCCATGGAGCCCCGAGGCGTCTGCTCTGTGGGCGTCATGTCCTCTGTGTATTTCAGGGAACTGATTGGATGACGGGTCCGACACTGCTGACTGGACATGCCCCCTTCCTCCTCCTCCTCCTCCTCATATTTGGGGACTTGGATGCTGCCCCGGGTCTCATTGAAACTCTGACTAGACATATCGCTGTAGCTCTCCTGAGATCTCAGCCTCCCCGGGTAATAGTCTTCTCGGCATTCCTTGATGAAGCTGCCAGCATGCCCTGTCATGGCCAGTGATGCACTCCTTTTGGGGTTGCTGAAGTGCTTGCCCCACATTTCAGGCTGGGCCCCAGCCCCCTGCCCTCCTGGACTGTAGGAAGTTCTGATGTTGCACTGGCTGAGGAGCTGCAGAGGGGTCTGGGACTGGTTCTGCTCCATCTTGTTCCCATAATGGTAGGGCTCTTCCCGGCTCCTCCAGATGGGGTCCCGGTTGAGGCTGGGTGTCTGGCTGGTCAGGCTGAGCATGTCCATCTGCAGTGACAGGGGGTCCACGTCGGCTGACAGCCGGTTGGAACTCACTTGCAGCTGGCTGTGCTGGTTCAGCATGGACTCCTCCGTCTTGCCTTTGTTCTTGCCGATTTTGGCACTGCGCCGGGACTCCTTGGCCCTGGCGTTCTGGAAGGCGGAATCAGAGGAATCAGAACCATTGGGGTCTTCCCCTGCACTACAGGCCCGTGAGCAGAAAATCTGGCCCTGCTTCGGGAGGAATGGCCGCCCCAGGAGGGATTTCTTGCAGTGAGCGCAGCAGAAACAGGTCTCGGTGGCATGCCAATGTTGGCCGTCATAGGTCATTTGACCTTGGTCGATACCTAAGGAAACGAGAGACATGGGAGAGGCTGATTAGCTGCTCAGAGCCCTGCAATGGGACGTGAAACACACAGCACCTTGGTTTGTCTCAGGATTCCAGGCGCAGCAGAATGAATTGTCAAAAAATCAACCATCAGACCCCTATGTAAATGGTATTCATGTCCTACCAAGAGAACTCCTTCCTGTACCAGTAAGCACCTTCTTCACTCATTTGCTCCAAGCACAGAGACTCTAGGTTAAAATGGCTTATCTATGAATCCTTCTGCCTAGGACACATTTGCCCCTGACAAACAGCAATAGTAATGCTAACAAATGACCATGCACTGCTTTAAGAGCTTTTTAAATGTAAACTCATTTAATCACTCAGCTCCCTTGAGCTAGCTTTCTAATATTATTTGCAGTTTTCACATGAGAAAATGGAGGCGCATGAGGCTAAGTAACTTGCCTAGGATAACATAACTAGGAACCAGAGACGATATCGGTACCCAGGAAATCTTACTATCAACCATGACATTGATACTATCTCCTTCACTCCAGTTAGCCATCTGCTCAAAAGCCAGCTCCTCTGAGAAGTCTTCCTGTCCATACTAATAGTGATTCTCCATTACTCTCCGCCCTTACCTGCTGGAGTTTTCTTGATAGCACTAAAATTGCTTTATATTGTAACACTATATATGTGCATCTGTGTATCATCTCTCCTCTGTTGAAAGTGAAACTCTATGAGGATAGACACGTTAAGTTTCTACAGCATCTCCAGGACCTGGAACATGGCCTGGGGTATGACAGGGGCTCTCTGTACATGGATGGATCAAGTGAATCCCATCACTAGCATGTGCTATTACAATAGGTAAGTCATAGTAGCAACTCAGTGGATGCTATGGTGAATGTTTTCTCTGAAACTCCTAAGTTGAAATCCTAAACCCTAAAGTGTTGGCATTAGGAGATGGGGTTTTTTGGGAGGTGACTAGGTCGTGAGAGTGGGGACCTCAGGAATGAGATTAGTGCCCTTACAGAAGAGGCCCAAGGGAGCTTGTTTGCCCCTTCCACCATGTGAGGACTCTGCAAGAAGGAACCATCCAGGAAACAGAAAACAGGCCCTCAGCAGACACTGCATTTGCTGGTGCCTTGAGTTTGGACTTCCCGGCCTTTAGAACTGTCAGCAATACATTTCTGTTCAATACAATACTATTCAGAAGCCACACAGTCTGTGCTATTCTGTTAAAGCAGTCTCAACAGACTTAGACAATGGGAAATAAAAATGTGGATTTCAACTCTTGTTAAGGAAAAATCTGCTTTTGGTAAAGAAAAACTTAGACATGGCATTGCCAAAGCTAATGCCCCTCTGGGAGCATGCGTACACTTTGCTTAATTTCATCAGGAAAGGAAAAGGTGCAATTCCCCCCTGTGACAGGACTGTGCCAGGTTTATATAGCCTGGCCACAGTGCATACCAAGGGAACCTCCCACAGCCCTTGGGGTTCTGCCCCCTCATCATCTCTGCCCTCTTGTGGTTATAGGACTTCATTTCCCTGTGGAACACCATTTCCCTGCCATCTTCAGGCCGTGAGCCTGAAGATGGGACAAAAGCTAACCCAGGACCCAACATAGACCAGCAAAAAAAGTCTGCTTTCCTGGCACCCAGGGACTGTTTCAGGAGTGGGCAAGTGACCAGCACTAAGCCAACACCTCTCCTTGCTTTTGCTAAGGCAGGACTTTTGCTAAGGCAGTCACACAGCAGGCTCTTTTTATAGCAGTTGTTAAACTGGCAGAATGGAAGCTGGGAGCTGTTGGGGCTCCTTCCTGTGGGGAGAGCCTGCTGGGAATGTAGCCTCAGGCTATGACTGTAGGGTGGACCAGGACGCTTGCAATCTCCTGATGCAAAATGATACAAGGTTCCCAGAAAGGAGGACTAATGTGGACCTTTATCTTCAGTGGCTGAGAGTTCCTGAGCCTGGACTTTCAAGGAAGAACTTCTGGAGACTTGTCTAAGGAGGTGGTGAACAAGAAACTAGGGAGAAGAGAATTGCAAGAACAAAAGGCCAGGGCCCAAGCAGCCTCTCTTTCTCCTCTGCTGTCTATCTCCTGGCTCACTTTTGTGTCTATGGAGCCCAGGGAGAGAGAGGCATGAGGTCAATTCTTCTCTTATTAGCCCTTTCCCAAACTACTGGGCTCTCTTTTCGTTTTAGAACCTGGCCTTAGGGACTAAGGGGATTTTTTTTAATAGGGATAGGAATAGCCACAAAGGTCACCCGAAGTGAGAGAGAAGGACACTATGTGAATCAACTGAATCAACTGCATCTCTTACAGCACCAGTGCTCTCCAGCAGAGTGAAAAAGAACCAGCTGGGGTAGGGCTAGAACCAGAAAACCCTGGTTGTCTGTTTAGCTCCATAGACACTTCTTTTGCAGGTCCTTGGGAGAAAGCTGGGGCAGAGAGTACAGGGACACAGGATTCTGTAGTAGCTAAGCGTGAGACTTCAAGACCCTGACAAACACAGGTTCGAATCCCAGCTCCATCCCATGGCAGTTGGTTATAAAGATGCTGAAGGCCATCTGCTTGTGTTCAAATCTTGGCTCTGCTGCATTCCAGCTGTGTGACCCTAGGCAAATGGCTGCATCTCTCTGTGCTTTGGTTTCCCTAGCAGTATAATGGGGATAATTATAGTACTTGGTAACTGAGTTAACATGCATGGAGTGCTGAGAACTGGGACTGCTGACCACTCTTCTTTTATTTGGATTAGGTCTGAAAGCCTGTCTCTCTCTTTGCTGAGGGTCACTGCCCAGATGCAGTCCAAGAAAGAACTATGAGGCTGCTCTGGCTCCCCTCCCCTGTCCCACCTTCCTTCTCTTCCTCACTCCCTTTCTAAAATGCCAAGAGTGCAGGGAGTTCATGATGGCATCCCTGGGTCCTTTAAGGTGAGGTCTACTCAGCGCAGCATCCAGAGCAGCCACAGCTATCCCCACTCCCTGTTAGAGGTACACAGGAAGTCCAGTCCCTCTGGCCTATCTGCCACCAGCTGCTTCTCCACGTTTTGGCAAGGACACACGCTCAGATGCAGCAGCGAGGGCCTAGTTCCTGGGAATGGGGGCCTCATGGAAGGATGGGCTCCGGTTGGGGGAGTGGAGGGGAGGCATGTCATAAAGCGGCCTGGCAGGCAGCGGAACGTGGTCTCCGATAAACATCAACGATGTCAGATGGTCCTCTGAACTGCTCCTGAACTCTAAACATCTGGAAAAGGGCTCTGCTGTTCAACATCTAAGCGTTCCTTTTTTATTCCTTCTCTAAGCCCTTTAAGTACTTATCGGAGGGTGTGTGTGTCTACTGCTGCCACAGCCTCGGTCTGTTTATAGGACTGTTTACTCTGCTGTGCGCAGGCAAAAGTACCGTTGCCCTAGCAACGGCTGCCTGACGCAGGGTCTGCTCTGAGTGGCTGTATAAATATGGAATATTTGTACAGTATGGTCAGGGGTAAAGCACCCAGTGACTGAGGTGTGCATGCTATATAGAGTGTGCTCTTTCACTGTCACAGGAAAATTACGTCTTATAGAAAAGTGGATTTAAAGCAAATCTTAGGGACAGCATTTTAACTACAGCAGCAATAATACTGCAGGCCACCATGGTCCCATTTTCTGATAAAACACTGACACCTTTTTATGGATTTGGGAGGAAAGGAGGAAGCAATGCCAATAAATGTGCTGGACAGCCAAGGGAGACAGTCAGAGAGGAAAACTGAGGGGCCATCTGAGGTGTACATGCGCCAGCAACAGAGAGATTTTTCTCTCTCTCAAGTACTGAGCCAAAATTCTAAGTGGCAGTTTCTGGAGAGGTTCTAGCCTCCATGGAAAGAAACAGAAAAAACAGAAATATGGATGGAAAGCGGGTATTATTGTGATGGGCAGGCATTCCGCACACACGGCCCCTCTCACCTGAGCAAGTATGCACTTGCAGACTTGAATCCTCAGTTGGGCAATACTGGGTCAATACATTGCACCATTTTCCCTGACACTGTCTCACCTCTCCCCTTCCTCACACGTCGTGCCACGTGTCGCAACTGAACTTCCCATTTCCTAACTCTTAGCAAAAAGAAGGTTCATCTGTTTGACCACTTTGATCTTGTGAGACACGAAAGCTCCTGGGTACTGAGGTGAGGCAACAGGCTGTGAGAGGGGTGAGGTTTTCAGGGGTTAGCAGGTGGAGAATTTGCCATCACCCAAGCCCCCAGCAGAGAATGCAGCTGAACAAAGGTCTTCACAGCAGAGCTTAAGCCTGGGCTTGAGTATGTGGGACAAGAATGCCCAATGACAAAGCACTGTTGGGCACACAGTAGGTGTCTTGTCCACAGAGCTGGGATTTTTATCAGCACACAGGGCTCTCTAAACACTAGTCAATTTTTTATTTGAATACATCACTTCTTATGAACCAGGAAGACAAAGTTACTTTTTTTGGGTCCTAATGAAACCTCTGAGTGGGGCAAAAGGGGCTCAAAAATGGATTATCTCTGCATCTCCTCACTCTAGGCAAGAAATTGGCAGCTTCTGAACAGACTTCTTAGGATTGCACAAGCCACCGGATGATCTGGCTGTGATCTCACAGACATTCGGCCACTGCCAACTTTCTTTTCCCCCAAGGTTGGCTCCTTCCCAAGGTGCCAGAAGAGGCAAGTTGAATGAAGAAGCCACAATACAGTAGGATCTGGAACAGCGTTGAAGGGTTAAACAGACTGGTTATTTGCAAAGGGAAAATGACTTTCACCATCTCAGATCTGCCATTTATTGGGGAGTTAATAGTTTATAAACTATTTAAGGTTCATTTGCTTTTCATTTGGCTGGAGTAGCTTTTGCTAGTGTTTTTTTAAAGACATACTTGCCAGAAGCCACTGGGTCTTCTTGACTGTCCCTCCCTACCAAGAGGACCAATTTGGTTCCTCCCCCTGCAGATTCCCAACTTGTCCCAAGGAGGCTATGGAAAATATCTGTTTATATTTTGCTTCTGAGCTTCCCCCACTGCCCTGACCCTTGGCTGTGGGACTGTATGGCACATAGACCCAGCCTGGAGGTGAGCCCTTGACCAAAGCAAGGCTGATAAAATTCTTATTTGGAAGGACTGACCTGAAAACTGAAAGAGACACAGTTCCTCTCCTTTTGAGAATGCAAATACTAAGACTAGTATCACTAGTGAATCATCTTGACTATTAGGTGGAGATAGCTTCTCCCAAATGATGCTAACAGAAGGAAACTTAAGCTGAGATACAGATGGGAAAAAATTGGTTTTGTTTAAACCCTTGATCCACCCCTACCTGAAGCCAGTGTACTCCTTGGCCTTTCTAGTGTTGTGAATCAAGAAATTCTCTTTTTCAGTTAAGTTAGCATGAGTTGGGTTTCTATCACTTGCAACCAAAGATATTTTAACTACACCCAAAACAAAGGTGACCCAGTCACAGAAGGACCAAGCTGAGTGCCAAGTATTGCCTCACCTATATGTTGGGCACAGGTGTCACAATATTCTGCATACAAGGACTCGAAGCAGTGGCAACAGTAGGGCCTTCCCTCCTTCATGATGTAGCGCTGGCCACCCAGCACTGTCTCACACTCGAAGCAGCAAAAGTGTTTCATGTGCCAGTGCCGCCCCTCAGCTTCTGTGCATTCGTCTGCAAAGATGATCTGGAGATGGGGAAGCCAAATGGTCAGTGAGTGAGACACAGCCAGAAGAACATACTTTAAATGAAGAAAGCTATGGGGGTCCTGAACTAGAAGGGTAAGAAAGCAGATCCCACTTATAAATAAACAAAAATCCATATGTAAATATTTATTCTATATTTTTACATATACATATGCATATGTAAATATGTGGATTTACCGAGAGCATAATTAAACATGATTTCCGGCCTGGCCAGTGATTAACTTAATCACATTTAATAAGAGAAAGAACATTATACTCTGGCGAATATAAGGCAGGATAAAAAACTGACAGCTCACAGGTACATTGGACATACATATCTGCTTCATTTGGCCTGTACAAATTTTTTTTTAATGGAAAATATCATATTAACACTTGAAATCCTGGTTTCTCTTTCAAAAGCACAACATTTGCAATGCTCAGTGCACATTCCGACATGGAAATAATAAAATAGAGCTGAGAAGAGGGGCTGCTGTTTTTAAATGAGTGGCAAGTTCTCCAGTTTGTCCTTTTCTTCATCCTTCCCTATTGCGTTAAAATAAGTCACCTTCATTTATAATACCTGCCAGGCCCTAACAAGCTTTTGCATTTTCCCCCCAAAAAGAATTTAAAATTTCAAAGCACAGATTTCAAAACTTACTATAAAGCTACAGTAATCAAGCCAGTGTGGGACTAGCATAAGGCTGGGCATACACATGAATAGGAATCCAGATTTAAACTCATACATATATGGTCAATTAATTGTTGAAAAGGGGGCCAAGACCATTCCATGGGGAAAAGAATAGTCTTCTCAACAAATGGAGCTGGTACAACAGGAGAGCCTCATGTAAAATAATGAATTCAAATCCCTACCTCACATCATACATAAAAATGAACTCAAAAGGGATTAAAGAGCAAGGGGCAAAAAAAACAATAAAACTCTTAGAAGAAAACACAGGTGTAAATCTTTATGACCTTGAAGCAGGCAATGGGTTCTTAGATATGATGCTAAAAGCATAAACAACAAAAGTGAACTTCATAAAAATTAAAAACTTTATGCTTCAAAGGAGCATAAAGTTTTTAAGTGAAAATACAGCTATAGAATGAGAAAATATTTGCCAAACATTGAGTAAGTGAAAAATATAACTATAGAATGAGAGAAAATATTTGCCAATCATCTATCTGATAAGGGACTAGTATACAGAATATATACAAATCACTGTTACAATTCAATAATAAAGAGAAAAACAGGCCAGGACAGTGGCTCATGCTTGTGATCCCAGAGCTTTGAGAGGCTGAGGTGGGCAGATCACATGAGGCCAGAAGTTTGAGACCAGCCTCGCTAAATTGTGAAGCTTCATCTCTACAAGAAATACAAAAATTAGCTAGGCATGGTGGTGCATGCCTGTAATCCCAGCGATTCAGGATGCTTAGGCAGGAGAATCGCTTGAACCTAGGAGGTGGAGGCTACAGTGAGCCAAGATCATGCCACTGCACTCTAGCCTGGGTGACAGAGTGAGACTCTGTCTCAAAAAAAAGAGAGAGAGAAAACCCAATTGATTAAAAAGGTTGTCAAAAAATTCAAATTAAAAACAATTTCAGACATTTCTCTGAAAAACAAGATATAAAAACATCAAAGAAACACATGAAAAGATGCTGAACATTATTAGCTGTTGGGGAAATGTGAATCAAAACCTCAATATGATGTTACTTCATACCCATTACGATAATGATAATGGAAAAAAAACAGATAATAACAAGTATTAGTGAGAATGTGGAGAAATTGGAATCCTCATTCATTGATAGCAGGAATGTAAAATGTTGTAATTGTTTTGGAAGACAATATGGCATTCCCTCAAAAAGTTAAACTTTATTATTTATAAATTATCATACATATAAATTATCATAGAGACCCAGCAATTCCATTCCTGGGTATACACTTAAGAGAACTAAAAATATGTGTACACAAAAAAACTTGTATGTAAAAGTTCATAGCAGCATTGTTTAGTGTAGCCAAAAAACGGAAACAACTTAAATGTCCATCAACTGATAAATGACTAGACAAAATGTGATATATACACACACAATCGAATGTTATTCAGCCATGAAAAGGAATGAAGTACTTATATATACTACAATATGATTGACATTGAAAACATGCTAAATTAAAGAAACCAGACTCGAAAGGTCACATATTCTATGATTTCATTTACATGAAATATCCAGAACATGTAAATCCACCAAGATAGAGAATAGATTAGTAGTTGCCATAGTTGCCAGGGGCTATGGAAAGGGGGAAATGAGGAATGACTGCTACTGGACACAGAGTTTCTCTTTGGTTGATGAAAATGGTCTGGAATCAGCAGTGATGGCTGCACAGCTTTGTGAATATACTAAAATCCACAGAATTATATACTTTAAAAGGGTAAACCTTAATGCTATGCACATTATATCTCAATAAACAAAAATTTCAAAGCGTGTACTTCAATCATCATATTCTGTTTGCCATTAGACAATACAAAGTTGTATTCTAAACACCAATTTTCAGATGTGGAAACTGAGGCATGAAGGTCAAAAGGTGGCCTAGAACCAGAGAGTTGGACCTGAACTTAGTTTTCCAGCTATCTTTCTAGAGGGTCTCTCCGGAACATCACTGTTAGTGTCAGAATCCAAATTAGTTAAGTCTGATCAGCTTCCTCCTAGAGAGTCCCTTGTAGGTAGTTTATAAGAAAGAAATACCCATGTAACAGTAGGTTCTCTGGCTGAAACAGGGGAGTGTTACTCACTTCCCACGCTGCTATTTACAGGGAAAGATAGACCCAAAAAACTCCTTTGCACAGGAGGAAACCTCTGTCTAGGACTTTTACCAAAATGATTCCCATAAAAGTGGTCAGATTTAGAACATTCTTCTATCTGCTCCCAACGTATAAAGCTAAACCAGGCTTTCTATTCTGTCAGCTTACACGACAGGGTGTGCTTCTAGTAGGGACAGAATGCCAGGCAGGGCCTTGCGTTCTATCCTGATTTCTTACACAGGGTACTTGTCAGAGCATGGGGCATCCAGATGAGGTATCCATCTGCCTCCTGAATTTTCACTCAGAACTTCTATAAACTGTAGACAAATCAAATAATACTATCCATTTTCTTCTCTTTTCTAAACTTGCAGCACTGAATTTTGGAAAATGGAACAATTTTAAGATATAAGTGTTACTCCATTACTGATTATTCCATGAGATTAGGGTTAATACCTAAAGCTGCACAATGCATTTTTGTTTTGTTTTGTTTTTAAAGTACTGAACTTACTTGGGGCCAGTTATATGTCACTTGGGGATCTTCACAGATGTAGAAACTGCCTTCCCAACAGGAGGCTATGAGTCCCTCCAGACTCAGTAAAGTGGGCCACAACCCCAGACATTCTAGTAATGGGTGGGGCTTCTCTCCCTAAAGGGTTAATGCAAGAGAATGAAGTTGCCTATGGCTTTCTCCAGTGCAGAAAGCCAGAAGACCATGTGTTGGTTATGGTGCAACCAAGGGCTGGTGGGCAGGTAAACCTGCTGGAGTTTGCTCTAACCTCATCACAGGCTGCACAGCGCGGCTTCAGGCACTCAGCGTGGTGCCTGCCACAGTATATCTTCCCATCTTGGTAAAAGTAGATCAGATCCACCAGGAGCTCATTGCAGACAGTGCACACGAAGCACGGCGGGTGCCAGCAAACGCCGTGGCCAGCCCGTGACGCAAACACAGCGATATCTCCACCATTGATCTGGCCTCCACACTGCGAGGCAAACAGAAACATCAGTAGTCACACCAGCCCCCGTCTTCCAGTGCTGTGCATAAATGATCAAGGACAACCACCATTAGCTGGCTACTGAGTGCTTATGTTCAAAGTAGTCACTGCGCTTCCTGCTTTACATAGGCAGCAGGGCAGGTTTTTCTTGTCCTCCCTGAACTCTCCTTTCCTAAGGCCTACAAATAATATAGAGATAAAGTCACTGGGAGAATGAGGAATCACAAAGACAGGAAGAAAGAAAAGCTCTTTTAGCACAATAATGTACAGGGGCTCTGCAGGCAGGAGGCAAACCTGCACAGAGGAAAGCCTCATTATCTTTTAGATACTTGAAACTCCATGTGGAGACACAGCCAGGTTTAACACCAGGAGGAGTGTTTGGGGAGGGTAGAGTGGGGAGGGTGGGAGGACGGGGCTGGGAGGAGGTGGGGCCTACACTTTTAGATGGGAGAGAGGGTGGGTACGTAATAGCAGGCTCACCTTTAACTACCTTCTCTGTGTGCCTTTCAGGCAAGCTTTTAACCTGCTTCCTCTAATATCTTTTTACATAGTCTTGATTGACACAGCACCACTTCTAAGGCCAAACTATGGAAAGGGTTTCTTCCTATCCCTTCCCTACCTTCTCACTTATTTTCTCAAGTTCCCTCTTGATCTTGAATGAAACAAGGCAGAATCACTGGCCACCTATGCTTACAGTGGGGTTGGGACAAAAAGAATATGGTTTGAGGACCTCTGAGGGAAGAATAAAGTGTGGAAAGTGGGTCTAGGGAGATGCTCTTGCTGACCACGGCATGAGCCATGAGGTTCACAGGTTGAGGCTAGTACGAGGGTCCATAAGAGTGGCTGAGTGCAGGGGACAATGTCTAAAAAGCAGAGAAGCTCCCTTCAAATCTTTCCCATGCTATGGGTTGAAATGCATCTTAGAAAATAAAATGAAGACTTCATAAATAGTCTCTGGGAGCTCATCCATGTGTGTGACTGGACGAAAGAAAGGCATCATGTTATCCTTACCTTCTGTGATAATGTTAGCAGAGCTAAAGCATGCATACATAATCCTATTTAACCCTCGCAGAAGTCATCATTCATCCATTCTACAGATGACAAAACCAAGGAAAAGTATCATGGTCAAGGTCATCTGGAAGAAACATGACTCACACTTACGGAAGCTCTTTCTGCCTCCACACTCTTGGCACTATTCTACACAATTCTTGGGACCTGCCCACAAAATGCCCAACCTTCCTTCTCCCTTAAGTGAACTTAGCTTGTCTGCTTCCAGGAGACTGATCTGAGAGTGGCAAGGATTCCAGCTTGCCTGGACTGATCACAGTGAATCTCACACCACAACCATTGACCACCTGCACCTTAAAGGTGGGCTCCAGATATGCTTTCAAGAATGAAGATCCCATGGCCGAATCTCCAGTCAAGTCGCTCCCCCATCTTACATAACCGAACTTTCTCACTCTGCCCTTCTGAAATCTCAAAAAAGGGCCTCAGATGACATCTGCTTCCCTTGGGCAGCATCTCACCTCCTCTTTGTCTATCCAGTTAACATATCTTCAGCACTCAAGGGGTCTACGCAGAGCTTAAGGACAGATAGGAATGTTCAAAAAGCTGTAGGACTTAGAGAAGTGCCAGGAATGACAATCAGCACTGGAAAGCCTGTGGCAGCTGAGAGGCGGGGAAAGGTGTATTCCCACCCTGCAGTCTCTAAAACTCCTCTTCACCACACCCTGAGCACTCAGCAGGAGCAGAGGAGACAAGGAAATCCAGAATCTTGAGCTCAGTGAGGTCCCAGGGAGAATGCCTTTTCACTCCCCTAAACCCACTCTCACCTGTTCACAAACAGCTCCTGTCCACACGACTGGGAATGGCTTTATGCACTTCAATAAGGAACCCTCAAATCCCGGGAGAAGATCATTTACCTCCCCTTTAAATGGTTCTGGTTCTGGGATGATCCTGGGAGGGAGGCTTACCCTGGCCTGGGTCAACTCCATTTTCTTAAGGTCTACTTTTAAAATATACATCCATCATGTCGCTGCTCTGCTCAATCCTTCCAATGCCTCACCCGGAACTCTGACTTTATCTGCTGAATTCTCTCCCTTCACTCCCTCTGTCTCAGCCCATTGGCCAACTCACTGTTCCTTGAACATAACAGACACCCTCCTGTCTCAGGGCCTCTGAGCTGGCCATTCTTTCTGCCTTACATTCCCTCTGCCCTAAAGTCTGCATGACTCACTCCCTCTTGCACATCTGGTGCACATCTTTGCTCAGATGTTCTAAGTGGGGTCTTCCCTACCAACCTTCCTTAAAACTGCAGCCTCCCCACACATCCAGTAAATCCAAGTCTCCTTCATTGCTGTTTTTTTTTTTTTCTATTTTGTTGATTACATTTATTGTCTGACTTCCTCCCCTAGACTTATCCTTAGAAGGGTAAGATAAAGCTTTCCCATGTTTTATTCACTGCTGTATCTCAGGAACATAGCAGGCACGCAATAAAACAATTGTTGGATGAATGAACAAGTAAAAGAATGCCAGAACAATGCCTCTTCACTCCCCTGAATCCACGCTCACCTGTTCACAAATAGCTCCTGTCATGGTGACTGGGAAAGGCCTGACATTCCCGCGGCCCAAGTTTTCACGTTTCCTCTGGCTGCTGAAAAGCTTCAGCTCCCTCTTCTCTTCCTCATCCAGGGAGTTGCAATATCGAACCTGAATACACACAGACAGCATGGAAGAAGTCACCCTTGCTCCTTAAGATTCCTGAAGCCCATGTCTGAGTTTTCTCATTAAATGTGCTCTCATTTGGCTTTATAGCCTTCACCTGAACTTTAACCACAACAGCCTTGGAGAGATTTAAGGTGAGTCTCTACTAAGATCGCTGACAGCCAAAAGAGCTTACCGAAGGCTCTGAATTCTGGAGCCCAAGCCTTGGGCAGGCTAAAGGTTCCACGACTGTTCCTTATCCTGACTGCCTCACTCTGCTCACCATACTAAGATCAAATCATCTGGGGTGGCTCAGCTGCCAGGAAAGAGCTGAGAAGTTCTTCTAAACTGTAGGTACGATACTTTCATCTCCATGTGCCCATGCAAGTGATCCCTGACATCAAGAATGACTCTAAGTAGGTGAGCCAAAACTGGTGTCCACGTTTTGGTGTCTCACAGCTTCCATTCTCCCATTTCATTTTGGAAAAATAGGGAAACAAAGGTGTGAGTGTGAGGAGTTGGTACAGGCATCTTTGGTGCTACACAGAAGTCTCTACATGTTTATCTGTGTAGAGGGGGGAACAGCCTGCCTGCTAGGCTTCAGTTGAGTTGACTTGCAAGAGACATTTTCCTTCTTGTTAAATACAGAAACAGAATTAAGGGAGGAACATTAAAGATATTTGAATCCAGTCTCTCCCTTATTTATGCACATCTTGGGAATTGTGCCATATTCTTGTACTGTTATTTACTTGATGCTGTTTTTAATACTGACTCAGTTTTTTTGAAACTTAGATGCATTTATTTCAAAAGAAAGCATATTATGACTATAAATGGAAAGCTAATATCACCTGTAAAAAAACAGAAGCAACCTAAATAAAATGGGAACAGAACCATGTTGTTAGATTCTAGCTGGCCATTTTGCTTGCAGGAAATCCTAAAACAGAGATCCCTGATGCTCCTGCTTAAAAGTGGAGGCCAGTGTGAGTTAGAGAGATATGAGACACCTGCTAGCACTAAATTGAAATTTCCTCCTTGATGATTCAACCACTCTATCACATGGAATGAAATACAATTTAAAAGACAGTAACTCTCTCATTATGTGGTTTCATTTCATTTACTGCTATGTCCACATAAAACTCAGGGTCATGCATATAACACACTTTGGGGAACACGGTCCCAATCCCATCTCCTGTCATACTTTGGAGTAATCTGGACATCAGAAAGGTTAACTGAATTGCTCGGATGATTTGTCATACAGATGGTTGGAGGGAAACCTTTGAACTAGGACTGTCACATCCTAATTTGAAAAGCAGTACAGCTGTGTATATCAAAATTGTCTTATCTATGCAAAAAAAAAAGGTCAAATATTTACTTTAGAATCACAATCACCCTTTGTCCTCAAAAGGGCCATTTCAAATAGGCTAAATCTGCCCATTGGGTCACACACACTTAGTTCCCACCAACAGGACGTTGTAATTTGAATGGTGTGTCTTTTCATAAAAGCACAGTTAACCATAAACACAACAAACCACTAAAATCAGAGAAGAGCCAATCACTTCCCTCTATCAAATAAAAAGAGTAAAAGAAGAAAAAAAAAAAGAAGACTTCATGTAAATGTCCCAGAGAAAACTGCAGTGACCTGAACAGCCCAGAATATATGGTTACACCACTGACATTTTAGGGACATGCTTTCAAAGGAAGGCACACCCTTCCTGCTTGTAAAAACCCGCATTTTCACTTCCAAATTAGTTAACTGGGCATCCGGTTACAATGCTTGCTTTCAGCTTTAAAGGAAAACACATTGTTTATATTTGTTTTATGAAGTCTGAAAAAAGCAGCAGGAAAGAGAATCATAACTCTCTTTCTAGGGAATTCAGTTTTAAAGTTTTTGTCCTGCTTACTCAAATGTATTTCTGAAGCTCTCAAATTATCCTCTTTTCTCCTAATGTGGGAAGATAAGACTGAAAAGCACTCACTCATTTCCCCTGGGATGGAGCTGCTAGGATCCAGCTCGTGGGTGGGAGAGTTGGTAGAAAGCTGGTGTCCAGCTCTCTAAAGGGGCCATTTCTCCTATCGATTTAAAATTATATTCTTATTTTAAATGCAGTCAGAGTCAAGTAGACAGTTCAGTTCTGTAGGATTACTATCTTTAAAAACCAGATACCTGAAAATGAATTTCTAGCTTATAAACTGATTCCCTTCCAGCATGATGATCTTTTAAAATCATGTTTACAAAGTTCTCTTTATGATCAATCAGATTTCAAGCATAAGAAATGCCCACTTACAGTGCCATGTTTCTGGGTTCAGAAAAAAGGACCGTCTGCTAGTCTACACTTTCAAGAGTACAAAGAACGACCTTGGCAAGTCAGACTTCACCAAGACAAAACCACAGATCTTCAGAGCTACAAATCTGAACATGTAACTTCTCCTGCAGCGTGGTGTGGAAAACATGCACACTCATTTAATATGAAATGATGCTGAAAATTCAAGAGAGTCACAAAGTTTTTGTAGGGCATGAAGTGGTCCGGGGGATCTCAATCATCTCCCCAACATACACAGGCAACCCATGTGGCATATTCTTCAAGTAAGAAAACTTGGAATCATAGCTTTCAAATTTTAGTGCTCCCTGGTTACCCCCAAATAGCTAGTAGTGCCAGGCACAGAGGCCAATCCCATTCATAATGAGATTCTGCTTTTTTAATAATACTCGCTAGAAGTAAATAGTTGGCCAGTTTATTTCGGCTCTAATTAAGGAAGCTAAAACCTAAAATAAGTTGCCAGAGTTCTTCTTTGGCTATCTCATTGATCACAGATTATAAAAAAGGTAATAATTCATAGAAAATTCTAAGAAAATTCTGCATAAGCCCCCTCTAGCCCCTTACCTCATTGTCATGTGGTGGCAGCTGGTGTAGTAGCTGCTTGATTCGCAGTTTCTCTCCAGGACTGTTGACATAAGGGACTTTCTCTTCTGGGAGACAGCTATAGTACTGGTGAACCTGAAGGACAGAACGCATACAGATGACTTGCCCGTTACTCAAACCACGTGCCTATTCCCACTTACTGGGAAGATGGTGCCCCCAGCAGGATGCAACTGACTTCTGAAGTCCCGACCCTTTATGAAAGTCAACAGCAGATGAGTTTCCTATGGTAAGCAGAGAAATTCATCCTTAAAGCAAGAGTCAGGCAAATCATACATTCCCTCTCTCTGTGAGGGAAAAACAAAGCCAGTCAATTTTCCTAGAAACAGAGAATTCAGCAAACATGCTGGTGAACCAGAGGGTAGGGCTTTCTCGGCAGACTCCCCTGAGAGCTGGCTTTACCATTTTCTCTGTTAGTCTCCAGCATGTGACGTGCCTCCCTAGCCAAAGGGATATGTCAGCACCTGCCTCGGCAATGAAGTCAAAGCCAGTCTTTGGCACTCGGCAAACCCCTAGGTACCTCAGCCTCCACCTACATTTAAAGCCCTCCAGGTTTCAAGCCTTTTGTAAGGCAGGCAGCAACTGACATCCATCAGAAATAGACTCACTAAATCTGGGATGCAGAGCGTGTAATTAAAAATTGTCATTAACATGAGGATTTTTGCACACCCTAGAACATTCCTATTTACGACTGTTAGGACATATTCTTGTACTTTATGAGGCTCATTGAACCCTAACAACAACTGGGGAAAGCACCAAGCAGCTAATTTTGCCTGAGAAAAGAAAAAAGACATTCTACCATTCAGCCACATGCAAAACTAGGAAAAGAAAAAGCTGGCTAATACAGAAGGTTTGTCATATGGGAGAGGCATAAAAAAAATCCCACAAGCCCAGATGACATCATGGAAAATATTCTCAAGTATCTCCTATTTAGCAACATGATCACCTTTTGTGAAACAAGGCATTCATTCAACAAATGGAGAAGGTGGAAGACTGGGGGCTCCGAATTCATCATATTTGGACAGGCATGGTGGCTCACGCCTGTAATCCCAGCACCTTGGGAGGCTGAGGCGGGTGGTTCACCTGAGGGCAGGAGTTTGGGACCAGCCTGGCCAACAAGGTGAAGCCCTGTCTCTATTAAAAGTACAAAAATTAGCCCAGCCTGGTGGTGTATGCCTGTAATCCCAGCTACTCTGAAGGCTACAGCAGAAGAACTGCTTGAACCTGGGAGGCAGAGGTTGCAGTGAGCTGAAATCGTACCACTGCACTCCAGCCTGGGCTACAGAGTTAAACTCTGTCTTACCAAAAAAACAAAAACAAAAACAAAAAACAAACAAACAAACAAACAAAACCCATCAACCAAATAAAATAAAAACAAATTCATCATATTTGTTACATTCTACAAACTTGGTCTAATTCCTTTGCATTTAAGGATCTGTGGGTATGAACACACGTTTTGGGAATGCTGGGATGAAGAGTTGCGAAAGCTCTACTTTAGTCTCCAGAAACTAAGTCATAAATGTTAGAAGAAGGGGTAAAAAGGCTTTGTAATGACGAGGCCTTAAAAAATGTGAAAGCTATCTTTATTTTCATAACTAACGATGGTAACCATTCACCATCATGAGCCTATCATCCTTTTAATCAAATCCCAGAGGCAACTATAAAAAGAATTCTTGTCCTAGACTAGCTAGATTCCCAAAGGCAGGGGCTATATAGCCCCTCCCTACAGGCAGCTGGCAGAGAGCTATGTGCAGGGACAGGAATGAATGGCTCCGGGTTTCGAAGGCACCTCACCAGTACTCTCTGAGAAGAAGCAAAAGCCCAGATCACTAGTTAGCTTGGGATTAGAAGCTGGCAATTTGCCTATCAGAGACTGGCACAGCAATCCATCCTCAGAAGAGTCCCTGTGCCATACGCCTCATCAGCCAAAGGTCAGGTATAAAAAAGCAGGCCTAGTCTCGTGTCTTGGGGAATGGGCTTTGACTCCCAAGTCAGAAGATCGCTTGTAGAAAGGCCTGGTTCTAACATTACTTTGTCATTCTCACAATTCCCATTGTCGTTATAGAACATTAGGGAGAATTGCTAATATGAGATAAATTACTGTGGATGCTTGAAAATGCAGAGTCTAGTTGCAGTTCCACTGACCCTCCTCTTAATCACCTCTAATTACTCACACACTCCCTGTCCATTGCCTAGAGCAGTCAGGCCTGAGAGCCCTTTTGAACCTGTACTTTGAACCAAGCCCTTTTTGATACTAAGGCTGGCCCAAGTTGGAATTTTCCTTGCACCCTCTACAGCATGGCTTGTGGATCTGAACCCTGAGTCAAGGTTCTGTTGTTTCCTATCTCTGGGTTCCTGAGCAAGTTATGTGGCTGTTCAAAATACTCATCATAAGAGTGTGATGATTAAATGAGAGTGTAGGCAAAGCATGTAGCTCTCAATGACAATAAATAACATGAATACATGACAATGGTTACACTATCAAGCCTGACCTATCCTATATGGAACAATCCAGATGCTTCTTGGACAAGGTCTTGCTCTGCCACTCAGGCTGGAGTGCAGTGGCGCGATCATGGCTCCCTGTAGCCTTGACCTCTTGAGCTTAAGCAATCTTCCCACCTCAGACTAGCTAGAACTACTGGGACATGCCACATGCCTGGCTAATTTTTAAAATTTTTTTGTAGAGGCAGAGTCTTGCCATGTTGACCAGGCTGGTCTCGAACTCCTGGGCTCAAGTGATTCTCCTGCCTTGGCCTTCCAAAATGCTGGGATTACTGATGTGAGCCACTGCATCAGGCCCACTTTTGGATGTGTAGCAACATTGCTGGCTTGTGGAGTGAGACCAAACCCTGAAGCCACTTAGATTAGTCAAAGCAAGAAAAATAGGCTGCAAGGAATACAATGGTATTAAAACTAGTTTGACTTCAGGGGGAAAATGACAAATTGTTATAAAGGTGTGCTTTTTTTTTTTTTTCTTAAAGAAACCTTGCCATGTATATAATAGGGTCTCATGAAGAAAGAGAATGTGCCACTGGAAGGTGACTGTACCAAGTTTCTGTTCTCTCTGAGCCCAGTGGCCTCTTACCTCTGCTCTCTTCCTGCAGATCTGCTTCTCACCTTCTGAAAGGTTAAGGTTTCCCAAAGCACTTGAGTTTGCACAGCATGAGTTCAACGGCCTGCCCTAGAGAGACTTGCTTTTCTCGATTGCAAATTCCCCAGAGAAGGTTCCTGATTACCCCGTCTTAGGCAGCGTCCAGATTCAGAAATGAGATTAAAGACATTCAGAATACTTTGAAGACTGGAGAATAAATGAACCCCAATGTAACGTGACTGAGTGAAGGTGAAGTGATAGAGAACACTGCAGAAATTTAGGAGTAAATAAGTTCCTTGGTGTGCTGAGATCCATCCTAAAGACTGAATTCTGAAGTCAACAGAGGCAGTGACTACTCTTTGGGAACACAGCTCTATCTTTCCTGGACATCTTTTGTCACCTTTTATAATTCAAGCCTACTGATAACTACTCAAAATTATTCCAATAATTCCTCAAATATAGAATGTGCTAGAATATCTGCTCACAAGCAACTAATAATTTGATGGATGACTTAAGAACTTATCTACGTAGCAAGACGCTCCATTTCTAAAATAAATCAGTTAATATTAATTAACAGCCTACCAAATCGTTCCCATGCCACATGGTAGGTGATGTGGCTTGCTCTGAGGAAGGAAAATGAATTAGTCCTTTCAGGACTTTCAATCCTCTTCAAAGCCCATAGAAGTCCAGGTAAAAAACGCATTCCTCTAATGTTAGCTTTGCATCTCCTCCTGGTGTTTAGATGCTGGACTTTTGAAGGTTCCATCAAGCAAAGGGGATTAACAGTTGGACAGGAGTGAGGGAGAAACAGCTCTCCTCAGTTCTCTGGCTGGATACAGGAAGGCTGCCTGCATTTTCCTCTGGCATCCTTCAAAATAAAACTACTGCATAGCCCAAAACAAACACCAAGCAAACCAAGGGTAATGGGAAAATACTGAGTATACTTTCTGGCAATACACAAATTAAATTTGGCACAATTCCTGAAAATCCTGCAGATTGTTCATTTTAGTCCAAACATGTTTCACTTGTTCATTTTTTTGGAGTAAGTAAGCAAATCCAATAGAACTTTGTCAATGATGATCATTACCAAGCTATTACCCATTATGCTGATAACCGTATTTTTCATCCTGTGTGTACTGAGCATGTTTCTTCAAAAGCACGTCTGTTGAATGTGCTAAAACTCTGTTCCATTTAGATATTCCCAGATAAAGGTGTCCTGTGATTCCACCCTGGCTCTACTTTTCCCCTAAACAAAAGCATTTTGAACACAATAAACTGGCTTATTAAAATGAAATCGCTGAAGGCTTTTATTTAAGGTGTAACTCTGCAACAGGAAAGGTTTGGCAGCAACTTCGGTGTGTGTCAGACAGATCGCAAGTGCTTTAGTCAGTGCGCAAATAAAATCTACAAAGCAAAGCTTCGCCCAGCTGGAAAGATGAGGCATGTTGGAAGGAACTGCACATTTGATAGCATTTCTGCCTGGGCAGAAAGATGGGGGCTGGAGAATCAATGACTCTGTATTTGGGAGAAAAGCATACTAAAAGTAAGCTGATTTTTTTTAAAAGAAGTGTGCAAAACACTTTATTTAGAGCAATGGTTCTCAAACTATAGCTTGCATCAGAATCATCTGGAAGGCTTGTTAAACGAGAGATTTCTAATTTTGTAGGCCTGGGGTGGGGACCTATAATTTGCATTTCTAACTCCTCTTCGGGTCCTGCTGTTAGTCCAGGGACCACACTTTGAGTTTTAGAACTGTCTACTGTTTTCCATCAACAATCAACCTTATGCAGTTGCCAGGCCAACGGTAGGATTCCCATTTTCATCAAGAAATCTAGGAAGCCCAGAAAAGGAGAGAGAACTTGTTGGACCTCATCCAATTTTTTTTTTTTTTTTGAGACAGAGTCTCGCTCGATCACCAGGCTGGAGTGCAGTGGCGCAATCCTGGCTCACTGCAACTTTCGTTTTCTGGTTTCAAGCAATTCTCCTGCCTCAGCCTCCCAAGTAGCTGGGACTACAGGCACACACCAACACACCTGGCTAATTTTTTGTACTTTTAGTAGAGACGGGGTTTCACCATATTGGCCAGGATGG
This sequence comes from Aotus nancymaae, assembly GCF_030222135.1. NCBI lineage: Eukaryota > Metazoa > Chordata > Mammalia > Primates > Aotidae > Aotus > Aotus nancymaae. Next base: position 38,621,459 of record NW_026988482.1, read on the forward strand.
TCTCGATCTCTTGACCTCGTGATCCGCCCACCTCGGCCTACCAAAGTGCTGGGATTACAGGTGTGAGAAACCACGCCCAGCCGACCTCACCCAGTTTTTCAGGTGTCTCCTTCCATATCTAGATATAAGATTCAGGAGGGGATTCCACCAGCTCTGGCAAGAAGAAATCCTAAGGGCAAAATGCTCACATTTTTGGGTGGCAACATTTTCCATATCAAAAGCATCCTTATTTTTTTAGAGCAGGAACCCACAAAGAAGAAGTTAGACTTTCTTGACCGATTTCAGAATCAACTGTTCTTCACCATCTAGATGGGGAGGGGAGTTCAATCTTCTGGCTTCCCTGGGCCACACTGGAAGAAGAAGAGCTGTCTTGGGCCACACATAAAATACACTAACACTAATGATAGCTGCTGACCTTAAAAAAAAATCCCCCCAAAAATCTCATGATGTTTTACGAAAGTTTATGAATTTGTGTTGGGCTGTATTCAAAACTGTCCCAGGTTGAATGGGGCCTGTGGAGCATCGATTAGACAAGCCTGATCTGAATGAAGGAAGGGGTCAAAGAACTGTTGACTTATTGAGTGACCCTAAGGCTTGAAGTGTTTTAATATACAGTATTTCATAAACTTTTCCCACACCATGGAGGTGGGTATTTCACACTCAACAGACTGAATAACACATAGTTAAAAAGTGACAGAGCCACCTTTGAGCTTGACTTCCCCATCCTCTCCTTCTGTTCTCCTTTATCAAGAAATAAAGAGACTGAAGAGACTGGCAGATGGATGGGAAAGAAGGAAGAAAAAGCCAAACCATATCCAGATACAGTAGATTCCCAATAGGTCTGCATGGCTGACCACAGAAACGATGAACACATTTTCCTTTGGTATTCTTCAGGACATAACCAACACACGTCTCCCAAATAAGGCCAAAATGAACTGACAATAAACGAAAAATCTTCAAATTACACTGTCTTTCCACAACACCATGGCACGATGGTATAAGGGAGCTTTGACAGAGAAGGTTTCCCACCTATATCTATTTTTTCCTTCCTTAACAAGAATACCTCCATTTTACTGACAGCATCAATATACTCAGCTAAGAATGATATTTCTGCACCTCCTTAGTGGCTACATGTGGCCATATATATTCTGGTCAATGACATGGAAGGGTGTGACTTCTGGGAGAGCTCTTTTAAAGTAGGCCAGGCGATTGTTAGCCAGGACCTTTTTTTTTGCCCATTCCCCCATCTTTCACCTTCTTGTCTAGAATATAAACACAATGGCTAGACCTCCAGCAGCCATCTTGTGCCATGAAGTAACCTTACAAATGTGAATGGAAGCTGTAACCTGAGGATAGTAGGACAGAAAGTTATGAGCCTGAACTTTAAAATCCTTTTATTTTTATACTATGGAGCCACCAGACCAACCCTGGATTGCCTCTTTCTGAACTTCTTTTATGAGTGCAAGAAATAAACTGTTTCTTTATATACAGTCTCTGTTGCTAGGAATGAATGCAATTCCTAAATGATGCAGCAGTGGGTTTCGAACAGTAGCATACTTTACAATCATCTGAGGCCTTTATTAAAGATGACTGCCATTTTCATCCCTCTGGGCTGAAAAGGAAGCCAGAACTGTGCACTCTTAACAAACACCTCACACCACACCAGAAGAAACACTAGTTTAAGGAAAAGACAAACACAACCGCAAAGTAAAGGCCAATCCTCCTGAAGTGTAATCTCAGATATGAGCTGACACATTCAGAAGGTTTTATGAAAATCCAACTTAACTCAGGGACTAATTCGAATACTGGGCCTTTATTTCCTGATTCCCCCTCACCTGCAGTTTGAGAAGCTTGGAATCTTGTTTAATCTACCTCAATTTGGGGAGGTAATATCTAAAATGCACCTGAGCATCTCAGAAGGCAGGTTGTACGGAGAAGGGAAAGACATTGCCTGTGTTTGCTGCACGTGGTGGTTTTTAAAAAAGTACACAGTGGTTCCCAAATGGGGACCTGGGGGACCATCAGGTAGCATTACAGCTGTGAGCAAATAGGGATGGGCTGCTTGTGAGGGTCCCTGTGTTCATTTTGCACCTATTCGCCAGAATTTCATTACCCAAGCAATAGGAGAAAAGTGCCATTAAGTGGCATTTAAGAGGTGAAATTGTACCAAGTTTGGCTCCTTCCCTTTTCTCCTGGAGACCCACATTATAATTTTAATTGGTTTACTCAGGAAGCAATTTAGAAAACAACAGTCTAATGCCTAATGCCTAAACAATGTCTCTATCATGTTAAACTCCCCGAGGATTAGGATCAAAATCAGAAATAAAAGCGTATTTGCAGTATTTTCAAAGAACAATTTTTCAAAGACGACTTTCTTTTGTTCATACTTGATGTCTAATTCAACAGCAATTCTTGTTGAATGTAGGTTCAAAACATACGCAGAATCCAGTCATTTTCTACCACCCCTGCATGACCAGTCTAGCCATGACTAAGTGCTCGCCTGAGCTATTGCTGCGGCTGCTTCTGGACCCAGCTTTCATCTTTGTGCCTCTGCAGTTGAGTCTCCATTCAGCAGCAATAACAACTCTATTGGAATATAAATGAGGGTGTGTCACTGCTCTGCTCAAAACCCTGGATGGTCTGGGTGCAGTGGCTCATGCCTGTAATCCCAGCACATTGGGAGGCTGAGGCAGGATGATTGCCTGAGCCCAGCAATTTGAGACTGACCTGTGAAACATAGGTAGACCATGCCTCTACAAACATTTAAAAAAAAAAAAAAAAAGCCAGCCTGTGGTGGTGCACACCTGTGGTCCCAGCTACTCTGGAGGCTGAGCTGGGAGGATCGCTTGAGCCTGGGAGGTTGAGACTGCAGTGAGTGGCAATTGCGCCATTGCACTCCAGCCTGGGTGACAGAGATTCGATCTCAAAAACAAAAAAAACCCCAAAAACTTAAAACCCTCAAAAACAACCTTGGATGATCTCCCACACCTCTATGATGCAAAGCCAGTCTTCACTATAACACTATGACCCTGCCTCCTTATAATCTGGCTGACTGTGTCTCTTACCATATTCCTTTTGATCAGATCTTTTGCTCACAATGACCTCCTTGCTGTTTTTTTCACCTCATGGCCTTTACACCAGCCATTCCCTCTGCCTGAAAGGTTCTCCCCTCAGGTGCTTACACGGTGTCATCCTCTTTTCTTCCAGTTTTTGCTCAATGGTCACCTTAGTTGCCTTCCCTGACTATCCTAATAAATTGGCACCTCTATCCCTTATTCTCCAGCCTATTACTTCTCAACTGGGGGTAACAATACCCTCCAAGAGATATTTGACAACATCTACATCTACAGATGTTTTTTGTTATTTCAACTTGGGGAGGGGGTTGCTATTAGCATATATAGTGGGTAGAGGCCAGGGACGCTGATAAACTTCCTGCAATGCATGGATCAGCCCCCACAGCAAATGATGATCCCCGTCAAAATGCCAACAGTGCTAAAACTGTCAAACTCTTAATCTGCTTTTTGTCAAAGAACTTATCAGTGCTGACAAATGATCTATTTGTTCATTGTCTTTCTCTTCCCTCTAGAATGTGAGTACTTGGGATTGTGTTTGCTATATACCCCCAGAAGAGGGTCTGGCATGTACTAGGTACTCAGTAAGTGTTTGTTGAATGGATGCATGCTGTATTCAAACCTTATCTTTCTAGCGGTCTGGCTTATTAGAGGATCTAGACGAACACATACAGCAAGAGAATACACAAGTGAGGTTTCAAGAGGAACCAGAGTAAAACTCATTAAGCTTCTCTTTCATTTCATCAAAGCACTTGCTTTTTCACCAAAGATTAGTGCTGTGGGGTGGGTGGAGGAGATGCTAAGTGAAGGATGTATGGAATAACTGTCAAGGTACTGTTTATTTCAGAGGAAGTGGCAAAAGCAACACCCATTTGTATTTGAAGCCAGAGAATTTCTTTCAAGTTCAGTTAACTTTGTTTGAACAAATTAAGGAAAATAATTATGTTATGCCCTAAGCCGGTACTATAATTCAAAATCAATGAGTTGCTTTGCTTCTGTGCCTGTTAGCTCTCACGTGCCCACTCTTTCCAATCCTGTTAGTTTATTATTTTATTTAGAATATTAAACATCAATGTTTAGTTAGAAAATACTTTCCATTGAGTGTGGAGCATTATCTGACATTTATTTTATCTTGCCTTAAAGAAAAGGTTGCAGAAATGGAAGAACTTGGGGTTTGAACATTTTCTACTTAAGCTACAATTAAATTTAACACTCCCTCACCCCAATTTCACCAAAACATCCTTTGCAGATTGTGTACACATTTGCATATATGCCCTATTAAAAATTCCCCCAACAGTTGCTTACTTTTTTTGACAACAGTTTTTTCAGTATTGCCTTTTATTAAAAAACCAGGATAGCAGTTTCCTATAGGGGTTATGTGTTTGGACTCTGGAGTGAGATTGTTTGGGTTCAAATACTGGATTTAACACCATCTGCATGTAGTTGGGCAAGTTACTTTATCTCTTGTAGAAAGTTAATATCTCCATCTGTAAAATGGGGACAATAATATCTATCTTGAAGCATTAATAAGAGGCTCAAATGGTATCATGTAACTAGTAGAGAGAGGCACAGGCTGAAGGCTCTATATTTCTTGGCTTTGAAGCAGTCTAATGCATAATTCATAAATGTCTATGTTATAAACAGAATTGTATACCCGCTGTGATTCACATGTCAAATCCCTAACCCCTATATGTGATTAAATTTGCAGATAGGGCCTTTAAGGAGGTAATTAAGGTTAAATGAGGTCATAAGCCTGGGGCCTATTCAATAAGACTGGGGTCCTTGTAAGAAGAGGAAGAGAGGAAGAGATAACCAGCAGCGTGCACACAGAAAAGGCCATCTGCAAGCCAGGAAGAAGAAGCCTCAGCAGAAATCAACGTTGCTGACACCTTGATCCTGAGCTTTTGGACTCCAGAACTGTGAGAAAATAAATTTCTGTTGTTTAAGCCACCTAGTCTGTGGTATTCTTGTCTGTTATCTGTGACACATAAGCCTAAGGAACTGTTGAGTGCTTGTGGGGAAAGAACACACACATGAATAAGAAACCACCCCTAAGTGGAAAGAGGTTATATTTGGCAGAGGGTATAAGTCAGGTACTGATTTGCAGCATTTGCCAATTTCCATAGGGTATGTGATCCCAATATGATCCACATTCAAGCCTCCAGTGTGATGACACTGAATGCGGAATTGGGAAGAGATACACATAACATACCATGACACAGTGCTCCCACCATACAGATATATAGGCAAAACAATCTCAAGAGCATAGATAATAGTGGAATATGATGAAGTAATTAGGAAGTGATGAATTTCAAGTATTTATCATCTTTAAAAATTATAATGTATTTAACTGTAAGTTTATATAACTCAATTTTCATAATGGCTATATTTAACAACTGATTTACAAAATTCCTGAAAACTGACCAAATGGCTCTTGCAAGGCAGTATGAGGCTGGCTCTAGCACATCACTGTCAGAAGCTTAAATGGTCAGTATCCTTGGCAAATTCTCTTTTAAAAAGTAAAAAGAGCAGTAGAAGAGCTGTAAAGGAGATTAAACAGCTAAAGAGCACTTCAAAGAGTATGATGACAACTTATCTGTTGCCCAACTCTGTCTGTCTTCAATAGTCCCAGCAAATCACACATTAAGCCAAGTTGTCTATCTCAGCTGACACATACTTCAGAGTAGTCACAGCTCTTCTGTCTCCAGTCTTTCCCAAATCCCCAGAATTTTGCCCTTTCTCCACACTACCCTTTTCTTTTCCCCTTTCCTGTTTTCTTTCTAAACTCCCAGGCATCGTACAGAACGGAAGGACACTCACAATTATTTATGTATTGGCAGGTGTTTTGTTTTCTCAAAGTAAAGACAATGTGAGTTAAACATAGTGTAGTTCCCCATGAAGAAGAAAAACAACAACAAAACCCCTAACCTTAATAAAACTCCTTTTTTTATGCTGGCATGTTGTTATCAAACTGTGTTCTGGTAGGTCAGTGGTTCTTAATAGAGAAAAAAAGATTCTCCACTTTTGGGATAGCTACTCCAGTATCAACTGATATTTACCTACAGAGTAGGAGAAACAAAGTGCATTCGATGTTTAACGTTTGAGTCCTAACAATGACAAATTCTAAGTGTGCAACTTTGGCCAAGTTATCTACCTTCTCTGGGCTTCAGTGTCCTTATCTCTATGACTAGATTAATTGTATTCATCTCATAGAGTTATTGTGAGGATTGAAAGTGAGGAAAATGTGACTCCTGCATGCACTGAAGATGGTGGCTGTTGAGGGAAGGTGGTTCCTGGCTCTAGTTGCCTGACATGTGCATACTATCCCGTCTCTGCAGTCCTTAGGCGTGTGGCTTCTGAGGAAAAACATGCTTGAGAAACACATTGTGGTCTGGTTCTGGTCTAGCAGAATTTGCCTTTGCACCAGTTGCTCATATCATGCACTTGCTGTCACTCTATTTTAAAGGTACAGCCTTTGTCAATGGAGAGGTCAAAGATCGATGCCTTAATGATTATAAGGGGGAAATATCTGGTTCTTTTCTTCTAATCTTTGGATTTCACCTTGTGTGTCCACAACAATTTCTTGCTTTTAGTGATAAAGACAATGAACTTTACAAAGTGAACTGTGAAGTCGTTGCAGACTCAGTGGATTCCCACTTTAGCCATCTTGCCTGGATAAATGTACCAAGAGAGAATGGTGGTTTGGGCCATGTGAACATCACACTTTTGTCAGATTTAACTAAACACATTTCTCAAGACTATGGTGTGCTATTAGAAGGTTGTTGTCTTGCACTAAGAGGAGTCTTCATAATTGACCTCCATGAAGTTATCAAGCATTTGAGTGTCAATGACCTATCAGCGGACTAAAGCATGAAAGAGACCCTCTGCTTGGTGAAGGCATTCCAGTTTATAAAAAACTGGACACTGAAGTCTCCTACAATCAAGCCAAATCCAACTCTTTCCAAAGAATATTTTGAGAAGGTAAATCAGTAGATCACCTCACGTGTATCTGCACCTTCTCACCCCAGAGAGGAACCCCAGTTGGAACCTGCTTTTAGCATTTCAAAGGTGATTATTTGTAGAAGGCAAGGAACCTATTATGTATGTATTCACAAATATTACTCTAAATGTTTTGTTTTTGTAATACTGGCTAAGGGTTTTTAAACATGGTTAGTTGCTAGTATAAGGAGTCCTTTATTGAAAATATCTTGAGGGCTAGCTAGTTAGTTTCTATCAAACACTAGTTCACCTATTTCTTAGATCATGTCTTCAATGAGAATACTCTTCTTTCTTAGCCACACTTGAATCTTTGCCTACACCAAAGTAGTACAACAAGTATTGAAAGCTTCTGATCAAGGGTCTTGAAATTTTCTTCTTGAATTTTTTTTATGAAACTGAATTTTTTTTAAGTTAACAAAGATCACAGCTTTAAGTTCCCTTAGATTCATAGTTCAGCCATTTTGTTCATTACCTCTACCTACATTTCTAGATATTGATTGGTATAACTGATTATATAGGATATTTAAAGAATCCAGGGATTGCATTTTGAATTATTACAATTATTTTCTTTGCTGAAGTGTTCAATACAAAATATAATAAAAATAAACACATTTTAAAATAAAGTGACAAAAGAATGACAATACACTGTGAACTATAAGGCTGTATATAATTGTCAGATCAGTTTTATTATTATTAAAAATAACAACAAAACTAGAAATTAAAATTGCTTGGGGCTACTAGTAATCATGACCTGAGAATAGTGGTCCAGGACTGGGTTGGCATTTTATAAAAACTATGAAGCATCTAGTCTCTTCCTATCTTTCTGTACCCACCATCCCATGTGTTAGTGACATCTATTCTCAAAATTGCAAAATAGCTACTGGAGTCCCAACTATCACATTCATGTTCCAGGTAAGAAGGTGGGTAAGGTAAGAGGCAGTTGGATCAACAACATTTAAAGAGATTTACTGGAAGTTTGAATCTCCTATTTATAATCCCTTGGATAGGACTAGCTGCAAGGGAAGCTAGGAAACGTAGTCCTTAGCAGGACATACGGTTGTCTAGAATATGATCAGGTTCTGTTAGTCAGAAAGGAGGAGATGCTAATACTGGGTGACACCTAGCAATCTGTGTCTCCAAAGAATATCTGAATTTTGAGTTATCTCTACCTTATACGAAGTCCTTAGGAGTGTCCTACATGGTATCTTTTCTGCGTGTTTTAAATCATTGTTTTTTGATTCTGCAGTTCACATATAACATAATTAGTCCATTATCCCTCTCTATTATTAGTATTACTTTCACAGGGTTAGGCAAAGCCAGTTTGAATAGAATTTAGAAAGCAAAGACAGAAGAAATTCTAGGACCAGTTCAAGTTTTCAAGTGTTCAAAGTGATTCATAATGAAACATGCTATAATCCAAATAAAGTATTCTTTTTGCAAGAGACTGGAGCTTGCTGATCACAGGATGTTGTTGGAAACCCATTTTAAAATACAGGTGACCTTTGTTTCGAGGCAGTTCATTTAAGGTAGTTTCATTTCTTCACATTAAAGAAATGATTAATCACCAGAAAATATGAAAATCAAGGAACTCACTTATACATTACAAAGGATATGTTTCTTGCTACCATGTTGACTTTCAGCCTGAGTAACTTGTCTTACCTACTAACTTTCAAATGAAATATGGCAACAATTGTGAGAATTTGGTCTTTCCTGTTCCAAAACATCAAAAGATCAGTGAAGGTAATACTTTGGCCTGCAGGTTATAGATTGTATATAGTCATAAATCCCCCAAGGGACTATATTATGCCACAGAGAATAGACAGGAAAGAAGGTTTGGTGTGGATGAGCTAGATTATGCCATAATATCTCAAACACCACCAAAATATCACTAGTTTCATACTGCAGTGTTTTTTAATTAAAATTTTTATTGTGATATATGTAATGGTTAAAATGGCAAATCTTATACCACATAAATAATAATTCTCCATTTCTCCTCCCCTCAGCCCCTGGTAACCTCTAATTTACTGTCTGTCTCTATGAATGTACCTAGTCTAGATACTTCATATATGTGGAGTCATGCAACATTCGTCCTTTGTGTCTGCTTATTTTACCTAGTGTAATGTTTCCAAGGCTAATTTCTGTTGTAGCTTGTGTCAGAACTTTGCTTGCGGTTATTATTTCACTGCATGTATATACCATATTTTGTTTATCCATTTTATCTGTTGATGGAACTTGGGTTGTTTTTACCTTTTGACTACTGAGTATAATGCTTCAGTGAACATTGGTGTACAATTATATTTGAGTCTTTGCTTTCAATTACATTGCATATATACCTAGGAGTGAAATTGCTAGATGATACAGTAATTCTGTTTACCTTTTAGAGGAACTGCCAAACAGTGTTCAAAAGTGGCTGCATCATTTTATATTCCCACCAGCAATACACAGAAATTCCAGTTTCTCCACATCCTTACCAACATTTATCTTCCAATTGTTAAAATTATAACCGTCTTCGTAGGTGTGAAGCAGTGTCTCACCGTGGTTTTGATTGGCACTATATTCATGACTAATGATGTTGGACATCTTTTCAGCTTATCAGCCGACTGTATATCACCTTTGGAGAAATGTTTACTGAAGTCCTTTGGTCATCTTTTAATTGAGTTGTCTTTTTGTTGAACTGTAGGGGTTATTTATGTATTCTGTATCTTAAACCCTTATCTATACCATGGTTTTTTTCCTCTCTCACACTGTAACCTCCTATAGGTAGGCACAGATCCAGGTAATGAGGGCTCCATATGGAGATATGCCTCCATCATGATGGCAGCAGAGAAAAGGAAGGCTGGAGCTGAACACTAGCAGTGAAAAGCTTTTTCCTGGATACGATGCATCTGAGTTCTGTTCACATTTCATTGTTGAAAGCAAGTCTCATGGACATGCCTAACTTTGAAGGGACTGAGAAAGCACATTCCCCCTTTGTGCCTGGAAGAAGAGGGAAGGAACCTTTTGTAAATAGCCTTAATCCCTGCCACAGCAGGGAGAGAATGGAAGACTATGTGAGCAGGATATTACATTTTGCGAAGGTAAATACAAGTGATTCTCTCTATTCATGGCAGTTATGTGCTACAAAGTCACAGCACTGAATTTCTGAACAGTGAACATTTCTCCTAGGAGAAATATGGGGCTAGGTTCCTATGAGCCTCTGGTCCCAACATTGTTGTTAACCAATTAATCCGTAATCTTGTTTCATGTGTGTTTCTGTTTAAGGGCAACTTACTTAATATGTATTGTTGATTCATTAATATTGAACTCATGGCCAACAGCACTATAACTCATGCCTGAAGATTATCTAACATACATATTTTCTCTATAAAGCACATCACAGCCTTCTTGCTTTTAGAAATGCTAGATGGCACTTCACTATGCTTAGGGATATTTTAAACTGTGAAATCACCAACAAAAAGCATAAGATGCAAAAATGTGGCCCTACATAGACTACTTGTTTATTCAGTTTGTGAGCTGGAGTGAGAAGGCATAGAGTTAGCTATTCTAGCTCAGCTGGTCATGTATGTACTGCGCAACTCAAATTTTTTATCCCTCTGTGTATGCCTGTTAATGACCGTGAATGTTGCAAGTGTTGATCTTGAGATTATAAGTAAAGTCTGCAAATGACGATGAAAGTACTCCTGCAAGTATTGATTTTGGGGTTACAAATAAATTTTGGCAAGTAGGCACATTTGCAAATACAAAATCATGAAAAATGGGGACCAACGAAATTATAAACTATTTGATCACTGAGGAGTAAAGGGCTGAGCCAAGATTTAAATTTAGGTCTGACTTCAAAGCTCATTCTCTATCCATTTCACCCCACTGTCTCCACAAACTAGTCAAAGGATTACATTCTGTCCTATGTGTTCGATGAAGCAATGAGCAGTGTAGTCACAGTTCAGTCTTTGAGCTTGCAATTCCTGATAAAATCTTAAATACTAAATAGGCCAGAGTGGCTGCTTAATCGTGAAAGCCACATGGATCAGTTCGAACTCCAAAGAAGGCAAAAATCAACTGCATTATTGAGTAATATGCATACTTTGAATGCTTTGAATGTTATGTGCATATGTTATATAATGAGGATTATGAGAACTAACTCAGGCCTGGTGAATTTCTTTCCCCTTGGGTCTGTGCAAGAGAAGTTAACGTGCCCAGGTTCGTCCCCAACAAAGGAAAGGCTATGTGGTCCTTGAAGGGACTGCTCCAATTCCTGAGAGCTATTTTATGTATGTAGGTGTTTATTTATTTTGTGGTAAAATATACAGAATATAAAATTTATCATTTTTACCATTTTCAGCAGCATTAAATACATTCACGTTGTTATGCAACTACAACCACTGTCCATCTCCAGAACTTCTTTCATCTTCCCAAACTAAAACTCTGTGCTCATTAACCACTTACTTCCCATTCTCCTCCCCCTCAGCCCTCGGAAACCACCATTTTTCCTTTCTGTATTCTATGAATTGGACAATTTGAGAGTAATTTTTTTTTGAGATAGAGTCTCGTTCTGTCACTCAGGCTGGAGTGCAGTGGCACTATCTCTGCTCACTGCAACCTGTAACTCCCAAGTTCAAGTTATTCTCCTGCTTCAGCCTCCTGAGTAGCTGGGATTACAGGCATGTACCACCATGCCCTGCTAATTTTTGGTAGAGATGGAGTTTCACCATGTTGGCCAGGCTGGTCTCAAACTCCCGACCTCAGGTGATCTGCCCACCTTGGCCTCCCAAAATGCTGGGATTACAGGCGTGAGCCACCATGCCCAGCCAAGTGTGATTTTTATTACGTGTTGGGACCAAATGTTTTTCTGCAGTAAACTTCTCTGAATTTATGGTGAAATCGATGGAGTAAAAAAATGAGTCAGACAATGTATTTATACATTTAAGTGCTTTCATAAGCAACTTTCCTTCTGTTTTTAATAAGACAATTAAGGATCACAGGGAAGATGCTGACTCCAGCCATTAGAATCTATAACAAATGAAAAGATCTGGGAACTCAGTTGTGTGTAGAATTTCCATTGAGAAGAACTAGGAAATAAATCACCACTGATAACTGGGCAAGTTGTAGTTTCTGAATTACAGGCCATTCACTTTATTATATTTTACAGATCATGGAATTCCCTTTATATAGTACCTTTTCCTAGCTCATGACAGAGTCTCCTGATTCCTCTACAAGTGGCATGAGAAGCAACTAAAGGTGTTAGCCAACAAAGAGACAAGCACTCAGTATCAATGAAGCTCAGACTTGAATAAGCAATTCTGGCAGGCACCCTTCCGTATTCCCACAGCCCTGACATCCAGTCTAAAACAACGCTCATCCTCATACTATTACAGGCTTCATCCTAAACCAGAGATACTGTTAGTTGGCTAGCCAACAACAGTGCCCTACTCTATTAGTGCCCTTTAGTTTTGGTTTTCTATTATAATTATCTCTTTCTCTTTGTTGCCTATAGAAGGCTTTGCCCTTGTTTTGGTTATCCTACTGACAGCTCTTCTAGACCCTTTGTGAAACTAGGCAGAAAACTGATTGAAAAAAAATCTTAACTTTCCTACCACATGTTTAGGAAGTAACCTTTGAAAATGGGAGTTTCAGAATCCGTTGTTATGTGTTAAGTGAAGGGAGCAAAGATGTGTGAAAAATAACAGGCATAAAATGATCTTAAAATTCTTAGTATTCCTAAGATTTTGTTTTAAAGAGAAAGTATCCAAATTATGTTTTACTTTGGCTTTAGTGAATATAAACCCAAGGTCTGGTGAATTAGTTCAGAAGTATATTGAGATGTAGGCTACTCAAGATGGGAAGAAAAATATTTCGTGGGTAACCAAAGATGTGGTACCAAAGATTATGTCACAGAAGATCACTAACATATTAAAAAGGAAGACAGAAACACTGAATAACTGGAGCTTTGTTAAAAGTGAATGAGGGAAGAAAACAAGACATCAAGGATAGCAAGTGCAAAGGCATGAGGCAGGAGGAAGCTTGGGGTTCCTGAAGAGTGGCCCTATGGTTTGAATGTGTCCCCCTAGATTCAGGTATTGGAAACTTAATCCCCAGTGCAACGATGTTGGGAGATGGGGCCTTTTGGAAGTTGCTTGGAATTTGATGGCTCTACTCTCATGAATAGATTAATGCTTCCATGAGAGGATTTGTGGCCACTCGTGGCCACTCACACCTGTAATCTTAGCAACTTGTGAGGACAAGGTGGGAAGATCCTTTAAGTTCAGGAGTTAGAGACCAGCCTGGGGCAACACAGTGAAACCCTGTCTCTACAAAAAATACAAAAAATTAGCTGGGAGTGGTTATGTTTATCTATAGTCCCAGCTACCTGGGAAGCTGAGGTGGGAGGATCACCTGAGTGCAGGGAGGCTGAAGCTGCAGTCAGCTGTGATTGGACCACTGCACTCTGGCCTGGGTGACAGAGTGAAACCTTGTCTCCAAAAAAAAAAAAAAGACTTGCTGGGGTGAGTTCATCTCCTCTGCTCTTCTGCCATGTGAGACATAGCATTCATTCCCTCTCTTGCCCTTCCACCTTTTATCACATGAGGATGCAGCAAGAAAGCCCTCACCAGATGCTGGTGACTTGATCCTGGATGTCCCAGCCTATGGAATTGTGAGAGAATAAATTTCTGTTCTTTATAAATCACCCAGTCTCAGGTATTCTGTTATAGCAGCACAAAACAGACTAAGACAAGTGGCAAAGGATCCAGTGTGGCTGGATGTTAAGAAATGGTGGATAATCACTCCAAAAATAGAAATATATTCTATAGCTTTCCACCAAGCAAAGGAAAATGAAGAAAACTGGGAAGACTTCATTAAAAAAACAGAACTCAGGTAAACAGAATAAAGCAGAGGAAAAAAGATAACAAATAGAAAATAAAGTGGTAGGAATGATATATGAGTTATCATAATAAATTTGAATGTATTATACTCATCAATTAAAAGATGGATTATCAGTTTGGAATAATAGAAATGCAATATCCATCATGTGCTGCTTGCAGAGTCCCACTTAAATCATAAGAAAGAAAGGAAAAAAAACGCGGAAGAGCTGGCGCCAAGATGGCCGAGAGGAGGGAACACTGGAATGCAGCTCCTAGTGAATGAGATGCAGAGGGCTAGATGTGCACAATTCCAAGTGAGATGCTGGGTTCCTTTCGGCAGGACTGGTAGGACACTAAAATAGCCCAGAGAAGGCCAGCTGAAGCAGGGTGACAGCTACCCAGGGAGGGCGAACTGAGACAGGGCGGGGTGCGTCCCCACCTTGAACGTGCAGCCAGCTTGGACTGTCAGGGACTTCACCCCCTAGGTGCTTTGATTTGGATCCTGTGCTTCCCTCATCCCACCTGTAACCCACGGTCCATGAGAGCTCCACTGGACTGAGGGGTGCCGTGGGCTGTCGATGGAAATCTGAGCGATGGCTCCTGCCTGGTGCTGCAAGGTGTTGGCACAAACCTGGGAGGAAGTCTGGATTAACACCAGCAGGATGGAGCTACCCGTCCCACAGAAAGAGGCAGAGTTGAAAGCAGAGAAACAGGCCATAAGGCTTGGCAGGCCCTACCCCCACAAAACTCAAACTGAAGCCACGCAATAGAGAACTTCACAGTGAATACACCAGTTTGACTCTAACCAGGTAGATTGAGCTCAGGGAAGGAGAGATGCCATTGGGAAGGCGGGGCTAATCTCACCTGTAAATAAACTCCAGGGGAAGACCACTCACCCAGCAGCCTGACTGAATCCGAGGCACCCAGCAGCACCTCTACAGGCCAAGGAAGATAGCTCCAACCTCAACAGAAAGGATGTCCACTCAGAGATTCCTCCCAAAATCACCAACTTCAAAGATCAAAGGGAGATAAATCCATGAAGATGGGAAAAACCAGCACAAAAAGGATGAAACCTTCAAAGACCAGAACACCTCTTCCCCTCCCAGGCATCACAACTCCTCACCATCAAGGGAACAAAACAAGACAGAGAATGAGTTTGACAAATTGACAGAAGCAGGCTTCAGAAGGTAGGTAATAACAAACTTCTCTGAGTTAAAAGACCATCTTCTAACCCAAAGCAAAGAAACTAAGAACCTTAAAAAAAGGTTAGATGAAATGCTACTAGAATAACCAGTTTAGAGAAGAACATAAATGACTTGATGGAGCTGAAAAGCACAGCACGAGAACTTTGCCAGGCATACACAAGTTTCAACAGCCAAATCGATTAAGCAGAAGAAAGGATATCAGAGATTGAAGATCAAATCAATGAAATAAAATGAGAAGGCAAGATTAGAGAAAAAAGAGTGAAAACAAATCAACAAAGCCTCCAAGAACTATGGGATTATGTGAGAATACCTAATCTATGCTTGATGGGGAGAAGGAATCCAAGCTGGAAAACACTCTTCAGGATATCCAAGACAACTTCCTCAACCTAACAAGGCAGGCCAACATTTAAATCCAGGAAATACAGAGAACACCATAAAGATACTCCTCAAGAAGAGCAACCCCAAGGCACATAACAGTCAGATTCACCAGGGTTAAAAGGAAGGAGAAAAATCCTAAGGGCAGCCAGAGAGAAAGGTTGAGTAACCCACAAAGGAAAGACCATCAGACTCACAGCAATCTCTCAGCAGAAGCCCTACAAGCCAGAAGGGAGTGGGGGCCAATATTCAACATCCTTAAAGAAATGAACTTTCAACACAGAATTTCATATCCAGCCAAACTAAGCTTCATAAGCGAAGGAGAAATAAAATCCTTTATGGACAAGCAATTGCTGAGAGATTTCATTTCTACAAGACCTGCCTTACAAGAGCTCCTGAAGGAAGTATTAAAATGGAAAGGAAGAACGAGTACCAGCCACTGCAAAAATGTACCAAATGGTAAACAACGATGCAATGAAGAAACAGTGTCAAATAACAGGCAAAACCACCAGCCAGTAGCAAAATCGCAGGATCAAATTCAAACATAACAATATTAATGTTGAAGTAAATGGCCTAAATGCCCCAGTCAAAAGACACAGACTGGCAAATTGGATAAAAAGTCAAGACCCATCAATGTGCTGTATTCAGGAGACCCATCTCATGTGCAAAGACACATATAGACTCAAAATATAGGGATGGAAGAAGATTTACCAAGCAAATGGAGAGCAAAAAAAAAAAAAACAAAAAAAGCAGGGGTAGCAATCCTACTCTCTGATAAAATGGACTTTAAACCAACAAAGATCAAAAGAGACAAAGAAGGGCATTACATAATGGTAAAAGGATCAATGCAACAAGAAGAGTTAACTATCCTAAATATATATGCACCCAATGCAGGAGCACCCAGATACATAAAGCAAGTTCTTAACAACCTACAAAGAGACGTAGACTCCCACAGAATAGTAGTGGGAGACTTTAACACTCCACTGACAATATTGGACAGATCAATGAGACAGAAAGTCAACAAGGATATCCAGGACTTGAATGCAGACCTGGACCAAGCGGACCTAATAGACATTTACAGGACACTCCACCCCAAATCCACAGAATACACATTCCTCTCAGCACCACATAGCACTTACTCTAAAACTGGCCATATAATTGGAAGTAAATCACTCCTCAGCAAATGCAAAATAATGGAAATCATAACAACCAGTATCTCAGACCACAACACAATCAAATTAGAACTCAGGATTAAGAAAAGCATTCAAAACTGCACAATCACATGGAAACTGAACAACTTGCTCCTGAATGATGAGTGGATAAACAATGAAATGAAGGAAGAAATAAAAATGTTTTTGGAAACCAACAAGAACGAATATACAATGTACCAAAATCTATGGGACATATTTAAAGTAGTGTCTAGAGGGAAATTTATAACAATAAATGCCCACATGAGAAACAAGAAAAGATCTAAAGTCAACACCCTATCATCGAAATTGAAAGAGCTAGAGGAGCAAGATCAAAAAAACTCAAAAGCAAGCAGAAGACAAGAAATAACTAAGATCAGAGCAGAACTAAAGGAAACCGAGACATGAAGAACCCTTCAAAAAATTCAATAAATCCGGGAGCTGGTGTTTTGAAAAGATCAACAAAACAGACCACTAGCTAGACTAATACAAAAGAAAAGACAGAAGAATCGAATAGATGCAATAAAAAATAATAAAGGGGAGATCACCACCAATTCCTCGGAAATACAAACTACCATCAGACATTACTACGAACAGTTCTACGCACATAAACCAGTAAATCTAGAAGAAAAGGATAAACTCCTGGACACTTGCACACTCCCAAGACTAAGCCAGGAATAAGTTGAAACCCTGAATAGACCAATAACAAGGGCTGAAGTCGAGGCAGCAATTAATACCCCTACCAACCAAAAAAAGTCCAGGCCCAGATGGGTTCACAGCAGAATTCTACCAGACATACAAAGTGGAGCTGGTACCATTCCTGTTAAAACTATTCCAAACAACACAAAAAGAGGGAATCCTTCCCAAATCATTTTATGAGACCAACATCATCCTGATACCAAAACCTGGCAGAGACACAGCTAAAAAAGAAAACTACAGGCCGATATCCATGATGAACATTGGTGCAAAAGTCTTCAATAAAATACTGGCAAACCAAATCCTATAGCGCATCAAGAAGCATATCCATCACGATCAAGTAGGCTTCATCCCAGGGATGCAAGGCTGGTTCAACAGACACAAATCTGTAAATGTAATCCACCACATAGACAGAACCAAAGACAAAAACCACATGATTATCTCAAAAGATGCAGAGAAGGCCTTCGACAAAGTTCAACAGCCCTTTATGCTAAAAGCTCTCAATAAACTAGGTATTGATGGAACATACCTCAAAATAATAAAAGCTATTTATGACAAACCCACAGCCAATATCACATCGAATGGGCAAAAACTAAAATTGTTCCCTTTAAAAACTGGTACTAGACAAGGATGCCCTCTCTCACCACTCCTATTCAATATAGTATTGGAAGTTCTAGCCAGAGCAATTGGGCAAGAAAAAGTAATAAAGGGCATTCAATTAGGAAAAGAAGTCAAATTGTCCTGATTTGCAGAGGACATGATCATATATTTAGAAGACCCCATTGTCTCAGCCCTAAACCTCTTTAAGCTGATAAGCAACTTCGGCAAAGTCTCAGGATACAAAATCAATGTGCAGAAATCACAAGCATTCCTATACACCAACAACAAACAGCCAAATCATGAGCGAAATCTCATTTACAATTACTACAAAGATAATAAAATACTTAGGAATACAACTAACAAAGGATGTAAAAGATCTCTTCAAGGAGAACTACAAACCATTGATCAAGGAAATAAGAGAGGACACAAACAGATAGAAAAACATTCCATGCTCATGGTTAGGAAGAATCAATATTGTGAAAATGGCCACACTGCCCAAAGTAATTTATAGATTCAATGCTATCCCCATCAAGCTACCATTGACCTTCTTCACAGAACTGGAAAAAAACCACTCTAAACTTCATATGGAATTGAAAGAGAGCCTACATAGCCAAGACAATCCTAAGCAAAAAGAACAAAGCTGGAAGCATCATGCTTTCTGACTTCAAACTATACTACAAGGGTACAGTAACCAAAACAGCATGGTACTGGTACCAAAACAGAGATGTAGACCAATGGAACAGAACAGAAGCCTCGGAAGCAACACCACACATCTACAACCATCTCATCTTTCACAAACTGGACAAAAGCAAGCAATGGGGAAAGGATTCCCTGTTTAATAAATGGTGTTGGGAAAACTGGCTAGCCATATGCAGAAAGCAGAAACTGGATCCCTTCCTTACACCTTATGCAAAAATTAACTCCACATGGATTAAAGACTTAAACATAAGACCTAACACCATAAAAACCCTAGAAGAAAACCAAGGCAATGCCATTTGGGACATAGGCATAGGCAAGGACTTCATTACTAAAACACCAAAAGCAATGGAACAAAAGCCAAAATAGACAAATGGGATCTAATTAAACTTAAGAGCTTCTGTACAGCAAAAGAAACAATCATTAGAGCGAAGCAGCAACCAACAGAATGAGGAAAAATTTTTTGCAATCTACCCATCTGACAAAGGGCTAATATCCAGAATCTACAAAGAACTAAAGCAGATTTACGAGAAAAAAAACAAACCCATTCAAAAGTGGGCAAAGGATATGAACAGACACTTTTCAAAAGAAGACATCTATATGGCCAACAAACATATGAAAAAGTGCCCATCATCATTGGTCATTAGAGAAATGCAAATCAGGCCGGGCGCGGTGGCTCACGCCTGTAATCCCAGCACTTAGGGAGGCTGAGGCGGGTGGATCACGAGGTCAAGAGATCGAGACCATCCTGGTCAACATGGTGAAACCCCGTCTCTACTAAAAATACAAAAAATTAGCTGGGCATGGTGGTGCGTGCCTGTAATCCCAGCTACTCAGGAGGCTGAGGCAGGAGAATTGCCTGAACCCAGGAGGTGGAGGTTGCGATGAGCCGAGATCGCGCCGTTGCACTCCAGCCTGGGCAACAAGAGCGAAACTCCGTCTCAAAAAAAAAAAAAAAAAAAGAGAAATGCAAATCAAAACCACATTGAGATACCATCTCACGCCAGTTAGAATGGCAATCATTAAAAAATCTGGAGACAACAGATGCTGGAGAGGATGTGGAGGAAAAGGAATACTTTTACACTGTTGGTGGAAGTGTAAATTAGTTCAAGCATTATGGAAGACAGTGCGGCGATTCCTTAAGGACCTAGAAATAGAAATTCCATTTGACCGAACAATCCCATTACTGGGTATATACCCAAAGGATTATAAATCATTCTATTATAAAGACACATGCACATGTATGTTGTTGCGGTGCTGTTTATGACAGCAAAGACCTGGAACCAACCCAAATACCCATCAATGATAGGCTGGACAAAGAAAATGTGGCACATATACACCATGGAATACTATGCAGCCATAAGAAATGATGAGTTTGTGTCCTTTGTAGAGACATAGATGAATCTAGAAACCATCATTCTCAGTAAAACCAAACATCATGTTTTCACTCATAGGTGGGTGATGAACAATGAGAACACTTGGGCACAGGGAAGGGAATGACACTCACTGGGCTAGGTGGGGGGAGGGGTAGGGGGAAGGGGAGGGAAGGGACAGCAGGCAGTGGGGAGCGATAACACCTGAAGAAAAGCCTGATGTAGGGTGATGTGGGGGGTGGGGGATGGAGACAGCAAACCACCATGGCATGTATGTACCTATGCAACAATTCTGCAGGATGAAGGATGTACACATGTACCCCAGAGCCCAAAGTACAAAAAAAAAAAAAAATAAGAAAAGGCTTAAAAGAATGGAAGAGCATAGTCTTGCAATTACTCACCAAAAGAAAGCTAGTGTGCAATGTTAATATTATACAAACCAGAATTTGAACAAATATAATTAGACAGGATAGATAAAAAGGGATGTTATAATTAATAGATCCTTGGTCATTCCAAAATTATTAGTGATATAATTTATTGACCACTTTTATAATGGCCGCAAGTTTGCTACTTCTATTCCTGAAAGATATTATGTAGCTGTTCATAAACTTTTTAAAAGTGATTTCATGTTAAAATAAACTAAAAATAAGTAACACTTTTTTAATAAGGAATGTTACAAAGGAATAATCTATCAAAACTACAGTATAACCATAGGTTATATTATATACTATAACTTGTAGACACCCAAAAACATAGCCTCAAATGCATAAAGCAAAAACAGAAATATAAAGAAAAACAAATCTATAATTACAGGGAAAGATTTTAAGTTGCCTTCATTAGGCATTGATAGACCAGAAAAACAAAAATTATGAAAGCTATAGTGTAAATCAAAGCAATAGTAATGATTGTTCATGAACTCTATCATTTTTCTTCTAAGCATTTGGATATATTGCCATTTTTATTTTTACTTTATAATAGAACTAGAATATTTCACATCTTTACATTCCAAATGGGAAATAGAAGCTAGAAGATGCAAAGAAACTTGGTCAAGGCCACCTGACCTCTGTCTGAAAACAATTTTCTGATTCATGGCTCTTTCTGCACTTCAATGTTCTCTTTTCTCCTATCTTCCCAGTCTACATTCCTTAGGTATTCCCCCCTGATGTCATGAGAAGAGTGGTATATTAACTGCTCCCTAAGCACTGGCCCTATGACAATGAGCAAGTCATGAATGTTTTCTGAGACTGTTTTCTTATATATTAAATCCAAGGTTTGGGCTTAATAATTTCTGTTCTGTCTTGTTTTGCTTATGTCTTAGAATGCTGCAGTTCTTACTCCCAATATCTATGGACAAGAACTTCAGATGTGGATCTCAGTCTTGTTTCCCCAGATAGGCCTTACCAAGAAGAGTTTTCAAAATAATTGGCCATTCTAGTCTGGAAAAATATATGTTTCTCGAAATGCCAGATTAAGTGCTCTGTAAGGCAGGACGCATTACTGTCCTCATTTTATAGATGAGAAAAAATGACCTTAACAAGGTAAAACAACTTGGTCCAATCATAAATATAGCTGGAGAGTGGCAGAGCCGGATCAGGTCGCAGCTGCATTTGATACCACAGCCATGGCTTTTAATTACTGTGCTTGAGAAAGACCACAGTAAATGGTCCTACTGACCGTATTTCAGCAGAACTGTTTCTTTTACTTATGTTTACTTTAATTTTATTTTTTTAAGAGATAGGGCCTTGCTCTGTCACCCAGGCTGGAATGCAATGGTGCTATCATAGCTCACTGTAACCTTAAACTCCTGGGTTCAAGCAATCTGCCTGTTTCAGCCTCCTGAATGGCTGGGGCTACAGGCCCACACTACTGACTGGCTGATTGAAAAAAGTTTTTGAGATGGAATCTTGCTATGCTGCCCAGGCTGGTTTCAAACTCGTAGACTCAAGCAATCACTCAAGTGATACTCCTGTCTCAGGCTCCTAAGGAGCTAGGATTACAGGTGTGAATCACTGTTCCAGGCCAGAAGAGCTGTTTTTCATGCCATATTCACCATCCAGATGAATTCTTGACTATCTACACAGCAATGGGGCCCAAAAGGAGATGGATGTTTCAAAACTATGTTCAAGTCCAACCTCAAATTTATCCACATAACATTTGACCTCCCTCAACACACATAAATAGAGTTGCCAAGTAGTTGGCAAGCTTAGTTGGTTGGCATTGCAGCTTTTTTCCCTGGTTGCCTCTCTAAGGCTATGATACTTTCAATAATTTACAGAATGATGGATGAAAAAGGAGATTATAAAAAAGGTCCAAATGTTAGGGCCTACATGTTAGGAACTGTCCTTGGGAACTTACAGAGATTAATTGTTCACAATCTTGATCATCAATCCTGAGGAAATAATTACCCTCTCACTGGATCTAGGGAGGATGGAGACACCACCCCTTTTTCCTAACACCCTTTGGCAAGAGACAGAAAGGTTTCTCAGGACCCCAGGATTGCAGGGAAGTTAATGTTTACAGACACCCCTAGGTTGCTGCTAGGATTTTTGGTATCTTTCAGTAAGTTAGGAAAAGATAGCCTCCCAACTAAGAATTAGAAAAAGTCAGTCCCCAAGCTAGATTATCTGATAAAAGTAATGGCAAAAACATCAATTGCTTTTGTACCACTCTAATAAACTGCCATAGCAATAACAACTACAACCACTGTTTACTGAGTGCCAACTACATGTTAGACACTGTCCTTGGGAGCTTAGGGATTATGAAATGAGCCAATCTGTGGAACTGATTTTGTTAGTGCTGTATATCTGGATGTTGATGCGTTTCTACCCCAAATCTCCTTTTCATTGTGGATGATTAATACTGAGCAGTTCTTTCTGACAAAAGTCTTGGCAAAAGACTTAGTTACTTCCTGAGGCAACTGATGAAACCTTAGGAAGCCTCCACCATTGGCATGGGAGGAAGCTTGCCTTCCTGTTTGCTAAAGAGCAACTTCATTCATTCACTTTATTGAGGTATCAACATATAATAAATCACATGTAAAGTATACAATTTGGTAAGCTTCAGTGTATTTATATACCCATGAAAGCATCAACATAATCATGACAGAAAATGTACCTATCACTCCCAGAACTCTCCTCAGTCCTTTTGCCATTCCTCCCACTCATTTCCCCATCCCAAAGGAACCACTGATCTGCTTCCTGTCACTATAGATTAGTTTGCATTTTCTAGAGTTTTATATAAACGGAATCATATAGTGTGCACTATTTTGCTTGGCTTCTTTCATTTGGAATAATGATTCTGAGATTCTGATTCATGTTGCATAGACCAATAGTTTATTCACTTTTACTGTAAAGTAGTAGTATACTACATGGATATAATATGTTTATCCATTCACCTGTTGATAGAATTTGAGTTATTTCCAATTTTTGACTATGGAAAAGAAAACTAAAGGCAGCCACTTTAAAACCCCAAATGCTTAAGGCATTGTTTCATTTAATTCTCACAGCTATGCTCTAGTTAAGTACTGACACGCTTATTTTTCAGAAGATGAGATGAAATCTCAGGGAGGTGAATTAACTTGGCCAATGTTGGAAAGCAGAATAGCTAAGATTTGAACACAGAGCTAGTTATCATCAAAGCTTGGACCCTCAAACACTTATGAGCCCAGAAAGATAGGTACTCAAAAGACAGAAGCCATTGGAGGCCAGCGCAAAGCCTGATGTCTGCATGGGTCTTCCATGAGACATTTTCTACATCTACCTGTGTGTAGCTCCAGGCTACACCAAGCAACATATAAAGACTAGTGTTGGAAAACTCCAGTTTTTTCTTGGACCTGGAAAACTGCCATATGGAAATCACACCTATACTAGTAGCTTGAACATATGGGTACTTAATAAACAACTGTTGAACAAATAAATGGCTGAATGAACAAAAGAATGGATGAATGCACAGGCACACAAATAGACTGAGGAAGGAAGTTAGCTACTTGTTGATTTGGTGGTGGATTAATCCAATTTTCCCATGATATTCCTCAAATATGTCCTGTGTTATAAGGCAAAAGAGATCATCTTGATAGTACATTGACTTTCACACCAGGCTATGGTGTAGACTGCCCAGTCAGCAGAAAGGGTGTGCAGCTGTAAACTTATGCAGGAAGTCTAAGTCAGAGGCCAAGTCCCAATCTTTAGGACCCCAGAGTGAATTTACTGTAAAGGTTGGAGACATCTGTCTTGAAAGCTAGAACTCCAATTGCAGGTCTCTCTTCCCACATTTGCAAATGAGCCTTGGCCTCTCCAGGCCTCATATTCTGCATGCAAGCCTTGACAAGTCCCTGCTGGTGGAATCTGGCCACGTTGCTGCTGACTTCATCTGGCATAGGCCCTAAAGCCTGGGAACCCAGGTTCTAGTCCCAACTCTGTCAGGTCCGTTGAAAACAAGTTTATTAACAGGCAGTTTTATTGAAAGCTGCACACACAGGCATATTTCCCATTGCCATCTGATGACATCAGTGTATTTCTGGAGCCAAGATAAACACAGAATTGTTCATGTGACTGGCTCTCTGAGAACAGTGAGGTGGACTCCTTTGAAGCCTCCTCCTGCCCCCTTCTTCCCTCTCTTCCCAACTCATCTCTCAAACTGCATTGAAAACATTGAGGTGAGTGACAGTGAAGGCTAACTAGGAGATGCAGCTTAGGGGGAATTTAATCCAATTCAGTTGGAAAGGCATGCATCTCCCTGCACCATGAAATTCCATTTTGATCTCAGCATGTGCTGATGGAGTAATGAAACAAAGACAAGACTCTGCAAATGGCTGGTGAGTCTAATGATGGTTTTTATGGGGGTTTTAGAAGGGCTATTAGATTGTGCATTCCTTCCCTATAAGCCAAAACCACCGAGCAGACCTTGAGAGATGAACCATTTTGTCATTCTTCTCTCCTTTCCCCAGCATCTGCCAGCCTCGGTCCCTCTCGGTATAAATAGCTTCTCACATAAAAGAGCAAACTGTCAGTAGCCTGAAAGCTAACGGTAAAGCTGGACGCCTGGCACTGTGGCCCTAGCTGGGTGGCAGTGAGTCACAGCTGTATAATTCATGATCCTGCAGTAAAGGAGACCAGCACATACTCTAGGTTAACAGGCCAGAAAGGGAGCTGAAGAAACAGGGCCAGTCAAAGACTTTTAAAAGCATCTTGAGTTTTCCTTTAACAATCAGCCTTGTATTTGGGTGATATCCAGGGCACGTCAGTCAAAGGCAAGAAGCCAGGAATGGGATGGGGTAGCTTCTGGGGCACACCCTCCATTACTCTCTGCACGCAAAGCTGCTTCAGTGTCATAGAGATTCGAATAATGATTCTGATGAGGACGGCAGCTACCATTTGCTGAGGACCTATTTTGTGTCTGCTTTCTCCTAGGATCCTTACAGAAATGAATTCACTTCTTCTCTGTTAGCTACTTTGGACTTTGGCAGAAGCATCTCTGTTTTATAGCTGAGAAAACTGATACTCAAGATGCCCAAGATTATAGAATTAATAAGTGACAGAGTCAAGATGTGGCATCATCTATTTCCAGCAATGTGGCTTTTCCATTAGCCAACAGTAACGGTTCTCAAACTTTGTCATTCATGAGAAACACCTAAAAGTTTTCTTGAAACAGATTGCTGGGCCCCATCTTCAGAGTTCTGGTTTTTTAGGTCAAGGGCAAGTCCCAAGAGTCTACATTTAACAAGTTCCCAGGTGATACTAGTGCTACTGGTATAGGGACCTCATTTTGAAAACCACTGGATAAGGCAGACCAAATCTGGGTAATCAAACCATCATTCCATACAATGACTCAGCTCAAATGTCACTTTTGCAGAGAAGCTTTTCTTAGCCATCCAATCTAAAATAGATAGATTCTCTAAACCAGGGGTCTGTTTTTCAAATCAGGCCCCCTTCCTGTTTTTGTAGGTAAAGTTTCATTGTCACATGGCCACGCCCATTTCTTCACCTATTGTCCATGACTGCTTTCGCATTACAACATCAGAGCTGGGTATCTGTCACTGAGACTGTATAATCCATGAAGCCTATATTTACTATCTGGATATTTACAGACAAAGTCCATCAACTCCTTGCTCTAGATCATATCACCCTTTTTTATTGCTTTGCTAATAGACATCACTCTCTGAATGTGTCTTGTTATTCATCTATTAAGTTGTTCTCATCCTTCAAGAAACCGTCAGCTCCACAAAGGCAGGAGTACTTGTTTGCCTGTTCACAGCTGTCCCCTAGTGCCTAGGAAAGTGCTTGGCATATAGTTGGCACTCAATAAGTATTTGCTGAATGAATGTCACTATTGAGTTCCCAGGTACATGACGCTGTCTGTATCAGGAACATGAAAGCCCCTGGAGGAAGTACAGTAAAGCCAGGGTAAGATAGTGAGAAGAGACAAAGATAAATAGAAATTGTTGATGGGGAAAGAAATCTTGAAGGCAGGGCCAGGCTGCTTCCTGCAGTGTGGGGAAACTGGAGGTGGGGAAATGATGAATTCCTTAGTCACCAAGGTCGACCTCAGATTAGGAGCAACTCCCCACCCCAAAGAATGAAAGAGCCTGTATGACTCATGATGCTCCCCTCCTCCAACTCATACCAAGTCTGCTTTCTTGGATCTGATTTCCTGAGTGGAGCAATGTGCATGCTCTTCACTGTGGATGAGGAAGGGGTGGAGGGGGAAGAGCCTACACGGGTAGTGCAGTCAGACAGATAGCTGGTGTAAGTCCTGGCTCTGTCCCTCACTGACTGTGGCATCTTGGTCAAGTTTCTGATCCTGTGACCCTCCACAATTGCAATGGAGAAACAGAGGATTTTGTACCAAGGATTAAATGAGATTGCTTATTCATATAAAGCCTGTTTATTAAATGGCTAGTATGTGCCCAGCATTATTTTTGGCACTGAGCATAGAGTGGTGAATAAGACAATGTCCGTCTCTCTCTAACAGACTCGTGTTTTCGAAGGTAGTATGGACACAAATAAATGTCTGCAGAGTACTTGCTATGAATTTAACATATGGAAGATGTTACCTCTGTACGCAAATGGGGTCTCTCTGTTGCCCTATCTGCACCTGGGGCAGAAACATCAAGGGGTTGGGGGATCAAGCTCCTCCAATTTCCCAGGGGCAAGCAAGATAGTAGGACTGTTCCACCTTCACATCCAGGGATGCCTTGGCAAGCACTGAGTACGGCATGGGCTCCATTCATTCTCCCCAAACAGTCTTCCAACACTCTCCCCAAATTCTTTGTACACAAAGTTGGCACTGATTTTATTTCACTTCTGAGTTTCAGTCAAATAAATAAGTTAACTTCTGCAACAAATGAGATCTCTGCATAGTAGGCTCCTTCAGTAGCAACTCAAATACTGCCTCCCCCGAGATGCTGTACCTGCCCCATCAGGCTAAATTAGCCAATCCTCCCAGCACCCTGGTCCACATCCATGATCTCAGAAGCACCCAGGAAAATGTCTGACACATGTAAGAGTTTTCTAAATATTTACATCCCTATTCTTAACATCACTGTGCTTTTTTTTTTGAAAAATCACAACCTAAAATTATCTTATTTGTTTTCTAATTATTTGTCTTTACTCTTCACATAACTACAATGCAGCTAAAACCTTAAGTCTCTTGTTTATGGTTTTGTTCCCAGTGCCCAGAGCACTGCCTGACACATAGTAGGTATACAATATCCTTAAATAGGTGAATGAGTGGACAAAAAAAGCCCAGTGGCCATTTCCTTTTCACCCAACTTTCTAGCATGCTCTCGGATTCGTTCCTTGGACACTCTTAGGGAAAATCAAGTGAAATCCTGCCAAGTAGCCCATAGCCCAGCAATTAGAGACAGGTACTAACAAGGTTCCGACTGGCACAGAGGCCAAATCAAGGAGCCTCTGCTGACCTGTTGATCCCCTAAGAGATGTGTAGAATATTCTTCTTTGAGGGAAGACTCCCTTTGCACTCTGAGAAGCCTACAGAAAATTGCCCAAGGACTCATTCCTCCCAGGACTGAGGACTGTGATGACGCAGGAGATCTCAGGCACCAAGGAAGGTGGGTGGCAGAGTTCAGTACTTCAGTAGATAGCCCCAAAGCCTGCTTGGGGCATTAGAGAATTCAGAATCAAGAGGCTCCATCTGGGGCCCTGAATAACTTCCTTAGGTTTGTAGAGCCAGAGAACTTCACTGGGACAAACTTGTATCTTCATAACAATCCCACAGCAGAAAGCCTGGGCAACAGAAAGGTTCTCATATTGGCAGAATTCAAACTTACTTTATGAAAAACTTCTGAGAAGGCTGAGAAGGACTCTAGGATTCCTATGCTTAACTCACTTTCTCCATCTCCACCTAACCTCCCTCTTTTCCGGAAGCCAAATGTTCCTTCTGCTACTCTTTGTGCTGGCTCAGGGCAATAGTAATTAGTTAGTCACATACTACTGTTTCACAAGAAAGGTGAGAAGAAAACAACTGACTTATTGAGCAACTTCTATGTGCAGACAGAGGGCCAGGGGCATTATAAGCACTCTCTCATCCATGGCCAGATCAGCCCTGTGATCTCCAGGTGTAATAGTATTGGCTTCAAAGTCAGGTTGTCTGAGACTGTATCTGTTTCTGCTACTCATTAGCTGTGTGATCTTGGGCAAGTTATTTAACTTCTCTGAGCCTTGCTTTACTCACTCTACAATGGAGACAGGAAGAGTAATTAACAAATAAGGTAGGTTGAAAATTAAATGGGATAATGCATGCAAAGTGTTAAAAATGATGGTGGGCCCATAGCAAGTGTTCAATGAAAGTTTAATAATTTTTCCATCATCATCATCATCTCCATCAAGAGGAAACTGAGGGTCCCAGAGACTGAACAACTTTACTGTGGTCAGAAAGTGATGGAGCAGCAGACAGATTTGCCTGATTCCAGAAGCAAGGGTCTTCCCACTGGGCCATGCAGTTTCCGCCTCATGCCATGGATCCTGCTGGGTTCCCCAGATTTGGATTGGGACACAGACGGTACCTGGGTTTGAACACACAGTGGGCTTCCGCCAGACCCACTGCTTCTCCCACCCTGCTCCAGACCCAGAGACTTGGAGTTGGTGGAGCTGCCTCAGATTTGTAAAGTGCAACCCTTGGCAAGATGTCACCCTTTCTGGCCTTTTTGCAACCTAAGAAAACTCTGGGGTCAGGTGCAGTGGCTCATGCCTGTAATCCCAGCACTTTGGGAGGCTGAGGTGGGTGGATCATGAGGTCAGGCATTTGAGACCAGCTTGGCCAACATAGTGAAACCCTGTCTCTACTAAAAAAACAAAAAATTAGCTGGGAGTGGTGGTGGGAGCCTGTAATCCCAGCTACTCGGGAGCTGAAGCAGGAGAATTGCTTGATCCTGGAAGGCAGAGGTTGCAGTGAGCCAATATCATGCCACTGCACTCCAGCCCGGGCAACAGTGTGAGACTCTGACTCAAAAAAAAAAAAAAAAAAAAAACACCCAAAAAACTCTGCAGCAGTTGACTTGGTTAGGGGAATCTGCTTAGAATACAAATCTTTAGGAGCAGCTGAGGGAATGGAAATAATTGATATGGAATAATCCTTTATGTCGAAAATAATGCCACAGGCTTTTATCTCTTCAGTGTGATGTGACCCTGAACATTTCTGGTTCTGCAGAGGACCCCTGTTGTCAGCCTGTCTCTTAACAAATGTTTGCTGGGTGGTGGCCATGTGTCAGGCACTGTGCTAGGTGCTGGGAGGATTCCTAAAGAACAAAGCAGGCAAGATTCCTGCCCTCTTGGACCTTAATGCAAAGTAGGGAAGCCAAATATGAAACAAATAATTATACCAAAAAGTATCTAATTACAAGTTTTATAAGTATTAATAACAAAAATTGCAGGGTTTGCTACAAAGCATGTAACTGAGGACCTAATCTTGTATTAGAGGCTATCCAAAGTAGTTCTTTGAGGAGATTCATTTAATCTGACATCTGATGGATGAATAATAGTCACTAAAGTAAAAGCCAAATAAAGAATTTTATATACTCCCAATGGAGATATTTTAGAGCTTCACAGGGCTCAAATCCATCTAATTCACCCCTATCTCTGGGTAGTACTGGATGTCCTATTTTAACACTTATGAGACAATGCTTTGGAAAGCCAAAAACTAGGCAATTCCACTTGGTATCTATTCTTTATCCTTCCTGCGACAGTTTGAAGTGAAAGTTGAGTGTTCTGGATGAGTGATCTAATTGCAATTTATTCTGTGCTAAAACACAGTTAAGGTCAAGGTAAAATTACTAACTTTTGGAGATATTCATATTTGAGAACCCTCCATGAACACTTGGGAGTATCCAAAACATCAATGAAAAACACATCCACTCGAGAGAAGCAATCTGATGGCCTCTTCAGAATTTCATGGAGCAGCAAGGAGGAGAACTAATACAAAATCCATGCACCCAGTGAAAGCTGTTCACCCACAAGACATGCCCATTACGAACTTCCTGGAGGATGGTGAAGCATCGTCAATCTAAAGCCTTAGAGAAGTGTACGCATGACCACCACACCTCCAGAAATTGTCCTTACGGAGAGGAGCAGGCACATGTGTAAAATGCATAAGGGTAGCTGCTGCTATCTTGTAATATAGAGGAAAACTGCCAATAGTTACAAGTGGTCAAAACTAAACCCTCAGCTCCATGGTGCTCAATGATGGTACTCTTGGCATTTGAGATGGGCCCATTCTCCTTTGTGTGGGATCATCCCGTACTGTTTGGGATGCTTAGCATCTCAAAGCCTCATCCATAGGCTAGTACAGTCCCCCAATCATTTAGATAGTAATTGCCCTCTCCCAAACATACATTTCCAAATGCCCTATAGAGGTAGTGATACCACTCCAGGTTAGAACCTACCAATAGAAAACTACTGAACCATTACAAAGGATAATCCAGATCAAAATATACTGATGCAGAAAAGCGTGCACAATATATGACCTAGAAAAAACAAGTCAGTATAAGTGGAGAGCATTATCATATTTTTGTCTAAATCAAAGCAAAAATGTACTCCTCCATACATAGAAATTTGAATATACAGGCCAACACACTTTGGGTGTGTCCCCAAACCAAATCTCATCTTGAATTCTCCCGTGTTGTGGGAAGGACCTGGTGAGAGGTAACTGAATCATGGGGGCAGGTTTTTCCCACGCTGGCCTCATGACAGAAAGTCGTACGAGATCTGATGGTTATTATAAAGGGGAGTTTTCCTGCACAAGCTCTCTTTGCTTGTTGCCATCCATGTAAGATGGGACTTGCTCCCCCTTGCCTTCCGGCATGTGTGTGAGTCTTTCCCAGCCACATGGAACTCTAAGTCCAATTAAACTTCTTTCTTTTGTAAATTGCCCAGTCTTGGGTATGTCTTTATCATAAGTGTGACAACGGACTAACACACAGGTAAAAAGGTTGAAACACAATTTTTCTTGGTTGGTGGAAATATAAGTGATATTTATTTGCTTTCCTAGATGTCTCACGTTTTCTTTTCTTTTTTAATGAACAAGTCTTCCTTTTATAAAAGAGGAAAACGTTTTTTTTTTGGTTTGGAGAACAAAAAGGTGACCCTCCACGGCCAGCTGGTTATGCAACTCCATTTCTCACTATGACTTAGCGAAGATGGCAGGATCTGCCTCAGGGAGCCCCAGCCTCTGCTCAAGCAGTGCGAGAGCCCCACCTTTTCACTCTGCTGAATATCCGACCATGTACCAAGGGAACAGCTGTTCCAAGCTGGAACTAGAGCATGGTAGGTGCTCAACAACTATTTGCTAAATTGAGTCATCCTTTTTTTGTCTTGATTGGGCCAGAATTCTGCTGAGATAGCCTCCAGCTTTTAACATGACTTTCACCCAGTGGTTCTCCTGTTCCCCAGGAACATTGGGTAATGTCTGGAGACATGTTTGATCACCTCAAATGGGAAGTGCTTTTGGTAGATAGTGGGTAGAGGCCAGGGATGCTGCTAAGCACCCTACACAATGCAGAGGACAGTCACCACAGCAAAGAATTATCCTGTCCAAAATGTCAATAGTGCTGAAGCTGAGAAAAGCTGAGAAATCCTGTTCACCATTTGGCCTTCTTATAGCTTCTTAATTATTTTCTAAGTTCTTACTTTAGTATTATCTACTGTAAATATATCATCCTAGCATCTCAAAGAAAAAGGGTATACACCATTCACTGGTGGAATTTTAAACTGAAGCCTTAAAAATGGCTTCAGACCAGGCACGGTAGCCCACACCTGTAATCTCAGCACTTTGGGAGAATTGCTTGAAGTCAGGAGTTCAAGACCAGCCTGGGCAACATAACGAGACCCCCAACTCTCCAAAAAAAAAAAAAAAAAAAAAAAAACTTTACAAAAATTAGCTTGGTGTGGCAGTATGTGCCTGCAGTTCCAGCTACTTAGGATTGAGGCAAGAGGGTTCCCTTAAACCCAGGAGTTCAAGGTCGCAGTGAGCTATGATCTCACCACTGCACTCCAGCCTGGGTGGCAGCAAAACCCTGTCTCTTAAAAAAAAATGACTTCAGATGGTCAACTACGGGCAGATTCCAGCCCTCTGTTCTGCTACCATAAGCTCTCTGGATGACATTAAACACCTCATTTGGAGTGAGCAGAGGCAAAGGATCTGAACAACTTCTCTGATTAGTTTTCGGTTCAGTCATTAGAGATTACAAGATAAATGCTTTTCCTTTCTGGCATCATCTGTTATATTTATTTTCACACTGTTTTAAAAGGTTGGGTTTTACAGCTAGTGAATTTTTATGAAATTAAATGCCTATATTCAAGAACACTTCCCCAAAAGCGAGGTGACTATAGTTTGCATTATATTCAATTGAAGGCATTTCTCAGAAGAAATAGAGTAAGTAAGAATATCACCTGAAGGTATATTACCAGCCCACGACCTGGGAGGGAAATGAAAGGTTTCTAACAAAAATGAAAGTACATTACTCTCAACCCCAACTAGTATGTAATATTTTGCTTCCAGGACAAAGCATTATTACATTCACTGTAATTTCTCTTGATAGAAAAACAGACTTTCTCAGACAACTAATATGATATTAAACATCAGAATTTTTATTAGTGATTAGGGCATTTAGGAACTCAAAATTTTCTTACAGAATGCTAGACAGCTTTCTAAAAAAAACCTTTAAATTCAAAAACAGTGCTGTATGTAATAGACTTTAAAAGATCTTATAATTTAAAATTTTGAAGCCCATTTCTTCCATGCAATATGATCCCTTCAAACATTGTTAATATAGACTCATTTTATTAGGCAGCTATAGAATTCTTCAAATAACCTGAGAAGATTTTCTCCCTCTGCAGAGCTATCTCCTTTTCTAATCATCTGTGTCATAAAGATTTGAGTAAGTGTAAGAAATAGGGAAAACGACCCAAAGAACAACAGAATTATTAGAGATGGGACTACCGTTTCATTTGACATAATTCAAACCGCTTGTTTAATGGCACTAATAATTTTCTTTCAAAACAAATCAAAGAAATTTCAGATTTATGCTTCCTAAAGACATTCATTTTGGATGAGTCAAGGGGCCTCCAAAAATACTATTAGTACTCAGTTTTGAAATCATAAATTTAATTAAAACCCTAGCTTCTGCAATTGTCAGTTTTCTTGGATCAATATGAGTAGAAAGCTTTCTCTGAATATCCATTTCACAGAATGATGTTTAATGGTCTTAGTGAAGACTCTATTCAAGCAAGAAACTGACAAAACCTTAACTCTGGAAAATTCAGAATCCAATTTAGCAGGAAGTAATGTCCTTAAGGTGAACAAAAGAAAAATGGGCTGCTTAGAAGTTGTTGGAAATGAGGTTAGCAAGAAAATGAAACAAGCTCACAGGTGTATCTAAGTATGAAAATTCATTGTTCAATTGTAGAATGGTAATGTCAAACAAAGTTATTCAGTCAGCCACCACCTCT
The DNA here is from genome assembly GCF_030222135.1 of Aotus nancymaae. Taxonomy (NCBI): domain Eukaryota; kingdom Metazoa; phylum Chordata; class Mammalia; order Primates; family Aotidae; genus Aotus; species Aotus nancymaae. Next base: position 38,655,479 of record NW_026988482.1, read on the forward strand.
CTGAGTGTCTAAACAAACTCAATCAAACACTCTCATTCTTCTTAATCTAATTATTTAATAATAAAATCTTTACTAAAACAGAAAAAACATGTAACCTCAACTCACAAATGGAGGAAAGCACTCCTTTCTTCCTGTTAATAACCCAACAGAGAATTACCTTCGATTCTCATGGAGATTATTTTCTGAGAGTGTTTCTATTCTAAGACATTTTCTCCCTGTCGTGAGAATTAGAACAGAGATCACAAAACTGAAGTGCCTGTAGGGTTTAGGAAGGTAACACAAAAGGATAAAACGGACTTTGTAGAGACTGGGATGATTTGGTATGATCAAATTTTGTCTAAAAGGAATGGTCATCACTCAACTCCAGCCAACTATATCCTTACAAGAATGAAATTCCAGATATTCAAATTTTCAAGGCATACATATAAACTTTTACATGAAAAATCTCTAAGTTTGAAATATTAGTAACGAATTAAATTTTAAAACAGTACCTTGCTGGCTAAACAAATCCTGTGTCCCTGATCTCATCTGTCAATTTGCAACTTCAAAATTAGATGAAAATGAGCAATAGCTAATCAATGACATTATATTAGTATCACTACTCTTAAGTTATTGGTGAATTCTTGGGTTCTCCTTAATTATGAAGAATTTTCTCTATCCAGCCTGTCACTGATGGGGATTTAGGTTGATGCCATGTCTTTACCATATGAATAGTGCTTCAATGAATATAACGTGTGCATGTGTCTTTATAATAGAATGATTTATATTCCTTTGGGTCTATAACCAGTAATGGGATTGCTGGGTCAAATGGTATTAATGTTTTCAAATCTTTGAGGAATTGTCACACTGTCTTCCACAATGGCTGAACTCATTTATGTTCTCACCAACAACGTATAAGTGTTCCTTTGTCTCCACAACCTCATTAGCATCTGCTATTTTTGTGACTTTTTAATAATAGCCATTCTGACCGGTGTGGGATGGTATCTCACTGTGGTTTTGATTTCCGTTTCTCTAATGATCAGTGATGTTGAGCTTTTCATATGCTTGTTGGCCTCATGCAAACCTTCTTTTGAAAAGTATCTGTTCATGTCATTTGCCCACTTTTAATGGCTTTTTTTCTTGTAAATTTGTTTAAGTTCCTTACAGAGTCTAGATATTTGACTCATATACAATGGAATACTACGTAGTCACAAAAAAAGCACAAGATCATATCCTTTGCAGGAATATGCATAGAGTTGGAGGCCATTACCCTCCATTAGCAAACTAATGGAGAGACAAAACCAAATACTGCATGTTCTCATGCAGTGGGAGCTAAATGATGAGAACAATGGACACAGAGCGGGGAACACCACACACTGGGCCCTATCAGAGAGTGCAGGCTGGGAGGAGGGGGAGGGTCAGGAAAAATAACTAATGGGTACTAGGCTTAATAGCTGGGCAATGAAATAATCTGTACGATAAACTCCCATGACAAAAGTTTATCTGTGTGACAAACCTGCACATGTACACATGAACTCAAAATAAAAGTTAAAAAAAAACAAACTTATAAAAAAAGAATTTTCTCTAAAAGCATTATCACACCTAAAGTTCCTGAGTTAAAATTTCAATGGCTGTTTAAGCTTTAAAACGTCTTGACAGACACAGAGAAGATGTCCTGAGAAAGAAATTTTATGTGTCAGAGGAAGTCAACAGTGGTCAAACACTTCAGATTCTGGCACTTCAGATTCTCACAGGAAAGATAATGAAAATACCCAGTTTATGAAAGAGCTTCTTAAACAACATGGGGCTGGTAGAGGAGAAAATTTTAAGTACCAACAAATATAAAAAAAGAGGCTGTATGTCACTGAGAAAAATGTGGTATACCTTCCTTTACATGAAAAATACCTAATTTAAAAATATTAGTAGCTAATTTTTTTTTTAGACCTAGTCTTGCTCAGTTGCCTAGGCTGGAGTGCAGTGGTGTGACCTTGACTCACTGCAAACTCTGCCTCCCAGGTTTAAGCAGTTCTCTGCCTCAGCCTCCCAAGTAGCTGGGATTATAGGCATGTGCTACCATGCCCAGCTAATTTTTGTAGTTTTAGTCGAGACGGTGTTTCACCATCTTGGCCAGGCTGGTCTTGAACTTCTGAGCTTGTGATCCACCCACCTCGGCTTCCCAAAGTGCTGGGATTATAGGTGTGAGCCACCGTGCCCTGCCTAATCAAAATTTTAAATAATATCTTGCTGGTTAAACAAATCCTACTTGGGGGGCTTATTTCATCTGCCACAAAGGTCTTTTCTTCAAGTCAACAATGTTTACAGCCTTTGGGTGGTGCTGAGACATTTCGGGAAATGCCAGCGTCTTTCTTTGTAAAGTAAGGCCAAAAACTTAATATTTGAACACAGCATAATCGCTAGGAAGAATAAGGAAAATTCACCCTTCCTCACTCTTTTTTCTAAAGAATCCTACTGTAAAGACTCAGAGCCAATGTACAATTCTTCTCCACCCTCAAAACCAAGTTTCATTCTCTAATGTTTTAAGGCCAATGTTTCTGAGACATTTCTAGACAATCCTGGTAACAGTTAATAATGACAATACAGAATGAATTAGCAATGGATCACTCCTGGCTCAACTTCATTTCCCTTCATCACTTTCCACTGGGTCCCTGTCATCTTCAACCTATTTAGCTCCACCACTTCTCTGAATCAGCAAAGTCTACTCTTCCTACAGAACTGGAATGAGGGAAGGCCAGCAAGACAAGGTGAAACACCCAAACCGCCAGCATGCTCCAGTCCAGAATGGTACCTGTTCAGGCTTCAGACCCGGCGGGACCCAGGCATACTCTTCCAAGGCACAGCCTGAGTCATCATCTGAGGTCGAGTTCCTCTGAAAGTCAAACATGAGTTTGCTGATGGTCTTCTCCATCTCCAGCGGCATCACTGTCACCATGTGCTCCTCCTGGGGACACTTGCAGTGCAGGCAGATCTTCCTGCAGGCAGTAAAGGTAGCAGGTTAGAAAGAAGGAAAAAGAAATCTTTTTTTTTTTTCCAAGAGCCTGCCAGTCACCAGCCCTTGGATCCCAAACTGTAAACACATTCCTTGGCAATGGGCTTCAGACAAAGGCATCATGGGCAGTGTTCCAGAACATGCCTGTCTTTGCGTGTTTTCACACGCATGTGAAAACAGCATGAAAGGTCAGAGGCCACCAGGTAAGCAAGCTAAGGGTGTTTACATGTGGACCCCAGCTGACCAGAAATATTACTTGTAGATTTAACAAGTACTGACAATATACTGTTTTTATAAAAGGTTTCTAAGCCCTGGAAAATGGAAAAAAAAATGGTTTAAAAATGCAGGTAAAATTTTCTTTAAGAAGAAGAGCAAACATACATATTTTTTTCTCATGAAACAAATCTGGCCCTAAGATCTCATAGGAATGACAATTTCACCTCCACTAAAGATCCCTGTAGGTTTGGAATTCTAATTAGAAACCCAAATTTTCCCTATGTTGGTGGGGTTTTTTATATACAAGAAGATCATGCATGTGAATTATTTCAAAAGGTAGCAGCCAAAGATAAAAATCTTCCAAACTGAACATTTTTCTTTTAAGGTTACCATCTGTTCTCTTATCCATAGCTACAGAAATGATGAAGCAATAAATATGTTGATGTCAGCAACACAAAAGCATTTCTAGCTTCCACCAATAAAATAGATTAAAAAGAATAGAGGAGGAAAGTTTTAAGGAAATAAGTTATTTCATGTGTACTCTTTTTTAAATTATTAGTTTCAGTAGCACCTTATAAAGGTGATATAAGAACCTAGAATTTTAATCTCCAGATGTACCTGAATGTTTTGATAACAGCTTTGTCAAGATACAACGTACATACCATAAAACTCACCATTTTGAAGTGTACAATTCACAGACTCTTAATACATTTAGAATTGTAAATCACCATATTTTATTTTATAGCATTTTCATCCTCCACAAAAAGAAACCCCAGGAGCATTGGCAGTTACTTCCCATATCCCCTTGCCCCCCAGGCTCTGACAACCACCAATTTTCTGTCTCTATAGTTCTGCCTATTTTGGACATTTCATATAAATGAAATCATATAATATGTGGTCTTTTGAAGTTGGCTTCTTTCATACAGAACGATGTTTCAAGGTTCATCCAAGTTGTAGCATGTACCAATCCTTCATTCCCTTTTATTGCTGCATAATATGCCATCGTATAGATATACCACATTTTTCGTTGATCAGTTGGTAGACATTTGGACCATTCTCACCTATGGCTTTTGTAATACTGCTCTGATTACTTACGTAGAAGTTTTTGTGTGGCTATATGTTTTGTTTTGTTTTTTGAGACAGGGTCTCATTGTCTCCCAGGATGGCGTGGAGTGATGCAATCATGGCTCACTGCAGCCTTGACCTCCTGGGCTCAAGTGATCCTCCTGCCTCAGCCTCTCAAGTAGCTGGGACTACAGGTCTGTGCCACCACGCCTCGTAAATTTCTGTATTTTTAATAGCGATGGGGTTTCACCATGTTGGCCAGGCTGGTCTTGAACTCCTGACCTCGTGATCCACCCGCCTTGGCCTCCCAAAGTGCTGGGATTACAGGTGTGAGCCACTGTTCAGTCGTATATATGTTTTTAATTCTCTTGGGTATATTCCTAGAAATGAAATTGCTAGGTCATATAGCAACTTTAGATTTAACATTTTGAGGAACTGCCAAAATGCTTTCCAAAATATCTGCACCTATATACATTCCCACCATTGATGAATGAGTATTCCATTTTCTCTACATTCTTGTCACATTCGTTATTGTCTGTCTTCTTTTATTTAGGCTACTATAGTGGGTATAAAACAGTATTTAATTGTGGTTCTGATCTGCATTTCCCTAATGGCTAATGATGTTGAATAGCTTTTTATGTGTTTATTATGTATCTTCTTAGAATAGAGAAATGTCTATTTAGGTCCTTAGTCCATTTTTTTTTCATTGGGTTATGTTCTAATTGTTGAGTAATAAGTGTTCTTCACATATTTTCTGATACAAGTCCTTTATCAGGTATATGATAGGAACATTTTTTCTTCCATTTTGTGGGCTGTCTTTTCACTTTCTTGATGACATGTTGAGCACAAAAGTTTTTTATTTTCATGAAGTCTAATTTATTTTTGTTGTTGCTTTTGTTTTTTAAATAATTTCTAAGAAGCCATTGCATAACCCATGGTCATAAAGATGTATTCTTACATTTTAATTTGAGATGTATGGTTTTGGCTCTTACATTTAGGTCTATGATTCATTTTGATTTAATTTTTGCATATGGCACGAAGTAGGAGTCCACCTTCATTTTCATGTGGCTATCCAGTTGTTTTAGCAGTATTTACTGAAAAGGGTAATGTTTCGCCATTGAATTGCCTTGGTACTTTTGTCAAAAAATCAACTGACCAGAGCTGTAAGAGTTTCTTCTGGATATTCAGTTCTATTCCAGTGGTCTGCAGGTCCATCCTTATGCCGGTACCACATTGTCTTAATGACTGCAGTTCTGTAGTAAGTTTTAAAATCATGAAGTATATATGAGTCATGCAATTCTGTTCTTCTCTTAAAAAATTGTTTTGGCTCTTCTTGGTCCCTTGCATTTGCATTCATAATACATGAATTTTAGGATTAGTTTGTCAATTTGTGCAAAAAAAGAAAAAAGCCAGCTACAGTTTTGATAGAGATACACTTTGTAGATCAATTTATCAATTTGAAGAGTATTGCCATTTTAATATTAAGTCTGCCAATCTATGAACACAGGCTATCCTTCCATTTATTTCAATCTAATTTCTTTCAATGATATCTTGTGGTTTTTAGGCACAAGGCTTGTACTTCTTGTAAGTTTATTCCGAAGTTTTTTAGGTTTTTGATGCTATTATAATTAGAATTGTCCTCAATTTCATTTTCAGACTGCTGTTATATAGAAACATAAATGATTTTTATATTGAGGTTGACTCATACAATCTTGCTGAAATCATTTATTAGTTGTATTAGTTTAGGCACGTGTGTGTGTGTGTGTGCGCGCGTGTGTGTGTCCTTTCCTTTAGAATTTTCTACATAGAAGACCATATCATATGCAAATAGAGATAGTTTTACTTTTTTCCTTTTCAATCTGATGTCTTTTACTTCTTCATCATGTCTTTTTGCCAAGGTTAGAACGTCTAGTACAATGTTAAATAGAAGCAGCAAGGGTGAACATCTTTGTCTTGTTCTTGATCTTAAGGGAAAGCACCCAGTCTTTCAGCATTAAGTATTATGTTAGCCGTGAGTTATTTGTAGATGCACTTTATCAGGTAGAGGAAGTTCTCTTCTATGCTAGCTTGTTGTTTTTACCACAAAAGGGTGTTGGATTCTGTCAAATGCATTTTCTGCATCTATCAAGATAATTAGTTGTTTTATGTCCTTATTGTATTAGTGTGTTGTGTGTGAATTTTGACATAAAAATGTACTTGAAGAAACCAAATCAGTTTAGTCTAGCCAAGTTAGGCTTGTCAGATTCCCCCATTTCTTGCTTCTCATCAGATCAGAAATATACACAGACAGAATACACACCTCGGTTTTTGCATCTCCAAACTCAAAGAAGTTCCATCCAAACCCTGCTCATTGCTTTTAAAAATATTCAGAACTCATTTGAACAGTAAGTCTTTAATTAACCAGCTACTGTACAGCAGTCAGGTCTGTTGGGAAGCAGTCAGTTTATTTCCCCCAAGAAATTTTTATGCCAGTTTATGACTCAAGGAAAAAAGTTTAAATGTATTTAAGGAAATTGAGTAAGCTTTTTGGTGACTAATGCTTTTTACTAGAAAGTCATACTTGAACACTGAAATGTAGAAAACCTTTACCAAATTCAGTCCCAATATATCCACCAATGAAACTCATTTATTCAGGGAATAATTATAGAGGGAAGAGCATGCTAATGCTAGATGGACATGATCTAATGAACTGAGACTCCAGGAGAAGAAATAAAAACAAGAAGAAAGCAAAGGAGGAATGCAGAATCATATCCAGAATAAGCGTCAACAAGTAGAAAGATAAACAGAAAAGAGAAGGGGGTGGGAGTTGAAGTTGTATATGGTCATTCAACAAATAACTTGAGGTGGATGGATCACTTGAGTTCAAGTGTTCAAGACCAGCCTGGCCAAATGGTGAAACACTGTCTCCACTAAAAATACACACACACACACACACACACACACACAATCAGCTGGGCATGGTGGCGGGCACCTGTATTCCCAGCTACTCAGGAGGTTGAGGCACGAGAATTGCTTGAACACAGGAGGTAGAAGTTGCAGTAAGCCCAGATCACACCACTGCACTGGGTGACAGAGCGAAACCCTGTCTCAAAACACATGCACACACACAACAACAACAATAGCAACAACAACAAACCCAAATAACTGCCAAGCACTAACCATGTACCAAGGCCTGCTCTAGGTACTTGGGTACCTAACTAAGACAAAGATCCCTGCCCTCTCAGCCTACGTTCTCAGAGGGGAGAAACATACAATACATATAACAAGCCATTCCATCACATAGTATATTAAAGGCAGCAAGTGCTACAGAAAATCAAAAAGAAGCAGGATAGGGAGGGGGCATACGCAGAGCCATATTAGTTGCTTTATACCTTACATACATGATCCCAGACTCTCCTATCAGTCCTCCAAGAAAGAAAATATTATCTCCACTTCCCACAGAAGAAAACAAAGCCACAGAGTGGTTAAGCGGCTTGTAAGCAGTTAAGTTAAGCAACTGAACTGCTTAGAGCAGTTAATCGATCCTAAATAGCGAGCAGAACAGTGACTCAAAGTAGGCTCTATCTGACCACTGAACCAAAAAGTTACTTATAGAAAATCTATCTGATTCCAACCACAGAATACTCTTTTACTTCTGAACAACAACAACAACAACAACAACCTCACACACAAAAGCAAAACCAAGGAGGGAGGAACAAAAGTAAAAAAAAACCCTAAATGCGAAATAGTAAATCAAAGCCACAAGGACCTTATCTGTTTTCCATGCTAGCTGCCTGCCTTCCACTCATTTATAATTAACTGGCACTCCATGGCAAGACATTTTTCTTTGTAAAGAATTTTCAACCTTTGAGTGATTCCATGACAGCCTTTGAAAATGGCTAATTTAATAACCTCTATCTATAAATTGGAAACCCAAGGCCCAGATTCTCAGAAGGGGCAGAGGGTCAGAGGTAACACTAAGAGGATTTCTCTTCATTCCTGTCTATCTCCCTCTTTGGCAAAATGCACACAGCAACACCCAACAGCTCTCTTTCAACATACTGCTTAAAGCTTTTCACCTGAATGAAACATATTCAGAGGTGTGTGGGGAAATATATGATTTGGATTTTTTTAAAATAGACATTTATGAAAATAGAACCTGCTAGTAAAGCAGGATTTCATTTAAAAAAAGAAAAAAAAGCACGCAAAGAGTGCATTGGTTTCATTCTGTCAGAGTTGACATTCTACCTGCACATAATTGGGTTTGTGAATGACAGGTTTCCGAGGAATAAGCCATGATTCAGAGAGGGGAGATTCTGCATTCTCCTCTACCCCAAAACAAGCTCTGCAAATCCTCTACCCCAAAGTTGCAGCATTAAATCATGGCTTCCTTATCTCAGAAGCCATAGTCGGCCCTTCCAAGGCATACACAGTATCGTTAGGTGAAGGCCCTCTCTTTAACAATTTCCAAGTAGCTTGGTCATCTGCACCAGTGCCATTATCATTTGGAAAATGACTAACGATTTATACCAATTAACTTGCCTGCCATTACATGAAAGGATTCATCATGAGTAGACTAGTGGCAGGGTCGGTGACAGGAATACTTATCCGTGAGATTTTGACAGGTTATTTACAACACAGAACCCTGAACCACAGGTCTTATTTTATGTGAGAAGTGATAGAATGAAGGCAAAAAGGGGATCTTCCTTTAGAACTGATTTTTGACAAGTTCAAGTAGCAAATTGTAGAAATTCAGATTCGAATGAGATTGCAAACATCATTAAGTCTGTTTTTTACTTTCCTTCTGTCTTTTTTATTCCCCTCCCACCCTTTTTTAATGAAAGGAAAATATATTTTGTAAAAGAACTCATACGTGGCAACTCAAAACAGAAAACAGGGCTGCCCGAGTTGATGTGGGAGAAGGCCATGAGCCCAACTTCTCCCAAGCTCGACCGCCTCCCCCAACTCCAGGCACATTCATGGCCTTGAAGTCCTCAAGGTTCCAAAGCCACAAGTCTGAAAAGCACCATACTTCCTGGACTCCACTAAATCATCTCCAGCATGTGCCAAAATATGAAGTAGGTGCTTGATAGTTTGCTAGATGGAAAGAAGAAAAAATACAGAGGCTGTTAATGGCTTTTAAGAGATAATTCCTAATCATGAAATTCTTATATAAATAATAATTCTAGTTGTGGGAAATGGAATATCTGGTTGCCAAGACATTACATGGAGCTGCATGGGGAATAGTAGGATGTCCCAGTGGCTCTAACTGGATCGGTCTGAGGCAGGCTCAGGAATGTGCATTTTCACCAGCGTGCCTGGTGATTGTGATGCAGCTGGTTCTCCAAGCACAGCTGAAGGCCACTTTTCTGTAGTAGCCTCCTAGTTAGAAAGCGGTGCCTCAGACTGTGGTCTAAAAATAGGTGTGGGTTTTACCAATACATTTGATGGTGTCAGCAACTCTGGGAAATGTACATTTTCAACTGTCCCAAAGAACCTATGCCAGCCCTTCCTTACCACCATGTCTTAACCTCTTGCATGACTAGGCCCTCATGACACTCAGCTGGGTACCCAGTAGGGTATGAAAGGGCACTGGTGAAAGGCAAGACTACATCAGACATGAGAATGGTGTCTCTTGTTGCCAGCTCTGCCATCTGTCTTGACTTCTACCTCCCTTTGTGGTTTGGGCTTCTCTGTCCCAAGTCCATGGCCAGATCAGGTTCAGGTACAAGGGGCAGACTGCTTAAAGAGTGGTTCAGCCCCAGTACAAACCAAGTGACTGAGAAGCTTGGGCAACAGGCTAACCCTAACCCTAACCTAGTGGATTCAACATGGCTAAGCCCAGGGCAGACAAAATCAGACATGGGAAAATACACTTTTGTTAAAAACAAAGAGCTGAAATAACCCAAAGCTCTCCATTGCTTTCTGCTAAATAACAGATGTATCCTAGGTATGTAAATTATTCCATGACTCTAGCTCACTAAAGTCCAAACAGGCTTTTTTTGAGACAGAGTCTCTCTCTGTCACCCAGGCTGGAGTGCAGTGGTGTGATCATGGCTCACTGCAGCCTCGACCTCCTGGGCTCAAGTAATCCTCCCATCTCAGCCTCCTGAGAAGCTGCAACTAAAGGGGTGTGTCACGATGCCCAGCTAATTTTTGTATTTTTTTGTAGATCGAGGTTTCACCATGTTGCCCAGGCTGTTCTTGAACCCCTGCGCTCGAGCAATCCTCCTGCCTCAGCCTCCCAAGGTGCTGGGATTACAGGCATGAGCCACCGTGCCTAGCTCTCTTTTTATTCTTAATAAGAAAAAAAAGAGAGAAAAACATTTTCCTCCTTAATATACTGTCCCCCTTATTACAATGTAAAGTCATTGCTTCCTTACCCTTAAAAAGCAATATGCAACTAATGGCAGATAAGCAGTAAGAGCAAAAAATTTTCAAAACACTCACAATCCCAAAGATAATCACCATTAAACAGAAACAGCTGCTGGTCCTCTTCTCCCTTAGTGTTAAGAAACTAGAGACCAGCCTTTATTCTATGCGTCAGCCAGAGCCAGGGGACAAGACTCTGGCCGGCAATGACAAGACATGAGCCAGAGCCACCCACACATGCACACACAACACTCTCAGCAAATAGATGTGCATTATCCAATCCAGATAAGTGGGTCTGTTCTGAACTGGTGTCCTGTAGCAGGATCAAGAATCCACTTATGCAATGTAAAAGATACCTCCAGCGTGGGAATTACATATAACATATACTTAACGGGTATCACAGAGTTTAAAGTTAGGTCCTTTCGATAAAAAAAATCTGACAACCAGATTTCACTAGCTATCAACTTGCAATTTTCTGTGCAAGTGGAGAGAGATGGGGCATGGACAATTTAAAACCACTAAGACTTGGCTTTGACTTGTGTCTTTGTACACTAGTACTACCTCCAGTGCTGCGATAACTTACATCCCTTCAAACCATATAACAGATCTCTGGGAAAGACTGACACAGGAGTTGCTGATCAGGGGCCCGACTTACTCCATCTGCTCTGTGGCCCATTTTCCCTGAGTTTCCAACAAAAGCATCAACTCTTCACATGCACGCATGGCACCAGCCTAAAATGAACCAAACGTTCTTTTCAAGTGTACTGCCCTTTAATAACACCTCCCTCAGGTTTTAGGAGGCAATTAGGTGTTTGGGTAAAGAGAGTTTTTCCTAGACTACAGGCCGCCTAGAAAAAGAAACAAATGAAGGGACAGTGGCTGTTCTCAGCAAGAAAGTCATTCCCCTGTGGTGTTCCACTGAGTCTGTAAGAACTGGAAGCAAGGTCTGCCTGCCCTAAGATATTGCTGAGATAATCCTGCCTTGAACAGGTCAGAGTTGTTAAAACTGAGATATCACAAAGAACACAAGCTACCCTCCTCAAAAACTGCATGGATCATGTGACCCACACACAGGGATTCAGCTCCTACCTTATACATCCCTTGCAAAAGGGGTAAGTGGAGAGTCAGAACGTCAGAAAGGAAGGAAGAAAATGTATTTGTAGAGACTGGCCTGAAATCAAATGGGAATGTTTCAAGAGGTAAAAATCTGCTCCAAAGGATCAAGGGCTCCAGATGGCAGGTGTGACCTCCAGGCCCTGAATCCTGTTGCTCTAACCCAACCTGTGCTTTGACTGTGGATGGCAGGTGAGGGGCGAACACAGCAGCGATGTTCCACTCTTAACATAATTGCTCATACTTACGAAGGTTTATAATATTCAATATTTTTCACTTAGTTTATCTCATTTCTCTCTCAGAAGTCCTATAAAGTTGGCATTTTTATCCATTTCAAAGATATACAAATTTAGGCAATAAACTCCTAAGTGACTTCGCTGAAGTTAAAGACGTATGCCATCTGACTCCAAAACCAGTGCTTTCTCACTTTCTCCTACCTTGTTTTAGGTAGAGTGTCCAAATATTTCTTGTCTTATTCCATCTATATCCATCCATCTACCTATCTATCCACCCATCTATCCATCCATTCATATCCAAACATACATCTATATCAATCCATCCATCCACTCATCTCATCTGTCCATTCATTCATATCCATAAATACATACATATCTATCCATCAACCCATTTATACACCCATTGATATACATATATACATCTATATATATCCATCCATCTATCCATCCATTCATATCTGTAAGTATATCCATATCTATCCACCCATCCACCCATCTATCCATCTATTCGTATCCATAAATACATCCATATCTATCCATCCATCACCCATCTATCCATCCATTCATATCCATAAATACATCTATATATATCCATCCATCTATCCATCCATTCATATCTGTAAGTACATCTGTATCTATCTATCCATCCATTCATATCCATCCATCCATACATATCTATCCATCCAGCCAACCAAGCTACCAACCAACCAACTACCAACCCATCCACCCACCAACATTGACTGAGCAGCTACTGCGTGTTAGGCACTGCACTAAGATGCTGGGCACACAACAGTCATTAAGACAGACAACATGCCTGCCTGTGTGGAGCTTTGAGCCAAGTGAGGAAGACAGTCAACCGTTAAGTATACAAACAGATAAACTTGCCATTTATAAACTGTGATAAGTGTTATGACAGAAATAGGGAAATAAGAAAGAGAGGAATTGAGGATGGGTCAGGACAGGCCTCCCACTGCAGTAACATTTGAGTTGTGATGAGAACACTGGCTATGAGGCAGATACGAGAAAAACCAGAGTAGGAGTTTTCCAGGAGGAGGAAAAGTGAGCACACAGGTCCTGAGGTGGGGAAGAGCAGTGTGTGAGTCATTCTTAGAAGGTGATATTGTGGCCTCCTTGCACTGCTGTCTGCATTAATGACAGTGACCAAACTGGCTGGGCCACTGCCTGTCCCAAAGCCCAAGCACAGATGTGAAATTCAGGGGATGGTGCCATTTTAGTGGGCGTAGGAAAGTTCTCCCATCCTCCTTAACCCGTTTCTCCTTGGAATTTCTATATCCCTCTGTCTTGATACCCAGACATCAGCATATCCTGTTATTTGCAGCCTTACTGGCTCCTTAAATCCCTGCCCCTAGCCACAATACTTTGTTTTCCCCCTTTTTTGGCAAACGCTCAGTCTGAATGAGGGACCCAGGCATGAACCTTGACACTTGCCATGTCTGGGAGCGAGATCTCTATCTCTGTGAGAAAGGAAAAATGGCTTCCTAATAAACACAGAAGCTCAAGGGCGGAGATTGTGACAGGGCCAGCTGGGTATGAGGCTGGTGTGTGCTGAGTGCCAAGACCACATTGCCTGGTCCTATCCAACTCCCTCCCTTCCGGCTGGGCTCCAGCGGCTCTGGCCATCTGCACCAAGAAGTGCTTCTCTCTCCCAGGGGTTGCTGAAGTTGGTGCAGGGTACTTTTCAGGGGCAGTTGCTTCCTCTTCTTAATATGCCAATTAATGCTTCAATGAATTATATGCAGTGCCCTACTTTAGACTAATTTATCTTCTAAGTTCTGAGCAGTGGAAACGACTTCCCTTTTAAAAATAAGTACCCTGGCTGACTCTACTTGGAAACACATAATTTAAAGATCTCTTAATGTACTTTGATTTGCAGGAATGATGCCTCTATCATTGAGCAGCAGCATCTTAGACTGGGTTTCCCCAGAATCAGACTCTTGGAAGGTGTCTGAATCTTGTGAGAGATGATCCCAAAAAGTCCTGAAAGGGAATGGAAGAATGAACGTGGGGAAGGGTAGGATGCCAGTGGAGGGTAACTTAATGAACAGGTAGCAGCTTTGAGCAACCAGAACTCATTTCAGCTGAGGACCTATGGGAGACAGTACAGAACATTCCTCAGATACATTCCCCTTGAGAGTCAAGGAAGCAGGGGTACTTATCCACTAATTCTCAACAGCCATTGGTTGAAGACCACTCCTTGGGGCTCTCCTCTCCTACAGGCCAGACAAGCAGACTTAAGCAACAAGGTAGAGTTTCTACTGCAGCAGGAACCATGAGTCAAAAAGGGGGAACAGAGGCAATGCTGAAATACTTGTGGCAGTCAACTTCATTTATTAAACAATAATTCGCTGAACATTTACCATGTACCATGTATTGTGGTAGGTGTTGCAAGGGATTAAAAAAAAAAATAAAAAGGAGCTTCTGTTTGACACAGAGATATAGCCAGAAAGAGCTAGACCATAAATTTCAAAGTGGAGAGTTCTTATGAAAAAGATTTATTTTATTTTGTTGCATTTTAGGTTTTGGGGTACATGTGAAGAACATGCAAGATTGCTTCATAGGTACACACATGGCAGTGTGATTTGCTGCCTTCCTCCCCATCACCTAAATGAAAAAGATATTTAAAAAACTGTTCTTGTTCTGAAGAGAAAGACACTGAAACATGTACAGATAAGGGACGAAGTTTGCAATTTATTCTCAGATGGTTCAACAAAAATAATATGTCTGTATGCATGTGTATGTGGAGAGAGAGAGGAAAAGAGAGAACAAGCAGCACAAATGTGGCAAAATATTAACTGAAAAATCTAGGAGGGTGTTTGGGACTCTGCTATACTATTCTTGTAACTTTGATCCAACCTTGCAATTTTACAAAATGAAAAGCTGTAATATGAAGAAAGTGGTTGGTACTGCCTCTCTGTTGTTAGGCCATCATTAATGTGTCAGCCATTGTGCTACAGAAGGTTCCTGGTTAACAACAAATCAGGAAAGGCCTCCTTGAGGAAGCTGGGCCCAAAGATTGCTATGTAGGAGAGGTTTCTAGGCAAAAAGATAATGAAAGAGTATTCCTAACAGGTGAATAAAGTCATGGGAGCGGGAGAGAACATGGTGTCATTGAGATATTGACAGGAGTCCAGGATGGTAACAAGATGGCAGCTGGTGAGCTCCACATACAATGCATGTTAAGGAGTTTTGCTTTTATTTTAAAAGCATGCGGAAGCCAGTGAGGGAATATGTCTACCAAGCACACAGAGAGCTAATCTAACTTCCTGATGAGTAGATGGAGTGAGGCCTCAAAGGAGAAGAGCTTGGCCACTGATGGTGTCTCCATGGCAACACTGCTACCTGCATCCCTACATCACTGTATCCCTATGCAAGGCTGTGGGATATCTAGAAAAGCTCTTATTTCCTTGGCTGCCTGTCAGCCCTGCTGCTCTGCAAAGAATAAACCAAGGTAGATGGAGCTGGTTACACCTTCTAGATATATTTCTCCACTTTACTTTGTCTACATGCCACCTATGATTTTATGGCATGTACATTTTTGCTTCATTGGACACTTATCAGAGCAAGTTCTAAGAGCCCTTCCTTTCCAGATAAATCCTTTCTGGGAACAGTTTCTGAGGAAATGAATAAAAACTGAATTCTAACACACTTCACCCCCAAACTTCAAGGCAAGGATCAGAAGACTCCACAAAACACCTCTTTGTTTGCTTTTCTGTTCCAGGCCACCTGCTCTAACTTCATTGTGGACGAGGTTGGCTAAACTTGTATAGACAAGATCTGAGGCATAAAATATTTTGTAAGTACTTAAAGGCAGTACATTGCAGTGGGTTAGGATCTTAGATTTTGTGGTTACACTGACTTGGGTTCAAATCCTAACTTCACTGAGTTGCCATTAGGATTTAACAACTTAATATATACAACACGCATGGTATAATGGAATTTGACTACGTGCCAGTGTGGCTAGGTCCTAACCTATGTCTAGGGATACAAAGTTAAACAAACGAACAAAAGTAGTTAGGGTTCTTGTTCTTTAAAATTCAATCTAGACCCTACTAATCTATTCTAGTTAGGATGGAAAGAGATCAATGGAAAACAGATGGGTGGTGAACAATTCATTTTGATAAGTCTTACCAAATATAAGCATTTATATTAAGTGTACACTTACAGGTGTGCTGGACTGAACAAGGTAATTTTATTATTATTCCTATCAAAGGATTATGTATCCTTGACCAAGGTTTTAATTCTTCAAGGTCATACTAATGACTTTTTTTTTTTTTTTTTTGAAACAGAGTTTTGCTCTTGTTGCCCAGGCTGGAGTGCAATGGCACAATCTTGGCTCAGTGCAACTTCTGCCTTCCGGGTTCAAGCGATTCTCCTGCCTCAGCCTCCCAAGTAGCTGAGATTACAGGCATGTGCTACAACACCCAGCTAATTTTTTGTATTTTGTAGAGACAGGGTTTCACCATGTTTGCCTGGCTGGTCTTGAACTTGTGACCTCAGGTGATCCACCAGCTTTGCCCTCTTAAAGTGTTGGGATTACAGGCATGAGCCACCTGATCCTGTCATGACTTTTTTTCATACCAAGATGCAATAAGGCAGGCAGGTTAGACAGTAAATTAATGACCTGTTGGATGAATCAAGGAGTTTAGAGTTACCAGTACCTTTCATTTCAGGTAACTTTTAAATTGCCAATAATCTCTAAAACGTTAGTCAGATGAGGAGGGGTTCTTTATAGATTAAGAAAGTGAAGTCCAGAAAAGCCAAGTATACTGTGGTTACTACCAAATGTTGGAGGTATCTGGAACTCCAAGCTTATCTTTTTCCTCTGAGCCCAGGAGCATAAGGTCAGTTTGGCTTCATTTATTTCTCTAATTTTTTTCAGAAAACATTTTCTGAATATGTGCCAAGCTCTGTGTCAAGCACTTTCCATGTCTTCCTTAGTTTAATCCTCAAACCACACCATGAGAAGAGAATTACTGTCATCCTTCTCCTTTTACAGATAGGACAACTAAGGCTCAAAGAGTTTATGGAACTTACCCAAAGCCCTTCACCAAACACCTGAATACCTTTTGGCAGCCCCTCTGGACTGACTGCACTGGTCCCTTAATCCATGTAAAACAAGTTGTGCTTTTTCCCCCGTTCACATAGAGGCCCCCAAATCACTGGCAAGTCATAGGAAATTCTTAAGTGGCTGCTTATTAATAACATTTTCGGTTTATATTAGGCCGCCTTTCATCCAGGGGAACTGGGCCAGCTCCATGCACAGAGAACCACAGAAATTCAGCCATCTCTGGTATGGATGAGAGCCAGCTGGCAATGGAATCCCTCAGGGGCTTAGCTTGTGGGGATTCTGGCAATGGTCACACCCTTCGAAACTTGACAGGGGTCCTTTAATATCTGTGCTGAAGGGCTGGAGGCAAAAACTTCCCAGAAATCCATGTTGCTCAGCAAATGAGGCCAGAGGCTCCGGACGACCCCAGTGGACTTGCGAAACAAGAGAATCGAGTGACTGGAGGTTTACCAGACACCAATGCTGGATGTAAAGCCCCTCAATTCAGATTGAGTTAGACACAACAGGGAAAGACATTGTTCTCAGGAGAGACCTGGCTTTAGTCAAGTCCAAAGAAAGAAACAAACAAAACAAAGCAAAATTCTCAGAGTTTTCTACAGGAGGGATAGGCAGCACAAGTGAGATGCTGATTTCCCTGATTTGAGCTGGATCTAGGAAAAGGTTTTTGTGGTTTTGCTCTGAGCTGCAACTCGCTTCCTCATTCTTGTAGCAGTGAAAGGAAGGAGGGAAGTACACAGAAAGAAAATAACATTTCCTGGTTTCCTGATTTTTTGGAAAGAAGCCCTCAATGAATTGGATTCACATGGTCTACAGGAGAAAGGTTTTGAAAATATTAAAAAATTTGTTATACTCCGATTTGACAAGATGCTGGTTGAAGGATGTGTCCCTCCTCCATCCCGGCCCCGACACTGTGTCCCAAGCCTACTAGATGTAGCAACGCCCACACACTTTTAGCATAGTTGATGAAACGACCACGAGGAGCACGGACTGTGGACTTCCTTGGCGGATGGCATGAGACTTAGTCATTCATTCATTATCTCTTTTTACCACCTCTGTCTTTACTATCCTCATCCAATTCACCATTACCTCCTGCTTGGGCTACTACAATAGCCTACTTCTTAATTTCCTGCTTCCACCCCTGCCCTTCTAGAATTTAATTTCCACCACTGTTTGTTTCTTAAACAATGATGATAACAGTCAGCTCTCCTGCTTAAAATGCACGATTAACTTCTCATAACAATGAAAACGAAGCACAAACTCCTTAACCATGGCCTACCAGACCCTATATAACCTGGTCTGTTCCTCTCTCTCCAAATTCATTTTGTTCTACTCCATTCTCCATCATGTTCAGCCTCAGCAGCCTTTATCTGTCCTTTGAATTTGCCAAGGCTATCCTTCTCTTAGGATCTTTGCAGTGACTGCTCCTCATCCCAGAATACCCTCCCCTCAGTGCTTCAGGAGCTGGCCTGCTTTTCACTATTCCCATCATCAACCAAAGACATTTCCACCAAGGATCCTATAAAAAACAGCCCACCTGCCTTTCTCATTTACTCTCCATTTTGGTATCCTTTAAATGTTTTTTTTTTCTTAACATTTATCCCTCTCAGAAACCATTTTATTTGCTGTTGTGTCTATAATACGCTTTTCCCATTATAATGTAAATTTCAAAATCCTCTATCTAGAACAATAAGCATTCAATAAATAGCTCTTTGAAATTTTGACTCTCTAATGTCCAAAATCTAGCTGCAACCCGTGGGCTACAAACAAGATATGACCAATGTTTCAATTTTATTTTTTATATATATTTTTTACAATAACTGAAAATGCATATTGTTAAAATTATGTCAAAAATGTAGAGTGTGATTCAACTACATGATGAGTAGTATTTAACCAGTATCACATTAAAGTAAGATTGCCTTTGTCTTCAATTAAATGAAAGTATGCAAAAGCTTAAGATTAGATAGAGAAAGATAATATTATTGCTGAGAATGTACCATAACGATAGTGGAGTAATCTAATTCTGTTACTATACCGCAAAATGTCAAGTATTTGAAAGAATGCCTCAAGTACAGAAATACTCAAAAACTGGCCTAGCACAAAGCAAATGTTCAAAAAGTTGTTGGACTGTTGAGTGAACAATAAAAAGTATGTGAAAGATAGAAGGAACAAGAACTCCTGTGGCCTTGGCATCTGAGACCTCGACCCTCAATTTCTCATCTATAAGATGGAAGAAAATCAGGTAAACTCTCTCCTTCTCACTCCACAGGGTTTAACATTAGATCCTAGGTAATCACGTAGAAAAATGTTGCATTTCTCTGGGGCAGAAGAACATTTTTTTTTTTTTTTGCAGTCACACATTAACCTGTAGCGATTTCTCTGGATGAGTTTACAACAACCTACCACCCAGCTTAGCAGTTCTTAACCTTTTGGGTGACTTGATGCCTTTAAGAATCTGATAAAAGCTGGGATCCTCTCCCTTAAAAATGGACATATACACACAGAAAATTTTGCATTAAATTTCAGAAAGTTCATCAATTCTGTCTGGTCCTTTGCTGTCCAGGGATCTCAAGCTAAAAACATCTGGTTTGGAAAACTGGTTAAACGCAAAAGACCGGCTGTGATATTTTAAACTACCCACAGGGCCAAAGTCAGCGCCTTGCATCTCACAGATGCTCAATTGCTATTTCTCACTCTCTGTAACATTCTTTTAAAAATTCAAAATAGCACATGATATCATAGTTACCATTTAGGATGCTGCATCTTAGCAATTCAGTGGTGCAGGATTTAAAACCATTTTTAAGCATTACGAGGGCAAACAACATGAGTGTTTAGGCAGCTGGTTAGGCAGCCAAATTGACACAGTGAAAAGAAGGCAGGTTAAAGCTTTCCGATCAATCAAGCCCTTTGATTATGCTGTTTTCTACCTATTCCCCCTTCAGAAGCCAGTCTAGCAAGAATCAAAGCTCCTCTTGTTGAGAGAGAAGTCTGCGAATTCTTTGCTGTGCATTTTGACCCTCCTTCCTAATAGGCACTTCGGAGTGGCCCAACCTGCACAGGATGCAAGGGTCGGGGTGTCATCTGTCCAGTCCGTGGCAAGCTTCTAGTCTTGACGGGCTTTCCTGGCAACTTCTGGGATGATGCACTAAAATGCAAGTAATAGACTCAGGCAGCGATTTAAATGAAGTTCTGACTCTTGATGGATAAGCTGTCAGGGGAAGGGGAGAGCTTTAGCTGAGGGCTCTATGTAGTTGCTGAGCCAGGAACAGACACTTCATGTGCACTGACTACCTAACCAATGGCTTGACTGCCAGGAGGATGCCTACAGAAAACAGCCCCTTGTAAAGGAGGTATTCCTCTGACAGCATCACAGCAGGAGACCTGGAGAAAGACCCTACATCATTGGTAATGAAAAGGGACAGGAGCCCTAAGAATGGTCACCATATTAATCAGAACAACATGATGTCCTACAGAGAAAGAAAGAAAAAAGACTATTAAAACCTTAATTTACCAAAAATTAAATAAAACTTTCTTTGAAGTATAAATTTAGGGGGTACAAGTGCAGTTTTGATACACGGATATACTGCGTGGTGGTGAAGTCTGCGCTTTTAGTATATCCATCACCTGAATAGTGTACATTGTACCCATTAAGTAATTAACTAAAACTTTCAGTAAGTCTGCAGAACATCCACATTCCTAAGAACAAACAAAATACAGAGTAAATGGAAAACAGAGTTTCATTTCAGCACACATAGGCTATTGTTAGGTGTTCAATATATATTTACTAAACTGAAAAGAGAACCAACTTCCAGGAGGTATCCAAGGGTAGAGTTAGCACGTAGGGTAAATCTCCTGGGCCACCTGCAACTCATGGGTACAGGCTGCCTCCAGTGCTGTGTTGAGAAGGACTCTGAGGATGCACTGGGGCTTGACGGAAAAAAATGTGTTGATCACCTGTGAGGTCTGAAGTGGACAAAGGAGACTTGGGCATGGTGATATAGGTGCCAGGTATTTGCCATACTAATCATATGATCAGGACATTTATTAGAGTTAAGTCCAAACAGCCTGGTGTCTAGTGAGGTGACAAATATCAAACTGAGATAATGTACACCATCGACCTCTTCTGGCTTCCTTACAAAATAGGATCACTGGGAATTTATTTTCAGGACAATAATTTGCATGGTTGCCATAGCCTGCATCACAAGATAAACTCAGTTGAGCTAACTCTGCTCTTCCTATTAAGGCAGAAAAGGGATCTGTCATACTGTCCAAATTTATAAAACCAAGATGGATAATGAACTGGGATTTCTTATCCCAGAACTCTCCATTCCTCAGAATATTCCTCTCACGTACCACTTCCTCCCCACCCCAGGTGACAACGGAGCAAACACCTGTGCTCTTCAAAACTTCATAATGCATTTTACTTTGATTTATATAAATCAGAACTTTTTTACTTAAAAACAATACAGCCTCATCCGGGAAACATCTACTTCTTATAATCTCAAGTACCCAAAATATTTGTAATTGTACATAAATAAATAAATTACACATATATTCACACAGTAAGTCCCAAGATGTTTCACATCTATCATATCTATAAGTCGTGAAGGTTCCAAAGTCAGATGATACAAATTCAAATCCCAAGTTGGCCGCTTACCAGCTGTGTGACCTTGGTCAAGTTATTCAATCTCTCTGTGCTTAGTTACTGCAGAATGCAAATGGTAACAAAGCTCGCCTCCTAAGGCAAGGATCAAATAAAATACAGCACATAAAACAGTGAACACAATGCCTGGCACACAGCAAGTAATCATTAAATATTAGATATTGTTTTATTACTCTGCAGATGGAGATACTGAGTCATGGGGCAGCTGGATGACTTGAGGTTTACTCAAATAAGCAATAATTAGAACTAGACTCTAGACCTTCTGAATTTAGTCAAATTTTCTTTCTTCTACTCCTATTATAAAGGTAGTTTAGAAGGAGTAGCATCAGCATCACAGGGGAGCTTGTAAACAATTCAGAATCTTCATTTCAGCAACACCCCCAGGTAGATGCACATTAAAATTGAGAAGCCTTGGTCTCTGGCACTCTGTAGGATGCTTAAGCCCTGGAGAGCTTCTGAAAGTGAATGACCACCACCAACATACTGCCCACTGCCACCCCCTCTTCACTAGCGCAAAGCATCCAAAGGTC
The DNA here is from genome assembly GCF_030222135.1 of Aotus nancymaae. Classification (NCBI taxonomy): domain Eukaryota; kingdom Metazoa; phylum Chordata; class Mammalia; order Primates; family Aotidae; genus Aotus; species Aotus nancymaae. The sequence goes on from NW_026988482.1 coordinate 38,677,725, forward strand.
AGACGTTCTTCCAGGAAGCTTCCCGTCATTCTCTGGGGGTCTACTGCTTCTCATATTCCAGCACATATTCACAACACAGATAAATCAGGTTCTGATATAAAACTTGACCTTTTAGTTCCTCGCCAAGAGTGGCCGACAGAGCAAATTACACTCCTTCCCTGACGAGGCTGAATTCATTCTGAAAGTTCGCACTCATCAAGGTCATGGCTGGAAGACAACATACTGATCACCTGATTTAGGACCCTCATGTTCAAGATGAAAGAATTGAGGCTCAGAAAAGGGAAACATACATTTTAGTCAGAACCTGATATGCATACAACTGGGGATCAAGAGCAACAAGCTTGGGCTTCCCTCTCACCAAACTCCCATCAGTCTGCCCACAGACACAAGTTTAGACCAGAATTCCCTATGTTCTCTACAGTCCAGCAAAGGACTTCTTCCATCTGCCTGCAGTTTTTACTTCTCATCTCAGCGTGTTTTCTGACTTTCCAATCAATCACACTTTCATTCTAAAAGCCACATTAAAAGCAGAAGGTGAAGACACCACTATGTTCTGTTTCATGTCTGACATACTCTTCTGAGTGTTTCCAACTTTAGCAAAGATCAGCCAAAGAGATTTTAATTAAATGGCTAAATAATGAGGTGTTTCTTAAATGGAGGATTCATAAAGGAGCTATATAAGAAAAAAAAACAACATCCCCAGGGGACATTATAGTGAAAAGTATAAAGAAGCCTAGTATGGTGGACAGGGTTTGGACTCTGATTATCCTGGGTTCAAATCCCAGCATTATTCTTTACTGTCTGTGTGAGCTTGAGCAAATTACTTAACTTCCAGGAGACCTGGTTTCTCAATTATTAAATAGAACCAGTAATATCTAGCTGCAAGATTGCTGTAAGAATTAACAGGCGAGGTACGTAAAGCATCTTTCAAGTCAGCAAGCACTCAGTAGGCGCTCAATCTATGACAGTTATTATACATCCACATCAACATTAACCACAGACTATACACAGACACACAGACACCCAAAACATACATTGCCTTTATAGAACAGTTACCTAAAAACCATGCCAGATTTTGTGACCACAGAAAATATGGCTGTTTCTTCGTTAAGTCTTGGAACTTTCACGAGCAGGCATCTCAAAGGACTCATAACGGATGAATGGATGCCAAGAAAAGAGCTGGAAAAATGGCATCTTGCCCAGTTGAAATGAAATGCTAAAAATTTCTGCCCTGGCTACCTTTAACCCTGGATGGGGCTGAAAAATATTTACAAGGTTTGATTTTAAGGAGTCAAGGAGAGGAGGGTGACTTGAGGGCAATAGCACTCCCAGTATGAGAGGAATGGAGGCACTCAAGTTAGCTTCCCACCACCCGACGAAGGTTGGGTGCCGGATAGGAAAATGTACCAACAGGAAGTGAATCTTGCTCCATGTGCGAAGAGATAAAGAAAGGGCTCCTGTGCTGCCTCAGTGCCCCAGGCCGGTTTACAGACAGCAGCTCAAACACTAGCACCAGGAAGAAGGGAGCTATCAGAGACCCCCACTATTGCTTCCTCCTGTAGGTTCACTCTGCTGTTCTCAGTGAGCATGACTCTGGTAATGCTTTGTTAAATGACGCCAGTCCTGATTTTCTTCATGCCCCCAGTTCCAAAAAGTAATGTCTCTGGATTCTGTGCCCCCTGGAGTGCTAGGTTTCCTCTTCCAAGTCAGCACTCATAGCTGAGTGCTTAGTTCAGCCAGTTTGATCTTTACAGACTTCATAGCCAAACATGCGCTGAAGTTTACCCTCTTCACCTGTCAGGGAAAGGCAGGCTCATATTGTACTTGAAAATCTGCTCCTTTTAATTAATGGACTTTTAAAAATGGTCCATGGTGCTCTAGTGGAAAACATGTTCTGTGCTTAGTCATAAGGAGGGTTTTAGGATTTAAAATGGCTTCACTGTGAGTTTTGTAGGACAGATGGGGAGAGGAGTTTTTAGCTAAAGGAGAACAGAGTTGCCTTCTGAGTTGCAACTTCACCCAAAGGGAACCTTCAGCTTTGCACTTTCATGGTGGATTGGCAATTGCTCTGATATTCTCCCAGCTGCTTCCCCATTCTGTCTTCCTTTCCCTCCCCTCCTTTTAACGCTCCATCCAAACTCACACACTCTCTCTTCTCTCTCCAGCCTTGCTTTCTCCCCCCTCTGCCTTATCCCCAGGGAAATAACACAACAAGCAAGCCTATGGTTTTCAGACGCCAAATAATAAACTGCTTAGACAACAGGCCAAGGAAAAAAGAAAACCAAGTCTCCAAACTCAACTGACTCAATCCCCAAAAGAGATCTTTGCCCCTGCTTGATTCAAACACACACACACACACACACACACACATGCACGCACACACACACACACGGTATAAAAACCAGAGCATTTCATTTAAAATGTTTACAGGTTAAGACACAGCAAAGGGGCAAACGTCACTCAAAAGCATCAACAAAGAAAGCAGATTTGGCCAATACCTCATCCCCAGGCTTCTTAGTTTGCAAATAGCTCATGGTCACCAGAAGCTACCTGGATAAAAGCACCACAATCACGAAGGGATTGAACAGAGAAAAGTTTCAGTGGGTCTCTAAGCACAAAACAAAGTCTTTATCCAAATGCCACCCAGAATTCCTATCTGAGGGACAGAGCCTTTTGACTCGGAGAGCAGAGAAGAAATGACCACAGCTTGGGGTTTCTGCTAATTCGAGGCAGGCAATACGGTTTGGTTATTGTGTCCTTCTCAAACTCAGAGCGTTTGGAATCTATGTTTAGTGAAAGCAGCACTAGATGGGGTACCGACACTTGTCACCTGCTGTGTCATTTTATTTGGTTTCCTCAAATACCTTGTTGTTACTGATTTCTAATTCAATTCTATTGGCCTTCAGTTTCTCTGTTAAATAAATATTAAAACTACGACCCCCTACTGTTCACAGATTGGGATTAACTGGGAAACATGCTCAACATCCGGTGAGTACCAGGAATTGGGCAAGGGCATTACAACCACCTTCCCAGCAACCCCATGTGTTTTTCAGGGGACCTTATTTCCAGTATTCATATGAGGAAGCCAAAGTTCAGAGAGGTCAGGCAACTCTCCTGAGATCACACATCCTATCAGGAGGTAAAAGAGGTGGCCTATGGTCAAGGTATAAATATTATTCTCCATGCAAAACCCAACTCTACTAAAGATCAGTAGCAACCAGGAACGACCAACTGTCAGTTCTGAGTTTCTTGAGAAAGAATTTTATGGCAGACTCCTCTGACTCTTCCAATTCTCTTTTGTCTTTCAGACCCCTGTGTCGGAGTTCCAATTCTCGTAAAATGAAAAGAAAGACGTTGGGAGGAAAGGGAGAGCAGTCCCGTTGTGTGACTGAAGTAGGCCCACCAGCATGAAGGAGTCAGACCTCAAGCCTGGCAAAATTGTGCCATGGCAGTGACACAAAACAAAAGCAGATGGACTAGGCCAAGGGCAGGCAGGCAGGGGAGGCCTATTCCTTTCCCTTAGCAGCCAACCCATAAGCTGAAGCCACCCAGATGGTGGCAAAAAATCAGTCGCGGAACTTCTGAGGGGCTGACCAGCAGGTTAAGCATATATTCAATGGCCTCCCTGGATGGAGAAGAAAATGCTCAACGTCTGCACTGAAAAGAATGAAGAAAGAAAAGGACTGTCTCTCACATGCAAAGCTGGAGCAGAAGAGAAATCCAGAAATGCATTGATTCCAACTGGGACCCCGCAGCTTTCTACATGTGATTTGCCAGCTGCCAAAACAGGATGCCTTCTTTAAGGCTGCCTGAGCCCCAGCTAGTTCTAAATGATTTTCATGATACCAGCCGGTCACTTTCGGTTCTGCAAAATACAGTAGTTTTGGATAATACACTTTATTCTGTCAACTCAATCGACAGGGAGGAAAGTTTCTTTGAGTAGGAATCATTTGAATAGAACAGTACCAGAGATGACATCTTTTCTGCTAGCAAAACCTCTCTGCAGGCAAATGGATGTGAACATGTTGCCTTTTTAATAGACTATTATGTTTTTAGCAACAACACTTATGATGATAATGACAAAATGGTAACAATGACAACAACGACAATAGCTAATATTTACCGAGTGTTTACTGTGTGGCTGCCACAGTGCTTTTCATAGGTCATCTCATTAAATCCTTGCACCTATCACCCTACCTACAGATTCCATTGCTCTCTCCACTTCACTGGCAGGAATGGCTAGCTCTAAGTATCTTCAGCTCTTTCTGACTACAGAGTCTGAGCCCTGGATAAAGGTCATCTCATACTGTCTAACCTCTAAGTTCCCTTCTCATTTCTTAAGCTTCCATAAATCCATCTTTCTTCCTGTATTTCTATTTTTTCCCTCACATTGCATGGGTAAATATTTATAAACACGCCATTTCGAACAATGCTATTTTCCTATTTCTGGCTGCCCCATGACTCTTTATAGACTGCGATGCCCGACGGAGCCAGTATGTTTTAATTTTCACATTAAAAACAGAATTCCCGAAGGGAAAGAGCAGTTGATGGAAAGGCAAAACCTTTACAAGCACTCAAGGAGGCATTAAAATCCAAATTTCCAAAATATGGTAATTACGTCAAAGTTGTGACTTACTCTGGAGCCCTTGGGGACACTCATCCTGACCCATCTGTGAAAGCCATCAGCAGGCAGTAAGCCGTCTGAGGAGCAGGATTACAGCAGCCCATTTGGCCTCCAGCAAATAGGCAAGGCTGCTTCATTTAGTTTAAGTCTCACTGAGTCGGTTTAAAACACTCTTTGGGAAGAGATGTGCAGGCAAAGCAAATCACAGCCTTACCAGCTGCAGATTCAGTACACGGCAGTCTATGTCTACATATTCATGGCACACTGGAGCCCTCCCCTGACTGTGCTCATACATGCATTGATATGGGAAGCAGAACTCTCTCACTGGGGAAATGATCTATGTGCCTAAGTTAGACAAGAGCCACATTTGGACCAGCGGATGGCATCACATCTGGTACGGATCGCTAACCTCGGTGTGATTTGGCCCAGCCCGGATTATTTATGGTTCATAAAAGTCCCCCTGGACCCCTGCATAGTCCAAGATCATATAACAAAAAAACATGGGATTAAAAATCTGTCTTTCATCGCAAGACCTCCATGGCAAATTAGTAATGCTATGATTGGTTTTCGAGAAGCCAAGAGTGGGGATAACTAACTACGAACACTCCTTCAAGAAACCCAGCATTGAGGGCAAACCAAATCCTGTGTTTCAGCCAGGCTATGCAGTCATATTCTGAAGCTCTGTCACCATTTTTAATCTGAAAGCAGCATCTAAAATTAAACCTAAATAATTTGAGAGCCATTTCTTTACCTGGAAGTCTCAGCTAAGTACTTGTTCCTCAGATCCCCTAATGGTTTCTGACATCATGTGCTGAAATGACTACTGTGCATAAACACAATCAGGTATTTGGTCTGTTAGCCCCCTTCCCCATATTATTATTGTTTTTTGAAGAAAGATGCACTTTTAGACAAACACTGCTTCTTCTTAAGTACCAAGATTTAAGCGTTTCTTCAGGACTCCCTAGAGCTGTGACATAACACCTTGTAATCGAGCTTTCTAATAAGCATAGAAAAGGCAAAAGGGGTCGGAGGACTACCAAAAATGCTACCTGGCCAAGAAAACGAAGCCCCAATATCCTCCCCCAATGCAAAGTCCCTAGATCTGGCTTTCTAATCATCCTTAGAAAAATACACTGCTGTTTAATTTGTGAATTAGAGCAAATTTCTTACCCACCTCCAGGGAGGATGAAATGCCCAGTCTCGGAGGAAGCTTCTGCCAGACCCTTGGAGCTTGTCAGTTGTCACAGTTCACTTTCTCCCTGGGTCTGACTTCTAAGAACGCAAGCAGGACCTCAGGCAGGCAAAGCATCGTCTCCTCAAACCCCCTTTTTAGTCTGAACCCTTCCTGTAGCTGGCAGCAGACTCAAGCCGAGCTGCTCCGCATTCCCTTGGGGAAAACAGCACTGCTGGACCCAGACCCCGCTGGGGAATTCACCAAGCAGGGAAAAAAAAGTGTGACTTCTACTCTTCCTCTGGACCAGCCTGAGTGCTCAGGTCGCCTTCCTGAGAACCCCCAGTTTCCTTTTAACTCCCCTTCTTCACGACAGTCTGAAGGAAGAAGTCACAGACCCCAGCCTCAGCGTCACCAGCTGATCCTGAGCCAGACCCGGGGCGACTAGTCAGCTGCTCGCAGAGCCCAAGCCACTGAACCAGGAAATGTGCTGCTCGGTCAAAAAATAATAATAACTGTCGGCGGCGCTGCTGGTGGTGCCTGAGAAGTCGCTGTTGCAGTGCTTGCATCCTCCGCATGCTAATGAAGCTGTGATGTCAGCAAGTCAGTCACGGCATCTGGACGTCCCTTCCCGCTGCCCAGCACTGAGATTTATTTACATGTAAATTAGCCTTGCCTTCCAAATCAATAATCCCCAAGCCAGGGAGAGGGGAAGAAAGCCTTTGCTGGATGCAGAGGCCCAGCTACGCAACGTCCAAATTAGCACGAAAAAGATCACATATAAGAAGAGAGGCTTTAAAGACACATGTCTATTTTTTCCTTCTTAAAAGCTGTGCTCTTATGTGCCAGGGATCAAATCTGGGCACAATTATCAACCTGAGCGCCTGTTTCAGATTATATGCTGTGCTAACCTAGGAGTGGAATCAGAGCGCTTTTTAAATTAAAAGCTGTGTCAAGCCTTCAAATGTGTCTCCTTTTTTCTCTCTCTCTCTTCTCTCTTCAACTTTCACTTTGGGGTGTTGCCTGTTTTTTTGGCCTGAGACTATGCCACCTTTGAGTTTTTGTGCACCTTGAAATAAAGCACAAGTGACCCCTTTCCTCCTATACTTGGGTGGTGAGTTAGTCACCTGCCCTCTAACCCCTACCCCAATTCCAAGTGCATGCAGAAGACGATAAAGCATAAACCTTCCCAGGGGCGTCTGAAGACCCTTAGACCCTCAGACCCTCAGAGAGCACTGCTTCCATCTCCTCATTTTACAGATAAGAAAATGGAGACATAAGTGGAGAAAGGACTTTTCTAAAGTCACACCAGGATTTCAGCAAGGATGGGTCAGAACCCGCATTTCCTAGACCTCAGATAGAGCTTTTGTTGAATACCTTTGGGGTCCCCAATCTCCATTTTTTCTACACCACTAGGCAGCCCAACCAAGCAATCTGAAAGAAAGAAATCTATACATTTGGAGAGCCCTGGGTTGAAATCCTGCCTTTCCTTCCTGCTAGCAATGTGATCTTAGGCAAGTAACTTAACTTGTGGGATCTTCAATAACCTCATCTGTACCGTTAAATATTTACTGAGCAAACACTCTATGCCATGCACAGCTCTAAAGACTGAGTGTAAACACAGTGTCTGCTTTCGAGGACCTTATGGGCTACTGAAACTAAAGAAAGTAAAATATTGAATAGAACTATAGTGAAGATTAACACAATGTCACATACCCAATAGCTATTTCTGATATTTTGAATGAACTCAGAAAAATTCATTGAGGCATTGCAACCACTAGGCTGATCACTGTTTCTATCATCTGAGTATTTCCATGGTCATCTTTAATTGTTTAAAATCAATATTTCTTCAACGCTACCCGAGTAGTACCCTGAGTCAGGTGAGAGGCAAGACCCAGCCAATATTCTGGACTCTACGCCTGTGATAAGGAAGCACTGCAGGTGAAAGTGAAGGGTGAGGGAAAGGTTGGGGAGGCTGGGAGGGAGAAATATTCCATCATGCATGGAAGTGTCCCCAAGGACAAAGCAGCTAGCACGGCTCCTTGCCCACATTCCCCCACCTGGGGAACCCACTCTGATGAGCTCTGCCCTTCCAGCTGGAGTTCCTGAAGCTTCAAATGAATTTCTTTGTTGGATGTGGGGAAGTTAAATTATGTCTTTTGTTGTATGTAATTGTATTAATAATGCTTAATAACTTCTTTCAGAATGCTTCTCTCTAGTTCCCAGAAGACCTTTCATGGTGAAAATCATGAGACCTGGAATAACTTCCCACTAAGAGAAATAGAATAGAAGCAAATGAATAATATTCAGCCTTCAGTTTCCGTCACACAGAACTCAGAGCATGTGGGGAGGCAGATGGTTTCCCCAGACCTCAATATCCTTCAAAAAGTCCATTAAGAAATCTAACAGTTTGGGGCCCCCAATGGCCAAGTGGAAGCAGTGACATTCTAACCCAGTGTAGCCACAAACAAGTCACTTCAACTTTCCATGCCTGTTTCTTCCTCTAAAAATGGGTACACTACTATCCCAGCTACTCATGATCAGCATGGTCATGAGAGGCAATTCACAAGTGATCAATGATGACACAAGAAGACAGTTGGAACACAGCAAGAGATTAATCTTCACCTGGAACAGATGAGACACATGACTACCAACTTCATAAGAATCAACAACATAATATGGAATCTAAAATGGACTGCCTGGAGTCAGACTCTGGCTCTGACCCTTGCTAGCTCTATGACTTGAGGTCTGAGGTCCCTACCTATAACACAGGGCATAATGATAGTGCCTACCTTCATGGGGCTGTTGGGGGATTCCAAGTAGAATTAATGTGAAACATTTAACAGTGAGCCTAGCACATAGCAAACACTCAATAAATGTTAGCTATTGGTAATATTAATAGAAGCAATCATGCTTCCACCATTAACTTCAACACAAATTAGTTAACTGACTAGTTAAAATTCAAAAGGTGGGTGAAAGCAGGAAAGGGAAGACTGCAAAATCATCTTTACTCCTAGGGCACATCTCAAAGTTCCATCTAATGTGGGTGAGCCACTGATAAGCCATTTTCCATATGGTACAACACAAATGCTTCAAATTGCTTGAATCTAGGCAAGAAAGCAGTAAAAATGACCAAAAGGTGGGCCTCCTCTTCTGAAATTATACACCAGGACAAAACAACTATATTTTCAGGATGAATACATGCTTCATCCATTCATTCATATATCCATTCACTCATTAAATGAGCTCCTACTATTTGCCAGTCACTATGCTAGGCTTTGGGGACAACATGGTGACCAAGATACACATGGATCCTGCCTTAAAAGAGCTTGGCAAAGACAGAGAAAATAATTAAGTAGGCAATTAGAATAGAATGGGATGTGTGTTACGGTAGGGGGCATGCAGAGTCCTCAAAGGCCTAATTGCATTCAAGAGAGGGACGGCACAAAAGCACACTGCCCGAGTCCTCTTGCCAGCACATGCTCTGTGAGCTCAGCTTGGTGACGAGAAAGCTGGATATCTACACATCACACTTACGCAGAATATTAAAATTATAAAATCCACAGATCATTAATTCCTCGTGATCACTATGTTCATCCTGGAGACCGTTCTAATCAGGATTTTTAGAAAATATACTGTTACGTATTAGACAAGGTGAGACAAAAACTACTTTGGAAATTTCAGAGACCAGGTAAATAGGAACAAAATTCATATTGTTTTTCTAAAAAACAGTGAAAATTCACATTCATGACAGCAAACTTCATGGGGGTAAGAGCAGGGAAGAACAGGCAATGCATGTGAGAAATTCAACCAAGTGTTTTTTAGGGATTTGTGAAGTGGAGGACACTTGTCAGGAGACAAGGATGCAGCTGCTGACCTTCAGAACTTTCTATTTAGGTGCAGCGATAAGAGAGTTATAAAAATGACCGTAATTGCATACAGTATATAGGAGAAAGGACAAAAAAGACAAAATTAATTGTGGCAGAGGTGAGCTGGAATCAGAAGTACAATCTGGGTCAGGCCCACGGTCAAAAACGCTTTTACTTTTTTGGAATTAAAAAACAATTTGATAGCAGGGGGAAGGCCTTACTAAGCATGACACAAAATCCAGAGTACACAAAAATTTGACTAAGGTCAAATTTTAGCTGCTAGAGAAGGCATTCTAGGGAAGAAGAAAAACATAAATAGGAAGGAAAATTATAAACACAAATGCAGAATTAAAAGACGTCTACATGGACACAAGATAGCAAAGCAGCACCAACATGACACTGGAAGGTAATAACAAAGAGGCAGCTTCATACATGCTGGAAAATCAAATTGTCTTTCTATTCTAGCCAGCTTTAGGCAGGATCTTGTTAGAGGATTACGGGGAAAGGTCAAGTACATCTCTACTGGTCAGGTTACAGAAGGGAAGGGTAAGTGACAGCAAGGGTGGTGGCCTCCTAGATGAAGGGCTGTAATGAGGAAGGCTGCAATAAACAAGTTTTAAATCTCTGTTTCTATGGGTGTAAAATAAGAAGGAAAAGAAGGCCCTCCAAAAAAGGGTCCTAAATCCCTCTTTAGGTCATTTAAAATCTTCCTGGAACCTAAGGAAGATTTTTGAATACTGAGATAAGAACTGACATGGGTCACTCAGGGAAATGACAGTGTTTCAGTTTTTGCAGAACTTTAAAAAGGTAGACATCACTCATCCTAGCTCATTCAGATTACTACCTTCTGGTCCTTCTACTGAGAAATTCTAATTGCTGTAAGGGATATTACCAAAGTTTCAAACCACTTATCTAATAAGGTTTATTTAAGTTTACTTTTTCAAATGTGTATATTTGTATGTGTGCATGCTTTTAAATATTTTATTCAAGAGTAATCCAGACATTTAGATTTCAAGGTCCAATAAGGTAAATGTGGGAGAGGAGGTTGAAAGAGAATTGTCATGTAAGTCAGTCTAGCATAGATGATGACGCAGTAACATATGATCCTAAATGTCAATGGCTTACCACAAGAAAGTTTGATTTCTCTCTCAGGCAAAGTTGGTTGGAGGCCCAGAGGCTTTCCAGATACTCCATTCTAAGTAGTGACTCAGGGATCTACTCTGCTTCCTTCTTGTGCCTCTGTGATCTCAGCCAATAATTTCCCAGTTATCATAACACAGAAGAGAGAACTGAAGAGGCTTTTAGGTACCTCAGCTTAGGGATGAATGATATCATTTCTAGTGGTCAAACTAGTCCCATGACTTCACCCAGCTGCAAGGAGGCTGGGAACTGTATGCTCACAAAGAACAGCGAAAACAATGGAGGACTCCAGTAATGTCTGCCACAGGCGTCCATTTTAATTTGTGCTATGTAAAGATATTAAACAAAACAAAATGCAGTCTACTAAACCCTAATGTCTTTAAACAAAGAGATGCTTAACATTTAAAAAACTGACAGTCCTAAATGAATGTGAGAGATCAAACTTGCATCTGTTTTACCTTAGAAGGGAGAAAAAGAAAATATTGCATATTTTAATTAACTTTCAAGCAACAACATGAAACCTGAGTAACCATATAGAAAATAAATGTTTGAAATATGTGAAGCTTCTGTAATGTAGGTAAAGATGCATGAGGCACACACAAAGGCGGAGCTGCATTCGTGAAAAAGAAATGCTCAAAAGAGTTATCCTCAACAGTTTCTACCCAATTTCTAACCCATATTCTAATCTGCCTCCTGCAACAGGCAGAGTATTGTCATTGAATAAGTCCAGCAACAAGACTTGAATTCAAATCTTGTTCTATTACCTCCTAGCAGCATGACCGAGCAGATGACAGCCACCTCACCTCTAAGCCTCAGTTTCACCATCTATGAAATGGAGATATCTCTTTATCAAAGGCTTTGGTAAGGTTAGATGAACTGAGGTATAGAAAGTACTTTGTAGAGTACCTAGCATATAGTATGTGTTAAATCAATATTATTCTCCACTTGGTTTCCAAAGAAGGCAACAGGAAGGAGAGCTGCAAACATAAATGATAAAATTGTTCATGATAACATAAGGACAAGCACCCCCTCAAGCCTTCTGTCTTGTCCATTTGTGAAGATTCCATATCATAAATGCTTCTTATCCATGGACATTTCTAAATCTTGTGAAAAATCATTTGGAACACTTTAAATTCAGAAAAGGGGCCTTCCTTTTTCCCTATCATCTTAGGAATCTGTCACATTTCATACATTTTAATTATTCTTGATCCCAATAATCTAACACACAAAATTTTAACACAGTCTTTTATCCTCTTTTAATTACATTAATTAAAATGAGAAATATGGACAGCCTAGGCTGTGCACATCAAAATGAAAGAGTGCTAAAGATTTTGCTCCCTCTCCCCAAAAAGATTAAGGATTGCATCAATGATTTCAACAGGCATACCATTGCACATTTCTATGAAAATATTGCTAAACTGACATGATGTGCTAGCAAATGGTTTTTCTTAGACAAAGAAAGCTGCACTTATTATGGCAGGTTTTGGGAACTACTAATTTTCATTAAACAGCTGAATTGAAACCTGAATTTTCTTTATGTAAAGGACTAGGAGAACAACAAAGAATTGTACAGGGATGCTTTGGTTTTTCAGTATTTCCTAAATACAGACACTCAGGTTCCTACACATTTCTCTTGGAAGAGAACCATTGGCAAAATGAATGATGCCCTAGAAAAAGGCTAAAAACTCTCCGCCTCATAAAGTAGCAAACTGGCAACAAAGATCTGCTCAAGAAAAATTATTATTACAAAATGTCACAGATGTACAAACTCACATATTGCTTTTCTAAGAAAATGAGGAGGACTGGATATATCAGACATTTTGCATACTTCATCTCATTTGGTCCTCACCAAAATCCAAAAATGTAGCATTTATTATCCCCTATCATACAAAGGAAGACACAGAGGTCCAAAGAGGATAAAAGAATGATATTGGGGTCTACAGCTGAAGTTTGGTCTTGGGTATGATGACAACGCCTATATTCCTTCCTTTAATTCAGAGGATCACGACTTCCCTCTAAAAGAAAAAAAAAAAAAAAACAGGTGTGTTTCCATTAGGGTATGAAGTGTGAGAAATAATGTGTTATTAAAAACAGAAAAATACAGAAGTTTCCCTGGGCCACCAGATTAGATCAATTCCTTTGTACAAAGGAAGAGTACATAGTGTTGCTCTCTTAGATGCATGTCCTTTCCTTAGAACTCTCATTCTGGTTCACAGTTCTACATCCTGGGTTAGTTGTTATGAGCCGTCCTTGGTCAATGTTAATGATTATGTGATTAACTTCTCTCTCTTACTAACCAGACTCTATGCGGCCTATGAGCAGAGACCACACGTTTTGTGGCTCACCATTCTATTCAAAGGACCTACTGCTTTGTGGCCCGACAGCTAATGAACATTTCTTGAATGAATAAAAAGCTTGGCAATGATTCTTCTAATGTAGAAGTTAGAGGAAATTCAGGATTATTCCTGTAAGAATATCTCTCTGTTCATTTACATTCCAACATACTCTTGTGAATGGGAAAGGAAAGGATGGAGTTCAGCTTGCTGAAACACTTCTTAGCTTTGTTCCAGGATGTCACATTCTCCTGCTTTCCCTCCAACCCTCTGGTTGCTCCTTCTCAGGCTCTTTTGCAGGCTCTTGCTCATCTCATCTTGACAGCTTAATGCTGGAGAACCCGCAGCTCAGTCCTGGGACTCCAGGATATCTACATTTGCTTCTCTGGTCTGGGGTAGGGTCTTAAACGCACCTTTAGGCTGGTGACTCAAGGCTAGACCTTTTCCACGATCTCAAGACCACCTGCCTATGTCATATCTCCATGTCTTAATTCTCAGTTGAGTCCACACCATATCCCCCACAATCTGCTCCATCTGTAATCTTTGCTATCTCAGTGAATGGCAACTCCATATTCCCAATGGATGAGAACAAATACCTTTGAGCCATCCTTCACCCCTGACATCTAATCCAGAGGAGGTTGGCAAACTATATCTCACAGGCCAAATTTGGTTTGCTTCAGGTTTATACAAATAGTTTTATTGGAACACAATCATGACCATTCATTATGTGCTATCTATGGCAGCATTCATGCCACAATGGCAGGGTTGAGTCATTGTAACAGAGAATGCAGAGCCCGCAAAGCCTAATACATTTACTCTCTGGTCCTTGACTGAAATTTTCCAGCCCTTGGCAAATCCTGTTAGCTCTACTGTCAAAATATACACAGGATCCAACATCTTTCCTCCACCTTCACTATTATCACACTGGTCCATGCCACTGCCATCTCTCTCCTGGATGAAGTTCCAAGTCACCATCAACTTTTGCCTCCTACCTGGTCTAGTATTCCTCCCCTTCAGTCTATTCACAAAACTGCAGTCATGATGATTCTCTGAAAACAAACATTAGAGCATGCCACGCTTCTGCTCAAGACTACATTGGTGATACTGCTCATCTCAGAATAAGTCCCTGGAGATCTAGGTCCTATTGCTTCTCTGACACTATCTCCTGCTACTCTCTCTCTTCCTGTCACATGAAAACTGGCCCTCAAACATGCCAGGCACATGTGTGCCTCCTGGTCTTTGCACTTGTCTGAAATATTTCCTCCTGCAGTCATGTGGCTTTCTCTGTCACCATTTCAAATCTAATGTCACCTTGGTGAGGTCTAGGTCCCTCCATGCTGAGACCGTCATCCCTCCTGCATCTTCCTAACATGACCAAACCATTCCCTACTTTATTTTTCTCCTTAGATTCTTTTAAGAAGTTATATTGAGGCATAACTAATATACCCTACAGTTCACCCATTTAAGTATATTCATAGGGTTGTACAAGCATCACCACAATCTAACTTTAAATCTTTCTTCAACCCAAAAAGAAACCCTTTAGTAAGCAGTCGTTACTCCCCACTTGCCCCACTGCTCCAGGCCTAGGCAAACACTCTATTTTCTGTCTCTACAGAGTTGCCTATTATCGACATTTTATATTAGAGGAATCATATAATGTGTGGCCCTTGGTGCCTGGTTTCTTTTACTTACTATATTTTTGGTTCATCCTGTAGCTTATATCAGAATTTCATTTTTTTAATGGTGGAGTAATATTTCACTGTACTAATATATGTCGTATTCATCTATTCATCAATTGATGAATATTTGGTTTGTTTCCACTCTTTATTGTTATGAATAATGCTACTATGAACATTCATGGATAAGTTTTTGAGAGGGTGCATATTTTTTATTTTTTCCTGGATACATAGCTAGTAGTGGGATTGCTGGGTCATATAACTCTACGTTTAACATTTCATAGAAAAACCAAGCAGTTTTTCAAAGTGCTACCCCAATTTCATATTCTCACTAGTGACATCTGAAGGTTCCCATGTCTTGTATCTTCACCAAAACTTGTTATCATCTTTTTTATTATAGTCATCCTATTGGGTATGAAGTAGTATCTCATAGTGGTTTTGATGTGCATTTGCTTAATGGCTAATAATGTTAAACGTTTTTTCATATGTGTGTTGTCTATCTGTATACCTTCTTTGGAGAAATGTATATTGAATTTTTTTTTAAATTGGGCATATATGTTTTAAAACTAGTGAGTTGTAAAAGTTCCTTGTATATTCTGGGAACATGTCCCTTATTAGATACATGATTTATAACTATTTTCTCCCATCACGTGGGGTATATTCTCAAAGAAAGAGAATATACCCCACGTGATGGGAGAAAATAGTTATAAATCATGTATCTAATAAGGGACATGTGTCTTTGAAACATAAAGGTTTTTTAATTCTGATAAAGTTCATTTTCTATTTTTTTCCCTTGTATTTCAGATCTGCTTTTTAAGAGCATTCTTCTAGGTCTCTACCAGAACTACAAAATCAACTGTGGTTCTCTTGTATGTGATGAGTTGTTTTCTCTTGCTGTTTTCTAGATTTTCTGTTTGTCTTTCAACATTTTGATTATGAGGTATTTGAGTATGAATCTTTTTGAGCTTACCTACTTGGAGTACTTTGGCTTCTTTGATGTGTAGACTAACATTTTTCATGAGATTTGGGAAGTCTTCTACCATTATTTCCTCAAATATTTTTTCAGCTCCTTTTTCTCTCTTCTCTCCTACTGATCCCAGTAAGCATATGCAGGTATGTTTAATGGTATGCCACATTTCTTAGAAGCTCTGTTAATTTATTTTCACTCTCTTTATTCTGTTCATCAGAGTACACAATGTTTACTGACCTACCTTCAAATTTGCCATTTTTTTCTTCTACTAGATTAAATCTACTGTTGAATCCCTCTAGTGAATTTTTTATTTCAGTTATTATACTTTCAACCCAAAATTTTCATTTTTATAATTCTTTTCTAGCAATTTCTCTTTGTTGTTATTCTTTACTTGATGAGATGCTGTCATCATGCCTTCCTTTAATTGTTTAGACAGTTTCATGTAGTTCTTTGAACACATTTATAACTGTTGCTTTAAAGTCTTTGCCTGCTAGCTCCAACATTTGGACCCTCTCACAGGCAGTTTTCTTCCTGTGTATAGGTCACAATTTTATTTCTTTGCATGTCTCAAAACATTTTGTTGAAAACCAGACGTTGTAGATACTGTATTATAGCAATTCTGGATACTGACTGTGCATCATCACCCTGTCCCTCTCCTGGAGCTTTTTGTTGTTGTTTGCTTACTTGTCTAGTGACTGGGTAGACGAGTTGAGTGAAGTCTTTCCCTGGCAGTGTGCAGCTTCTGATGTTGCTCCTTGGAGAGCCTGAGCCCAGTTTTCCTATTGGTATCACACCCAACTGTTAACCCCTCTACTAATTGCTAGCTGATTGTTCTATTGTTTTCACAATTCCTTTTGGCATAAATCATGCCACAGTCTCATCTGATGAAAGCTGGGCTCCTTTGCAAGGGTAGGGTGTTGCCAGTCTTGGAGGCTACCCCTCCCAGGGTGAAAGCATAGCCCTGGACTAGGAGCTAGTTGGAGAAACAGCCCCATCTGTTTGGCTAAACACCTAGAGTTTCCATCACACTGATCTGTGTTGTGTGTCGGGGGGAGTGAGGGGCAGTAGGTGGTAGGCATATGTGGAGATAAGAGAGTCATGGTTAAAATGCCACAGACTCGCACTGTTCTTACTAAGATTTTTATTTTCTTGTGTTTTTCCGTTTGCTGTATACCCTTGGACAATTTCCAGAAACCTTAAATGGTGGCTTATATTTTAACATAATTTTCAGCGAATGATTGTTTTGCTGACTAAAGAGTCTACCATGCTCCTCACACTGCCATACTGGAAGTTGATGCCTAACACTTAGCACACTTAGATCACTATATGTTTCATTTGTTTATGCTGCTTTATGTCAGTTTTATTCAGCCCTCTATCCCCAGGGCCCAGAAAAATGCCCGGCACATAGTAGGCCCTCAATAAAAGGCCCACTATTCATTGAATAAAGAAATGAATGAAGAAATGCCCATGACCCACAGTCTATCCTATGTACACCATAGCCAACCATAAACTGCCACAGGTGATGGTCTTTATCCACGGTTATGACAATTACTAACCCAAGCTAATCACAGCACAGGGACACTGTTACACCTGTGAATATCACCAGCCAGGTGACTGACAGAAAAAAAGAGAATGAGGAATACAGTTACAGCATACATATCCCTCAAACCATTGAACTGGATTCTAGCTCTGTTCCTTCTAATCTTAAATATTCCACAAGACCTATAAATAACTTGCTATAAAGGACATCTTACTTACATTGGTTTGAAAGAAAGTCCTGCTAAAACGGAACTCACCCTGGTATTAGAATTAAGAAGTCTGTATTTGATTCTTGGGCTATGGCTCTTGCTGTCTGTGTGATATTGGACAAGTTATTTAACCTCTCTGCTCTTCAGAATCCTCCTCTGAAAAACGTGAATGATGGTGACAACTGCAATATCTTCACAAAGCACTTTGTATGGTGTCAAATACTCCAGGAGCGCTCAGTAAGTGTAAGGTACTATTATTATCTGCCAAATAGTAATCATAGATCTGTCCACTTATCATGCTGGGGTGATCACTGCAGCTAGTGAAACGGGATAGTTCCCTTAACTCCTTTGCGGGACTCATGAAGGGGTTGGCTCATTTACTCAGCCCACAGCTCTCAACCCCTCACAGGAAGGGGAGCACACAGGTGAGTGGGTTCAGAGGCCAGGACAAGCACTTCTGGGCAACCAGCAGGAGCAGAACTCCGTGTAGGCCTGTGGCAGTGTTTGGGGATCGTCTATGAGCCTCAGAGCTTTAGAGGGTATGTGTTACAGTGTGCTCTTGTAGTTCTGCCATTTGTGGATGGCTTAAGTGGTAGCTCAGTGGAGGGTCAGTGTGACAGCCTCTTGCGCCTGCACCCGGGTCCTTGTCTGGTGTCCAGGAGGAATCAGGTTGCACAAATGAATTGAAGATAGTAAATGTGGAGGATTTTACTGCCAATGAAAGTGGCTCTTAAGGGGAAAGGAGATTGAGTGGGAAGGTAGTCTTCCCCTGGAGTTTGGCTGCTCCTGGCCAAACTCTTCTCTGAGGTCCCGCCAAAAAGCCATCCCTCTGAAATCAAGCAGATTCTCTCTGACATTCAGCTCCTTCTCTTCTCTCTTTCCCTGCCTCTCTGCCACTCCACCTCTCTGACCTGCTCCTCTGCCAGTGGAGCCTGGGGTTTTTATGGGTATAGGATGAGGGGTGGGGCAGGCCAGGTTAGTTTTGGAAAAGGCAACATTTGGGCGGGAAAACAGGAATGCATATTCTCACTTTGGGCCACGCGTCCAGGCTTGGGTGTAGGGCTTCACCAGGGACCACACCCTTTTCTGCCTAGCATTTCCCTGCCTCCTGTCCATATCATAAGGAGACAGTGGCCATGAAGGTAAATTCTGTGTGATGGATTGTGTAAAAGTTATCTTCCTAGAACTGCAGAACTAAGTCCTCCTGGCTTGCCAGATTGAGAAAAAGCCCCTTTCTTGTTTGTCTGTCCATCATTCTCCTCCTACAAGTCTGTCTTTCACTTTTCCACCCCTAGGCCAACTCAAACCCTATGAGAGGTGGCTGGGAATTCTGCCTGAAGACTGTCACCTTTCCTCAGGGTAGGAAGTTCAGTGGGCAAGACCCTCATTTTTAAAATGGCCTTGCAGCCACCATCTTGATCAGTGGATGACCTAGACCAAAGCAGAGTCCAAACTGTAAGAAGCAGGTATCGGAACCTGAAACAGTTGAAATGAGCAGGAGAAGATGGTTAGTTATGCACCACCATGTGCTTCCTTTTAGAAAACTTGGTAGTATTAGGACTAACATGTAAGGGTCTGAACCACCAAGACAGCCATTGTCTGGAAGAGGGAGAAAGGGTCCCCTGTTGCCAGGGACTCTGGATAACAGGCACTATGTCAGGCAGGAGGTGGGCTAAGGCAAATTCTGTTCCTGCTTCTTCTTATTAGCTGTGTGAATTGGGACAAGTCACTTTCTTTCTCTGAGTCTCATCTATGAATCTCTGCCACATGGGTTTTCTGAATTATATGAGGTAATGCAGGTAAAATTGCCAAGTACACAGCAGATGCTTAATAAATGTTCATCAAGTCTGAGTGTAAGCACACTATCAATTGTGCTCTGTACAGTGAGGGCATCTGAAACCCTCTGATTTGAGTGGCCATCAGCAGACACCAATCAGGCCACCCAACCCAAGCCCATGGAGACCCTGACAGGGCAGTTTTCAGGCTGCCTGTTTATTCTTCTAGCTCCCTGAGATGCCACAGCAAGCAGGAGCCCTGCTGGTGCATCCTCAGGGTCACCAGGGGACAGGCTCAGATGGATGTCAGAGCAGACTGCCTTGGTGAATTATTTAGCACCCCTCCTCTGAGGGGGCCAGGCACGCACCTCACAGCCGGCTCCACACACAGTGCGAGGTAGCAGCCTCTGACTCATCCGTCAGGCACCACATTCCTCTTCCCTTAAATGGAGCACACAGAGGCCTGCTGGGGGGTGGGGGGCTGGCGGCATCTTCTCTGCTCTACTCATCACAGCTGGGGCAGCTGTGGAAGGAAGAGCTGTTAGGAGTGTAGCCAAATGAAGATACACAGAGGAGG
This sequence comes from Aotus nancymaae, assembly GCF_030222135.1. Classification (NCBI taxonomy): domain Eukaryota; kingdom Metazoa; phylum Chordata; class Mammalia; order Primates; family Aotidae; genus Aotus; species Aotus nancymaae. The sequence continues at coordinate 38,697,608 of NW_026988482.1, forward strand.
TTCAGCTAGCTGGGATGAGGGGAGACATTCTGGCAATAAGAAACACAAGGAATGAAAGAAAGTTACAGTCAGCCAGTGGCTGGAGATAGCTGCCTGGGGAACACAGAGATGCTTCCTGAAGGGATCCTTTGACAGAGCCAAATCTGAGCCACCAGGTGCTATCCCCAGGCACTCGGAAGGCTCGGAAGGCTGCAATCCTTTGGGAATCTCTAACTAAGATATTTGCTATCAGGCACTCCCAGCCACAGAGACAAGGGAGGGGAGATGATTTATAAGCCAGATTTGTAGGTGACATTTGCTGCATACACAAATCGGATTCAACCCTTACAGTAATCCTTCAAGGTTATAACTATAGTCCCTTATCATAGATAAGAAAACTGAGGCTCAGATAAATCAAAAGAATTATTGAGTGTAAGCATCCATCTAATTTCTGAACTGATTTCCTTTTTCTTTTATTTATTACTGTTCTTAAATTTTCCATTTAGGGCTGGGTGCTGTGGCTCATGCCTGTAATCCCAGTACATTGGGAGGCCAAGGCAGGTAGATTGCTTGAGCCCAGGAGTTTGAGACCAGCCTGGGCAACATGGCAACACCCATCTCTACAAAAAAAAAAAAAAAATTAGTCCAGTATGGTGGCATGTGCCTGCCACCTATTTGGGAGGCTAAGACAAGAGGACTGCTTGAGCCTGGGAGGTCGAGGCTGCAGCAAGCTGTGTTCACACTATGGCACTCCAGCCTGCGTGACAGAGACCTTGTCACAATAAATAAATAAAATTTCCATTGAACCTGCTGAATCTGTTCTTTCCATTCCATCCTTCCATCCTAGGTTTGAGTCGAACCTGATATAAGGGACACTTGGGTTTGGCCAGTTACATGGGGAGGCCATGATGCCACCAAGAGATTGACCAGGCCAAGGAAAATAGTTGGAAGAACAGGTACTCCAGGACTCATCAAGTTTCTTGTGCTTGTCAGTGAATGAAGGATTAACCAGCTATAGCCTCTTTGCATAGCAACACCAACGATAGGAAATACTGAATATTTTATGTACAGTTAATGCCTCTTTGCAGGTTAAATGAAGTTGGGCCTGAATGGAGCCCAAGGGATACTCTTCAAATTTAGGAAATATAGGAACTCTGCAGAACTCTGGGGATCCACAGAATTCTTTGCTTAAAGTCCCTGTGTGGGCTATGAAATGCCTCAGTGGATCGGTCCCTGGGGCCTACAGAATTAATTCCTCTCCTCTGGCCAACTTAGTCACTTGCTTGGTAGGCCAGGTGCTTTGAGATATCCCCCACAGCATGGAGTGTCTGAGCCAGCAGTTCTCACAACGTGATCCTGGACCAGCAGCCTCAGTATCACCAGGGAACTTGTTTAAAGTGTGGATTCTCAGGCCCTACCCAAACCTACCAAATCTGTAACTCTGAGCATGGAGTCTGGTCATCGTAGTTTTCACAAGCTCTCCAGGAGATCAGGCATGCAGGTTTCATTTAGAGAAGCAACGGTCTAAATAATACCCAACAACTGCTTTTGAGGGCCAAGAGGAGGAAGGTGTGAGCAATGGCAGAGGCTAGAGGAGACTGTGAGGGTCCAGGATGGCCAGTTGGTGGCCTACAGCTGGAATTTGGCCCACATATGTGTACTATTGGGTCTACACCAGAGGTCGAGAAATGCTGAAAAGGTCAAGTGGTATACATGTTAACTTCTGAAGGCCCTTCAGTCTCTGTTATGACTACTCAACTCTGCTGTCATAGTGTGACGGTTGTCACAGACAGTACACAAATGGGTGGGGCTATACTCCAATAAAACTTTATCAGAACAGGTGCCTGCAAGTTGTAGGTTCCCAACTCTACACCTATACAACGGCTTCTCTGAAGACAATGACAGCAACAACAACTACCTCTGGATACACTGACCTCGAGCTCCTAGGAGGCAGCCACTAGCTGGGGCTGACTGGTACAACCCTCTTTTAGTGGGGACACATTCTACACTTTTCCATAGTCCCCAGTTCTTCTTTCTTAAACACCAGGGCAGAGAGTCAGTTCACATTTATTATCCTGCTCATTTCTTATTCATCTTTGCATATGGACATAAATGCATGTGTGCATACACATACATGTATATATGTAACATGTTTCTGTACTTAGGTGTGCATGTATGTATATTTTAACACCTACCGGCTTTCAGTATTTTATACTATATGGATCCCCACTACCTCACCTCAATTATTTCTAAAGTGTTTTAATACCACCATGCTATGAAGCCTGGTTTAGAATTCAGGGATGAGGGCTACAGCTCTTGATCTGTCCTTGACTTTGCAACTTGAGCAAGACCTTGACCATCTCAGAAGCTGTTTCTTCCTGTGTCCAGCTGTAGAAATCATCCCTCTCCTGCCTCCTTCACAGGACTGCTGTGAGAGCACCTCAGAAGTACTGTCTGGGAAGGCAACATAAAAAGGCCTGATTGTCAGCAGCCCCATTATGCCTTCAGCATTGGCCAAAGCAAGGGAAAAGGTTTTACTGTGTTTTGTTTTCTTACAGCAGCTATCTAAACACGTCCTGAAAATAAAATGGACAATAGTCTTCCACATTAGTCCTTTCATTCTCCACCTCATACCCTGCAAATGAGAGATCGTGGAGAGAAATCCCTCCATGTACATTATTTTGCTCAGATTAGCTGAAGGGTTCTTTGGGAGGCTCGGGATGTCAGGTGTGCCTTCTAATTATCTTTTCTCTTCTGCAAGCAGCTTAAGGGATCAGAGGTCTTATTTGGAGCCTTCCACCTTCATCCCGTTCTTCTTTCCTCTTCTTCTGTTCCCACACTAACCCAAATAAATAAATAATGTGCATATAATAATGATGATTTTTTCTCAAAGAAGGAAAGGGCATATTTAATGTCACCTTCTTAACAGTCTAGATGGAACCTTGCATTTTAACTTGCATTTCATGAACTAAATGCAGCATATCCAACTGCACATTTTCCTTGAGAGTATTTCCATGAAGGAAATTCCTTCACCTAATCACTTCCCAACCCCCTGTCTTCAACTTACACCCTCTTTCCCACCCTGTATACCCTAGAAAAGGTATTTTAAAGGAAAATACATAAATCTTCAGCTTATCTGGGTGGTATGCTCCACAAAGAATCACAAAGATTGTTTGATTGGTTACACAAGCTAATTTTCCATTTACATTATAGAACAACAATTTATTCTACAATAAAACTAGCCAACCCTGAGAGTCCACTTCAGTGGATGCCTTGGCCAGAGGCCAAGATTCCCGGATTCTTTTGCTTCTACTGCTCCTCCCCCTACACTCGCATTGGGCCATCATTGCTTTACAGCTGCTTCTCTTTGGGTACACTTCACCCACTCCAGCTCCTGTGTGTGCGACACTGAGCATCAGTCTGTGAATGACAATCTGTGCACCCTGCCAGCCTTAATGCTGGGGCCAAGAGCATACCTCGTCATCTGTAAGAGGAGCACAGTCTGACTGAGATATTCACAAAAGGAAAAAGAGGCAGTGCTGAAAGAAGATAACTATTTATTGAGCACTTACTATATCTTAGTCATCCCAAGATAGGGAATAATAATTTCTATTTAAGAGATGAGAAACAGGAGGCCTAAGAGTTTAGGTGATGACCCCAGAGAAAAACAGAAACTGAGAGAACAGGGATTTGGGTTTAGGTCCGTCTTATACCAAAACCTGTGGCTCTTAAATACAACCATGTACTGAGAGTAGGACTATGATGTGCATGTGTGCAAAAACTCTAAAAACAGGAATGTTATCCCTTGAAGACAGCTTTAAAAAAAATTATCTTTGGACAATAGAAAGCAGAAAGTTTCAATGATGTACCCATTTTTTTTTACTGGGCCTAGAGCAGCAGTTCTCAACCTTGACACGATGGACAATTTGTGCCCATTTCTTTGTTGTTCGAGGCTGTGCCACATATTGTATGGTGTTCAGCAGTATCCATGACCTATATCCACAAGATGCCAGTAGCCACCCTCCCCTCAGCCGTGAAAACCAAATATGTCTCCAGAAATTGCCAAATGTTCTCAACAGACAAAACTGCCCCCCTTGGGAACCAGTGCTCTAGAATCATTTTAGAAATCCTATCTTGTCACATGCTACTTTGGGGTTCATATAAGGTAGAGAATGAGAACAAAGATTCTGGTATCAATCATAGCTGAGTAGAAACCTCAGCTCTGCCACTTACTCGCTGTGTGAGTTATTCAACCTCTTTGAGCCTTTCAGTGTAAAATGGGGACAGATAATAGTATTCTGAGGATTAAAGGAGATTATGCAGATGAAGCCCTTAGCAGCGTGCCTGACACACAGTAATAGTGCTATAATAATGTCAGTTATGATTATTAAGAAAAACAGATGTTAGAAGGTGTCAGATTTAATCACTTCATCTCAGAGATGAGTAAACTGAGGCTCAGAAACAAGATTAATTTTGGTTAGGACCCAGTCTCCTTCTTCAGGAAATAAACATATTTGATCACTGTTGTCAATACCCTGTCTCCCTTCGCCTCAAAAAAATGTATCTGCGAGCCTCCTAGTATGTTATTTCTATACTACCCATGCTCTTTCATCTCATAATTGTTAGTATTCCAATTTGTGGCAGCCAAATTATGGAATGGGAAGAGTTGTATCTTTCAGGGAAGACCTATCACCCACTTGATGCCATGATGAATCAAAGACAATAGAAAAACTAACAGGATGAATAGAAATGTGAACTTGAATGGAATCAAAGCAGTGGCTCAGAGCAACCCTTACAGCATTTGGGAAGTTACAGTATCTTGGCCTTGATATTCTGCTGAAATCAGTCACAGTCCTGGAACACCTTATGTTTAATTTTGCTCAGTGAAAATGTCTGTGCTGCCACTGGTAACCAAGGCTGGACACCCTGGAATCTCAGTTCAAATGCAAAAACACCATCTTGACATGCTCCAGTCTGTATACTTATTTGTGTCTTACCATTTTCAGGGAGGATATAAGATGAGCTAACTGGCAGAGGGAGTTACATAGTAACTGATGCAAGAATTAGTCTCTCACTTGAAGACATCGGGGTAATTATCAAATTATATTTTAAAAAGGAGCTCTCCCTGGCCAGGGCTGATGTTCATTTACCCTGGATTTAGTGGACATATGCTAGACATTCTGATGTTGGCCACTAGGTGATGATGATAAAAGGAGAAACTATAGACCTAGAGGAGAAACAGTAAATGACTGGTGCGTGTGTGCATGTGTGTGTGTGTGTGTGTGTGCCCGCTTGTGTGTGACAGAGAGAGGGAGGGAGAGAGAGAAAGAGAGACACAGAGAGAGAAACTAGGATTGGATATATTCATACATGTCACAAAACACAACTTAGCATGAACTAGGCTTCATCTGGTCATCAAGATATAGCAGAAATATAGCACAGTAATTGGTTCAAATGCCTTACAGCTCAAAAAAGAACAGTATTATTACATATACAATACATAGGTATGAGTCTACTGTGGTTGTGGGTAGACCAATGGTTCAATCGGTGTGTCATAGCACACAAGAATGTACCCTGAATCTTTCAACCAGGCTGCCAAGTTTTGATCCACATGTGTAAACTATTTTTTTCAATCATAGATGTGTGTTATAACATTGCTACCAACCTAAAAAATGTGGAAATAAGTTATTTAGCCACTTGGTGTCAATAGGGTAAATTATTACTCATAAGAGGTAAGAGGCACAGAAAATTTCAAGTCAATTTTTCTAAGAGAAAAACTGTGTGTTCATTGGATAATGCTTGAATTTTTTTTCCATTTTTCCAAAGCTTGATTTAAAAAGAAAAAATAAAGCTCAACTCCAATCCCTTAAAATGTCCTGTCAAAAATTCTAGTGTTTGAAAGCTTTCCACAACAAAAAAGGTTAGACGGGTTAGATGAGGAAGAACTGGAAAGCTATCTCTGGGAGAATATGAGGTTTCTCAGGCTGGGAAAACTGGGAAATACTGGGTTAGAAGTCTTTTTTTGTAGTCATGGCTATCTCAATGCTAGTGGCCCTCACCTCTCACTCTCATCTTTCCACTTTTACATGGAGCATTCAGAGTACTCTGAAACCCATATTCTACACGTAGATTGCTGCTTTTATTTAGAATCACTGTCCATCCTCATAAGAACAGAAGATATTAAAGGAAAATTATAACCTTGAAGAAGTAACATATGTTCCAACAGACTTTTAGGAGGTTGCACTGAGCACTTCTGGGGCTTTTGACCAGGCAATGTAAATATTCCTGTCTGGGCCAACCATTCAAATCCAGAGAGGTGTGGGGGAGGATTCCTTTGTTGGTAGCAATGGATGATTCCTGAGAAAGTTTTAAATCCAATGTAACGGGCAGCTAAGCATTGTTCAGCTGAAGATTCAGGGTTTGAAGTCTACATTTAGTCTCAGAGCTTTTAGGTTTAAAAGAAGGCCGGAGTGAAAGGACCAGATATCTGAATAACGATTTGTGCTCTCAATTTGCCAATAACCTAGTTATTTCTGCAAAGATGGGGTTCTCTCTTATTAAATGATAGTTCACTGAGACTTTTCTAATTGGTTTGAGTTCTCCTGAATATCACTTAAAAACTACCGGTATGGTGGCTCACACATATAATCCCAGCACTTTGGGACGCCGAGGCAAGTGGATCACTTGAGGCCTAGAGTTCGAGACCAGCCTGGTCAACACAGCAAAACCCTGTCTCTCCAAAAAATACAAAAATTAGCCCGGTGTGGTGGCGCATGTCTGTAGTCCCAGCTACTTGAGAGGCTGAAGCACGAGAATCGCTTGAACCTGGGAGGTGGAGGTTGCAGCAAGATCATGCCACTGCACTTCAGACTGGGTGACAAAGCAAGACTATGTCTCAAAAAAAAAAAAAGTCCATTCTATGTACACCTCTCTTCCTTGGAAAACCTCATTGCTATAGTTATCATTTCAAAACATTGTCCAAGGGATCTTGATGATGCTATTAAAAACAAAGACCTGAAGTTGGAAAAAACTTTAGTGATCTTCTCAGATAACCCTGACCCAAACTACAGCACCTCCCGAACCCTACCTTCCAACATAAGAATAAAATTCTCTTTTCTTTCTTTTTGATCTTTGTATTTCCCTATTTGATAATGCCTGTGGTCTGGGTTCAGTTAGATCAGTGTTTCTAAAATTTTAGAAGTTTTTAAAACTGTAATGTGCAACAGAATCATCTGGAGGGCTTATTAAATACAGACACTAGGACCCGGGCCCAAACCCCAGTGGATTTTTCAGTGGGTCTGAGGTGGGTGGAGCTGACATTTTGCATATCTAAGGAGTTTCCAGGTGCTGGTAAAACTGATGTGACTGATATGGGGATCACACTTCGAGGAACACTAAATTAGATGCTTAAGCATGAAAGGTTAAGAAATGTCTAAAGACTGAGGTCCAGTTCGCAGCCAAAGTTTTAGTTTCTTACACTACACGTCTGCCTTCATTTCAAAAGTTCTTGGTAGAAAGTACCCTCATAAAGCTCTCTGGTTCCCTGGACTATCCTGCCTTCCAATATATTGAGGAATCCTAGAGAAGGAGGGGGCATGATGTAGACACATTCATTCATTCCAGGGTTCAGTAATACTTATTCACAGGAAGCTCTGAAATACAGCCTCCATGGTTCAATCTGAAGTTCATTTTGTAAAGATAACATTTAAGCATTTCATTTTGTAGATGAAAATCCTGTACCAAAACAGGTCATGGGACTTATCCAAAGCCATGATGCTGGTAGCGACTGGCAGAGCTGCCCCTAGAATCCAGGCTTCTTGCCTGGTCAGCTTCTAGTAAAGAGTCCTCTAACAGGCCAGGCTCCCTGATCAGATGTCACATTTTAATCATCTATATCATATATTTTCCTCATTTGAACAGAAGACTCCTAAAATATAGTTTGATAATAGCAGCTATTACTATGCATGCATTTTAAAGTGAACAAAAGGTATCAGTGAGCTTTTTTTTTTTTTTTAAAGCATCACCATCCTATTTATACTACCTTTCCATGTATTTATAGGTTACAGATTACCCTTAAGCATTCTGATCTTAAAAGAGTAACCAACACTCTAAATGACTATTATTCTCAGGGGATAAAGACAATTCATTTTGTAATCTTTTTGTCTTACATCATACATAACCTCTTGCATCTTACTGAATCAGGCTTTAATTGTAGGTGGATTCTTTTGAATCCATTGTTTAGCTATGCAAAATTTTTTTAGCAATTAGGAGCAAGGCAAAATGTTCCTTCCCCTTACTTAATAAGACATTATTTCAAAAGAAGGAGTGCAAAGATTGAAGTACTATAGATCATAACTTAACCTGGTTTATGACTATGACATATGAGAAAGTTAATTACCCCCGCCCCCCACCAAAGTTTCTTTAGCAATGCACTGAGATACAAAGACTTCATGACAACTTAAATTGTTTCTTAATGAATAAATTAATTTAATTACAAGTTATAGCATGGAATTTCATTTTCTAATGGGCCTCAAACACAAGTGGTTGTAAAAAGTTATTTTGAGATCAAAATGACTTTGGTTCTGGACTGGTTTTTGCCAGCTTGTTACCAGCTAAGAAATCAGCCATTTATTCCTTAGATGGGTCAGAAAAACTAACATCCTTCCCATGCTGGGCTCATCCCAATCCACAAAATGTTAAAACCCAACCATCCTCTATAAAACTTATGTAACTGAAACTTTACTTGCTGAAAATTTTTGCAGGAGAAAGTTGAACACGTAAGGTTTCAGTTTTAAAAAGGCATCCCACTATCTCACCAGATGAAAATGTAAATGCATATTAGAAATAATTCACTCAACGTTAGTTAATTTTTGTGAGTCATTCTCACTAACTTCTTGCTAATGATCTGTCTTGGCAGCAAATGGTTCCATCTAAACTCCTCTTCAATGCTCCTTTATTCATTTCAAGGAAAGCATTTAATAATGGGCAAATGGCAAATAATTAAGCAAAACACCAAAAACTTGCCAGTCAACTCCACAGAGAAATTGCCTCCTTTCCCCAATAAGTTTCCAATGAGAAAGGATCAGAGAGTTCATTAATGTGTAACCAGCCTGCAGATTCTGGGACACCCACACATGCAGTAAGTTGCAGGCTAATGATTAAAGTCCACCTCATAAACCAAAAAAGGTCAGCCTTTCTAGCTGTCAAGAAGGTGGTGACTTGAACCACAGATCAATCACCATTCACATCAAAGAAGAGGTGAAGCCAGTAAAACAAACCCAGCTGGAAAAACCTTGTCCCTTCATGTGATATCACCCATTAAAAAAAACAAAAACAAAACCCATTACTTCCTTCCCCGCCCCATTCCATATTGCAAAATGTGGCAAATATTTTATCCTAATGAACTTTCTTTGGAAACCAAATCAAACAATACCAGACTCTATACAAACCATGATAACATACTGCCTGTGCTAGTAATGGACCTGAAATGAAGCTGAAAATGGGATGAGAATTTAACTCTTAAGGGAAATTCTTTTTTAATTCCTCACCCAAAGCTGTAATTTAAGCCTATCATTTAAATATCTTTGATTTATTAAGTTATTTTCACTAGTAATTACTACTTTTAAAACTCTGACAATCTTTTCATATTATATAAAGTAAAATAAATACATTAACAATCTGTATTAGTCCATACTCACACTGCTATAAAGAACTACCTGAGACTGGGTAATTTATGAAGAAAAGAGGTTTAATTGACTCACAGTTCTGCAGGCTTAACAGGAAGTGCAACTGGGAAGCCTCAGGAAACTTACAATCATGGCAGAAGATTACGGGGAAGCAAGCACCTCTTACCATGGCAGAGGAGGAAAGAGAGAGAGTGAAGGGGAAGTGCTACACACTTTTTAACTATCAGATCTTGTGAGAACTCACTATCACAAGAACAGCAAGGGGGAAATCTGCCCCCATGATCTAATCACCTCCCTCCAAGCCCTTCCCTCAACATGGGGGGATGACAATTCAACATGAGATTTGGGTGGGGCACAGAGCCAGATCACATCACAATCCAATTTGGATGATAGCTGCCACAGTAACTGTAGTAGACTTGCAAGATAGTAACAATCATTGTCTTGTCAAATGGCAGCTCAGTGCAAAAGATTAATATGTGCCAATGAGTGAACCACACAGCCAACCAGTCATTACCATATTGCTCAACCCCTAAGTGGAAGAAAGTTACAAAATAAATGATGTGAAGTCTCCACAGCCCTTTTCCTTGAACTCTACTGGTCATCTGTTCTATTCCACTACCAGAACATTCTGTCATCCAGGTCTGAATCCCTCCCACCTTTTAAAGGCACTTTTCTACTTGCCGTCTTGTAGTTCATGTATGTTCCTATCTCCCAGACTATAATAAATGCCCCTTGAAGGCAGAGACTCTTTTGTGGAACAAACATTGCCTAGCATAGCACCCTGCATGTAATACGTTTACTAGGGAGCATATCAATATTGCTTTCACATGGAGTTTCTAATTCAACCCTCCCAGAGACTTGGTCACATGGTTTGACAAAAGCTTAATGATTTGCTCATGGCCTGAAAACTCCTACAGAACAGAGGTAGAACTGAATGTAGGACTGCAAATGCCACACTCACATTCACTGACTTTCCCTTTACCACCAAAGCAAGCACTGGTCTTACCTCTCAAGCACAGCATCACCTATCAGCAAGCTTCATGGAAGGCTATGAGAATCAGCCTGTTATCAGGTCTGCACCACACTCTCTTTTGTGGACCAATGTCCTCATGGAGTTAGATCTGAGTTTCTCAACCTCAGCACTCTTGACATTTTCCATGGATAATTCTTTTTTGGAGGGGGCTGCCTTGTGTACTGCAGGATATTAAGCAGCATCTGTGACTTCTACCTATTAGATTCAAGTAGTAGCCTCATCTCCCAAATTGTAACAATCAAAAGTGTCTCCAGACATTACCTAACATCTGGGGGAATGGGGCAGGTGGGGAGTTCAAACCAGCTAGGAACCACTGGGCTGTTGCAGAGGCCAGGTTTACCTATCATGGGGGTGGGCATACAACCCAAATTGTCACCCAGAGCATCCAACACTCTTCCCCACTCCCTGATTAGTCCATGAGTATATGTTATCAAGGCAGGGCCAATCAGTAGGTGTTTTTGGTGGAGAGGGCATTGGTAAGAAGATTGGAAGAGTGAGAAATCCTCACTCATGAGATCAACGGCACTTTGTAGTTTGGTTTATACTGGTTTGACTTGAGATGCTGAATCTTGCAACCTAGAGAGGCCTGATAATCTATCCACTGCATCACTGTAACGCACGAGGTCCAACATGGGCTTCCCTTCCCATGAGTGAAGCACAGAGTGAAAGCCCAAGTCCTTTTCCAGATCAGCATGCTCTTATATACACTGGCATTTCCTGCCTTGTGCCCATATAAGTGCTGGCCCCTCCACCAGAGATCCTCCCCCAATGCCAGCACGCCTCACTTTCTCCGGTTCTAAATTCAATGTGGCCCTCCCTGACATTCTCTTTGCAGGAACACCCCCTGCCCACCTCCAGGGACACAGTAGTCACCATCTGACATGCTATATATTTCCTTGTTGTTTATCTTCACCCATTACACATTATCAGATCATGAGGGCAGGGACTTTGTCTCCATTGTGCACATGTTGGGCATGCAAACAGGTGTGCAATAAATGTATTTTGATTAAATGAATAAATGAATCTATCAATCCAAGATGTGGTTTGAGGCTGGTTATCTTCATTTCCATGAGCATAAGGCTTAGCAATTTCAAATATTTAAAGACGAGTCAAAACCATCTCTGTTCCAGGTAGTCCCTCCTGTAGGCAAACACAAAAGGATCGCAGTCCACCTTGAATCAGGAGAGAATCTCAGTGTAAAAACAATACCAGGAGCTCGCAGTTCCTGCTTTGTCACCATTTCTGCATGTCCCCTCCCCCCCCAACTCCCCACCACAGTAGACTCCTCACTGGTTCTTCATCAGTGGGACAGGGAGGCAAGAAATCCAAGTTCCGACCAAGCAATCATATTACACCTAATCAGTATGCACAAGATGACAAATCTTGATGCAGCCAAATTTGACAGAAAAGGGAAAATTTCAGTATGGTGGGAGAGAGCCAGCCATAAGACTCCCCATCACATGTTTGTTGAGAAGCAGACAGTTCATTTTGCATTCAGGGCACAGGAGAATTATGGACAGACATCAGAGTTTGGGTCTAGCTCACGTCTCTTACTCAGTGCCTTTCATCTGGATTTGCCAGTCTCAAGTTTTCCATTTCTGCATCTGGGCCTCTTCATCCAGACTGGGTTTTCCCTTGCTGCACAGTCATCTAGTTATATTTGGTGATTTAAGCTAAGAACATTTCACATCGTGACTCCTTGTTCATCAAATACTCAACAAATATTTACGAAGTTCCTACTACATGCCAGGCTCTGTTCTAGGCTTTGAGGAAACATCAATGCACATGAGAGATAAATGCCCTGATGTACCACCGAAGAATGGGGATCTCTTACCACTTTGCACGTGGACATCATTTACTGTCTGTCTGGTTAGACCTTCCTATGGGTGAATTAACATTTTAGTGGAACACACTGGAGGCATGGCAAAGTGATTAAGAATGCATTTCAATCAACCCAACATGGTCTAAAAAAAAAGTAATAAGCATAATCTACACCCATACTTTAGTACCTGATAAGGTTGTTGGGAAGATTAAATGAAGTGCTTCAAATAGGAAACTAAAAATGAAAAATTTGAGGCAATCACCATGATTAGATACTCTGAAGCAAAAAAGCTTATGCAAATCATCCCACAACCCCATAACGGCTCCTGTACCAACTCTCGTTTCTCCCAGGAAAGTTCAAACTTGGTCACCACTGAATATGCCCACTCAGGTCAACTACACACTAGAGGAGCCAGTTGGAAGCACAGCCCCTCTACATCCCTCGGGTGAACTGTTGGAGAAAACTGAACATAAAATCAGAAGCTCTTAGCTGATGCAGTAACAGAGTGGTGGGCATGAGCCAGCATCATCCCAACATTGATTCTTTACCTCTAAAAAGTGGTTTTCTCCAAGGCAAAATTGGTTATTTGGGGTCGATAGCACTTTTGCCATGGTTTTCAACACACAAGCAGCAAGAGCTTTCCCCTATGCTTCGTATAACTTTTCCCTACTAAACCAGGACCCAGGAAGCATGATGGTGGAAGGAGGCATGGGAGTCAGAAACTTTTGTGAAAGACTTGGTTATGTATTCTGGCAAGTCATTTCCTTTCTCTGGATCTTGGTTTCCTCAACCCCACTGGATTAGATCAGGGGTCAACAAACATTTTTCTATTAAGCGTCAGACTAAATATTTTAGGTTTTCTGGGCCATACAGTCTCTGCCATGACTATTCAACTCTGTCCTTGTAGTGTGACAACAACTGAAGATAAGACAAAAGTAAATGGACATGGATATATTGTAGTGAAACTTTATTTACAAAAAGAGAATGCAGGCTGGATTCAGCCAGAGAGTCATAATTTGCATACCATTGGATTAGATGATCTATGAGTGCCTTCTAGTTCCAATTTTCCATAACTTGATTGTATCAATTCACTTCCCACCTGACCTTATAGAAAGTCTTAAAGGCTAGAAATCCTAGGTTAAAATTAAAAGCTCTGGAAGTAACAGCAATCATTTATTAAGTGATTGCTGTGTACCAACTATTATACTAATGGCTTTAATGTGGTTTATCTCATTTCATTTTCAGGGCAATTTGTTGAGGTAGATATCATACTTAATCTATTTTATGGGTAAAGAAACTGAGACTTCAGCAGTCTAAATCCATTCTACATCATATAACTGGTAAGTGGCAGAGCTAAAACTGGAACTGATGTCTGACTCCTGAGTCCTTGTTCAAAAGTATTAAACTAAGGGACTATCACACAGCTGTTCAGACATCTACCTCTGCCGGTCGCCCGACCCCCTTCTCCAGTTACTCTCTCATGAACCCTCAAGAAGTTCACATGAGAAATCCTATTTTTGCATGTCACATACATTAAAAGTCTGGCCTAAAAATAACACCCAAGTTCACTACTCCAGATGATGAATTGTTTTTTAAAGCATAATAACTGGTTCTTTGACTGGCTCAAGACCTTATGGTGGCTAGAATACCTTCAACATGCCTTATTTGGAAGGCAACCACCAGACAAGAAGTGCTGGATCTGCTGATGGAATCTGCAATTTCTCATCCAGGCAAACACAGCCCTATTTAAAGAATTCTTTAAACTAAGAAGGGGGGAAAAATCAAGGACTTACTTCTTAACACAGTTTATCACAGTTAAACTAATCATAAACAAAACTCTCAAGAAACAGTGACCTTGGAAAAAAAATCAAAGGGTAGCATGGAATGTGCATGAGATCCTCTGGCCAGTGTCATGGGAGGCATTTCAAGGTGAGGCGCCTGCTGGAGCTCCATCAACGCCTGTGCACTGTCTCACTCTCTGAAACCTCAACAGAGTTTCCCTGTGAGATGGGTGATTACTAATGCAGTCCCTTTGGGGCCTTCAGATGGATGGAGGTTTGTAATAATGCAGGTATATATTTCAGTGCAGCCACAGCTCCCTTCCTCTTGCTTGGTGGCAGATGCTGCAATCTCCAGAGAGTTCTAGTGTCCACAGCAAGCACAGTGAAAATGTTAATGCAACAATTTGATAAATATTTAATGGCTCCTTCCTTAGCTTGCTGATACGATTAAGCAGGAGCCTCATTACTAAAACCTACTTTTGCCTCCTCTTTTATTTATGAGCTTGATTCCTTTACACTAACACACAGTCAGGTTTGGACAAATTGAAGTCAAGAATACGGTGGGAAGAGGAACCAACAACTCAATACCAGACCATCAAAACTCAGTGCAAGTCAGCTTTTGGCAAGAGGTATTGTTCCTGTCTCCCAAGGCGACAGACGAGACTGAAAGGGAGCTAGACAAGAAAGCTCCTAGATGAGAAGCAGCCCCAGGAATACAGATCAGCTGTTTTCATGGTGATGGTGATGTTTGGAAGGTGAGCAAAAAGGCAGGGACCCTCAATCTATTTCTCACTTTCTAAGGCCAGGACTATTTATTATTAGAGTATATTATACATTTGACCAACAATAATTTCTCTTCATGAATTTTTGTACTTTCCACCCAAGTGGTCCTAGTCATTTTTCAAGCCCAGCTGAAATGTCATCACCTCTTGGAAGCTTTCTCAATCCCTCTCAAGTCAAAATTAATCATTTCTTCTGTTGTAAACCCATGTGTTTTGCTGATAAGGTTATCATAGCTTTTCTCTCACAGTCAGAAATAGTACAGTTGAAAATGAAGACTTGAGTCCAGCTACCTGGGTTTACCACTTACCAGTTGTGTGGTCTTAGGCATGTTGTAAAACCTCTCAACACCATATTTACTTATCTTTAAAAATGTAATGATGATGATGCTCCTACAGGACTGTAGTGAGATCACCGGAGATAAATGCTTCAGTACCTAGCAAGCATTCAGATACTCTCCCTAACAGTTAGATACATACATGCACATATGTATGTAGAAAGAACCTGAAAGCTCCTATCTACCTCCTGCATCTCCCCATTTAGGATAAAAAACTGTGAGCCATGCTGGCCAAATTCCAGGCCAGAGTAATGAGTAGGGTCACTTTAAAAGGTCACATGCCCAGTTACTGCATTCTTTCCATGTTCCATGTCTTCCCTCCATGCACAAGTTTTCTCTCTGTGTACATGCCTGAGCTTGTTGGTCACTGCACTTACTTCTTGGTCCATGTGACTAGAGAAAAAGTTTGGTAGAATCTCAAGATTTGCATTTATATTTAGGAGACATTAGGAGGCCCTATGTAGGTTTCAACCTCAGCCATGTGCCCTGATTCAGCTTTTACAGGGCCCTCCACTAAAGGGGAATGTTGCCATTCTTCCTTATAGGTTCTTTGGAAGCATCTTTGGAGGGAGCAAGGGTTTATTCAAATCAAGCGCACACTTCATTCTTAACATGATGCATGTGGAACTCCTAGTGCTAGAGGGCACGTGCAGGGAGAGGGAGAGGAGTTTGGAGTTGAGCAGGCCTCAGTTCAAATCTCAATTTGCTGGCATAAGGCCTCAGGGGAGATGGAAATCTCTCTGGCACTCATTTTCTACCTTACTGAATATGATTGAGAACTCTAGTTACTCATCTCAGTATCTCTTCTTCCCCCTCAGTAGCAGGATTCCAATTTTTATCTAAGCACACTCAGGACTTGAGTAAACAACTGCATTTCTCAGCCTCTATTGCAGGGATGGGTGGTCATATGTCCAAGTTCTGTCCAAGGAGATGGCAGTAGCACTGGGTGTGACAAGGTGAAGTCTCCTTAAAAGAAAGTATCCGTGTACTGCTTTCCTGCTTTTTTTTCTTCTTACCGCCTGGAATGCAAACATGGTGGCAGCAGCTGAACTATGGAGCGACTCTGAGGAAGGGAGCCACATGCTGAGGTTGGCAGGGTAGGAGAAAAGCAAGCTGTGTCTCTGTGACATAGTGAAGCTGCTAGACTAGCCCTAGACAGACACCTTTAAACTTCTTTTACAGAGATACACATAAAGCCTTGACTCACTTATGCCACTATGGAGATTTTCACTGTTCTGTGCAGTCCAACTCAATCATTACTTACATATAAGGCTCAGCCAGAATGTAAATAAAACTATGACCTGCAAGCCAAGTCCAGTCCACAGCTGTTTCTGTATGGCCCATGAGCTAAGAGTGATTTTTATAGATGAACATTTGCAATCAATTTGATAATAGACAGTAACTATAAATCTTGCTTCCTCAAAAATGAATTCCATTCTTCTCATTAGTAGACCTGTATTTTGGAAAGATTATACTCAATTATTATTATTATATTTTGAATTTTGTCAAAAAATCTGTGGAAATTTGTTTTCTCATTATACAAGTACCTACATACTAGTGTTTATTTCACCTCTTGATTTGCATAACCTAAAATATTTACTATCTGGCCTCATACAGAAAAAGTTTGTTGACCCATGATGTAGAAAAGTCTCCAGCATGCTGCTGATCATAAAGGAAATACTCAATAAATGATACCTACTACTATAATTAAATCTCCAAAAGAGACTGGCACGAAGTTGCTCAACTATTTATTCATTTTTGTGAGATATTACAATCCTATAGAAAAGTATGGCTTAACTCTTTGTTGAACTTAAAGAGATAAAAAGTTTCCAGAGTCGACCTCACCCCTTCCAAGCATCTCCACTTTCTTTCCTACTTCATGGACACTAGGCAAGAAAAAATAAACAGGACAGCATAACAAAGACACTTAGAATGCACTGTCTCCCATGTCTCCCTCCCCACCCTTCAGTCACATATGCATTTTAAAGGCCACCTAACACAAAGGGACAAAATGGATGTGACAAAGGGGTTTTTGGCACAGAGCCTAATTTCATTTAAATTTCTCTGGAATGGTTTGGTAACTGAGCCTAATATCCATCATATGTTTCCCCAATAATTCCAGAATTGACATGTGTAAGTTGCCAACCTGGTACCCATTAATGGAACCCTGGGAAAAGGCACATACATGATTTTACCATTCGACACATCGTAGCAATGCTTCATCCAGGACCAAACTCAATTTTAGGATCCAGAAAAACTCTCCCACACATGTATCACTATGAGCTGTTGAAACATGAGTTTCAGCCTCCCCCCCATTTAAGAAAAATTATTTGTCAGAGTTAAACCAGTGGTTCCCAACCTTTTTGGGCAATGGTGCCAAGCTTCTAGCTCATATTCATATCACTCTGCCAGTCTATGCCAACTCCTCCTTTCTCCACCCTTTTGTTCCCAACCCTCAGTTGGACATGCTCTAATCTATAAGACAGTTTGGACTGCTCCAAATACCAGGGTGGGGAGTATGAAAGGGGAGTATAGGATCAGTTCAGTGAAGGCCTGATGAAGAAGAAAAGGGATATGTGCAGGCCATCACGTCTCTCCTTAAGGCAGCCAGGGAAGAAAAGGCTGACTTGGCACCGACAGTGGGGGTGTGAGCAAGTGAGTGAGGTGGCCCTGAGTGGGATGCAGAAAGGTGGAGTTGTGTCTCTAGCAGGGCGTTTACTTCTTTAAAATTACCACATCCAGTCCCAACCCACTGGAAGGCAAGCCAAGGGGAAAGTCTTATGGAAAGAGTGGTGGCTCAAAAGACTTCAATACATCAAGAGAATGGAGGCATGGCCAATGGCTTGGGAAGGCAGTGGGTGGGCCAGGGGATGAGAACCATCCCTATTAATCAACTATTATCCTTTGCCATGGTTTGAATGTTTGTGTCCTTCTTTCTCAGATTCATAGGTTTAAATCCTAACCCCTAAGGTGACAGTGTTAGAAGATGGGGCTTCTGGGAGGTGATTAGGTCATGAGGACAGAGCACTCATGAATGGGATTAGTGCTCTTACAAAAGAGACCCCAAAGTGCTAGCTCTTCCCTTCTGCTGTGTGAGGACACAGCAAGAAGGCACCATCTATGAGCTGGAAAGAAGGCTCTCGTCAAACACTGAACCTGCAGGCACCTTGATCTTGGACCTCCAAGCTCCAGAACTGTAAAAAAATCTGTTGATTATTAGCTACTTAGCTTATGGTATTTTGTCACAGCAGTCCAAACAGACTAAGATACCCTTGGTTATAAGAAGCTCTCATGTTGCAAAGCATCTGAAGCAGTTAGCGGGTGGGGGTGGAAGAGGTCTGGGATGAAAGTATTGTGGATTTTGTCCCAGCATTGCATGCACTCCCAAAGGATACGTACTGGAATGTCTGGAACAGCACTTTTTATAATAGCCTCTAACTAGAAACTAACAAAACTCCCAGCAACAACGGAATGAATACATTTTGATCTATTTAACAATAGAACCCCATAAAACAACTAAAAGGTAGGATCTACAACTACACACAAGAAAACAACTGGATCTCACAAACAATGTCGAGTGAAAAAAGCCAGGCACGTAAGAGTACAGATGGTATAATTCCCTTTATGTAAGGTATAAAAATTGGTAAAATCTATGATGTTAGAGATCAGGAGAGTGGTTAGAATTAAGGAGATGGAAGGGCGAGTGCAAAAAGGGCTTGTGGGCACTGGTAATATTTTATTTCTTAATTCTGTGTGCTGGTAACGTTGGTGTGCTGGTAAAATTTCATATTAGTTTATGAAATTTCACTGACTTGAACACCTATGATATGTTTACTCTCCTGTATGGATATAATATACTTCAGTGAAAAAATCTAGAAGATATAATGTGGCCTTTGAGAGATCTGGAACCCTCAGTATGCTAATTTTGAAAGGATCCCTGACTATTCTTGGTCAGAGTTAGGCTTAATCACTTCATTTGACAATAAGACTCAAAGAAGGAACATGAAAACAGTGGCAGCAACACAGCAGTAGTAAAAATATACAACAATAAGCCAATATTTACTAGATAGTCACTTGTGATAAGCACATCACAAGTTTTATCTCATTTAATTTTATAATACCCCTATAAAGTATTCGGGTATATCCCGCTTCATAGCTGAAGACACTAAAGTTCAGAAGGGTGAGGAAATGGGCCTGACTCCTGATTTAAATACCCTTTTTGCCTCTTTATGGGACTGAGGAGTTTGTGGCTAAGCGAGAACTTGATCCAAGTCTCTTAATGCTTGAGTCAATATGCCTCTGTGGTAGGTTGCAAAATGGCCTCCCAAAAATACATCCATGTCCTAATCCCCAGAATCTCAAAATTATAACATATTTGGGGAAGAAGCCCTTGCAGATATAATCAAATTGAGGATTTTGAAATGAACAGATTATGTGGATTATGCAAGTGTGCCCTCGATGTCATCTTAAGTATCCTTGGAGAGGCAGAGGGAAATCTGACACATGCACAGACGAGAAAGCAATGCGAAGATGGAGACAGATACCGGAGTGATGCAGCTGTAACCACGGAATGCCAAGGATGGATTGCTGGCAGCCACAAGAAGCAGGGACAGACTCTTGCCCAGAGACAGCCAACACCCTATCTTTCAAACTTCTGGCTTCCAGAACAGTAAGAGAATAAATTTCTGTGGTTTTAAGCCACCAAGATTGTGGTAATTTGGTACAGCAGCTAGGAAATGAACACTCTCCCCATTATTGAAGCATCACACAGCAGCATCTGAAGAGCGCTCTACAAAATGACAACAGGTGTCCTTGAAAAATATCACAGAATCACACAGGTTTGGGAAACAATGTTAAGTGAGTTTCTTTATGATTGGACTTTTCAGGCCCTTTGTCATGCTTATTGTCCTTACGTATCTTTGAGAGGGAGATATGGTATCACAGACTTTTCTAAACTTGACCAGTCTCAGAACTCACTTGTGAGGCTCCCCTGGCATGTTCTCAGAAGTGCTGCATACACCATGCTGAATGCACTGACAGGACCCAAGAGGGAACAAAGGCCTGAAAAGCTAAGAGTTATCACTTTGCCAAGCTCACGATTATTCTTTTAAAGCCCCCTAACACAGTGCAGTAGCTATGAGGGCAACAGTTGGACTAGATAATCTCCATGGTGCATTCCAAATTGAACATTCTCTAATTCTTTATGTACAGCCACAGTTCTTGCCCATGGCAGACAGTGCTAATCAATCGCAGCACTATTTCCCTAAGGTCTGAAGGGGCCGCTTTAATCCATTAAACCAGAGCTGCAGGCAAATAAAACCTCTGTTCTATTCCTGTCTTGGTAACTCGATGTACAGTCCAAATAAATAAACCATGGCTTGTGGGTTTTCAGAAATGCCTGTATTATTCTCTTCTTGTCCAGGGAAGGACATCCTCTTCCCCACCAATATTTGTTGATGTTTTTTTCCACTTTTAAAACATGCAACACTTTGCTCTAATTTTTAAATTAGTACTCCACTAATAACATTCAGTGAGAGGTTGTGGCTTTTGGGGCTGGAGAGAAGAGCAAGTTTTGGGCACTAAACATACAGTTCAACCTTTGTTCTCTGGGAAAGATACTCTCTGACAGATTAAAAAAATATATATGTTTACTGCATTCTGAGTTCCAAAGCCATTTGTGGGAGTTGTAGTGGATCTTAAAAACTTTTGGATCTCAAATCAATTCCCAGAACAGCTGCATCTGATCAGACTTCCTAGGCAGGAGAGTTCAGAAGCTTGGGATATTCAGAGAAAACCATTAGCTGGGGGGTGCAATTTTTAAAAGGTGATGAGACACTCAGGCCTTGCTTGTACTCAGTGCTGAAATAACGCTTCCCTCCAAGGGGTTTACAGACCTCCACAAGGGGCAACTATCATTGACCTGGTTTACGATTAAAAAAAAAAAGGAAGGCTCAGAAATGTGAAGCGCATGGACTTAGCAGCATTGGGAAGCACAAATCTTTACATCCGTCAGGAAGTAAGAGGGAGATGAGGAAAGGAGGAGAGTGAGTAATAAAAATCATTTTTAAATGTTTAATTTGCTAACAATTTTCTTGCAGTTGCTATGTTAGACACTGGCCGAGGTACCAGTTAACCAGTCGGCCAAAATTTATTTAGGGTACCCCTCCTAGAAGGAAGGTACTGTCAGATGGGATTTAAATGATGCAATCCTTGCCTTTAAGGGACAAGGAGGAATAGGGACAGGCTTGTCATACTGAAAATAAAATATTTTTGATCTTGAAAAGTGCTTTGGAGAAAAGTTAGTATGATAATGTAGCCAAGAAAAATGTGGGCTGTGAAGTGTAGACATGGAACAAGCCTAGGCAGGAAGCACTCTTGACAGAAGGACATTTAAGCGAAGACCTCAATGATGAAAAGATGTTAGGCAGGCAAAGTCCTAGTGGAGAGCATTCCAAGCAGAAAGAACAGGAAGTACAAGGGCCCAGAAGTAGGCAGAAACTTGGGCTGGCCTGTGGCTGAAGCACAGGTGCTAGTAGCCAGGTAGGGAGATGCCCTGGAGGGCTAACCAAAGGCTAGAACTTGCTAAGGTGCGACAATCTCACAGGCCATGGCTAAGTGTTTGAGTTTTGTCCTTATTGCAATGTGAAGCTGTCTGAAGCTGTTAAATAGGTACTGTTATGATGTGATTTAAGCTTCAGAATCACCAGGTGTTTGGGAAGGTTGTCAAGTTATCAAGGTGAAAAATGATGGCAGCATGCACTAAAGTTGTACCTGTGGAGATTGGAGATACATATATTTTCTATCACATTTTTTTTTTTTACAGAGGTATAATTTACATATAGCAAAATGCATAGACCTTATATGTAGGGTCTCATCAATTTTGAAAAATGCCCATATCCATGTAACCCATACTCTACCAAGACATCAAACATGTTCAGCACCCCAGGAAGTTACCTCAAGCTCCTTCCTAGTCAGTCCTCCCTCCCTCTCACCCTCACCTGCTACAATTTGGGGTATATTTTTGAAGTAGAACTGAAAGGACTTATTCCCATTGGATTTGATATGGGAGAGTAAGAGAAAGAGAAAAATCAAAGGTGCCAAAAGTTTTTAGCTCAAACAACTGGGTACCTGGAGGTGCCGTTTGTTGACACAGTCAAGGTTTGAGGAGAGGAAAAAAGCTAGCACTATGTTTTGACACAACAAGTCTGAGAAGCCGATTGGACATCTAATGAAGATGCTGAGAAGAGATGTGTATATATGTCTGGAGCTCAGGAGAGAGGTCCAGACTGGAGGTGTGGCTCCACTAGTCAAGGAGTACAGTGTAACATGAAGCCATGGGCAGGATGACGTTAACAAGGGAGCAATAAAGTTGAAAAGGACATGAGCAAGCAGGAAGGAGACAGAAGCGGCTGACCTGGAAAAAACAAAAACTAGAAGAGGAGAAAGAGCAGCAAAGGGAATGGCGGAGGTGGGTGGATCATGAGGTCAAGAGATTGAGACCATCCTGGTCAACATGGTGAAACCCCGTCTCTACTAGAAATACAAAAAATTAGCTGGGCATGGTGGTGTGTGCCTGTAATCCCAGCTACTCAGGAGGCTGAGGCAGGAGAATTGCCTGAACCCAGGAGGCGGAGGTTGTGGTGAGCCGAGATCGCGCCATTGCACTCCAGCCTGGGTAACAAGAGCAAAACTCTGTCTCAAAAAAAACATGGAATGGAGAGGTAGGAGGAAGATAAAACAAGGAGGAGACAGAAAGTTACAGAAAGAAGCAAGAGGAGGGAATGATCCACTGAGGCAAACCATGCGGACAGGCAGAGGGCAACCTTGACATCTCTTAACATATTTAACCCTCCCTAAAACTCTGTAGGGTAGGAGTCCCAATTATTTCCATTTTACAGACAAGGAAACTGAGGTTCAGAGATGAAAGTGACTTGTCACATGACTAATAAGTGGTGGAGCCACCATTTTGAAGATCAACAGCTTCCCCCAAGGGTGTTCTGCAGCACATTAAGAGGCGAGGCTGAAAGGAGGTTCCAGGGTCACATTAGCACAGAACATGCAACATCAAGGCTAAACAGGTTTCTCTACTCCAGGCCTTCTTAGAGCCTTTGAATTGTGATTGCTCAAGAGGGAGATGTAAAATATCATACATTCCACACACACAGCACCTTTTTTTGTTTTCTTTTTTAGAAGAGCAATTAACGAAACAAGGGTTCCCAAGATCACAGTAAGAGAACCACTGCTAGAAGGCCACGTGAACAAGTTTTCAAAATGTTTTTAAACAAAGTCCAAAGCGCTTCTCGGACATTGCATCACTTGTAACCAAAGGAGAAAGGGTCAACGCGAGCATACCATTTTACGGATAATGAAGGCAAGGCTCATGAGGTTAAGTGGTCTGTCCTGTATCCACGATCCTGCAGCAATTAAGCAAGAAAAATCAGTCCTGGTCCATGTGCCCCAAAGAGTGAGAGAAATCAGGTCAGGCCAAGGGAGAATCAGGCAAGAAGCTTAAATGAGGCTTCTTACAGTCTCTGCCTCTCCTCTTTACAATATTCTCTTTACGTTCACTTTCCATAGGATTCTACCCAGAATAGGGGGGTATACAGAGAATGGAGGAAGGGCTGTAAGTGGGCTCAGCTCATGAGCATTAGGAAATGGTTTCAACTTTCTTGGGCTGTGTAGGGTGGGGTCTTGTGAAAGGATCCTATGGGAAGCATTACGGATTGGAGGAAAGAAAGTGGCACCTATACCCAGGTGGAAAGGGCCCTCGATGGAAACAGAACTGTCTTAAGAATTCCAAAAGCTGGGGAAATTAAAAGCACTTCACAGCCAACCAGCCTTGTCTTGGGTCATCTTGGTTCAGCACTTAAAGAACCCAAGGCAAATCAGCTGGACACTCCTCAAGCTGTTGCTACGAGGACCTCCACCCCATGTGGTCTCCCTCAATTCTGTCATGGTGGATTGTCTAAATGGAGACCTCGTGGACTGCTGTCTACAGAGGGCCAGCATCCTAGAAAAGCAGCCTTCGGCAGAGTGCCACCAGGGCAGTGGAATCGTGGTTACTAGGTACAAATCATAAAGAGAAGACTGCCCCCCGTTCTAATTCACCAAGAGCAAATGCTTGAGAGCACGGACTGCATTTAAGAAGCAACCCAGGTAGATGCTTGGAGCTGGACAGTTGTAGGTCCAGGTCCCCTGCATGGTCACTTGGTAGCCTTGTGTCCTAGGGGAGTTACCGAACCTCTTTGACCTTATCCTTACTCATCTGTGAAATAGGCTGGCTAATGGCACCAAGCCCCATAGGGTTGTTGTAAGGATTTTTCAATAATAAAGAACAAACAGCAAAGAGCTTCTCAAGATAAAGTCCAAGGTTCCACCTGGATATTTCTTAAATGCAGATTTCAAATCATACTACAGACCTGTGAAACAGACTCCCTGAAGGATACCCCTATGCACTGTAAAGTCTGAGAAAGACTGGTAACACATTTAGTCTGTGCTTGGCAAAAGCTCAGTAAGTTAACAGGCATCATTCTGTTTATTGCTGTTATCATTTATAATATGTCAAGATGAGATCTCTTCTGCAGCCTGGACAACTTAGTGTTCAAAATTAGAATTTATCCAATGTCTAACTCAACAGATGTTTGCTCATCCCCAGAAGCCTGAACAAAGCCTCAATCATCAGAAAATATAAAATAAAATCAGTGACTAATTACAGCAGCCTGGGTGAATGCAGAGTAATCTTTTGCAAATGTTTCCAAGAGATCAAATACTAGTTGTTTTAAAGAAAAAGGAGTAAGAAGCAAATTTCCAAAGATGTGATAAGCAATGTCACGTACACACTCCCTGTGGATTGGCATCTTGCCTGGGAAGGTGCTTTGTGAAGAGGGAGACCCTAATGATAGGTACAAAGATTTCTCTACACAGGCTGGCTGTTAAAAGTCAAATGTGACGCAATTCTCAAAGGCCTCTGGGCTAATCTTCCGGGGAGATCACTCATGAGTTTTCCCAGACACTGAGTCCCATAGTACCTGCGTCTGTTCCCTCTGCTACCCCTACATCTTCCATTCTTCTGGAAGTTGTCCAGATTACAATCTTTGCAAAAATGAGCCTTCTGCTGGTCACACAGAGGAGCAGGATATGAAAAGAGAAATCAGCAACAAAACAAAATGAAGCAAAAAGAAAACCAAAAAACTGCATGGTAATCAAATGCTAAGTATCCCAGAAAAGAATCCCTTGCCATTCAGATTTTGAGAAAATAAAAAATATCAAAGAAACTTTTTTGGAACATCACATTTAAACTCTCAATACAATTTCCATAAAGTCTCATTATATTCAACTAGGATTACCATTCTGTGTTTTAGTAGCTAAAAAAATTATTCCCTCTGCTTCCTTTCATTGACATCAGAATATCACACTGGGTTTATATTCACCCAGTGCTCTCCTGTTTTATGACAGTGCTAGGAAGTGCTTAATGTGACCGTACACTTTTCAGGAAAGCTTAAGAAAAACAGCTCGGGGAGCACAGCATCTCTGAGATTTGGTTTTCCAAATTATTTTTAAAAACCCACAGATCTCTGCACACAGAACTACACAAAGCAGCATGCATGTCCTTCGATTGCCCCTTACCATCTTTTCATTGCCCATTTTCTGTACTGTTGATGCACTTCAGGGCAAACCCAACACAGAACCACTTAGCCTGCTCTGCAAACAGCTCTACAAAGACCATAAATGTCACCACCAAATTGGTGAGTGCTAGTTCAAACCTTTGCATCTTTCTCATTCCTTGAGACATCTGTGTCCCTAAGGATAACAATTCTGGCTTAAAAGAAATCTTGGGAAAAGGAGCCAAGAGTTTTTCCTGTTGAAGCTAAGTGGGAGGAGGCTGGTGGGGAAGTGGGCTTGATAAAACTGTCTCAAAAATAAGTTCCATCTTAAGAAGCTCACAAAGGGAATGAGAGAGTTATTTCAGTTTCTTAAATGGAAGTACAACCCCAAACATAAAAAATAAAAGGCTTGTTGATGGAGAGGCTGAAAATCTCTGTGAGACTGAGGGTATCACTGAGGAAAGACTGCCTTGTAACAGAGCTTTCTTGTATTACACCCAAAGCTGTGTACCATCTGAGGCTGATTCAGGAAAATACTCAAATCTCCTGGTAATTTCCTGCAGACAGGACGTTTAATCATCTTGAAGCCTCCACCGCAAAAGGGGAAAAAAAAAATAGCTAAACCAAATGATTCACACTCTTAAAACGAATCTGCCTTCGGAACAAGAACCGTTTTCTGGTCTTGAAAAGCAGCCACGATTTGTTATTCTAACAAAGTGTTCCTTTCCTCCAAACAGAAATAAAAGTTGCTCAAGGAGGGCTTGTCCTGATTTCTGTTCTGCATTTCTTGAAACTTCCATCCAGTCAACAGTTTCTCCTGGCAGGTTCTCAGAAATCCAGGGAGAGCTGGGTAGGCAGTGACTAAGAACACAGGATCATTTTTATATGCCTCCCTAACCCCCACTTTTTGGCCCCATGGGAAGATGTTTTATTGTAGGATGAGCAGAATTAGCTGCACATATAAATTCTTCACTGGCCAGCTCACTTGACACCTTTATCTGAATTGCCCAATGGGCTGGGAAGATTTGGCAATTGATGATTTGAAAAGGAAAGACCAGATCTTCCCCAAGTGGTATTTGTTCTGTCTGTACAGACAGGGCCATGTCCATCTCTCTAATTACTCAACTAGCTGCACAGATAAAAACATCTGTGTACAGAAAGCAGGGAACTCAAAGTATACAAATGATTCACACCACCTAAACAACTGCAAATAAAGGCCAGCCCAGCAAAATAAGGGCTTCTAGAAGCCAAAATAATTTAATATGGGCGGAAATGGAATTTGGCAATCCACACATCAGACTCTGCTCCAATTTTGGAAGGCAAGTCTTCCAGCTGCCTCATCTTACAAAAAAAAAAAAAAAAAAAAAAAAAAGGGTAAACTGACCCTCTGCATTCGATTCTCAACCTCTTGCTCAGGTACACACAAGTGAACAGATGGGTGCGGGGATCTGAAACCACATCTTTTAAATCTTACCCAGCACCTTCCCACAATCTTTCTTGATTATTTTGGTTTTAATGTTTCCCAGGTCATGGCTCCCCAGGCACTCCAGATTTGTGTAATCCCAACCTTCACCAAGTCCTAACTCTTTCAGCATCTGAGAGGGTGCATTTGGTAATCTGGAGAGTAAGAATTAACCCTCTCATCTCCAAACTACACACTCCCTCATGTAGAGCTGGGAAGGGCCAGGAGAGGGGACTTCTCCACCTTCCCCAATTCGGAGAGAACACGTTCACAAATCCAGAGGTGCTTCCATTACTGAAGTCCACCAAGAAGCAAAGAAATGAATTTTTAAAGTTCTGGGAAAATAAACAACTTTTCTCTTTTCAGGGATATAAGCTCAAAATATAAAAGTATGTGGGAAGAAGTAAATAATGTTTTAAAGTAGATCTTTCGGGAGACTTTAAGAAATATTTTGAATAGAAAATAAGTCATTAACAGTAAATACCTTTTAAATATTTAAGGGAAAATGAATTCTAAGAGAATAAAGGCTATCTAAAAAGCAAATCCAGGGATGTTTTCATGTTCCCCCTTAAGAAGTCCTAATACAATAACACCACCATCCCCTCGTGATATTATGATTACCACTATTGGTTAATAAAGTGGCTGCGCGAAAGGTGGCCGACAGTCAGACTCTCGACACTCAGTTCACCAGGTCCCCACCGCGGGGCTCCTGACTCCCCTGTGTCTAGGTGGCAAAGCGCATCTCTCCCAGAGCTTAGTTTCCAGCTGCAAGGCCTCTTTTTCAGGGGAGTTCCTGAAACCTGGAGCAAACGTGTCCCTGCGCCCCCCTCCGTGCTCCCCGGCTATGGTGGGGGGCACTTACCCGGCTTAGCCTTGCATTGCTCCGACGCTGCGGCGCCTCCTCCGGCCCGGGAAACTGGGGCGGGGGTGTGGGGGAAGGCGGGGGAAAAGGGGGCTGGAGACCCAGGGGCAGGGGTAGCGGCTGCAGCTAAGGAGCCCAGCGGGGCGTCGGTCGCCAACTGCCCAGAGCAGGAGGGGGCCCTGCAGGGGCTCCACACAAGGGGGCTAACATTCCCGGAGCGGCTTCTGCTCTGTGCGCAGCTCCGGATCCAGCAAAATCACTCAGGTCCTGGGGAGAGGAGCTCCAAGCTCTCTGGGCTGCCTCCCGGCTGCTTAAAGGGACACCTCCCCACCTCCCACTCCGCTTATTGGTGAAAATCTCGAGCCACAGGCCAATCCTAGGCCTGTTCCCAAATTGAGATTTCAATCAAGGGAGCTACTACTTTAAAATTAGAAAGCACTGATGGAGTGCTGAGCCACCTTTCAAAAGCAGAAGGACACAGGCCCTCTGGCCCTCAGACCAGAGGTCCTGAGAGCTGGCAGTGGCTGGAAGAGAGATGAGACTGCAGCGCACACAAGGAACAGGGGGCACACTGGACTCCTAGGCTCTACCCATCCTGTGGCCCTCCCCATTCACTGCTGTCCTTCAGCGAGGCTCACCCAGTTTATCACAGACACTGGAGGCCTTCTCTGTTCTCGGTGCTCCTAAAGCCTTTGCTTATCTCTTTTTAGCCACTCATCACGTTTTCACATTTTTGCTTAATCTGTCACTCCCTTTACACTGTAAATTCTACCAAGGTAGGGATATTTTTTTCAAGACCTATCACTCCCTACCTGGAACGTGGTGAGCTCTCAGTAAATATTTGTTGATTGATTGAATGAATGAATACACCAAAGAATGAACAACGGAAATATGTCCACTGTTGGCTGTAACAGTACACTGTTAATTAAGAGAGCAGTCAAAAGGTCAGTCATTGATTTCACACAAAAATGTGTTCAGATACTAACTCTGCCTCTTACAGGTAGGTAACCTGCATTTTAGTTTCCTTGTCTGTAAAGCATGATCATGAAATCTACCATCTCACAGGGTTGTAGTAAAGATTGCATGAGCTCATGTTTAGACTAGAGGAGGTGCTCGGTCAATAACCCCGGACAAATGAATAGTCAATAGCTGTTGTTATTACTGCAATTAAAATACATTTGCTGGAGATGTGGACTGAGTCTGACTGCTGATTTGACTTTGTAGTGAGCAGTTACTAATGAAACAAATGTGAATTTAGTGCCAACTCAATGCCAGGCCCCATGCCAGGTATTAGGATCATCAATGAAAGATAAAGTCATTGACCACAAGGAACCCGCAAGTGGGAGGTGGGGATGGGAGGATGAGAGAGAAGGAAATAGACCAAGTGAATTATGCTAAATGACATGAGCAAAGACGTATGTAAGGGAATGTTTATTGTAGGAGAGTTTATAATATCAAAATAACTGAAAACATAATTATCCAATAATAGGGGGCATGGTTAGTAAATTATGGTACATCCATATAATAGACTACTATACAGTCATGAGAAAGAATCAGAACTAAGTGCAGCAGTATGCAGTGAGTGCCACAATGCATTGCTAAGTACAGGGCAGATAGTAAAAATATTTCTGCTTGCACAAAACATCTTCATGTATTATGTGCACATATGTATGCTGTATATGCAAAAATTACTTCTAGAACTATGATTAAGAAAATGGTAAAGATTATTATTACTGACAAGGTGATTTGAGGTCTAGGCAGATCTAAGAGGATAAGGACACTCACATTTCATCATATGTCCTTGTATATTATTTGAAATGTTTTATCATGAGCTTGTAATAAGGTCCTGGTTCTGGCAAAATGGCAAATGATGACAACCTGAAAAATCCAACCCTTTAAATACCGAGACATGCTAGATAAAATATAACACAATGCTTAGCTGACTTTTGAATGCTTAGCTGACTTACAATAAAGAAAGGAAGGCCGGGCACAATGGCTCGCACCTGTAATCCCACTTTGTGGGGCCATGGCAGGAGGATCACTTGAGACCATTAGTTCAAAATCAGCTTGGGCAACATTGCAAGACCCCATCTCCACACAAAATAAAAAATTAGCTGGGTGCAGTGGTGTGCACCTGTAGTCCTAGCTACTCAGGAGGCTGAGGTGATTGGTTTGGCCCAGGAATTCAGGGCTGCATTGAGCCATGATGGCACCAATGTTCTTCAACCTGGGTGACAGCATGAGACCTTATTAAAAAAACAAAACAAAACAAAACAAAACAAAACAGGAAAATACCAAGAAATAAAGAGGGAATTAAAAACAAGAGTAAGAAGCATGCAAAGTCATGCTGTGGTTATGAGAGAGAGGGAAGAGTGGTTGGTGGCAGACAAAAGGGTTGTCATGGTTCCCTGGGGGCTAGGATTGTAATGCCCACACAGGAGAGAGACAGGGCCTTGGGACAAAGAGAAGCGGAAAGTTCTTATTTGTAGAAAGCCAAGAATATTCACTGAGGGCCGCACCTTCAATCAACAAATAGACTGGAAAAATTGACAGCCAGCTAGGTAAAACTTGTCTGCCTCTACCTATATTCTGGGTGAGAGGGAAATGTTTTAACTGAGAATGAGAAACCCTAAGATTGTGCCTTTCTTGAGATTGCAGGAATAACAAAAGTCAAAATCAAGAAGCTCTGACTGAAAAATTAATATTAAAATTCGTCCTGTTCATGACATGCCAGGAATCCCTGATAGAAACAAATGAAGATTTCCCTGGCCACTTCCACAACCCAGACCACAGCCAATCTGACAAGCATGTGTTCCCAACAGTAAATTATACAACATCCAAGAAACTGATTTTACACGTCAACAAATAAAAGAATAAGAGGCTCAAGAATTACAGGTCATAAAACAATTGAAATTCTGAAAAGGAACATGGAATGAGAAAGTTTATAAGGATCGAAAACACTGAAGCTAGAATTGAAACCCTAAAAAGAACGACATGATGAGTATTCCTCTCCATAGATCCACTAAAATTAAAAACTCAGTGGATAGGTTAAGTAGACACTACTGAAGAGAGAAATGCAGATCTCACGACATTACAGAAATAAAGCACAAAAGGACAAAGAGTTGAAAAATATCTTAGAGATAAAGAGATATGGAGACTAGACTGAGAAGTCCCAATCTATGTATAGTAGGACTCTCATAGGGAGAGACCAGAGAAATCAGGAAGAGGCAATTACTGAAGATATAATGGCTGAGAATTTTCTGAAATTTATAGAGAATCATCCCATTCAAGAAGCACAAGCCATCTCAAACAGGATAAGCATAGAACATTTGCAAGTATTAATTATTCAAAAAACAGCAGTTAATAAAAAAGGAAGTGGGGAAAAATGAAGCAGTGTGATAACGCAATGACAGCGGTAAGTAGCAGATGGCACTTTGTAGTCCAGAAGAGAGGCAGCTTCTGCCACCCCACATACGAAGATGGACTCTATTTTCCTGAACATATGAAGATGGACTCTATTTTCCTGAATTATCTTGAAGACTTAGCTGTATATTTTCTATGGTGTCCAGGTGTGCAGGGCAAAGTGGCAGAGCTCTCCTGGGAAAGATGCAGCCATCAAACAAAAGCAGCAAAACCCAGAAAACAAAACAAAAAACCCCAAGTCCTTGTCATCAGGGATCTTACTCTGGTAGTAGAAGCAGCTATCACAGAACAGAGAGCATCATAACGAGGGAATAGAAACTATGGAAACTCAGAGGAAGAATGTTTCAACTAGCACTGCAGGGAGAGGTGGTGGCTCAGGGAAGGCTTCTTGCGGGAAGGCTTCTTGCAGCAAGTCACATCTGCCATGAGGGACCTGTTATCTTTAGGGGAAAAGACTTTAGAATCAGGCCTGCCTTTAAATCTCAGTACTGCCATTTACCATCTTGTGACTTTGGCCAGGCTGTGTAAATTCTCCAAGTTTCATTTATTTCATCTGTAATGGAATTCATATCACCAGTCCTGGGGCTGTTTTGAGAATATATATTAAGCATGTAGCAGAGTGTCTAGCCCATAATGAATTTCTACTAAACAGGTATACAATATTATTATTATTATTATTATTATTATTATTATTATTATTTTGAGACGGAGTTTCGCTCTTGTTACCCAGGCTGGAGTGCAATGGCGCGATCTCGGCTCACCGCAACCTCCGCCTCCTGGGGTCAAGCAATTCTCCTGCCTCAGCCTCCTGAGTAGCTGGGATTACAGGCAGGCGCCACTATGCCCAGCTAATTTTTTGTATTTTTAGTAGAGACGGGGTTTCACCATGTTGACCAGGATGGTCTCGATCTCTTGACATCGTGATCCACCCGCCTCGGCCTCCCAAAGTGCTGGGATTACAGGCGTGAGCCATCGCGCCCGGCCTACAATATTATTATTAGATCAAATTCAGTGCCTGGGTAGAAAAAAAAATCCCTGCTGTTTCCAAAGATGATTCTCTTCTAACAGTTAGAGAGGGGTTCAGTCTGTTTTCATAAAACTACCCTGAGAAATATAAATTGTTTACTGAGTATCTACCATATGAAAGACATATCATTGTCAAAATACAGTTATCACACCTGGTCTTTTCCATATAAGAATTTAAAATCTACTTCCAAAAATACAACTAATAAGGGCTACATATGTTAAGTGTCAAATAAATAATTTTCTCCAGTGTTAAATATTGAATCTGTGACAGAATTCTTGTCCGTATCATTAAACCTTCAGATTCCCAATTACACAACAAGTTGAAAGAATTAGAGTCAAGCAGGAGAAGTATTAAATGGACCCTCCTCAGAATTCTTCAAAAGGTTTGTGAATGATTGGGATGATAGATGGAGAGGAAACCTGTAAAGTCCAGCCAATCATTGCTGGGCAGTGCCAATGCTTGGTGGAGAAGAACACAAAGCTATGTAGCCAACCTGAAGGAATGGCCTGAACTAAAGTGAATGAAACTTGGTAGTGGCAAGGGTTGTCCCTGCCCTTTGGCAGAAGCACTGAACTATACAGTCTTAGAGAGGAAAGAATGGGACAAGGACATGCTCTTCCATTAATTTCTTCATCTACCATTTAACAAACATTTATATAGTATCTACTATGAGAACTAGTTTATCATGTAGGCTGGGTAGACATGGGAAAACAAGACTAAAACACAATCCCTGCCTTCAAGGAGCATAAAATGTAGTAATCTAAGATCCTCTTTACTTGAAACAACAAGGGCCTCTGGCATTCTTCCTTCTGCTGTTCAATGAGTACCTAACTTTTGTAACCCTCTTGAGTATACTCCAGGGAGTAAACGCCACTTGTTTCACAATAGAAATAGATCTCATGTCTAGGGCTAGCATCAACTGATTAGTAGTGGCTTCCTGAAGTGCTGACTTGACAAGAAGTCATCCGGCATTGGCAGGAAAGCACGCTATGATTGGTTAGTGATGTCTGTTATGTGGATAGATGAGGAATGACAGCATTAATGCTATAAATTTGACATCTTCCATCTAGTCCAACCCCCTCTTTCCACAGATGAAAAAACAGAACAGATCTTTCCTTTTTCCTGTGGCATTCAAATTCAGCAACACTAGCAAGGGCAACCGAGGAGAACCTCCATATCTGAAATGTTGCTGAGAGAGAAAAAAATCTATAGCTTAGAATATTTCTGATGAGCTTTTAAGATATGAACTCAAATCCTTGAGCAGCCTTTGTATTCTGCAACAAGCTGACTAAATGGAGAAAGCTAGGAACTTTGATCTCCCTATTAGCTACAAAGTGCATCTCCCTCCACATATATGAGATTATATTAAATATACATAATTTGAGGATGCTTGAGAATTTAAAATGCATCGAGGGACAGAAATGTCTATAAACAATATATTTCAGAAACATAAAATGAATAAATACATAAAACAGCAATTAACATGTTATTTAGCAAAGGACAAAGATTTTTATCATTTTATTCTATTAAATGTTATAGATATCATCAGTCAAACAAAGGGAAAGAAAAGCTCTTATTTATTTTCATACAGACACTTTATATCCTGGGGACTCTGTAACAGTAACTAAAGAGATAGGGTTTGTCCCCATTCAGCAGGTCCACGCCCAGTATATCAACACTTAACAACCATCACCCAGTCCAATCACAAAGAATCCAGGCTCCTTGGCTGCAAAGAACAGAATGGTACAAATGGACAATAGATAAGCAGTAAGTCCAACCTCAGCCTCACTAAGATACAAAGAACAAATTGTAGCATTTGATTAATATGCCAGCTCTTCTTTCATGCCAATTGCAAAGCGAATTTTCTGGAAAACCAACTCCTTGAGAAATAGATCTAATTAATTCAGTTATATAAACTCCAATGAAGTATTAGGGGGAAGGAACAGGAGAGAGAAAGTGGGAGAGAAGGAGGCTAGGAAGGAAGAGGAGAAGGAAGGAAGCAAGCAAGGAGGGAATGAATCAAAATAAGTGAGGAGGTTATGAAAAGGATGCTCTGGAGATCCTGGGTTACTTTAAGAACCTGAAAGGTATATTCTGACTGAAGATAATAGAAATCATATTTATATTTCAATCAAATGCCCTATTGAAGGTATGGATAAGAAATTAGAAGATGGCCTTC
This sequence comes from Aotus nancymaae, assembly GCF_030222135.1. Classification (NCBI taxonomy): domain Eukaryota; kingdom Metazoa; phylum Chordata; class Mammalia; order Primates; family Aotidae; genus Aotus; species Aotus nancymaae. The sequence goes on from NW_026988482.1 coordinate 38,732,583, forward strand.
TCAAACAACTCTGTAATGCATATATTTGTTAGACCAGTTTTTATCCCCCTCAAAACTCAGCCATTAGCATACCACCTTCAATGTATCTGCTAAATCTGCTTTCACTAAGTACCACGTTTGTCATTTGTCTTATTGACTATATCTTATATTATTATTTACAATAAACAAATTGTGATTCATTCACACAATGAAATAGTACTCTGCAGTTAAAAGGAAATGAATATGGATAGGCATGATGGCTAACGCTTATATCCTAGCACTTTGGGAGGCCGAGGGAGGTGGATCACCTGAGGTCAGGAGCTCGAGATCAGCCTGGCCAAAATGGCAAAACCCTGTCTCTACTAAAAATACAAAAAAATTAACCAGGTATGGTGGTGCGTGCCTGTAATCCCAGCTACTCAGGAGGGGTGAGGCAAGACAATCACTTGAATCTGGGAGGCCGAGGTTGCAGTGAGCTGAGATCATGTCACTGCACTCCAGCCAGCCTGGGGGACAGACAGAATGGGACTCTGTCTCAAAAAAAAAAAGAAAAGAAACAAAGAAAGGAAATGAATAGATGCAATGAGACAGATGAATTTCAAATATATTTTGCTATGTGAAATGAGACAGACTGAAATGGCTATATACTGTATGATTATACTACATGACATTCCAGAAAAGGCAAAATTATCAAAACAGAAAGCAGATCAGTAGTTGCCAAGGGTTGGGGATGGCAGGTGAGGATACTTGAGAATTTAAAATGCACTGTGGGGTGGGGGTGGGGGGCAGAAATTTCTATAAACATACAGGTAGCATGAGAAAATCTTGGAAGGCGGTAGAACTGATTTGTACTCTGAGTGTAGGAGTGGTTATATGACAGTTTATTACCCTATGCATACTGTATGCATTTGCAAAAACTCATGCAAGTGTAAACTTAAGAATAAATTTTATTGTATGCAAATATAAAAAAGTAGAAAACAAAAACAAACAGACAAAACCCCAAAACTTAAAATCATCCCTCATAACATTTTGGTTTTAATTATTCCTGTATTAAATATTTACCTGTTATCTTACTTGCCTTTATAAAGATGTTTAATGAATTGCTCAAAAAATAGTTCACAAGATACTGTTGCCTGCTAAAAACAGTGAACCTGAAGTTGCTCTTGCTTCATTAGAAAGGGAAATGATGAAATTTTAGAGGTGTGCCAACCCTAACTCTCAAATGAGACTTCCTCCTTGATGCTTACAAGGTTTGGAAGACTGAAAAGAGAATGTTTGTAACTACATGTAACTCAATGTTAGTTACTGAATTGACCCTGCATTCCTTCACCCATCTCACCCTTTGGGAAACAATGCTATAGATTGGAAAATCCGTGAGGGAAGGTGTGGCACCCGTCTTATTGTTCACATCATCCTCGGCATCTACCATAGCAGGCACTTGATAAATATTCATAAAATGAGCATGTGAAACCTCTCTGCAGTGTCTCACATCCACCCTCCAGGTGAGAAAACTCCTGAGGCAGCGAGTTTCATCACCAGCCAGCATTCCTCCACTGCTGGTCACAGAGAGCAAGTCCAGTCCCTCTTCCACTCACTATCCTTCCAATCCTGAGCCTTGTCTACTAGCAACTCAGTTCTGTTAACTGCTGCTTGTGGGACGTGGTTTCAAACCTTTTCACCACCCCAGTCACTCAAGACGTGACATCCAATTAAACAAGAACAAGGACTTATTGTCAATAATGTCAGGTGAGATGTGGTTAGGTAAGAACACATCCATGTTTCCAGAGAAACATGTTTAAATATGTAAGGCTAAAATAACACAATGTCTGAAATGTGCTTTAAAACATTTAGGAAGGAAGCAGGAAGGTGGGATGGAGGGAAGAAAGTCAAGCAAAAGGAAATTGGGACATATGAATAAAATGTAGCCAGATTTTGATAATCATTAAATCTGTTATGTGGAGATGCATTGCACAGGTCTCTCTTTTTAATTTATTTTAGAGACAGGGTGTCACTCTGTTGCCCAGGCTAGAGTACAGTGGCATAATGATAGCTCACTGCAGCCTCGAACCTCTGGGCTCAAGCCATCTTCCCACCTCAGCCTCTGAAGTAGCTCAGACCACAGGCACATGCAACCATGACTGGTGAATTTTTAAAATTTTTTTAGAGAGAGGGTCTGGCTATGTTGCCCATGCTGGTATCAAACTCATGGCCTCAAGTGACCCTCCACCTCAGCCTCCCAAAGTACTGGGATTACAGATGTGAGATACTGCACCTGGCCTGTATTGTTCTTTTGATTTTTCATTATGTTTGAAAATGGTCTTAGTAATAAAAAACCTTCAAGCATGATTTGTCCAAGGCAGGGTGGAGTGGGTTTATGCTCTCCTCATTCCCAACATAGGATTTCAACACCATATTAATTTGATAAACACTGAACTGTTGACCAAAACCTGTTTAAGATTGTTTTTCTTTTAATTTGTGGTTTTTTGGTTTTGTTTTTTTATTTTTCCTCTGCACATCTCTCACTACACTCTGGCTATCCTACAGGGTAATTGGGCATCTGACTTCAAGTGTAGTTCTGTTCATTTTTAAATTTTTCATTCAGTCTTTCAATAAACAAATCAGTACCAAGGGCAAGTGCCTAGATCATCCCTACTTGTGCAGATATTAGGGATTTGCAGCCTGCTTCTTACTGCCATGTCCCAGCCATTTCATTCATTTCTAAATGTTTGACTATGACTGTCTACATAAGAACCATCCAGGGAATTTGACAATTCTGTAGATTTCTGGGCCTCACTCTGGAAAATTCAAATTTATTATGTTTGGAACAGGATCTAGGAATTGTATTTTTAAAGCTTTCTCAAAACCAAACTAACATATTTATTACTTTTCCACTACATGATCAAGTAGGTTAGTAAATTGATAATGAATTCTAAAAACTGAATAGAATCTCTTGGCTACATTTGAGGGAGGGAAGGAGGGAGGAAATTGAAATATTTATATTATCTAAGTTTCACTACCCCTAAATTGAAAAAGCAAACATTCCAGGACAGAGGGGAAACAGATGCCTCTTAAACTCTTATAGTATTTCTAGAAGAGATAACTTGTATGTATAGGGAATCTAGGTATCAGTATTTGCATCTGCTGGGCCTACATATTGATACCTCTTTTCTTGGTAGTTGAGGAGAGAGTTTTTGGCCCTCTGTGTTAGGCACATTACTCTGGAAGTGTACACCACATTTGGTCATGCTGATGGGCATCCACTGGCTCTCTCTTGTGCGCGCTCTCTCTCTCTCTCTCTCTCTCTCTCTCTCTCTCTCTCTTTCTCCCATTCTCTCACCCTCAGAACCTGTTGCCCCAAACACTCTCCTTTATGCAATGTCTCATGTTGATAAACTACTATCCGGTCTACCATGGAATGTCTCCTGAATGGTTGCATGACTTTTTGTTTTGCGGGGGCTTTTGTTTTTATGATCTCTCTCCTCCCCTTCCCCTGCAAAAAGCAGCACAAGGAAGATAAAGGTCATATCTTCAAGGCTCTCTAGAATTTCTCACAATGCTTGTAAAAATGCTAAGCTAATTGTAGACACTTAGTCAATCTTTACTAATTGATGGTCATAGATTCCCCACTTACCGCTCTGAATAAGGGAAGAAGAGGTATTGCATGTTACTGTCAAAATTCACCTTCAGATTGAATGACTTTGAGCAATCTGCTAGCATTCAAGAACTATTAATATATCAGTAGCTGCTTACATGAGAGTACTCTCTCTCAGGGTCAAGTGATGATCAATTACCACGAGCTGCCAATCATAAAGTCTCAAAGCTCTTTGCATTTTAGACTCATTGCTGCTCCTCTCCTCTGGATATAAAATTTGAGGTTTCCAGTTACTTAACTCCTAGTTAGGAGACCGAATTTGGGAGGTTTCCAAAAGAAAGCCTTCCATTACCATTGACCACTGAACATTCTGCCCTCCTCTGGAAGAGCAACAAAAGAATTTCAAGAAATTGCCTTTCCTAGAAAAATGATCAGCAGAGACAGAGGAATGTAAAGCAACTATTAAGTAAAATATGTTAAATCCAAAGACATCATTTATCCCTCCTGACCTGATTGCTCTTATCCATGGAATTGAAAATTCATAATTGAGCACTTTTAAAAAATCTATTTATAATATGAAGGTTTTACCTTCAGATTTATCATCCAAGATTAATTCTACAATTGGTGCTTATAAGACCTGAATTTACCAGCTTATGTACAATTTCTTTTCATTTCTGTGATTATCAGCAGGTCAATTTATATGACTGATAATTGCAAGGTGTGGGGTTGATTATTTCTCAGAATTTTCTATTCTAAAGAATAAATAATTATGGACAAAATTGAAAGCCTGAACAAAATTGAAAGCTATGGAGCCACAGCTTTCCTGGGGTGGCATAAAAATTATCAGGCTATAAAACGTCAACCTTCAGTCTGGCCTAGTTTAACTCCCTAATGAGTTATGCCAATGAGACCAAACAGAGGTCCACAAGTTACCAAGCAGAGTACCAGAGTCTTGGGAAGGCAGAAGTCACATCTGGTAAACACACACTGTAAGAGATAGAGTATACATGTTTCTGGAAAATTGTTACTCATAGTAACTCATTTTCTTGATGAGGATGGCAAAGGTTATGACACCACCCAGGTCCAGCTTCCACAACAAATACCACTACATGATCACAGAACTCTTTCCAGCTGTGCCTGGAATCAGCCTCAGAATGTTTCTCAACACAACTCTCCCATAAAGGAAGCCCTTATTTGGGACGGGGTGCAGTGGCTCAAGCCTGCAATCCCAGCACTTTGGGAGTCTGAGGCAGGCAGATTGCTTGAGTACAGGAGTTTGAGACCAGCCTGGGCAACACAGGGAAAACCCATGTCTACAAAAAATACAATAAATTAGCCAGGTGTGGTGGTGTGCATGCATCTGTGATCCCAGCTACTTGTGTGGCTTGGGTGGGAGGATCTCTTGAGCCGAAGAGGTCGAGGCTGCAGTGAACCGTGACTGCACCACTGCACTTCAGCTGGGGCAATGGAGTAAGACCCTGTCTCTAAATAAATAAATAAAACCCTTATCAATTGATCCCAACTGGCCTGCAAGATAACTCCATTTGCCTCCTGCTGAATTAAATATGGTAATAGTCATCCCTCTTTTCCTGTGCTCTAAAGCCACACTTGCACTTGGCTGAAAATTTCTTTAAATGCAGGGGGGAAAAAAGAGAAAGAAAAAAGAACAAAAAAACTGAAGAATATGTATATACTTAACTCTGTCCTGCCCACTGGTTTTAGAAATCATTAGGTCCCCAACAGCCACTCTGTTTTGGGTCCCTGAAAGTTCTAAATGTTTTGTCATTCAACCTCCCCATTTGCTCTGAAGAGTCTCTTAGAGCAAAGAGAGGAGGCTTCTTCTCAGTTTTCTTTGATGGCTCCTCTTTCTCTGTCCTTCCTTTTCAAAGAAGCTTCTGCCATGGGCCTATATCTTCTCAGAGCCTCCACTCTCCAAGGGCAAGCTAATTTTGGCTCCTTCTCTGCAGTAGCATCTATCAGATTCTGTCTGCTGATTTAAGTGCCAGGCAGGCACTGTTCTAAGTGTTGAGGATGTGGCTGTGAACCAAACAGACACATTCCTTGTTTGTATGGAACTTAAATTCTATTGTGGTGTAGAAAGACAATAAGCAATAAGATAAATACTAAGGGTAAATGAATCTCAATGAGGAGACAGAGATGATGGGGAAGGCAAACAGGTGCCAGAGGAGAGAGTGTTACTGAGCTCAAATTTCATCTCCAGCCCAGAAATCTCTCCTAAGGTCCAGACTCATGTGTTCTAATTAACTTCTGGGTATATCTTCTTGGAAGCCCCATAGGTGTAAAGTCAACTTGTTCACAACTGATATATCATCTTCTTCCCTCAAAGTTCTCTTCATCAGGGGAACCATCTACCGAGGCTCCCACGTCAGACACCAGATGCCATCCTCAACTCTTCTCATATCCTCCGCATCCAAACAGCTTCCATGTATCCTCAATGCTCTTCACTTCTCTATTGACCTTCTCTATTCTTGATGCCATGCCCTGCTCCAGGCACCATCATCTCTCTCCAACACTGCTGCATCAGTTTTACTAACTGGATTCCCTGCCAGAGATCTTGCCTCTCCTCCCTTCACCCCCATCTCAATCCTATTTTATATACTGTGGCTGCAGTGATATTGCTATATGACCCATCTGATCATGTCATTCCCCACTCAAACTCTTCTGTGACTCCCTTGTGCTCTCAAATAAAGAAACCCAACTCACAAAGCCCTTTGAGATATGACTCTTGCTTACAATGCCAACTTTCTTTATGAAAATTGTCCTGCAGATCCTGATCTCCACACTCTTGCTAAACTGAGCTGTTTGCAGGTCCTCTGGGTTCTTGCTGTTACTATGACTGCTTCCTGAAACACAGATAAGTTCTTACCCTTGAGAAATGTCTTCTTATATGCCAAATCCCACCTTGCACATGTGGGAAACCTTCTTTGACCACAGAAAGCCCTTCAGGGACCCTGTCTGTGGACTATCACAGCAATTAGCATGCTGTGTAGCAAACAGTAGACATATAATGAATATCTGTTGAATAAATGAATAATTCAATTGACAAAAGCAATGAAAATGTCCCCAAAATAGAGTCTTTTGGAAATTGAATCAACTCATGTAATTGTGGCCAACTTATTTTTGGTCTCACAATTCTGATTCATGAGTCCTCAGTGATCTAAGCCTTTGAGAGAAAGAATTCCCATGTTTGGGGCAAGTCATTTATTCTCTCTGTGCCTCAGTTTCCTCATTTATAAAAGCAGAAAAATAATTTCTGCTTCAGGGACGTGTCGTGATGAGGAACTGAATGTGTAGAAACACCCAGCTCACTGCCTGGTTCACAGTAAATAGCTCTGCAAATGATAGCTCTTATTATTTTAAAAAAAATTCTGACTTCGAGTCAGGCTGGGAGCAGAAACACTCTCCAAGACTGGTGTCATTTTTCAGAAGTCATCACACCAAGGGGAAAATGAAGAGGATGAGGGAAAATGCATCCTCTTTATCAAATGCCCTCCTTTCCATTGAAGATCTCCCCAGCACTTTGGACTTGCTATTCTGTTTTTATTCTGAGCTCATTTAGCTTTAAGCTCACAGTCTTTATTTTAATACACACTGCATTTTAACAAGTAGGTCAAAGCCATTTTATATTTGCAATATTATTACCATAGTAATCGCTGTATTTTATAACCTGCAAAATGCTCCCAGGGAGACCAGTAGGGACAGCTACAGTTTGTAACAAAAATAATAATTTCAGCCCTGCAGAATAAGCTCCTCTTAAAAACTCTCTTGTTGCAAGTATTAATTTTTGAGGCTCCCATAATATTTGGAAACAGCAAACGCTAATGACTAAAGACTTAGTCAAGAGCAGTTAATTTCAGTAGCTTTATGTTTGGAAAGATGATAATAATAGTAATAGTAATAATAATAACAGCAGCTAATGCTTCTATAGTGTTTGAAGTAGATTATCTGCAAAAATTGTCTAAGTTCCCCACCTGTATGTGCGCTCTTGAATAGTCCCCTCCCATAATGAATCTGGACCAATGGAATATTTGCAAATGTGAAGAAGCAGAAGCTTCAAAAGCAATTGTGCATTTCAGTTTTGCTCTTTTGCTGCTATTGAGAACCCTATGACCACAGACATGGGAACAAGCCCAGTTGCTATTAGCCTACCTGCCATTATATTAATCATGTAAGCAAAGCCATGTTGGACTATCTGGCCCCAGCCAAGGCAGCCCAGATGAGAAGAACTGCCCAGGCAACCAAATCATGAGAAATAATAGATGTATGCTTTTTAAAGCTACTAAATGTTGGGATGTTTTGTTATTCAGCATAAGCTAACTCATAACAGTATTTATGTCATATAAGGTATTCCTCAAAGGGCTGTAAACAAAGTAATTCATCTCTCTACAACAAACCTTTGGGGGCAGTACTATTACCTATTTCATAGATGAAGGAACTGAAACACACAGATCTGGTACTTTGACCAAGGTCATACACAATTAGAATGTGACAGAGCCAGAATTTGAACCCAGTCAGTCTGACTCCTAAACTACACAACACTGATTCTTAACATACTCATTTTTCTCCTGTAGAAATATTTATTTTATACAATAGTTATAAAAAACATTGCTTAATGTCAACAGTTATGTCAATAATCAAGACCACAAAATCCTGTTGTGCCCTAAGGAAATCTCACAGGAATACATTCTGGACCTTGAACACAGACCAAAAGTGTGCCCACCCATCCACTCACCAAATTTCATTAAAAGATTTCTCACTGATACATGTAACTTTCAGAATTAACTTCAAAAACATAAAGTGAGTAAGGTTCAATCGGACTTTATTAATTTAAGTTTTTTAGGTCATACACTTCTTGAATTCTTTATACATTTTATTTCAGTCAATTAAATTACAAAACAATATGCTTTTTAAATTCAAGGTCTAAAAATATATAAAGTAATAGTGATTCCCTGTCCTCTTCCCCTTCAACTTCACCTTGCTAATGTAACAAACTTAATATTTTAATGTGTATCTTTTTATACTTTTCCTCTAATTATGCAAACACTTATTAAAGGCCTACGAAGTTACTGTTCTTTAACATTGAAAATAAGAAGAAAAAACAGTTGGCTACAAACTCAAGAGCTTATTTAACAACCTTGTCATTCAAAGAAATTTTATAAAAGCCTTAGTTAATTATAATCAAGTATCTATATTAACTGTATTTTAATTCTCAAAAGTAACAATTATTCTTTCACTTTATACAATCGACAGAAAGGTTAGCTTTCACAACACAAACAAAAAGCCAGTTTTCTGCTCTATTTGGTCTAAAATAGAATTCATAACTGAAAATCATTAATATGCCTTTCAAAACTGAAGTCTGATTCTCACAATGGCCATGCTAGAAGGCATCCCAGGAGGTCCAAAACAAGTCATTGAAATCACAAACAACAACAGAAAACCCAGCACATGCACAAATACAAAAATGGGAGACTATCCCACTCCAGGACAAGAAAGTGTAACTGAATGGAATAAATTCGCTTAGAAGACAAGAGTATCAATATATACTGCATTTAGATAATAACTATGAGATGTCAACTTCTATCAAATGATAGCATCCCAAAATATCCCATTGTAATTTTTAAAAATCCAACTTATTTTTATTTGGATCAAAAAGTTTTACCCCAGTGACAACTAGCCTGTATTAGTCTGTTTTTATACTGCTGAAAAAGACGTAATTGAGACTGGGTAATTCATAAAGAAAAAGAGGTTTAATGGACTCACAGTTCCATGTGGCCGGGGAGGCCTCACAATTATGGCAGAAGGCAAAAGGCACATCTTACATGGTAGCAGGTGAAAAAGAATGAGAGCCAAGCAAAAGGAGAAAACACTTATAAAACCATCAGATCTCATGAGACTTATTCACTATCACGAGAACAGTATGGAGGAAACTGTCCCAATGATTCACTTATCTCCCACCAGGTCCCTCTCACAACATGTGGGAATTATGGAAGCTACAACTCAAGATGAGATTTGGGAGGGGACATAGCCAAATCATATCATAACCTTTCTAGGGAATATATAAAAAGTCAACAGTAACATAGGAAATGTTATCTTTGTGTCTGCTTTGCTCCATTTTCCTTCTTTTTAAATAACATGCTATTTTAACAGTCTATGGATAAAGAATGTGATCAGGGCAATTGTGAAGATTCAATTCAGATTTCCTAAGTATCTGTGTAGACTAAGAAAGAGAGGCCTCCTGATCCTTCTATTTGAATAAGATAAACATGAAAGTGATGCAGCCCAGTCTTTCCATAATGGAATACACACTCCATCTTTAAGGGCACTAGAGCCCCATTAGAATTCAGGGTAGAGCTAGTGAATGCTCTGTTAGAATATATGTACATATATATAATATATATGATAGGTTTTTTTTCCCACTAAGTCCATGATTAAGCCATGAGTCTCTAACTTGAACAGGTAATTAAAGGATCATGATGAGAGAGGCACTAATTTAACACAGGAGCCACCACTGAGCTCTTTGCTTTTACTAGTTCATCCATTCAATATCAAATGTATCTTACTGAGCATCTACTATATGCCAGGACAAGGAACAAGTCCTAGGAATTTAAGACTGAGGGGACATGGAGTGGAACAGAAGATATACCCCAAAGGAATGGACAAGAAGATAAGAAGATGGTACAGCTGCAGTGGAGCTACAGAAGGAATTTTCCTCTTAACAAGTCTAATTAGACTCTTCAAGTTAACATGAAATGTTTAATAATTGAAAGTATGGAATTTATCAGAATTAATTCATTCATTGAACACTCCTATGTGCCAGGCACTCTGACAGTGCTGGAAATAATAAAATAATAAGACATGCCTTTTGCCTTCATAGGGTCTTCAAGTCAACAGATGAATATGACTAAGAGCATGGTGGTATGAAGTCACAGAGGAAGAACACATAACCTAGTTTTAGGGAGGTCTCCCCAGATAAGGTACATCTAAGCTAATATTTTAAGCCTGAAGTTCTCTTTGGACTTTAAAATGGAATTCCATTAAAAATATTTCTAGCCAATGATGAAAAAAAAAAGCCGCTTTTTATATTGAGCGAGCGAGTACCTCCATAAGACCTCCAGTACAGTAATTCTCAAATTTTAATGTGCATAGGAACTCCCTGGGATCTCATTAAAATGCAGATTCTGACCCAGTAGGTCCTGGGTGAGACCTGAGATTCTGTATTTTCAACTAGCATCAGGTGATGCTGAGGCTGAGGACCACACTTGGAGCAGCCAGGCTCTAGCACATAACAGCCCATTAGCCAACAGATGTGTTGTGTTTGGCCCAAGCCAGTGTTCCATAACATCTCTATTAGTCACCAAATTTTTTAAATTAAGAGATTTTATGTAAAAAGCAGAATTTCCAGCTTCTTTTGAGAAATTCAAGATCAGACAAACTGGGCCCTAAATTTCCACAAGGTAGTAGTAAGCCAGAAACAGGGGAGGAGTCCTGTGATCTTTGGTTTCTACAGTTGCTTCTACTTTCACGGGAGTTCTTGCCTCTACTGACTTGGCTCCATATGCCTTCTTCCCTCTTAGGTAACTGCATTTGTAACTCAGGTTCTAGCATCTTGAAAGTGTTAACAACCCACCAAACCACCCAAACATTCTTCCACAAGTAGTCTGCTCACCTGGCAGGAATTGGCACCATTAATTTATACTAAGAATGCACCTATAGTCTTGTACGAAAACAGCACAGCTCTCTCTTGCCAAATTCACTTGGCTTGGCAAATGCCAGAAGTGCTCCAAGGTGGCATTTCAGGATACTCCATTAAGGAGATAATGGCATTTATGGAAGGATCTGTGTGGACAGTGAGATTGCACAGCCAGATCCTAAGAGCCCACTTTCATTCTGTAAGATGTCAGCAACTGAATGCATCTGGAAACACTTCTCAAACATGAGTCTTGGCCAGAGCTGGGGAAGGGACTCCACCTGGAGAGGATGTGTTTGTCAGCAAATGTGTGAGTGGGCACTGGCAGACAGAGTGCACATCTTTTCATCGTGGAATATTAATCTGTGCACTGGCACTTGGCTATTTTTGCATTTGAATGATGTCTCTTCATTTGGACAAGATAGAAATGTTCCGCTTCGTGGTTCTGGCTTCTACAATTGCCAGACACCCTCACGAGACATCCCTGCCATCCGCATATTAACAGACAAAGTGAAATGGACTGATAAAATTTTTAGTATCAATTGATGAAAAGTATACCAGAAATCACTTATTCTCTTATGCTTCTGATGCCTGATGTGTCTGTCATTTCCTATGATGAGCAAGATCGATCATTACAGTGGTAAGACTGGAATTAGGGCTTGTAAAAAAGAAAATCAGATCAGTTTATTCTGTTTGTGCCTGCCACCATATATCTTGTTCATCATTAGTTTTCTTTACTGGGTCCATATTTATGAGCCTTTCTAGGGCTTGAATCTATCTTTACCTGCCACTGCTGAATTGTTAGACTGAAACAGCATTTTCATAGAGTCAGTGGTATGATATAGAGTGAAGTTTTTTTAAAAAAAGAAATCATTGACAAGAAATAAATGCTTAAACCTGAGCCAAAAAAAAAAAAAATGGAGTTTAGGGCACATGCATATTAATATATACACATGATCGTGCCACACATAGACATATTCATTTTGTGAAATTAATAAGAATAAATATGGAGAACTCATATCCTCTTGACACAAACAGAGGTGGGGAATATTAGGATAACTCATAGTACTTGTGTTTGTTGGCTGATAGTGTTTAAATCTTAACATCTAAAAACTTTCCGGGACTGAACATTGGCCTAAGCGAAAAACATTTAGGAAATTGCTCTAAAAGCCCATTAGTAAACAATGCAGAGAAGCCTAAATGGAACTAAGTGGATCTCAGAAGTTCCTCTTCAATGACTACCAACAATTCTGAACCATACAATTTGTAAGTGAATGTCATTGTACTAAGAACAATATAGTGTTTGCTCATCAGGGCTGTGGCTAAATGATGGTTATCTGTTCCATGCTGGTCTTCCCTTCTAGAATATAAAACCACAGGATAGCGGGGCCCACACTTATCCATCATATCAACCCTAGATCCAGCACAACACCTGGAACATAGAAGGTACTCAACTGAATGAACAGAGGTGAAATTAGTGGATTAAACTAAGCTAGGAAACAGTTACTGCTGAAGGAGTTCAGGAGATACTACCGTAAAGATGTCACTTTGGTATGCTAATGATTTCAAACTGAGGGCACTTGGGAGACAATGAATATGAAGGGACTTGCTCTGGGCTCCTCTTAGTTGTCTGAAGACAGATACTGCAAAAAGGAGTCAATTGTCATGAATCCCCTCCAAGGGAATCTCACCAACCAGGGAACACTGGCTTACAGGAGAAGACACCTCTAGGTGACACCATACCCAGACAGATTATTTTGTCACAGTCTGTGCTTTGGAAGGCCCATTCATCTTTCCCAAGAATCACTTACTTTCCTAAGTTGCCCACCTCCTCTGATCCTCTCCCCTAAGGAAAGGGTATATAAGCTTCCAAATATCACTGGGTTTGGGATATTCACTTTTCTTTCACGTGGTGCCCTCACTCACATGCATATCTTTATTTTTGTTAATCTGCCTATTGTCAGTTTATTTTATAAACTCAATTATTGGACCCTCAGAGGGTAGAGGGAAAGATTTCCCTCCCTGACACTGTTCTCAGGAAAGTATACTCAGAATGGGAACTTACTCAGAAAAATACAGATTTACTATTATTACCTATAATAGTAAAAGGTGGCATTGATGACACAGCATAGAAGATAGACAGGAGCAAGTAGATCAGAGAGGATTCTGAGAGACTCTAGCTAATAAGAAAGTCATTCCTAGTCTAGGATCTAAGAACTAGAGTCAGATCCTAATTATCACCACTGTGCTTTTAAGTACCAAATGCTAACTTGGGAACTTGAATTTGAAACTCTAGTCAAAATGAAAAGGTTGACCTCTTTTTAACATTTACTAAATCATCCCTGTTTATTTTTTTTTTTCAGCTGCACTTCAATCGTTTTTTAAAGCTCCTAGAACTAGAGAACATTCAAATACTCTGAGCAGCAATGATTATATCTAGAACCTTAATGAAAATTTTAAAGGTTGATTTTATTCTCAAGGGCTTCAATAACAACAAGAACAACACTGAGGCCCAAACGAGAACTCGGGTAGGGTAGAGCAAAATTCAAATGCAATTCAAATGCAAGGTAGATGGATTCCTGAGAAAGGGAGTAAGTCAAATGTCTTGGAACTCTACACAAATTTACAAGATGTGCCAAACAACTCTTCCTATATCATTTGAAAGAATCTTTCACTGCTTAAAATTATCAACTGTGGGTAAACGTGTTGCACAAAAAGATAAAGAGATTGACCAAACCACAGCAGTTTTAATCCTAACCATGAACAGAAGGTAATGGTGTCATTTCTTTATTCTTTCAAGGAAATAGGGTTGTATTTATTACCACAACAACATTGACAGGTTTAACTTCTGGAACCACCAAACATAAATGGCTAAAAACTTTCTTTTACTCTTAGCTACGGAATAAATCCATACCCAGCAGGGAAAGCTCTGTTAGGCAAGAGTTACCTAGTTACCTAAGTGTGAATTCCACACAAAATTTGGCTTGCTTTTGGTTGCAGAGATGGGCCCTCCTTAGGTAAATATCATGGCAAGATACAATCAAAGTATTATTTCCTTGGAAAGCCTTAGCTTATAAAATTATGTATCAGTGAAGTAAATTTTTATAACAGAACTGAACAAATGTTATGACGTGTACCTGAAGTTCAACTCAATTCCAGAAAAGCAGTTTTCAGTGGTAACATCTAAATCAGGTACCCAATCCAGGCATTTTTCAAAAGGCCAAAACTGGAGTAATACCATCTTTTACACAAATATATTTCAAACTAACTATGACAATATAATCTGAGACCTGCTCACATTTTCAAATAATAAAATATAGGCAACAATTTAAATAATGATCTTGTATCATTGCTCTCATAGAAATTATGACAATTGTCTACAGAAAATTAGGATGAAAAAAGGAGGTTGTGGATGATATTAGTCTCCCAAGCCAAGACTCAACAACTTCATCTAATACAAACCTGGGCATATGTTAGGTCTTTTCTGTCTGACTTCGACCTTGAGCTGTGAACATCTGTCTTTTGTCTTCTTTAAAATCAAAGAGTTAGATGGCATAATCTAGACAGTTTCAAACAACTGTAACTCTAATACTTTTCCACTGTATAATTAGGCTAGACAAAGACACCACATGGATAATATTGAACTGTTGTGACAGTCGTCAACACCAAAGGAGTTTAACAATCTGGGTCAACCCCACTGGCAGAAAAATCTTAAAAGTTGTGACCACATGTGAGTCAAGATATCCAAAGTTAAACAGGTTCTCACTTTAATATCTAGAAAATGTGTGGCCCTAAGACAGAAAGTTTCTGAAAAGATGCCATTTTCCAACAATCTAAAAGATCATTAGAGTTAGCTCGCATGGCATTTAGATACTTCACGAGACAAAGAAATGCAAACCCCATGCAGGAAATATGGAGCAGCCGGGAGTGTGCCAGACATCTACAATGTTTAACTTAAATCTAAGTGTCACGGGATTTATATGACCACTCAATTTATTAATTTATGAAGTCAACAACATAGTAATTATAGGACATGGAGCATTCCAACAGCATCAAGGACAAGAATCCAGTTTGCACTGCACCTGAAGTTTTCAATCATCACACAATCTCAACCAGCTGACAAGGTATCCTTAGAAGACAAGTGTTTCCTTAGTGAGCAAGCACCTTTTGACCTTGGAAAGATTTACAATGAGGTACAGACATGTTTAAGAGAACTAAACCTATTACAAAACTTTATATTGTTTGTGTTATGAAACCTATAAATATTTGGCATTTTAATCATTTTAACATTTAAAAGAATTTGGCCCACCCAAATTACCAGTTGTTCTTGTTATTTCAACTTAAAACATCTTGTTATTCCAATTACTTGAGTAATGAATACAGGCTTATTTAAAACTACAAGGAATCTCATAAAATTTACATATACTTTTAGGATATTTAGGTCAATGTTCACCACATTTATAAGTTTGAATTATGAGAATTATAAGAATTATTAAAAGAGACAGGAAAAGGTGTTTTCCTTAGGATAGGAAGGAACCAAGCCAGATGATTTAAAAAGAAACCAATTACTTTCTGTTTATGAATGCATCTCAAAATATAAAGAATTACTTATGTTTCTAAACACATACTGAAGACATACAAACATGATAGAATAGTAAGACCGAATGCTGAACTTGAGGAAGAATTAAATGAAGGTTAATTTTTAAAAACAAAGCCACCTGTAAATAATCTTTCCTTTAAACAAAAACTGCCCTCCAGGGGCTCAGAAAACTCATAGAAAACTCTGCCTGGTGGCCTCCAAGGGCTGATGTGAAGGCCACAGTAGGGATTGGGGCTGATTTCTATGTGGTAATATAACATGTCTCAGGGTAGCCCCAGTATATTAGCTACCAGAAAGTACTAAATCCATGCTGTAGGCCAGGCTCTATGCTAAGCACTTTGTAGAGAGCACCTGTTTTATAGAGCAGCAATCCAAAGCTTAGGGACATTAGATAACCTGCCACGATGACAGGAATGGGACTTGAACCCACTGCTCTCAACCACCACTCATTTGCCTCCTTAAGAAAATTATCCCATCAGTCCAATGAATTTCTAGAACCTTGCTACTCAAAGTATGGTCCGGGGAACCATCAGAATTGGCATTGCCTGGGAGCTTTTAGAAATGCAGATCCTCAGCCCTACTGAATGAGAATCTGCAGGTGATTATGGGTACATTAGAGTCTGAGAAGCACTCTTCTGGAGCAGGGATTGGCAAAGTTTTTTTGTAAAGCCACAAAGGAAAAGTATGTTTGGCTTCGTGGGCCATGTGGTCCCTTGCAACCACTCAACTTTGACATGGAAGCAGGCATGGACAATACGCAAATGACTAAGAATGGCTGTGTTTCAGAGAATCATTTTTATAATAATAGGCTGAGGGCCAGATTTGGCCCATGGGCCACAGTTTGCCAACCCATGATCTAGAGTACAGTGGCTACACTACTGACATGGATATGTTTTCTGATTTGCTAGAAGAAAACTGAATACCTTCTCCACCTTGGAAGGGAAACCCAGCCAATTCCTCTTTCATTGGTAGCAAGCAGCAGATTCACGTAATACCATTTGCCAACCTCGTCCAACACTCCTTTTTTCTTGAGGTCAGAAGATTACGTCTTAATCTTAACATCATTTTTAAATGGTGGCCCCAATATTGAAGGGAACAATGGAAATTCATGCCCTTCCCCCAAAAAGAAAAGAAAAATCCTTTTGGTATGAAGAGATTGAATGTAAAAGATTTAAATGCAATAAGATCTTTGGGGAGTTAAAAAAATTGGCCTTGTTTTTCAGTAAACACAACTGCATAAATGCAACTGGCTTCAGCACATTAACAGACCAGGATGCCTCAAATTCTCAAGAACTTCTGAGCCAATTCCTACATGATGATTAAATGTGCCGGACAGTCGTTCTGTAACTGGACTATTTTGCTCCACAGATGAGCCCAGTCTTGCGTTAGAGGGCACCACATTTATTGCTCAATTCTGAGTAAAGGCCATGCATCCCATTGCAAAATCTCAACTTTTCCATTAGATGCTCCCACAGAAAAATCTAAATACAAGACTTAAATCAATAGGAATTGCATTATCTGCTTCTCTTTCACTTTTCCTGTTATGAGCAGGAAAGAGGCTTCTCACAATTGGCAGGGAACTCGACAAAAGAGGTTTAAGAACTGGTTTTGTGAAGATGCTGTAGCCAAGCAGTTTCATGTCCTCTGCTTATTCAGGAGAATTTGGAGAATATAAAAATGAGGTAAACCAGGCAAGTGAGGAAAACGATGTTTATCATCGACATTCATTGAGTGATTATTATGTGCAAGGTGCCATGTGCTCAAGTCTTCATGAGGAGTATCTACCCTCATCTCCTCACATTTCTACATGTGTTATGAAGGAGAATCAATATAGAGAGAAAGAAATCAAGGCACGGTGAGATCCAAGGTCACAGAGCTAGTGGAGACAGTGCATGGATTTGAACCCATGGACCCCAGAACCTAACTTAATCTGCATTAAACAGAACTCAAATACTGTTCAATAGTTTTGCAGTGCCCTCTTCAACCTATGCTTAGAGCAGAAGCTTCCAAAGTCTCCCCTTCTGCCCCAACTAAGGCAGGGTTAAGTGCCTTGTGCTCCCAGAAGGCATTTGACCTCAACATGCCTTATTCTATACTGCATTGTCTGCTCCTCTGCCTTCCTATCCAATGGATAAACTATGGCTCCTCCGCCTCTGCACTATGAATCTTTGGGGCCAGAACATGCTTTGTTGAAGGATGCTGTCTTGCAGGATGTTTAGGAGCCTCCCTGGCTTCTACCCAGTAGATGCCAGTCAGCAGAAACCTTCCCTCTACCCCACCACCCTCTAATTGTGACAACCAAGTGTATCTCCAGACAGTTGCCAAATGTTCCCAGTGCAGGGAAGCATGGAGGAGGCAAAATTGCCCCTGGTTGGAACCACTGTTATAAAACCTTTGAGGACAGGATATTTGTCCTGTCATTGTTTCTTTACCATCTAACAAAGGAGATGGCACAGAGTACTCCTTAATATTTTATCCCCAGAATAGCTCTCAGCTCTATTCTACTGTTCCAGTGCCAGCCGCCTTCATCTTTCGTCTGGACTAGTAGAGGACCCTCCTGACTGATTTCCTGGTGCCCTCCCTGGTGACCCTTCCATCTGTTCTGCTGAGATACAAGAGAGAAGTTTTCAAGGCCCAAATCTATTCATTCTACTCTCCTGCTTAAGGCTTTTCAATAGTCTTTGATTGCTTGTCAGACAAGACTTCTCAACACGACCTATGGAGCCCTCAATGGTCTGCCAGTGTCTGCAGCTTCCTCCTCTCACTAGTTGTCCTACAGTTCCTTGAAAGGTCCACATATGTGCCTTTTGGCCTTTGCATATGCTGTTCCACATGTGGGGAACACCACTTTCCCTCCATTTCCCTGTCCTGCCTATGGACCTTAGCATGGGTGTTGCTTCTTCCTGGTCTAACGTAGGTTCCTTTGTTCAAGGTCTCCATGGAACCAAGCTTCATTCTTTCCCGGCCTTCCTCAAAATGACCATTTATCATAAAAGAGAGAAGTCACCTTGTCAACTTTTCTTTACTATTGTAATTTCAGTGCCTAGTGCCTAGACCCTGGTGAGTATTCAATGAATGTTTATTGAATACACATGGATAATCAGTAGCTTAACCAAGAGACACCCTCTCACAATATAGAGGTTTTTGCCGATGAGATGCCCTGAAGGAAAATGGCTAAGTATATGAAGTCTGGAATTAAATTGCTTGGGTTCAATTCCAGCTCTGGTATTTCATAGCTGTGAGACCTTGGATAAAATAGCTAGTCCTGTCCCTCAGTTTCCTCGTTTGTAAAGTGAGGAAAACAGTACCTACTCTCATGGTATCCCTGTCTATAAGGTATATAAAAATGTATAAAGTCTTCATTCCGTGCTTGGGACAGAAAAAAGTGCTAATAAGTATTTACTGCTAATATTATTAGTAGTAGTAGTAATATTTTTATTTATGCATGATGGCTAAGGTAATGGGTTCATTTTTTTTTTGTCTGATCTCAGCACAGGTGACAACAGCAGACACAACTGATTTCTTCCAAGTCTTATGGGAGGAGATCCAATTTTGCATTCTACAGACTCCCAGGCCATCCTGAAGGTCCTTATAGGTCTGAAAGCAGCTTTACAAATGGTCCCTTGATCAGGTTTCACAGAACCACCTCCTGAGTTTAAGACAATAGCACTGCTGCATCAGCTGGGCACCTCTGGAGTGGACTGGAGGGTGCTAACGGACTATCAGAACCTTGGCAGGTAGACTAATAAAAGATTGGACTTGTTTGCACTGCTGATTAAAATCCAGACTTCCTGGAAAGTCAAATCCACTCTGTGGTCCTTTTTCATTCAGAAACTATGGAAAAGCAAATCAAAGTTGTTTTTAGTCTCTTCTTCATTCAACAGATATTTCCAAAATGCAACTTAGGTGCCAGGGGCAGAGATTGGCAGCTACCATTTATTATAGGAGCCTGAGCCATTGATCACATTTTGATGAGTGGCTTTTACTAATCTCCTATATACTTACAAGGATTCATCATGTTATTATATGGCTGCTCCGATTCGCTGAAAGCATATTTCAGAGAAACTCAAACAAGGCCTTTTACTACTTGCATTCATGTGCAAAATCACCATTCTCAAAGCATAATTTCTGATTCCAAATATAACGGCAGGTCAAATTCCATTATGAAAAACTTCTGATGCATATGTAGGCATAAGATTTTGTTGCCTGCAA
This sequence comes from Aotus nancymaae, assembly GCF_030222135.1. Taxonomy (NCBI): domain Eukaryota; kingdom Metazoa; phylum Chordata; class Mammalia; order Primates; family Aotidae; genus Aotus; species Aotus nancymaae. Next base: position 38,752,674 of record NW_026988482.1, read on the forward strand.
TGAGCAGACTATTGTTTGGCTGAGATTTGGAAACCCTGTTGTCATGTAAAGATTCTATTGTGTTAGGATTTGTTGTAATGGAATTTAGCGTACAACATAACAGTAAATTAGCAAATGGACACTTTTATTTCGTGAATCCTGATGCCAGAAGGTACTGGTGTTAAGAACCAGCTTTCTCCTAATGAGGCAATTAATACCTCAACATGGTTCTTCTAAAACATATTTTACTGTTTCGCTCCTTAGGAGGTAAGACAAGTAATAAAATATAAAAAGATGGCGAGATAAACATTAGGGTAACAGGGAGTAAGGTTGCTGACAAGAGGTCATTTTTATTCTCCCTTTATGTAATGAGAAAAAGTAGATCACAACTCAAAACACTTCTTTACAAAAGCACTAAAAACACTCAGATTCTCCTTGTACACCATGACGTCCATCATGCTCTGATCTAACCCAACTAGGGAGCATGCATGGTATAATTTAGGATGCCAAGTCCTTTGGCTAACAAATCCAGAAAGGTGAGTCATCCTGCTACAACTCACTGGAAAGAGAAGAATATTCAAGATTAACAGTTGAAAAACGAGCCTTTCAAATACAAAGAAAGGCTATAGCTGTTCAAGTTGATACCTGGTATAGATGTTATGTGTCAAACGACATAAAACTTCTGTTTGCTAATCCACAAGCTATCCAAAAAGTTTAGACACTTTGGCAGGGTGGTGGGGAGACAGCATATTCATCATCCTCTTTCAAATCAATAGTTGGCCTTACTGCTTACAATTTAGGGTTACTTCATCTAAAAGATGTCAGGAAGGTACAGAAAAACATATTTTAAAATATAATTAACACACAGTTTTAAAATTAGTTTATCTCGTTTCCCAGCTATTCACACTTTGTGCATATTTAGGGCCTTTTAAAATAAAGAAGGACAAAGAATGAACCATAAAGAAAAACACTTCCAACACCAGCATGAGGAAAAATATATAAGTTCTCAAGATTTAAAAATAAATACACTATGCTAGCTATCAACATAAACCTTTGAGCTAGTAAGTATACTTCAACAGATTTAACTGCCCAGTTGACTTATATACACCAAGAACTGTGTCCAGTAATAAGTCCTGGACCACTACTGGTGGTAGTGAAAGCTTGGGGGAAAAAAAACCCTAAATGTCCATCAACAATAAATCAAGATTTTTCCAGACAAAAGGAACACTATACATTCATGAAAATTTAACTCACAGAAAAATGTTTTCTGAAGTGTGGTAAGCACATATTGGCTACAAATGTCCTCCTGATGATCTTGAACCAGTAGGGAAAATATTAAAGTGCTTCTTGAATTCTTTTACACAAATTACTTGCAATCCTATAGCCTTCCGCCTTCATTCAAAACTAGGTCTTCAGAGTACTTATTAAGGATTTACTAAAATCTGTGCTCATAACTTAAAATTGGATTGCCTGAGGAAGCAATTCCAGAATGGCAGAGTGAATACCTCCCAAAATGCATTCCTCTATAAAAGCAACAGGAACACTGGCAAAATTGTCAAAATTAACTTTTTCAGAACTTGGAAAATTAAAGGCTTGCAACAAGCAGAGGATCATTTATTTGAGAAAAACAGCTGAATCTCAGCAAGAATAGCAAGCTTTGTGGCATTTTAACTTGCACTATTTTCATCCTCCTCTCCTCAGCTCTGCAACAGCCCTGAAAACCAGCAGTCTGGCAAGAATGGTAGCTGTAAAAAGAAAAAAAAAAAAGGAAAAGAAAAGAAAAGAAAAAAACTAGTAGCCTAGCAACCTCTGGAAGGGGACAGAATGGGCTTAGAGTCCCCAGAGAGTCCCATCCCCAGATAATTGTCACTAGTAGACTAGTCTGGCAGTTCCCTGGAAATGCCCCATGAACAGAACTTATTTCAGTCAGCCCGAATCAGAGCAGCTCAGGAGGAAATGCTCTATCCCCAGGTGTTTGCTGAAAACAATTAGCAGCAGTTGTTTAACATTGCAGGTACCTGAGGCAACAATACCATTTGGGGGCAAACATGAGGCTGGCCAAATTAAAAAAAAAAAACTTAGAAGTCTAGAGAATGAGATGACTATAGAGAGCTTTGTAAAGTTCCAATATACTCCTGGGGACTTAGAAAGTCATAAGCATGTGAAAGACTGTGCACATGCCCATCAAAAGACCTAAGGTTCAAATCTCTCACCTCTAGCTGACCTGCAGAAGCAGGAAGTGAAAGGCAATGCAGAGCTGTAAACTGCTTGAGCTGATTACTGAAGATGTGCACCAGCACACGCATGCACATATACACACACGCAGGCACGCACACACACACACCCCTGGCAAAGGGAAGACTTACTTACTTGTCTTATCTATTCAAGAATATATCTGTCTAATTACTTGCTGACCTCTAAGGCAACTAAACAAAGACCTTAGTGGATGTACATGACAAAGAATACACACATAATATAATTCATCCAAGTAAGTCACTAAGCAAACAGACAACAAATGCACAAAAAAAAAATCCTTTGGTGGGGAGTAGATATAGTTTGCAGGGTTGTAATATTATATTTTTTCCAACATCTAGATTTCATTCCAAATAATGAGACAGGAAAACAGAAAAGTATGGTCAATACACTAGGAAAAAAGCATTCAATATAAAGTGTGCTTGAGGAAGCACAAATGTTGGATTTATAAGACAAAGGCTTTATTTTAATTTTTTTAAACTTTTAAGTTCAGGGCTACATGTAGAGATTTGTTACATTAGTAAACTAGTGTTATGGAGATTTGTCGTATAGATTATTTTGTCACCCAGGTATTAAGCCTAGTACCCATTAGTTATCCTCTCCCTCCTCCCACCCTTTACCCTCAGGTAGGTCCCAGTGTGTGTCATTCTCTTATATGTATCCATGTGTTCTCATCATTTAGCTTCCACTGATAAGTAGGAATGTGGTTATTTGTTTTTCTGTTCCTGTGCTAGTTTGCTAAGGATAATGGCCTCCAGCTCCATCCATGTCCCTGCAAAGAATATGATCTCATTCCTTTTTAATGATTGCTTAGTATTCCATAGTATATATGTACCACATTTTCTTTATCTAGTCTATCACTGATGGACATGTAGGTTGGTTCCATGTTCTTGCTATTGTGAATAGTGCTGCAATGAACATACACATGCATGTGTCTTTATGATAGAATGACTTATATTCCTTTGAGTATATACCCAGTAATGGGATTGCTGGGTCAAATGATATTTCTGTCTTTAGAGGTTTTTGAGGAATCATTATAGTGTCTTCCACAATGTTTAAACTAATTTACACTCTCACCAACCGTGTACAAATGTTTCTTTTTCACCACAACCTTGCCACCATCTATTATTTGTTGATCTTTAAATAATAGCCATTCTGACTGGTGTTAGGTGATATTTCATTGTGGTTTTGATTTGCATTTCTCTAATGAAAAGTGATATTTGGCTTACTTTTTTCATATGATTGTTGGCCACATGTACAGGACAAAGACTGTAAATCAACTACTATAAATATGTTCAAAGAACTAAAGAAAACCACATCTAAAGAACTAAAGGAAAGTTCTCATGAACTCGTTGTTTTCATGAACAATGAAATAGATGGAGAATATAAATGAAAAGATAAAACGTATAAAAAACAAGCCAAAAAATCCAAATAAATTAAAACCCTTGAGCTGAAAAGCATAACAGAAAGAAAAATTATACTAGAAGGTTGAAGAACAAATATGAGCTGGCAAACTGCAGATAGATCAGTTGAGATGATCTACTCTAAGGAACAAGAAGGAAAAAATACAGAAAAATGAACAAAGCCTCAGAGACATGTAGCACACTATTGAGTATATCAACACATACGTAATGGGAATCCCAGAAGGAGAGGTGAAAAAGAAAGGAGCATAAAAAATACACGAAGAAGTAATGGCCAAGAACTTCCCATATTTAATGAGGAACATTAATTAATCTACACATCCAAGTAGCTCAACAAAATCCAAATGGGATGGATTAAAAATACCTATTTCTAGGCATAATATAAACTGTCAAAAGACAAAGACAAGGGTGGAAACATGAACGCAGCAAGAAAGAAATAACTCATCATGTGCAAGGGATCCTCTATAATATGAAGAGTTTATTTTTTATTTATTTATTTATTTATTTTTGAGACAGAGTCTCACTCTGTCACCAGGCGCCAGGCTGGAGTGCAGTGGCGCGACCTCAGCTCACTGCAACTTCCGCCTCCTGGGTTCAAGCAATTCTCCTGCCTCAGCCTCCCGAGTAGCTGGGACTACAGGCATGTGCCACCACGCTCAGCTAATTTTTTTGTATTTTTAGTAGAGATGGGGTTTCATCATGTTGGCCAGGATGGTCTCGATTTCTTGACCTCGTGATCCGCCCGCCTTGGCCTCCCAAAGTGCTGGGATTACAGGCGTGAGCCACCGCACCCGGCTGAAGAGTTTATTTCTTATCAGATATAATGAAGGCCAGAAAGGAGTGGGATGTCATTTTTAAAGTGTTGAAGGAATAGACTGTCAACCAAGAATCTGGCAAAACTATCCTCATGAACAAAGAAGAAATTAGGACATCCCCAGATAAACCAATATTGAGAGAATTTATTGCTAGCAGATATGCCCTACAAGGTATACTAAAATTCACATGCAAAAGAATGAAGCTGAATCCTTTCCTTATACTGTATAAGAAAATGAACTCAAAATGAATTAGAGACCTAAATGTAAGAGCTGAAAGTATGAAACTCTTAGAAGAAAACATAGGAGTGAGTCTTCATGACCTGGCATTAGACAACAATTTCTTAGATACAAAATTAAAATCATAAACAACAAAAGAAAAAATAGACAAATTGGATTTCATCAAACTTAAAAAACTTTTGTGCTTCAAGAAAGTAAAAAGACAACCAAAGAACAAGAGAAAAATATTTATAAATCATGTATCCGATAAGGGACTTGTATCTAGAATATAAAAAGAACTCTTAAAACCAAACAACAAAAAGAAAAATAATCCGATTAAAAATGGCAAAAGATTTTAATGTGTATTTCTACAAATGAGATATACAATTGGCCAATAAACATATGAAAAGATGCACAACATCATTAGTCATTAGAGAAGCATAAACAAAAACCATGAGATACCACTTCACACATAGTAGCATGCAATAATGAAAAGACAAGAGTTGTTGAGGATATGAAAAAATTTGAACCCTCAGACATTCTTGGTGGAATTTAAAATGGTACAACTGCTTTGGAAACCATTTGACAGTTCCTCAAAATGTTAAATCTGTAGTTACCATGTGACCCAGCAATTTCATTCCTAAGCATACTCAAGAAAAATGAAAACATACATATACACAAAAACTTGGACATGATATTAACAGCAGCATCTTCATAATAGCCAAAAAGTAAAAGTAATCCTAATGTCCATCAGGTGATAAATGGATAAACAAAATATTATATATCCATACAAGAGTATATTATTCAGCAATAAAAATAGATGAAATACTGATAACTGCTACAACACAGATGAGCCTTGAAAACATTATGCTAAGAAAAAGAAGTCAGTCACAAAGAGACACTTATCATTCCATTTATATGAAATTCCCAGACTAGGCAAATACAGAGTCAGGAAGTGGGTTAGTGGTTATCGGGGGCTGGAGGCATGGGACAATGGAAGAATGACTGTTATTAGACACAAATTTTCTTCTGAGGTGATGAAAATATTTTGGAATTAGATACTGTTGTTGGTTACACAACTCTATGAATATCCACTAAATTGTACATTTTAAAAGGGAGAATTTTATGACATGTGAATCATAGCTCAACAAAACTGTTTTTAAAAATATCTAGTAGAAATGGGGGAAAAAAAACAGATTGCCTAGATTCTGCAGCCAGACTACTGGATTAAATCCCAGCTGTATGAACTTTGTAAATTATTTAATCATTGTGTAGTTAACTGTATGTGACTTAATTTCTTCATCTGTAAAATGGACATAATGATAGTACCTATTTTAAGGAGTTGTGGATATTAAATCAATTAGCTATTTTTTTTTTTATTATGGGGGGTTGTTTTCAGGCTTTCTCGGACCTTATGAGAAAGAAGCAAAAGGGGAGCAAAGCGGGGGAAATAATGAGGCAGGTATGTCTAGAATTGGAAGAAAATGAAGCTGAGGATATCACCCATGAATACTTCTAATTTTTTATGCTGAAGGAAGGAGTGAGTGGGAAAGAAGGACACATTTGAAGACTCAGCATGGCAAAGCTGACAAGTAGAAGGGAGGACCAGCTAAAATAAGAAACCACATATGTGTAGGAATGTTGTCCACATGGCTGAGAGTCTTCCCTTAGAAAACATGGCAACACAAGATCAATAGCATAAAACAGATGGCAGGACTTTTCCAGGGCTGTTGATTGATTGAGGCTGCAGGCAAAGAAAAATGGAGTGAGAGAAAATGAATATGCCCAGAAATGTCACTGAGGGATTGGCAATGGAGTTGCAGCCGAGAAGAGAGGAAGACTGTGTTAATGGAGCCAAGAATCAAACAATTCCATTAAATTTCTCAAAGGAGATGGGTAGTCTGAAACAAAACTTAGCTACACAGTAAAAAAACCTATGATTCTTTAGCCTGGAAATGAGAAAAATCAATCATGACATGTGTTAATTGTTTCATTGATTTTATTTCTTTCAACATTTTCTCCCAGATCCTACCACTGGCAGATTCTCCTGTTGAAAACTGATTTCATTCCCAGGCTCTGAAGGTGATGTAGATTTTAGTGGAGGTGATCTGTTTGAAACAGATCTTATTAAAGAGAAGTCTTTGGTAAAAATGAAAAAATACCCCATGAACTTATTTAGCACTTTGGCCCAAAACTCAAAATAATTTAATATAATTTATCCTATATATTCCCTAGTATCATCTACAGATTTGGTATTCCTTAAAAAAAAATTTCTAGTAAAAATTTTACTTTAAAAATCAGTATAAACTATTTCCCTTTTCAGATATCTACAGTGAACATTAGCATGTTAAAGGCTCTGAAATGATCTGCAGTGAGAATAACTATTGTATTTCTTTCCCAAATTCATTTGACCATAGAATCTTCTCTCCCAGAGAGCCTTTTACAACATAATTCGAAACTGAGGGCCTGTGAAACATACTTTGGGAAATATTACTCTATGATAAGGCAGCATTATCTATTAAAAACAGATTGGCAACTAGAATCACACACACGCGCGCGCGCACACACACACACACACACACACGAGAAGCTACTTCTTACAGTAGAGTAAGGGAAAGACTTCATAGAGTTTTCTTCCTTTTTGTTCTCCCAACTCAGTGAATTTCCCCAGGTACAACTCATGTGACATGTACTTAAAACTAGCCACCAGACAAAAGATCTACTAAAGCATTTCCCTCAATGACATCAAAGCAAGCAGATATAGCAGATTACTAAGGGGTCTTGGGTACATGGAGGCACAAACATGAAATGGCATCATTGTCACAAATCTCAGTATTCAACTGTGCTGTGTCAAACTACCCTCTCCTGTTGGGTGAATGGCTGTCTCAACAAACATCTTAATTCAAGTTTATTATTTTTCAGTAACTTCTAGTTATTGGAAGTGGCTCATTCTGGTTTTCCAGAGCTAAGCCCTGGTCTTTGTAAAACTTCTTTTTGGATTTTGATCAACATTATTTCCCTCACCCCACCATTATGGATGGCCCAAAAGCTTAGAGTAGAGCCTGGTCTTCCTTCATGCATACCCCTGAAATTCCTGCTTCCTGCTCCAATATTAGGGACAAGGAAGATGATGACATGTGCCTCTTTTTTGGCCCCTGTGGCACATTAGATGATTGATCAAGAATATACGTTCTTGGCCAGGCACGGTAGCTCATGCCTGTAATCTCAGCAGTTTGGGAAGCCAAGGTGGTCAGATCACTTGAGACCAGGAGTTCAAGACCAGCCTGGTCAACATAGCGAAACTCTGTCTTTATTAAAAATGCAAAAATTAGCTGGGTGTCATGGTGGGTGACTATAATCCCAGCTACTCAGGAGGCTGGGACTGAGAATCACTTGAACCCAGGAGGCAGAGGTTGCAGTGAGCCAAAATCATACCACTGCCCTCTAGCCTGGGTGACAGAGCAAGACTCTGTCTAAAAAAAAAAAAATGTTCATTCTCTCCAAGATACCTCCTTAGGAAGATTACTCTCTACCTCACTGATGTTGGGCTTGACCATGTGACTCATTGGCTAATAGGATGTTAGTATCCCTGATAGAAGCCGAGTCTTAGAGCACGCATCAGGAGTGCAGCTTACTCTCTTGCTTCATTCCCTGCTGTGAGGAAAAATGTCCCTAGGTAGTTGCTGCCCTTGCAGCTTGGGTACCAGATTAAACACATAGGAGCAGATCAGAGGCCAACCTACATTGTGAACAAGCGTAGCTCAATTCACACCTTAAGACAGAGCCCCTCGGCCAATCCATCCTAGAGAGGCTGACATGAAAAAGAAGAAAGGATCATCATTACAGGCCACCTAGGAGTGGATTGTTAGGCCGTATTACTATAGAAAAAGCTAACCCACATTTGAATTACACTTAAAACAGGGATAGCTAATCTGGTTATTTTCTGTGCATTTGGTGTGAATAGATGGCACCCAGCTGCCTCAGTCACTGATGGTCCTCTTGAGAGATGTCAGCCACATCTCCTGGCTGACGCCTACCTGGTGGTCATGGGCCATTCCTCTAATGCATGTGCATCCTGCCCTATGCAGCATTCCCGGACAAGTCTACGGTCTCTGTCTCATCTACTCGCTCTGTTTTCCAACTCCAGTGCCTGTAGGCAGAGGGGGGCAATGTCTATACTCTCCAGAACCAGAAGGCACCTGGCCCTTTGTGCCTGGCCATCCACTGCTCAGCTATCATCTGCCATTTTGCCACATCTTTTTGCTATGCTTCCATCAGGTTGAAATCCTCAGGCCTTGACTTGGCTGGGGGTGGAGAGGAATGATTGACAGTTGGGACATGTTCAGACTTTACCAAGAACTCTCTTTACAAACAACACTCTTCCTTTGGCTTTGGGAAGATGCAATGTTATTATGACTGTAATTTACTTAAAAAAAATCTGCATAATAATTATGATATCATGTATATGCCAGTTAGGTTAGCCTTGATTTTAGGGGTTGTCAGCTAACATGTTACCAAGAATACACAGACCTAGCAAGGTCAGTTACCACCCCACTGGAAAGGGCTACAATCCAGGGACAGCTACCATATGCACACTTCTCTTAGCCTAGATTCATCAATGACCAGCTGTTGTTAATTAGCATCAAGGTTCTTATTGGTGAAATTGACTTCTTAATTAGCATGATAGATGTTAGAGATAGGGTCTGTCTGGTGAATTGCAAGGTATTTAGGATGTGTGAAGCAGCTCAAATAGTCTGGAGACACCTCTTGCCCTTGCATGAACTGGAAATAAGAATCTATACGAACCAGCACCTTGTACCCCTTATGATGACACCCACGACTTAATTCCCAACACTATGTCCAGGTAAAACCAGTTGGTTTAGGAGGTTTTCTGACTGAAGACTCCTGAGTAGAGGACTGTGATGTTGCTGGGTTGGCCTTAAATGAACTCTTCCTACAGGGTGTGGTTGCAGCTTCTAAAATACGAGTTCTCAAACTTGGCTGAATATGAGCATGGCATGCAGAGCTTTCAGATGAACAGCCAGACCTCACCCAGACAGGTGACGTGGAAATCTCTCAAAGTGGGACCGGTATTGGTGTTGGTGTCTTTTTAAAGCTCCCCTGACAATTCCAGCGTGCAGCCAGGGATGAGCATCACTACTCTACGGGACAGTGAGCTGGGATGGCATCAGGCTTGCAGAACATGCTTATGAGCTGTTTTGAGCCCTCTCTGCTAATGAATATTCATTTAGTAAATGTCTGTATGTGTGGGAGAATTTGGTCTGAGGCCTGCTTTCATTAAAATTGGAGCAAGGTTAGAGAAGAACAGCGAATACTCACCAACTCTAACTTCTTCAGCAACTTCTAAAAGAATCTAAAAGGGATGGGGTCAGATTGGCTTTGGTCAGCTCACAGCAAGTGGGCATCCCACTCACTTCTCTTATAGGAGGGTAAGAGAGATAAGAGCTTTTGATAAACACTCTTCTCTCTAAAAAGACTACCTTTCTCTTTCCCCTGTTTGGTTCTAATATCAACTTGGGTTGGGGGTGAGGATGGCAGGGCCCATTCTCCTGAAATAGCACAATGTGGTAAGTCCTGGATGGCCCCAACTTCCAAACTTAGAATGGGATACTTGTGCTCTCTGTCCCTACTTTGGGCCCTGGCCCAAATTCTAGAGCAACAGAAGATAACTTCCAGCAGGTCCCTAACATCATTCTCTCAGAAATGCATACATAAGTAGGCGTATACAGGAATATGTAGAATTAGAGGCCAAAGCCAACTAATTACCTAGGAAAATGCCTTGACATACTTAACTCAATGGTAAAATAATGCTGCTGGCCTTTTCTCCCCAGCTTCTGGATAAGGACTAGATTGCTGAACACAAGGCTAATTTCCACACTAAGCAAACCTCCTCACCCTGGGAAATCGCCTCTGCCATTACCACTTCAGGGCCCAATCTACTTTAATAATAAGCATCTATCAGAAGAGGGTTGTGAAATAAACAGGCAGTTACAAATAGGACAGGCTACATTTACAGAGAAAGAGAACAAGAAGAGATGATATTCCATTTTTTGTGTGTTTTTAATCTTGCATGTCATTCTCACCAGCTGAAATAGTTTACTGTATCCTTTTTCCACCCACAGCATGCTTGCTGAGTTCTCCTAGCAGAGATCGTGGTAGACAAGAACGCCACATATATTGGAAGCACAGAAAAGACTTTTATCTTAGCCTTATTGAAACAAAAAAATATATCTAATAATTGTTATGGACTAAACTGTGTTGCCTCCAATTTCATATGTTAAAGCCCTCACCCCTAATGTAACTGTATTTGGAGATAGGGCCTATAAGAAGGTAGTAAAGGTTAAGTGAGGTCACAGGGCTGTGGCCTTAATTCAATAGGACTAATGTCTTTATGAAAAAAGAAGACAATCAAGATCCCTCTCCATGTATGTGCATGGCCAGAGGAGAGACCCTGTGAGGACCCAGCAAGACACTGGCTGTCTACAAACCAGGAAGAAAGCTCTCACTAGAAACCAATGTTGCTGGCCCCTTGATCTTGGACTTCTGGACTTCAGAGCTGTGAAAAAATAAATCTCTGTTGTTTAAGTCACCAATTCTGTAGTATATTCTTATGGCAGCCCAAGTTGACTAATATGTTATTAAAAGTACTTTCTAAGCAGTAAAGAAAATGGGTCTCCATTTTATCAGGTGGAGTTCTACCAGCTACAGTGTGGATACTTTTACTCTATCAAAATTGGTGGTGGTGAAGTGGTGGGCAGTGGGTGATAGAATTGAGGGGGAAGAGCTCCTACTACGTGCCATCAGGAGGCAAGCTGTGAATGAAAAGTCCAAGTCAGTTCTTTTTGCTGACCTCATTCAGGACTCAGAGTGAAAGTGGAGCTCAGGCCAATGCACATAGCATAGTTGTTAAGCACCAGACCCAAAAACCTGGAGATAAAAGCTTCCAACTGGTTGTAGAAATGCCAGTTTCCTCTGTTGTTTGCACTGGAGCAAGTATTACAATTGTTAAGCAAGAAATTTCGACCTGTGCATGTTTGGGTTGGAAAAGGGAGCTTTTAGAGGAAACAACCCCTGAAAATTTCAAAGCAAAACCTTTAACTTAAGACTAACTATTGTCTGAATACTTACCTAGACACCAGTTGCTAAGAAAGGTACATACTGATTCAGAATGAGCTGTTTTTGACTCTTGAAGTAAATGTAATGATATCTGAATTCCTGAAACTAGGTTAACAGCTGAACAGTTTTCAATAAATATAAGATACACATTTTTCCTTTCCTCCTTAAAGCAAATGCATCCCAGCAGGTCATAACATATGAAATGCTTGAAATACTTAAAAAATGCCCTTTAAAAAGAAATACTACATTGTTAAATAGCATCTTGGTTTAATAAAAGTTTTCTTTTAATACTGTCTTCCTTGCAATTTACCTGCATCTAGTCACAAATTCGAGCTTGTGGCAGTTTGTCAGTGTAAGCATTGCTGGGTTCTCTGATTCCAACCACAATCAACCATACAGTCTTCTGGATTATACCTCTTTCCAATGAAAATAAACACTATCACAACAAGTTATTCTCTTTTCCCATTCACCAAGGGGCAATGTCTGAATAGTTACCTGGACACCAGTTGCTGAGAAAGGTACATACTCATTTGTGAGGGCAGAAAAAGGGAAATAACAGGGATGGCATGCTTCTCGGGTTCTCTCTGGACCTGAAAACTCTGTCTAGAAAGTCAACACCAGCACCGGGTGATGTGGGAAGGAGGAAGCGATCAGTTTTGTTGAGTTTCTGACTGCCAACTCATATCCTATCAACTTCAACACATTATCTCCCAGGAAGAGTGAAAAAGACTTCAGAATGCTATTTTGCAAAGGATAGACCAAAGTGTATCTGTTACCATGTAATTTATACATCAAAGATACGTCTCTGTTCCTAATTTTTGTCTTGTGATGCTCTACACAATCCCTTGGCTCGCAGACATTTAACCTGTGCTATGATTTCATTTCCATATTCTAATCCATTTCTTGGTACTTATTTTTAGAGCATTTTGTGTGCATGTCTGATTTGTCTTCAAAAGAATACTATAGGTCAGGTGTGGTGACTCACACCTGTAATCCCAGCACTTTGGAAAGCCAAGGCAGGTGGATCACCTGAGGTCAGGAGTTCGAGACCAGCCTGGCCAACATGATGAAACCCCATCTCTACTAAAAAAATTACAGAAAATTAGCTGGGTGTGATGATGGGTGCCTATAATCCCAGATATTCAGGAGGCTGAGGCAGGAGAATCACTTGAATCTGGGAGGCGGAGGTTGCAGTGAGCTGAGATAGTGTCACTGCACTCCAGCCTGGGCCACAAGAGTGAAACTTTGTCTCAAAACAACAACAACAACAAAAGAATACTATAAATTCCTTTACAGCAGGATAACAAAGAACATTCTGATATAACCACAGCTTTCTATAATAACCATGTAGAATGAGAAATGAGAAGAAAAAAAGTCAACAAATTCCATTTATGGTGTAAGCTCAAAGGGTATGCATGAAAAAATGGGACCCACTGTGGACATTTATGGGGTTTTGCCTGCTGAAAATCCATTGTCCTATTTTTCTGTGACGAGTATCCCAGTTTTCATTTGGGAACTGCCCCCTTTACCACTCTTAAAGGAGGTAATTATGTCTAAGATAGGAGTAGATGAATTTGATCCTACTACTCCCTCAGGCTCCAAGGACTGGCCCCTGTCCCTAAACCTGGCCAGTTGCAGCCCTCTATCTCCTTGGCCCAGGAATTGGTCCAAGACAGACTTGCACCCCAAGTGGCCCAATGAGAGTCTTCCCCAGGAGTATCTGAAAACAACGGATTTTCTTTTTGCAAAATCAAACAGATTCTGCTATGGTGTGTCTCCAAAATTCAGATGTTGGAACCCACTGTCCAAATAAGATTAAGAGGTGGGGGCTTAAGAAGTAATTAGGTTGGGAAGGCTTCTCTCTCAGGAATCAGATGAAGCCCCTTTTAAATGAAGCTTCCCACAGCATTCAGTTCTCTTGTCCTTCTGTATCCCACCATGTGAGGACACAGCATTACTCCCCTCTGGAGGATGCAGCAACATGATCCCATCCTGAAAGCAGAGAGTAGCCCTCACCAGACACTAAACCTGCTGGCACCTTGATCTTGAACTCCCAGCCCCAGACTGTGAGAAATAAATTTCTGTTCTTTATAAAGTACCCAGTCTCAGGTATTTTGTTATAGCAGAACAAAAAAACTCAAACACAGGGGTTCCCAAACTGGTTAGATAAAGCCTAGAATTGCTAGGGTCCAATCTTGCCTGAGAATAATGCCAATTGAGAGGGAAGTCAAGTTCAAGGGATAAAGAGAGAAAATCTGAGGTCTGAATTAGTTAGTTGAACCCATAGATCTAGTTATGCCTGAACCTAGTCTACCACTTGCTTTTGCTGGCAAATGTCCTTCTTTTTTTGGTTTAAACAAGCTTACACTGGAGTGCTGTCACTTACAACCCAAAGTCCCAATTAATACTGGCCCCACTCTCATAGTGGTCTACATAATGATGTAGTACATCAACTACTTCCTGGAAAATGGCAGGATGAGCAGGCAACTGTGGATTCAGATGATATGGGTTCAAATCTTAACTCTACTGGGTGTCTTTGAGCAAGGCTTAACCTTTTAGTCTCATTGTTCTTAACTATAAAATGGATATAAAAATATCCCTTGGGCCAATTAGGTAAATTAAATTAGAAACAGTAGGTGAAATTTGACTGTACCAGCCATTTCTGTATTTCATTTAGTGGCTTAGAAATAGCTCCTTATACCCGTTCCCTTCTCTGCTGTAACTAGATCATAACCTTCATACTAGAAAAACAGGACAGAGTAGACAGTGATCTTCAAAGTATAGTCTGGAGAATCCTAGGAATCCCCAAAGTCCTTCTAGGGAGTCTATGAAGTAAAAAATAGTTTTATGACAAAACCAAGATGGTATTTGTCATTTTCATTCATTCTCCAATAAATGTACTGTGGAGTTTTGTAGAGGCTAAATGACTTGTGATATCACAACAAATTTAATGCAGAAGCAGATATGATTACCCTATCTGTTTTTAAGCTAGATATCAATATTTTAAACAGCCTGTAATCCCAGCACTTTGAGAGGCTGAGGCGGGCGGACCACTTGAGGTTAGTAGTAGTTTGAGACCAGCATGGCCAACATGGTGACACCCCATCTCTACAAAAATACAAAAATTAGCTGGGCATAGTGGTGCATGGCTGTAATCCCAGTTATTTGGGAGGCTGAGGCAGGAGAATTGCTTGAACCTGGGAGGCAGAGGTTGCAGTAAGCTGAGATGGCGCCACTGCACTCTAGCCTGGGCAACAGAGCAAGACTCCATCTCAAAACAAAAAACAAACAACAACAAAAAACAAACAACAGCAAAAAAGTCATTGTTCACACTATTTTTTTTTGGCTTTGGAAAATATGTATGTTAACAAGCAATGAGTTTCTTACTTTTATATACTAAATATTTTTTAAATTAGGGTTTGAATGAAAGATCCAGTGGAAAATGGACATATGTCCTCAGTTCAAAAAGGCCTGGAAAAATCACAATATACCAACCTTTGAAGATCTCCTTTCAACATTGGAGGCTATAGAGATATGAAGAATATAACTATTCCTGTTATGGTGTGGGGTACAGAACGGTACTGTAAATGTGAGAGGTAAGGCCAGTAATCCATTATTCTCTCTCTCTCTCACACACACACACACAGAGAGAGAGAGAGAAATGAGCCATATTGTACCTCTTTATAGTAGGAGGGGCATGCTTGTTTGGGAGGGGCATTACCTGCTTCAAACAATGCCTGTGAAAGAAAAAGCTATTCTTAGATAGCACTAGAGAAAAGTACCAAATAAGATACGGAAATGTCACACAATTTGTAGCCCAAATTATAAGCTGTTTCCCCTTACTGTACAATCTTTCAGAGAAAATGAAATGTGCCCCATGGGAATAAATAATAGCTGAAGCCAGCCAAAAATATGGCCTTTAGAAAGAGAAACAATAAAGCATCTATTATTTTTAGTAATTTCTCATTGTTTGTCTTGGGAGGGTGGCTTTTTGCTTTTTTCCCCCTTGTTTTTCTCAAAAGATTCATTTTCAGATTAGTCATAGAGGGCTAGCAAAATGCTGAGAAGTTGAAGGTATTTCAGGGCCGTCTTCTGGAGCAATGCTCCAAAGCTTTTCAGGGAAAATGATGCCACCCTAGCCTAGAAATCTGTGTGAGCAGCAGAGTCTAAGTGAGGCACAGAGCAGAGACCTTGGGTTATTGACCATTGCCATTTAGCTGAACTTGGAATTGACTTCTCTGCACTATAGGGAGGAGTTTCCCTAGCAATGATGAAAAATCTGACACAAATTAAATTCTCTAGAACAATAAATGCACATGGAAACAGAAAGGAAGAAATCTTTTAAAAGAAAGTAAAGAAAAAAAATGTGCATTAGAATATGTTTCAGCAGAAAAAAAATCCCATAAAAGTGGTAAACAGAGCTATATTGTAATATTGTGGATTGTTAAAAAGAGCCCCCTCTCTATAAAATGGTGCAGCTGCTGTGGAAAACAGTATGGCAGTTCCTTAAAATAATAAACAGAATTATCACGTAATCCAGCAATTCCACTTCTGGGTATATACTCAGTAGAATTGAAAGCAGGAATATTTGAATGAAGAGATATTTGAATACCCACGTTCATAGCAGCATTATTCATGGTAGCCAAAGGACAAAGTTGTCCAAGAGTACACAGGCATACGAATGGATACACAAAATGTAAGGTGCCTAGATAGGTTTTACTGATAGCAGTCAAATTCATAGAGACAGAAGGTAGAATGATGGTTGCTAGGGACTAAGTGTAGGGGAGAGGAGAATGGAGAGACACTGTTCAATAAGGATTGAGTTTCAGTTTCAGAAGAAAAGAGGTCTGCAGGTGGATGGTGATGGTTGTACAATGATGTAAATACACTTAATGCCACCAAATTGTTAGGCTAGTTGTGGTGGCTTACACATGTAATGCCAGCACTCTGAAAGGCTGTATTAGTCTGTTCTCATGCTGCTATGAAGAAATACCCAAGACTGGGTAATTTATAAAGCAAAGAGGTTTCATTGATTCACAGTTCCACATGGCTGAGGAGGCCTCAGGAAACTTACAAGCAGGAGAGAGAATGAGTGCCGAGCAAAGGGGGAAGCCCCTTATAAAATGTCAGATCTTGTGAGAACTCATTCATTATCACAAGAACAGCATGAGGGAACCCACCCCTATGATTCAATTATCTCCACCAGATCTTGTCCTTCATGCATGGAGATTATTACAATTCAAGATGAGATTTTGGGTGGGGACACAGCCAAACCATATCAGAGACTGAGGAAAGAGGATCCCTTGAGGCCTGGAGTTTGAGAACAGCCTGAGAAACAAGGGAGACACCATCTCTACAAATAATTTTTAAAATTAGCTGGGCATGGTGGTGCTTGTCTCTTTTCCCAGCTATTTGGGAGGCTGAGATTGGAGGATCACCTGAGCCTGGTAGGTTGAAGCTGCAGTGAGTTGTGATCATGCCACTGCACTTCAACCTGGGTGATAGAGTGAGACCCTATCTCAAACAAACAAACAAAAAATGGTAAAATGGTAAATTTTTTTATGTATGATTCCCACTCCCCCTCAAAAAAAATGTAAACTGAAAAAGAAAAACAACAGTCCCCTCTGGCCCTTCCCCTGAATTGGGGCACTTTCTGCAATGTGACATTGCTGAGCCGTCCACTAAGAGGCAGAGTCCATCTCCCCGGCCCTCAGATCTGGGTTGGCTCTGGGACTGGCTTTGACCCACAGACTAGGTTGAAAGTGACATTCTGAGATGTGGGAGTTGAGGTCTTAAAAGGGCTTTGAACTGCTACTTGCATCCTGGGAACCAGATACCATGTAACTAAGCCCAGGCTAGCTGGCTGGAGAGAGAGGCCATATGAAAGAAAGGCCTTTGCAGGATGAGAGGCCATGTGGAGGAAAACCAAGGTACCTCAGCTACCAGCCAGCACCAGGAACCCAGTCACGTGAGTGAGGCCACCTTGGATTCTTCAAAATGGTGGAGCTGCCCTAATCAACAGCAAATGGAACTGACATTTGCCTCAATTTCTGATGGTAAGCACTGGGTCAGTTGTTGTTCTAAGTTATTACATTTTGAGGAGGTTTGTTTCATAAGAATAGATAACAGAAGCAATCATGCAAACATATGCCACTGAAGAGAGATTTTCCTCTCATCTTATTCTACTCCTACTGTTTGTTACATTCATCAAGTCATGCACAAATATTTATCAAGTACCTATTATGTAGCATATTTTCTTGGCATCTGAGGTCTCTTGTACAATGAGTCAAAGGCCTCTGCCCTGAGAAAGCTCATATTTTAAAAGGAGGGGATGGCAGTAAATAATGAAGTAGACAATATGTGACAAAGGAAGTGCAATGGAAAAGGAAACAGTAGAACAATATTAAGGACTGGCATCAGAAGGAATAAAGATACAGGCATTTCTACTTAGTGGGCCTGTACCAAGTCTCTTCTGTGAAAATATAATTCATCTTTTCTTTCTTACAGTTTTTGTTATCTGACCTCCTTTTCTTATGAGGCTTTAGTTTTAATTATATGTAATCACTGTACTGATGGAAATAAATATTGGCAACTCAGTTCATTATCTTGATTACAGAAAAAGAACTACATGTTCTCTCACACTGCTACTACTATTTTAAAGAAACTTCATCTGCAAGCAAAACCTTGAGAAAAGACCTGAAGATCCAAAAACTGCAGGATTCCCATCTCAAATCAAAAAGGGCTTCTGTCGATGTTCTATAGTCTTTATGCTGAACTTGTATCTAACATTGACATTTATCATGCTTAATGATTTAACTGCTCACAGTCTACCCATTTCATAAAAATTTGTGGTTAAAACACAAGCTTTGGCATTAGACATGCTCCGGTTTGAGTTCAAGTTCTACCAACTGCCACCTGGTTGACCTGCTCCCTAAACCTCAGTTTCCTGATTTATAAAATGGGAATAATTGGGGAACTTCTGCCAAGATGACCAAATAGGAACAGCTCTGGAGCACAGTTCCTAGCAAGAGCAATGCAGAAGGTGAGTGATCTCCGCATTTCCAACTGAGGTATGAGGTTCATCTCAATGGAACTGGTTGGACAGTGGGTGTAGCCCAACGAGGGCGAACCAAGGCAGGCTGGGGTGCTGCCTCACCCAGGAAGTGCAACAGGCCAGAGGACCCCCCTCCTACCCAACAGAGGCGATTGCAGACTTTTCCAGCCACTCCGGCACTCCAGTTCGGATGCTGCACTTCTCCTGTGGGCTTTGCAGCCCACAGACCAGGAGATTCCTGCTGAGCCAACAGGCACCACACGTTTCCAGCTCAAATCTGGGTGGCTGATTCAGCTGGCACTGCAGGTTTCCAGCACAAATTTGAGCGGCCGTTTTGGCTTGTACCTGGAGCACCTGTGAGACAGAGCCGCCCATACCCCTGAGAGAAAGGGGGCTGAAGGCGAGGAACCCCTTCAGCTAGGTGATCTAGCTCAGTGGGTCCCACTCCCACAGAGACCAGTAAACTGAATGACACTGGTGTGGGAGTTTTGCAGCCAGCACAACAGTTTGAGCTTGACCAGAGACTGTTAAGCTTGGTGCGGGGAAGGGCATCCGCCATTAACAAGGCAGTCTGCCATGACTGAGACAGGTCACCATTACCAGAGCAGTCCACCATTATTGGGGCAGTTCGCCATTAGCAGGGAAGTCCACCATTACCAGGGCAGTCCGCCATTACCGAGGCAGTTCTAACCTTACCTGTGTAAACAAAAGCACAAGGAAGTTTACAGAGCAGCTGGGTAGAGACCACAGCAGCTCAGCAATGCCTCTGGAGGCAGAGTGTGACTAGACTCCCTGCTTGCTGGGCAGAGCATCTTTGAAAAAAGGCAGCAGCCCACTAGGAACTTATAAATAAAGCCCCACCTTCCTGACACAGAGTACCTAGGAAAAGGGGTGGTTGTGAGTTCTGCTGCAACAGATTTAAACGTCCCTGCCCAGCAGCTCTGAAGGGAGCAACAGAGCTCCCAGCACAGTGCTTGAACTCTGATAAGAGACAGACTGCCTCCTCAGGTAGCTTCCTGACCCCCATATATACAAAGAGACACCTCATACAGGAGAGCTCTGGCTGACATCTGGTGGGTATCCTTCTGGGATGAAGCTACCAAAGGAAGGAATAGGCAGCAATCCTTACTGTTCTGCAGCCCCCACAGGTGATTCCCAGGCCAGAAGCATCTGGAGTGGACCTTCAGCAGTGCTGCAGCAGAGGGGTCTGTTAGAAGGAAAACTAAAAACAGAAAGAAATAACTTCAACATCAACAGAAAGGACATCCACCCAGAGACCCTATCCAAAAGTCACCAACTTCAAAGACAAAAGGTAGATAAATCCACTAAGATGGGAAGAAACCAGTGCAAAAGATGAAATCACCAAAAACCAGAACACCTCTCCTCCTCCAAGGGGATTACAACTCCTCACCAGCAAGGAAACAAAACTGGATGGAGAATGAGTTTGACAAACTGACAGAAGCAGGCTTCAGAAGGTTGGTAATAACAAACTTCTTTGAGCTAAAGGAACATGTTCTAACCCAATGCAAAGAAACTAAGAACCTTGAAAAAAGGTTAGATGAAATACTAACTAGAATAATCAGCTTAGAGAAGAACATAAACGACTTGATGGAGCTGAAACAACATGAGAACTTTGCGAAGCATATGCAAGTTTCAATAGCCAAAGCAATCAAGCAGAAGAAAAGATATCAGAGATTGAAGATCGAATCAATGAAATAAAATGAGAAGGCAAGATTAGAGAAAAAAGAGTGAAAAGAAATGAACAAAGCCTCCAAGAAATATGGGATTATGTGAAAAGACCTAAACCACCTTTGATCAGTGAACCTGAATGTGATAGGGAGAATGAATCCAAGATGTAAAATACTCTTCAGGATATTATCCAGGAAAACTTCCCCAACCTAGCAAGGCAGGCCAATACTGAAGTCCAGGAAATACAGAGAACACCACAAAGATATTCCTCAAGAAGAGCAACCCCAAGGCATATAATCATCATATTCAACAGGGCTGAAATCAAAGAAAAAATGCTAAGGGCAGCCAGAGAGAAAGGTCGAGTTACCCACAAAGGGAAGTCCATCAGACTCATAGCGGATCTCTTGGCAGAGACACTACAAGCCAAAAGAGAGTGGAGGCCAATATTCAACATCCTTAAAGAAAAGAACTTGCAACCCAGAATTTCATATCCAGCCAAACTAAGCTTCGTAAGTGAAGGAGAAATAAAATCCTTTATGGACAAGCATTTGCTGAGAGATTTCATCACCACCAGGCCTGCCTTACAAAAACTCCTGAAGGAAGCATTAAACATGGAAAGGAACAACCAACACCAGCCACTGCAAAAATGTACCACATGGTAAAGACCATCGACACAATGAAGAAACTGTGTCAACTAACAGGCAAAACAACCAGCTAATATCAAAATAAAGGATTAAATTCACACATAACAATATTAACCTTAAATGAAAACAGACTAAATGCCCCAATTGAAAGACAGAGACTGGCAAAATGGATAAAAAGTCAAGACCCATCAGTGTGCTGTATTCAGGAGACCCACCTCATGTGCAAAGACACACATAGACTCAAAATAAATAGATGGAGGAAGATTTACCAAGCAAATGGAGAGCAAAAAAAAGAAAGCAGGGGTTGCAATTCTAGTCTCTGATAAAACAGAATTTAAACCAACAAAGATCAAAAGAGACAAAGAAGGGCACTACAAAATGGTAAAAGAATCAATGCAACAAGAAGAGCTAACTATCCTAAATATATATGCACCCAATGCAGGAGCACCCAGATACATAAAGCAAGTTCTTAATGACCTACAAAGGGACTTATATTCCCACACAATAATAGTGGGAGACTTTAACACTCCACTGTCAATCTTAGACAGATCAACAAGACAGAAAATTAACAAGGATATCCAGGCCTTGAACTCAGAACCTAACAGACATCTACAGAACTCTCCACCCCAACTCAATAGAATATACATTCTCCTCAGCACCACATCACACTTACTCTAAGATTGACCACATAATTGAAAGTAAATCACTCCTCAGCAAATACAAAAGAAAGGAAATCATAACAACCAGTCTTTCAGACCACAGTGCAATCAAATTAGAACTCAGGATTAAGAAACTCACTCAAAACCACACGACTACATGGAAACTGAACAACCTGCTTCTGAATGACTACTAGATAAATAATGAAATGAAGGCAGAAATAAAGATATTCTTCAAAACCAATGAGAACAAAGACACAGACACAACATACCAGAATCTCTGGGACACATTTAAAGCAGTGTCTAGAGGGAATTTTATAGCACTAAAT
The DNA here is from genome assembly GCF_030222135.1 of Aotus nancymaae. Classification (NCBI taxonomy): domain Eukaryota; kingdom Metazoa; phylum Chordata; class Mammalia; order Primates; family Aotidae; genus Aotus; species Aotus nancymaae. Next base: position 38,774,867 of record NW_026988482.1, read on the forward strand.
GTCCACATGAGAAGTGAGGAAAGACTTAAAATCGACACCCTATCATCACAATTAAAAGAACTAGAGGAGCAAGATCAAATAAATTCAAAAGCTACCAGATTACAAGAAATAACTAAGATCCAAGCAGAACTGAAAGAGATAGAGACACAAAAAACCCTTCAAAAAATCAACAAATCCAGGAGCTTGCTTTTTGAAAAGATCAACAAAATAGATAGACCACTAGCCAGACTAACAAAAAAGAAAAGAGAGAAGAATCTAATAGCTGCAATAAAAATGATAAAAGGGATATCACCACTGATTCCACAGAAATACAAACTACCATCAGAGATTACTACAAACAACTCCAAGCACATAAACCAGTAAATCTAGAAGAAATGGATAAATTCCCGGACACTTACACCCTCCCAAGACTAAACCAGGAAGAAGTTGAATCCCTGAATAGATTAATAACAAGGTCTGAAGTCAAGGCAGCAATTAATAGCCTATCAACCAAAAAAAGTCCAGGTCCAGATGGGTTCACAGCTGAATTCTACCAAACATACAAAGAGTTGTTGGTACCATTCCTTCTGAAACTATTCCAAACAATACAAAAAGAGGGAATCCTTCCTAACTCATTGTATGAAACCAACATCATCCTGATACCAAAACCCAAGAGAGATTCAACAAAAAAAGATAATTTTAGGCCAACACCATGATGAACATCGATGCAAAAATCTTCAGTAAAATACTGCCAAACCGAAGGCAACAGCACATCAAAAAGCATACCATTACGATCAAGTAGGCTTCATCCTGGGGATGCAAGCCTAGTTCAACATATGCAAATCTATAAATGTAATCCATCACATAAACAGAACCAAAGACAAAAACCACATGATTATCTAAATAGTTGCAGAGAAGGCCTTCAACAAATTCAACACCCCTTATGGTAAAAACTCTCAAAAAACTAGGTATCGATGGAATGTATCTCAAAATAATAAAAGCTATTTATGACAAATCCACAGCCAATATAATACTGAATAGGCAAAAACTGGAAGCAATCCCTTTGAAAACTGGCACTAGACAAGGATGCCCTCTCTCACCATTCCTATTCAACATAGCATTGGAAGTTCTAGCCAGAGTAATCAGGCAAGAAAAAGAAATAAAGGGTATTCAATAAGGAAAAGAGGAAGTCAAATTGTCTCTATTTGCAGATGACATGATTGTATATTTAGAAGACCCCATTGTCTCAGCCCCAAATCTCCTTAAACTGATAAGTAACTTTGGCAAAGTCTCAGGATACAAAATCAATGTGGAAAAAATCACAAGCATTCCTATACACCAATAACAGACAAACAGCCAAATCATGAGCAAACTCCCATTCACAATTGCTACAAAGAGAATAAAATACCTAGGAATACAAATAACAAAGGATGTGAAGGACCTCTTCAAGGAGAACTACAAACCACTGCTCAAGGAAATAAGAGAGGACACAAACAGATGGAAAAACATTCCATGCTCATGGTTAGGAAGACTCAATATCACAAAAACGGCCATATGGCCCAAAGTAATTTAAAGATTCAATGATATCCCCATCAAGCTACCATTGATCTTGTTCACAGAACTGGAAAAAAACCACCTTAAATTTCATATGGAACCAAAAAAGAGCCTTCATAGCCAAGACAATCCTAAGCAAAAAGAACAAAGCTGGAGGCATCATGCTACCTGACTTCAAACTATACTACAAGGCTACTATAATCAAAATAGCATGGAACTGGTATCAAAACAGAGATATAGATCAATGGAACAAAACAGAGGCCATGGAAGTAACACCACACTTCTACAACCATCTGATCTTTGACAAACCTGACAAAAACAAGCAATGTGGAAAGATTACCTGTTTAATGAATGGTGTTGGGAAAACTGGCTAGCCATAAGCAGAAAGCTGAAACTGGACCCCTTCCTTACACCTTATACAAAAATTAACTCCAGATGGATTAAAGATTTAAACATAAGACCCACCATAAAAACCCTAGAAGAAAACCTAAGTAATATCATTAAGGACATAGGCATAGGACTTCATAACTAAAACACCAAAAGCAATGGCAACAAAAGCCAAAATAGACAAATGGGATCTAATTAAACTTAAGAACTTCCGCACAGCAAAAGAAACGATCATTAGAGCTAACTGGCAACCAACAGATTGGGAAAAAAGTTTTGTGAGCTACTAATCTGACAAAGCGCTAATATCCAGAATCTACAAAGAACTAAAACAAATTTACAGGAAAAAAAAAAAAAAAACCTATCAAAAAGTGGGCAAAGGATATGAACAGGTACTTTTCAAAAGAAGACATTTATGAGGCCAACAAACACATAAAAAAATGTTCATCATCACTGGTCATTAGAGAAATGCAAATCAAAATCACATTGAGATACCATCTCACACCAGTTAGAATGGTGATCATTAAAGAATCTGGAGACAACAGATGCTGGAGAGGATGTGGAGAAATAGGAATGCTTTTACACCATTGGTGAGAGTGTAAATTAGTGCAACCATTGTGGAAGACAGTGTGGCGATTCCTCAAGTATCTAGAAATAGAAATATCATTTGACCCAGGAATCCCATTACTGGTATACACCCAAAAGATTATAAATTGTTCTATTATAAAGACACATGCACAAGTATGTTAATTGCGGCACTGTTTACAATAGCGAAGAGTTGGAACTAATCCAAATGCCCATCAAGGATAGACTGGATAAAGAAAGTGTGGCACATATACACCATGGAATACTATGCAGCCATAAAAAAGGATGAGTTCATGTCCTTTGCAGGGACATGGATGAATCTGGAAACCATCATTCTCAGCAAACTGACACAAGAACAGAAAATCAAACACCGCATGTTCTCACTCATAAGTAGGTGTTGAACAATGAGAACACATGGACACAGGGAGGGAAACATTACAAACTGGGGTCTGTTGGGGGGTGGGGGACTAGGGGAGGGATAGCAGAGTGTGGGAAGATTGGGGAGGGATAACATTAGAAGAAATATCTAATGTAGGTGACGGGGATGGAGGCAGCAAACTACCATGGCATGTATATACCTATGTAACAATCCTGCAAGATCTGCTTTTTGCCAACTTCCTTGGTACCTGGGGCACAGGCATGAACAATTGTGTGAATATGCAGTCTAGAGTCTGGGTCTAATGGTCAAGAGGTCAGGGATGGGGGTGATGCTGTGGGTCTTTCAACTGACCATCACGTGGGCTTCCAGAACCAACAGGGTAGAGTCCAGGACAGCACACCAAGGTATGTGAGCTGAAGGCTCCACCATTGCATAGTGGAGCTGCGTCCATGTGGACCCATTCTTGGGCATGATTCTGGCTGTCTGACTCAGTCAAGTGATTTTTTTTTTAACTGGTCTTCACTCAGAGTCTGGTTCCCCAGCCTTCCTAGAGATTCAGTGAGCTTCACACTATCCTTTGAATAATTATCTTCCTGCTTAAATCAGTCTGACTTTGTGACTATACTGTTGCTTGCAGCTAAGAACCTTAAAACAGCTACCACTGGGTGAATGCTGACCACACGCCAGAAACTGGACTTGGCATCTCATGTATGGTACCTTAATTAATTCTTACAACCACACTGCAAAGAAACCACGCTTGTCTCTATCTGAGATGAGGACGCTGTTACATGGTTGACACAGAATTTGACTTCAGGGCCCTCTAGCACAAAGGCACACTCAGTTAACTACTGGGTCAACTTCTAACTCCAATCCCTTGTTATCCAGGTCTTCAAATCAAGAACTTCTATTGTACCTACTATATGCCAAGAACTGTTCTAGGCACTGATGAAAAAGCAGTGATCAAAACAAGTAAAATTTCATGCCCTGATTTATGCTTATATTACTGACTGGTTTTCTTCGATGATCCTATGATCTGTTTCTGACCCCAGCCTAACAACTTAATCTAACTCCATCTAACCTCACAATCCTAGCTCAGTAGAAAGAGCCTAGACCAGCAATGACATGTACATGTTGTGGCAAACGCGAAGTTGCTCCAGACATGGTTGACCCATCACAGAGCTTGCATGCAGTCAGAGTCCTTCTCAATACAGCTCTATGGGTAGGCACTCCAGAATGATCAAATCTGCCATGAGAGATGAATTATATTTGACATCTCTATTAGATTTTAATCACTATGTAACAAATTATCACAAATTTAGCTGCTTAAGGCAATACTCATTTATTATCTCACAGTTCTGTGGGTCAGAAGTCCAAGAGGCTTGGCTGGACTTGCTGCTTAGGGTCTCAGAGGACGAACCAAGCACTGGCAGGCTGACCTCTTATCTAGAGGCTCTGGGGAAGAACGTTTGAGGCTTTTGGCAGAACTGACTTCTTTGGAGTTGTGAGACCAAGTCCCATTTTCTTGCTGGTTGTCAGTCAGGGGTCACTCTCAGCCCTGACAGGCCACCCTCAGGCCACTGCGTGTGGCCCCTCTATTTACAAAGCTGGCAATAGCATGTCAACTTCTTGTGCTTTGATTCTTTCTGACTTGCCCTTGTCCTGCCAAGCAGACATATCTCTTTGCTGGTTACTCTTTGCTTTCATGACTGGATCAGGCCAACTCGAACGATCTCCCTTGTGCTTTTTGCCATATAACATAACACAATCATGGGACTAACACCAGGGATGAAGGTCACAGCAGCCACTTAACATTCTGCCTACCACATCACCCTTAGCCTAGGCCTATTATATAGCTATAAGTTTAAATGGTTTGGACACAGCCAACCTCACTGAGTTGGGTTTTATGTGTTTACTTAAAAGCAGGGCTACTCTCAAAGTGACATGAAAGCAATGGCTTGAAGGACACAAGCAAACAAGTGACATGGATGTGAGGGGGAAGGGCATTCCAAGGAGAGGGAGAGGGAGCTGCGAGAGCAAAGTCCTGAGGCAGGAACTCAGCTTCCATGCTTGAGGAGCAGCAAAGAGGCCAGGCGTCTGAGGCAGAGTGAGTGAGGCAGGCAGTGGACAGTAGGAGACAATGTCCCCGAATCCATTGGGGTTCTGAATCACACAGGCCCTACGAGAGCCTTGCAAGACAGAATAAGGAACTTCAGCTTTAAATCTGAGAAAAATGGGAGCCTCTGTGGGACTGTGTTCTGAATTGCAATCGGGAGCATCACTCTGGCTACCATGTTGACACGAGACTGCAGACAGGCAAGGGTGGCAGCTGAGAGAGCAGTTATGGGGTTGTGGGAATAATTATCAGGGTGGGTAACAGAGGGGCTAACTTAAAGTGGTCACATTCTGAAAATATTTTAAAGGTGACACCCACAGGATGACAGAAAGACAAAACAAAAGCAAAAGGATATGGGAGTCAGTATGGCCCGTTTTAAATTCTGGCTTTAGCATCTGTAAGCTGTGTATCTTTGGCCAAACCATTAGAACTTTCCATACTTAGTTTATTGGGTGGTAAAATAAAATAGGGCATTCATATAGACCTCATGGGTTTTTGCGAGGATTGAATATGGTAATATGTTCTGGAAGCTAGCAGGTGCTTGAAAATTGTCTGTTTTGTTTTCCTAGTTGCTTTATAGCGCATGCTTGCTGTTAAATACCAGATCCCTCCTCCTATTATAACCTTGTTTGTCTTTTTTCCTAGCCCTGCTCTTAAGCAAATACATAAAACCCAACTCAGGTTACAGTTATAAATGGGGAGAGGAGGACCAACACAGATTATCTGTCACACCGTACAACTGCTTTTCTTGAACTTTGAAGTTCAAGGGTATATGTGCAGAATGTGAAGGGCTGTTACAGAGGTAAATGTGTGCCATGGTGTTTTGCTGCACAGATCATCCCATCACCTTGGTATAAAGCCCTGCATCCATTAGCTATTCTTCCTGATGCTCTCCCTTCTCCAACACCTCCCTAACAGCCTCCAGTGTGTGTTATTCCCTCTAATATGTCCATGTATTCTCATCATTCGGCTCCTACTTATAAGTGAGAATATGAAGTGTTTGGTTTTCTGTTCTGTCATTAGTTTGCTGATAATAATGGTTTCCAACTCTTTCCATGTTTCTGCAAAGGACACAATCTCATTCTTTTTTATGGCTGCATAGTATTCCACACACACCCTACAATTTAATCAAGGAGTAAATAAGGGTATGAGAGGCTCAAAGAAGTTCCCAAGTAGGAAAAACATCTTAAAGATTCTGGCCAGTGGGTGTAAAAATTGGAAGTAAAAAGTTGGTCTTGTGTAGGTGCGGTGGCTCACCTATCTAATCTCAGCACTTTGGGAGGCTAAGGAGGATTGCTTGGGTCTAGGAGCTCGAGACCAGTCTGAGCAACACAGCAAGACCCTTGTCTCTACAAAAACAATTTTTTTAGTATACTTTAAATTCTGGGGTACGTGTGCAAAATGTGCAGGTTTGTTACATAGATATACACATGCCACAGTGGTTTGCTGCATCCATCACCTGGTCATCTACATTAGGCATTTCTCCTAATGCTATCCCTCCCCTAGCCTTCCATTCCCTGACAGACACAGTGTGTGACGTTCTCCTACCTGTGTCCATGTGTTCTCATTGTTCAACTCCGCCTTATGAGAACATGTGGTGTTTGGTTTTCTATTCTTGTGTTAGTTTGCTGAGAATGGTGGTTTCCAATCAAAAAGTCAAGAGACAAGAGATCCTGGAGAGGATGTGGAGAAATAGGAACAGTTTTACGCTGTTGGTGGGAATGTAAATTAGTTCAACCATTGTGGAAGACAGTGTGGTAATTCCTCAAGGATCTAGAACAGAAATACCATTTGACCCAGCAATTTCATTACTGGGTATATACCCAAGGATTATAAATCATTCTATTATAAAGACAATTACACACATATATTTATTGCAGCACTGTTCACAACAGCAAAGACTTGGAACAAATCCAAATGCCCATCAATGATAGACTGGATAAAGAAAATGTGACATATATACACCATGGAATACTATGCAGCTATAAAAAATTTTTTAAAAATTAGCTGGGCATGGTGGTACACACCTGTTGTCCTAGCTACTTAGGGAGCTGAGTTGGGAGAATTGCTTGAGCATGAGAGATTGAGGCTGCAGTGATTTGTGATTGTGCCACTGCACTCCAGCCTGGGCAACAAAGCAAGACCCTGACTCAAAAAAAAGATGTTTTCTCTGATGGGACACCCTCTGTCTATTAGAGTATATCTGTAGCATGGAGTAACAGCTCAATTTAAATGAGCTGTTTGTTAAATGTGAACAAATTGAACACTTGCTAAATGAAAATATTAAAAGATACTTAAATGTTAGGTGTGGGGCTTTGATATTGGGGTCTTTATCATAGGCTTCCTAGGTTCCAATAGAATGAATCCTGGTAATGTAGTAGGAGGCATTAAGAAATCAGGCACCTGCTACTGATGTGGCAGAAGTGTTAAGGTCTTTATTATTACATTTTTCTTACCACTTAACTAGTTGTGGCGCTTTGGACAATTAGCTTGCTCCTGGTGTAATTACTGAGCAGATTCGTGATATATGTAAGATGTTGTATAACAGTGCCCAGTACCTAGCAAGTAATCAATAAATGGTTAACTATTATTATTATCAACATTTCTATTAATAAAAATTGTTTCTGGGCGTGGGACTTTCACTTGGAGCCTTGATCACAGATGCACAGCTCTATTTTTTCCTTTTTTTTTCCTCTCTCTCTCTGACATACGAAGTGTCAAATTTAGTACACAGATCCAAGAAAAACCTTGAGACAATTTCATAGAAGGCCATTTAATAACACTGCTACCCTCAAGTTTGACTTCTTTCTGGTTCTAAATATACTAATTCCTCTTTCTTTGCCTACCCACTGTCACCAACAAGCACACTCTCCGATGACCCGTCTGAGTGACTCACAGTTTGCTGTGATGCATCTGGAGCTTTTCAGATTCCTGCCTGCTCCCAAACCAACACAGATTTGTGTCATCAGCAAATTCCACCAACTTGCCAGTGAGAGAGCTGACATTTACGTAGCCACAGCTTCAGGCAGCAGTGACCAAGCTGGTGAATTTCTAATGAGAAAGGTGTGGGTCTTCAGGAATAAATATTTGACAAGTGAAAGTTTCCAGAGGAGAATTAATCATTTTAACCCATTCTCAGTCATTTTCCTTTGTTCTTTGTGTTTCTTTTACCTTCCACTTCCTTTTTTCTGGCCTATAGAGCTATAATTTTTCTTCTAAGGGACTAATCAGGGTGGAGAAGGGCAAACGGAAGGAGGTAAGTAAATGGTTTATCAGACGAGGCTTGTTGTAAGATGGGTGTCTGTGGAGTGAAAATGGCAGAATGCCTTGCTATTCAAATTATTGAGCATCACAGACAATAATTTACAAAGGTTCAGCGTGATGCTAAATGAACAGCAATACCATTTATGCTGTCCAACCTCCTTTGCCTCTTCTGGAAGGAGCAGCCAAAGTTTCCCTTGGGAACATGCTCCTTCCCCAGTTTTGGTGGGAATATCAGTCAACTTCCATCCCTCCTCTCAACAAGGCACATGGACCCAGTGAAGCCCACTTAGTTCTTTCTTGTGTGATTAAGAATTTTAGGCAGAGGCACAAGATGGAAGAAGTTGGACCAACAAATATTAGTTCCTACTTCCTTAATCTTTAGGCCCTGTTCTTCTGAAGTCTGCCTTTTCTGCTTTGCCTTTGAAACTGTGAGGCGCTCTATATGTTTCCTTTTTACTGAAGTTAGCAGAATCAGTTTTGTTGTTTGCAATCAAAGAATCCAAAATGATATAAGCTCTGAATCTAGCCTGTCCAAAGACAACGTATCAGTTCAGAAAAGGAATAAAATGAGCGTGATTGTATTTACCAGGTGTGCACTATTATTTATGGCAGGCGAGGAGCTATTTTCAAGACAGCAGGAAAATTGGCACTTAGGCTCTCTGAGGGTTAATAACTCTGATTCCTTCTGCCAGTTACTAGGGAAGAGTGGAGATGAGAGGGAAGCAGAAGGGCAGAGATGTAACTGATAGACCAGGACTCTAGTGGGATTAATTAAGCAAAGCTTGTGGGTTTTTATCAGCATACAAGAAAGGAACAATTTGAAAGAAAAAGGATGTATGTCAGAACTATATAGATATGGATTTGCAAGTGTAACATAATAGAGACATCTTAGTCAAGGATTAGGTTCTGAAGTCAGAATATAAAGCAAAAATAATGTAGACTTAAAATTAACTTACACCATCTCTTGCATCTTTAATAAGGTACAATAAAACTGATGATTCTACACAGGGATATATTATTATAACAGTATTACATAGACTAAAATATACAGTGTGTATAGGAGTACATATGCAGACTATAACTTTACACTACTGTTAATTACATAAGACAGACAGAATCTGAAACACATGAAATCACTTTTGAGAAGCAAACGGGTTCCATTAGCCTCCATGCACATCTCCTGTCTCACACCCAATGTGGGTACAAACCTTATGCATAGAATGGTGGGCAGAATCACCTGTAGTATTGTGTTATTTTTATTTTGGGAGGCAGGTGAATGGCCAAGTACCTAGATAATGCAAGTTAAAAGAGTATCTAACATAATGGCTATGATCTTAAGAAGCAATTTGTTTTATGAAGGAGACATGGCTGCAGTTAGGTAAGCTACCACCAGTTTGCATAACATTGGAAACTCCATGAGGTCTTCACAAAGTTAGACTTCCTGCAGGCCTTGAACACCAAGAGATAGATTATTCTGAAATTCTTTGCTTGTTTTTGCCTCCCTTAATAAAAAACAAATACAATTCTATGAAAATATTTTGACAAAATGCTAAGAGAAAATTCTGAATGGAATTAAAAACAATTTGAAGGAAGAGATGTATTGGAAAAAGGTAGATACAATAATGTGAATGACTAGTTGTTGCATCAAAAATAACTTAGGCCTGAAAGAAACCTTAAAGATAATGTAATTTAATTTTTTAAACCAAAATGCCTAGTGCATAGAAGTTACTCAGAAAAGGCCTGTTGAGTGAATAACTTTTTTTTTCTTCAAATTAGAAAACAACAATGACTAAAATAATTCTTGAGTCTGCAGGCATAATTAAAAAAAAGAAAATGACAAGAAAAAATAGGGAGACAAAAATATGAGAAAATAAATAGTAATGCTCCTCTCAACAGAAAAATGTTGGTTAAGAAATATAGAATGAATTTGTACTCATTATTTTTGGAAAATTACCATTTTTCAAGTCCCAATGTGATATTTTACTTAAGCAAGAATTATCAATGAATACTACAACAATTGGGTGGAAGGTTTTTAGAGAACAAGATTTTTTTTCCACATAGATTACTTGTTAATTATAATTGATAAAAGTTACCTCTGCAATGGGGAGATCTGGCAGACATCCCCTTGATCAAGTGATCAAACTAAGCATTACCAATTATTTGGTAATTTTTTTTCCACATAGATTACTTGTTAATTATAATTGATAAAAGTTACCTCTGCAATGGGGAGATCTGGCAGACATCCCCTTGATCAAGTGATCAAACTAAGCATTACCAATTACAGGACAAACAGACATTATGTACTTCCAGCAACAATGTAAGGGAAGTATACAGCATCGCCCATGCAATATTCTTGCCCCAAAATATTTATCCTGATTCTAATCATAAGGCAAACAGACAAATCCAGAATGCAAGTCATTCTATAAGGTAACCAGCCTGGACCCTTTAAAAAGTGTCAATGTTACAAAAGACAAAAAACAGGGGAAATTTTTCTGGTTTATAGGAGATTAAAATGTGACAACCACATGTAATTCGTGAACCTTGGATGAATCCCGAGGTGGCTTCTTTTTTTTTGGCACGAAAGGAACTTGGAGGACTACTGGGGAGATTTGAATATACACTAAACTAGATATTATAGAATATAAAATTTCTTGGGTATGAAAATGGTATTGTGGCTACCTAGGAGAACATTCTGGTTCATAGCTTATACATGCTAAAATTCCTCATGCTAATGAATCAAAATGTCTGAAAATTACTTTTAAATGATTAAGCTCTGAGAAAGTGTATACATACAAACACACACAGAGAGAGAGAGAGAGAGAGAGAGAGGGAGGGAGAGAGAGAACAAGAAGGCAAATACAGCAAAATGTTAATGATTAGTGAATCTAGGGGAAGGGTATAAGGGTATTCTTGTGCTGTTGTTTCATTTAAGTAATTTTGACACTTTCTCAAAATTAAAATTTGGGGAAAAATAATCAAGTTCAGAGCCATGTTTAAATGACACAACCAAGTTGCTGTCTATATTGTTAATTTGTAGCTTAGCCTATCCTTTGGTCTTCCCTCAGACTTTAATAAGAGATATACTCATTAACCCAGAAGCTGTTGAAAATCAAGTCCTAATAAAATTCCAAATACCTATTTCAAAAGTGTTTGTATCCAGAATATATGGAAAATGTATATAATAAAAAGACAAGCAATACAATTTTTTTAAATTGGTAAAAGACATTTCTCCAAAGAAGTTATACAAATGCCAATAGACACATTAATAAAATGTTCAATATCATTAGGAATGCCAATCAAAACCACAAAAGATACCATTTTCCATACACTAGAATGGCTGTAATTAAAAAGATAATAACTAGGGCTGATGAGGATATGGAGAAAATGGAACTCTCATTCATATATAATGGGAATGTATAATGCTGTAGTTGCTTTGGAAAACAATTGGGCAGTTTCTTAAAAATTAAGCATAAAGTTACCATATGACCTAGCAATTCCACTGCTAAAAAATACCCAAGAGAAATGAAAATAGTTGTACATACAAAAACTTGTACACCATAGTCACAGTGGCATTTCTTCATAATAGTAAAACAGTGGAAGCAATCCAAACATTTGTCGGCTGTGGCATATCTATCCAATGGAAGATTATTTGGCTTAGATAATAAAAAGGAATGACCTACTGATACACACTTGATATGGTTTGGCAATGTCCCCACCCAAATCTCATCTTGAATTCCCACATGTTGTGGGAAGGACCTGGTGGGAGATGATTATGCGGCAGGTCTTTCCTGGGTTGTTTTTTTTTTTTTTTAATTGTAGTTTAGGTTCTGGGGTACATGTGCAGATCATGCAGGATTGTTGCCTAGGTACTTACATGGCAAGGTGGTTTGCTGCCTCCATCACCCCATCACCTATACCTGGCATTTCTCCCCACATTATCCCTCCCCAACTTCCCCACTACCCTCTGTCCCTCCCCTAACCCCCCCAATAGACCCCAGTGTGTGGTACTCTCTTCCCTGTGTCCATGTGTTCTCATTGTTCAACACACACCTATGAGTGAGGACCTGCAGTGTTTGATTTTCTGTTCTTGTGTCAGTTTGCTGAGAATGATGGTTTCCAGATTCATCCATGTCCCTACAAAGAACACGAACTCATTGTTTTTTATGGCTGCATAATATTCCATAGTGTATATGTGCCACCTTTTCTTTGTTAGTCTATTGTTGATGGGCATTTGGGTTGGTTCCAGGTCTTTGCTATTGTAAACAGAGCCGCGATGAACATACATGTGCATGTGTTCTTAGAACGATATATAATCCTTTGGGTATATACCCAGTAATGAGATTGCTGGGTCAAATGGAATTTCTATTTCTAGATCCTTGAGGAATCACCACACTGTCTTCCACAATGGTTGCACTAATTTACACTCCCACCAACAGTTTAAAAGTGTTCCTATTTCTCTACATCCTCTCCAGCATCTGCTGTCTCTAGATTTTTTAATGATCACCATTCTAACTGGCGTGAGATGATATCTCAATGTGGTTTTGAGAAGTCTCATGAGATCTGATGGCCTTATAAGGTACAGTTTCCCTGAACAAGCTCTCTTATGTTTTGCCTGCCACCACTCACAGAAGATGTGATTTGTTCCTCTTTGCCTTCCACCATAATTGCGAGGCTTCCCTAGCCATTTGGAACTGTAAGTCCAATTATACCTCTTTCTTTTGAAAATTGCTCAGCCTCAGGTATGTCTTTATCAGCAGCCTGAAAATTGAGTAATACAGTAAATTGGTACAGTAGAGTGGGGTGCTGCTAAAAGGATACCTGAAAATGTGGAAGTGACTTTGGAACTGGGTAACAGGCAGAGGTTGGAACAGTTTGGAGCGCTCAGAAGAAGATAGGAAAATGTGGGAAAGCTTGGAATTTCCTAGAGACTCGTTGAATGACTTTGCCCAACATGCGGATAGTGATATGAACAATAAGGTCCAAGCTGAGGTGGTCTTAGATGGAGATGAGGTGCTTGTTGGGAATTGGAGTAAAGGTGACTCTTTCTATGTTTTATCATAAAGACTGCTGGCATTTTGCCCCTGCACTAGAGATTTGTGGACCTTTGAACTTGAGAGAGATGATTTAGAGTATCTGGTGGAAGAAATTTCTAAGCAGCCAGGCATTCAGTTTTATAAGGGAGGCAGAGCCTAAAGGTTTGAAAAATTTGCAGCCTGACAATTAGATAGAAAAGAAAAATCTATTTTGTGAGGACAAATCCAAGCAGGCTGCAGAAATTTGCATAAGTAATGAGGAGCTGATTGTTAATCCTCAAGACAATAGGAAAAAATTCTCCAGGGAATGTCAGAGGTCTTCACGGCAGCCCCTCCTATCACAGACCTGGAAGCCTAATAGAAAAAGTGGTTTCAGGGGCCTGGCCCAGAGTCCTGTCCTGTGTGCAGCCTAGGAACTGGGTGCCCTGTGTTCCAGCCACTCCAGCCATAGCTGAAAGGGGCCAACATAGAGCTCAGGCTGTGGTTTCAAAGGGTGGAAGCCCCAAGCCTTGGCAGGTTCCACGTGGTACTGAGCCTGTGAATGCACAGAAATCAAGAACTGAGGTTTGGGAACCTCTGCCCAGATTTCAGAAGATGTATGAAAACACCTAGATGCCCAGGCAAAACTTTTCTGCAGGGTTGGGGCCCTCACAGAGAACCTCTGCTAGGATAGTGCAACAGGGAAACGTGGGATCAGAGCCCACTCACCAAGTCCCTACTAGGGTACTGCCTAGTGGAGCTGTGAGAAGAGGGCCACTATCATCCAGACCCCAGAGTGGTAGATCCACCAACAGCTTGCACCATGCACCTGGAACAGCTGTAGACATGCAATGCCAGCCCATGAAAGCAGCCAAGAGGGTCACTGTTCCCTGCAGAGCCACAAGGGTGGAGCTGCCCAAGACTATGGGAACCCACCTCTTGCATCAGTGTAACTTGTTGTGAGACATGGAATCAAAGGAGATAATTTTGGAGCTTTAAGATTAGACTGCCCTGCTGGATTTTGGACTTGCATGGGGCCTGTAGCCACTTTGTTCTGGCCAGTTTCTCTCATTTGGAATGGCTGTGTTTATTCAAAGCCTGAACCTACACTCTATCTAGGAAGTAACTAACTTGCTTTTGATTTTATAGGCTCATAGGTGGAAGGGACTCACCTTGTCTCAGATGAGACACTAGACTTTCAACTGTGTACTTCTGAGTAAATGCTGAAATAAGTTAAGACTTTGAGGGACTGCTGGGAAAGCATGATTAATTTTGAAATATAAGGACATGAGATTTGGAGGGGCCAGGGGTGGAATGATATGATCTGGCTGTGTCCCCACCCAAATCTCATCTTGAATTCCCATGTGTTGTGGGAGGGACCCAGTGGGAGGTAACTGAATTATGGGGCTGGTCTTTCCTGCACTGTTCTTGTGATAGTGAATAAGTCTCATGAAAGCTGATGGCTTTATAAGGCAGAGTTTCCCTACACACTCTCTCTCATTTTTGGCCTTACACCATTCACATAAGATGTTACTTGTTCCTCTTTGCCTTCTACAAGGATGGTGAGCTCTCCCCAGCCACTTGGAACTGTAAGTACAATTACACCTCTTTCTTTTGTAAATTGCTCAGTCTCAGCTATGTCTTTATCAGCAGTATGAAAATGGACTAATACAATACTATACAATATGGATGATCTGGAAAATATTATGCTAAGTGAAAGAAGCAGATAATAAAAGTCTACAGATTGTATAATTCCACTTACATGAAATGTCCATAACACACAAATCTACGAAGATAGAAAGTAAATTAGTAGTTGTCAAGAGTTTGGAGGAGGAGGAAAGTGACTGCAAATAGATATGAGGTTTCTTTTTGGGGCGATGAAAATATTCTAAAATTAGATTTGTAGTGATGTTATTCACAACCCAGTGAAGATGCTTAAAAAACAGAATTGTATACTTTAAGTGTGTAACTTTTATAAGTGAATTTTATCTAAATAAGGCTGCCTTAAAAATAGATACAGTTGACCCTTGAACATCACAGGGGTTAGGGATGCTGACCCCTAGACAGTAAAAAAGCTGCATATAACTTTTGACTCCTTAAAAATTTAACTATCAATAGCCTATTGTTGGCTGAAAAGTTTATAGATAACATAAACAGTCGATTACCACACATTTTATAGTTATATGTATTATATACTATATTCTTACAATAAAGAAAGCTAGAGAAAAAATGTTATTAGAAACTCATAATGGAGGGAAAATATATTTACTATTCATTAAGTGGAAGTGGATCATCCTACAGGTCTTCATTTCCTTTGTCTTCACAGTTGAGCAGGCTGAGGAGGAAGTGGAGGGGTTAGTCTTGTCTGAGGGGTGGAGGAGGCAGGAGAAAATTTTCCTATAATGTGCACAGTTCAAGCCCATTTTGTTCAAGGGTCAACTGAATGTGTGTGTGTGTGCACATGTATACAATTACGTCCAAAGTGTTTGCAGGAAGCTTTTCCCCTAAATTTTAATCTTTCTAGCATGAGATTTCTTTCTGTTTGTTGCAATTCAGAGATAAGTCTCCATTTTCCCTTCTAATCTTTCTACTCTAGACCTCTGGCTTAGGAGATAGACAAAGAAAGGAGATAAGAAGCATCACTCTCCTTCCTCCCAGCATCAGTTAGCATCAAGTCACTCTGAGTTCCTTCCTCCCACACCGGGAACATAAGCGCAAGGCACTGACTGATCAGCCAGGACCAAATTGTCCCTGGGCAATGATCACACGTACAGAATCAGGCTTGAAACTGCTCTCAGAGGCAGCCTGCCTCTGAAGCATCTGCTTTCTTAGACGAATTGGGAGTTTCAGATGAGGAAAGAAGAAACCAGGTTTTTAAAGGGATAGAAAGGGGTTTATGTGCTGCTGAGGAAAAAGGGGGAAAGAAGAGAAAAAGGAGAGGACTAGAACAGGCAGGGAGGAGAAAAGGGGTATGTACAGGAGGCAGGAGTAGTCGCATGATGATTTAGCCTGTCTAGCAACCTGTCCTATTCCTGGAAATAGCTCTTCGATTTTCCAACGGAAAATGCTCTTTCTCTCTGTATCAGTCCACTTGGCTTGGGTAGGGCTGAAGCTCAGCTACAAGGGAGGTCCTGTGACCCTGGTCTCAGCCAATCACTGCATTCATTCTCTTTGACACAGTGATCAGTTCAGGGCTGAGCACACGACCCAAGGAGCCAATGAGATTCAGGCTCAGGATTTCTGTTGGAAGTTCAAAGAAGAAGAAGAATCTACCAAGATTTTAAACCAAGAGCAGCTGTCAGCAATCTAGCTAGCACAAAAAAGTACTTGCCTGAAGTAATGCAGATAAAACAGAGGTTTTATCCCATGGTATCATATGGGACCCTGAGTCTAGAAGCTAGAACCCCTGACAGTTTGAGCTCCTGAGTTTGTAACTCCTCCTGTCCTTCCCTTTGGCTTAAACCAGTTTGTGTGAGTGTTCTGCCCCTTGCAGAACACTCATATAAATAATTCTGCTTAACATGGAAGGCAATCAATAGCGTTCTGCTAGTGCTTCCCTTAATGGTCACCCAGTGACAGCAACACAATCTGTGATGATTAATTTTATGTGTCAACTTGCCTTGTACTTGTCAACCATAGTATCCAGATATTTGGTCAAATATTATGCTACATGTCTCTGTGAAAATATTTTCTTTAGATGAGTTAACATTTATATCAGTGGACTTTGAGTAAAGCATACTACTTTCCATAATGTGTATTGGCCTCATCCAATCAGTTAGAGACCTTAATAAGAGAAAGACTGATCTCTTAAGAAGAGGGAATTCTGCCAGTACACTAATTTCAGACTCAAACTACACCTTTTCCCTGGTTCTCCAGCCTGCTAGCTAATTCTGCAGATTTTGGACTTGCCAGCCTCTATAATCACATAAGCCAATTCCTGAAAATAAATATATTTATCTATACATTCATGTGTGTATACATATCCTATTGGTCTTGTTTCACTGAACAACCCCAACTAATATGCAAACAAATGGTGATCCCAAGGCAACTTGAAAGAGTTCAGAGTTTTAGGTAGGAAGAACACAATGTTTACATTCCTTTCCCCAGCTTTACCTCCATCTTCAACAATACCCATACCCACTGTACATCAGATTCTGTGCAACATCTTTTGCTTTTTACATTAGCCTAATTCACATCTAATTTGCCCTTCCCATTTTACAGATAACAGATTAAGTGGCATGCTCAAGGTCAAAATGCTGGTAATTGAGAGACCCAGGATGAGAGACCCGGGAAGTCAATTCAGGTCTTCTTTGATTCACCCCCAAAGACCTCAACCAAAGGGCAAGCAGCTCATTTTCTGGGAGAATATTCCTGAGGATGCTCTTTTCTTTTTCAAAGAGTTGGGGCAGCAGATGTAAAGTTATAAGAAGAAGTGTGACCACAGACCGATACTCTACATCATCTGCCCCTTTCCCCCAGCACTGTTTCCCCGTCAGGATCCCATTTGTCAACGTAAACACCTACTTGTGGGTACTTCTCTTCTACAATGAGTCACTGAATCAAAATGCCATGGTTTCTGCCTCTGGAGAGTAGGATCTGAGCTCCAATGTCCAAAATGCTGATCTAGCTCACTGTCCTCAGTTGATAGACTCACACCCTCTCTACCCTTCCTCTGTCAGGACTTGACTTTCTACTAGGGATCAGCTGCCACAGGGATGGCAAGATGTTGAGGATAGCTCCCTCTGAGGTTTATGCAGAGGCCTATGGGACTCTCTCTGGATGAAATGCCAGCCATGGGTATCCTTCCTCCTCATGACAGCAGCAGCAGTTGTTTCCACACACCTGGCATTGTCATCCCATCTTCATGACATATGCCGTATCTGCAGACCGCCCTTAATATTATGTATTGAGCATAATTTTAACTGGCTTGTTTTATTAAAATAAATCTATTTTAATAGAAAGTTTTATGTAATAAGTTATTACATATGAAAACTATTTTTACTTGCCATATATATTATATATATATATATAATATATATATATATATAAAATAACTTGCAGAAATTAAATTTTGACAACTTATTCAATTTTTTAGACACCCCTGTTTATCAAAGGCTTTGGGCCTGTGGTTCTCATTTTGTTTTTTTAAAAAAGGAGATTACAAGTAATAGAGAGTTAACAATCTTGTAATTCTAAATCAAGATCAAACTAAAGGATGCGTTATTTGAAAAGGCTCAAGAGTGTATGAACCACTTTAGTTCAGGAAACCTCTATTGAACGCTTACTTTATGCCATATCCTGTGCTGGTTACTGTCGACAAACTGTTACAGCACAAGTTCCAACAGAAATGGTTAAATAAAAATATTTGGCATTTAATTCAATTATGTTTCAAAATAAAGGAAATCCTTTCTAGATGCTCCTATTTTTAAGTGCCAATTTAAATATAGAATTTCTTTTCCTAGTTTGTTTATGCCAGTCTTTTAAAAAGACACCTTCAATTAATGTAACTAAAATGAATAATCTTAAATATTATGATTGCACTGGAATTTATGTAAAAAGGAAAAAAAAACTATCAGAACCAACTCAGACTTTCCTCTCAGGTTTGTGGGAAAACTGAAAGTATATTAACTTTTTGCTATGTACTTTAATTTAATGCAAAGTTTTTATACTAACTAAAACCACCTTCTTCACCATCTAAAACCATCTCAATGCCATATAAAATCATCTGGGAGCTGCTGTGGCATATGTTCCATATTTTGGAAACACAGATGAAAAGAAAACAAAACAGAGTGTGATTCTTGCTCTGCCATTTACCAGCTGTGTGGGTTTAAGCAAATTATTTAACCTAACCTCTCTGAGTCTTCAGTTCTTCATGTTTGTGAAGTGAGCATAACATTATTAACCACGTTGAGCTGTTGGAAAATAGAAATGAATAAAGTATGCTAAGGGCCTTGTCTAGTATTCACAGTAGGCACACAATATGTGTTACTACTCTACAATGGGTGGATATGGGAGTCATTGTTGACAACTGAGCATCCCAGCTCACATCAGGGATGACAGCAGGGACAGGAGGAAGGGAAAGTGTAACATGCCTCTATCACAGATGAAAAGTAGACAAAAAGGCAGGTCACATCAAAAAGGGAAGTATGCTGGATGGTGTCCTAACAAAGTGGCAATCCAGCAAAGGTTCCATCTTAAAGAGGCATCTGCTTGCTAAGTAAGACTCAGCTGACATTAACAGCAAGCAACCTTTGCTATTACTCTAAGGGTCTAAGGATTTTACACATATAAACTCATTTAATCCTCATAACCCAAGCAGGAAGGTCCTATTATCATTCCCAGGTTATAAATAAGCAAACAGAGTCACAGTGAGATTAAGCACTTTGTCTAACCTCACACATCTAGGAAGTGACAACACCAGAATTGAAACCCCGACATTCTATTTTCAAAGGCAATCAGCCCTCTTTATCCACTAAAGGCAATGAGTGGTTTTCAAGCTTTAGGGTGCATCGGAATCACTTGAAGTGATTCTGAAGTGATTGTTAAAATAAAATTTTTGTGTGGAAGGGTTTGTTAAAATAAAAATTGTCAGGGCCAATTCAGTAAGTCAGTAGAGGAGGAAGAACTGAGAATATGCATCTTTAAAAAGTTCTCAGGTGATCCAGGGACATTCTGAGAATCACCATTCTAGGCTATTCTTCCTCTCCTAAGGCTGGTCCAGTGTTCTAGATCTTCTGACTGAATTACAAGAGGAGCCAGAGATGCATTCTTTTGTATGAGGGCTCACTATATTTAAATGCTGGCCACTAATTCAATATTTTTTAAAATAACTATGCAAGTCCAGAAAAAAAAAAACACATAGAAAAGAGGTTAGGAAGCCAAATTTGGCCCCTAGGCTGTTGGTTTGTGATTTCTACTTTGTGTGTCAAAAGTATTTTTAACACATTTTTGCAACAAATGTTTATTGAGCACATGCTACTTGCCAGGGGGACATATTGGGAGCTGGGCATACAGAACTGGAACAAGACAGATGAGAACATCTCTTTTTGTGGAAGTTACATTTGGGATGAGGGAGTGGAGGAGCATGGAGAAGACAAAAAAAAAAAAATCACTAAACAAATCACGAAGATCTTTCCAGCTATGATAAGCTCTCTAGAAAACAAATGACAGAGTAATAGGCTTGCTGACTTCCTTGGTTATTTACAGCTCTAGGAGGAGGAAGGGAAAGTGTAACATGCCTCTATCACAGATGAAAAGTAGACAAACAGGAGCTGAATTATGCACCACAGCCCAAGTCCCTCAGGCTGTGGAGGTCAGAACAATATTACTGCCTGATTTACCCACCAATACCAATTCTATGACATCATTCCACCACCCGTCAATTATTTACCTTATCCCCAAGTGTGGAAGGTCAAACCACCGGTATTTTGCAGTCTGCCTCTGCAGGTGAAATTTAGCTTTAATTGTCTAATTGCTACTCCGGCAATGGCTGCCACAGATTCATTTTCGAACTCAGCACAGGTGCACTCTGTGGCTGATGTTCTATTTTCAAGGACGAAAGGAAGGAATTAGAGAACCTGATGTCTTCTGCTTCAAGAGTTAAGATGAAGTTATTTTCTTCCCCCAATCAAGTCATGTTATCTCATTTCAATTTTCCAGAGTGTCTTCTCATCATAAATTAAACTGGGTTGCCAAATCCCAGAGCAACAAAAATGGAAAGGTAGTTGGGAGGAAGAGAAAAAAGTTTGGAGCTTATTAAAGTAAAACGTTTCTGTGTCCTTGAAGTATGGTCATGATGTAAAGAAGCTGTATGTGATGATAATAATGAAATGAAGAGGATGATGATGCTGATGCTGATGATGCTATTGCTGACCATGTCTGCAACTTACCAAATATTCCCTAATTAAAGCCACTGAATTCTAGTCTGAGGTAGGTAAGCAGCTGTAGGCCTATTTTACATATTAAAAAACAGATTCAAGAAAGTCTAGGTGAATTTCTTAAAATAGTTACTGCATTCTTGATTCCAGCAGTTAATTCATTTTCAAGAAAACACCTCCCCCCACCCTTTTTTTAAAATACTTAAAAGACAGATACACTGATTTTACACATGCTTTAATTATTTTCAAGTCAGCACTAAGGAGATGAGCTGTAGCCAGTGGTATGTGCTTTTACAAACTCGACGTGTAATGTAATGAAAATGCCAAAGGCAGAGAGAGTTCAAAAAAGAATGTCAGTAAGTAAATTCCAGAGCCCTCTACTACATCATGGTCCATTTTAGAAATCGGTCAAACTTTACACCTGGAAACAAAGCAGACTAGGGTACTGGGTGTAAGAGATACAATCCATCAAAATGCAAGGTGCACACTTGGCCATTAGCCACATGGCTTTGTGTTTTCTGATTGTTTTGAGGTGGATAAAGGCAGCATGGGAAAAATTCAAGATTTGGGCATTAGTCGCACTGGTCAAGGTAGAAGCCTTCAGAGTCGCCGTCTCTTTACCTATGGAATGGAGGTGATAATAAGAATCACAGCCCTGTCTACTCTCCTCAGGCTGCAGGAGGATAACATATCATACCACACTGGAAACTAGAAGGTGACAATTCTAAAGACAAACTAAAGAAAGGCTGTTATTATCACAGTCTTCTTCCCAGCTGGACTTATGAGCTACTATGTAAAAAAGAAGACGTCATCTTATGTTTCTCTCTACCTCTTACCACATTGTAACCACACAATAATGTCAAACAGAATAGAGGCTTTGTGGGTGTTGTCAGTTTGTAAAAATATTTGTCCCTCTACACAAGAGTTCACCTAAGGTTTTCTTTAGTCAACTCAGACAATACATTTAAAATATTATCTGATTGCTCAATAAATAGAAAAGCAGCACTTCAGTACCAGAATAGAAATGGCATCCCTTTTATTGAAATCTTTGCATTTATTTTCGAACCTAATCTTCACAGTAGTCCTTCAAGGTGGATATAACTAGCCCCATTTTTGGATGAGGAAACCAAGACTCAGAGAGTTCAACTTGTCCAATTTTTCACAATTAATAAGTAGCAGAGGCAAGACTGGACCGAATCCAAAGCTCCCCCATTTCCCTCTAAGTCATGCAAAGCTTGGTTGGTTGATGGTCATGGCTGTGGATCTAAGTGTCCATTATAGTTTAAGTAACTTTTTAACTTACTTGTATATATTGTAAAAAGACTCAGTTCTTTCTATAACTATTTCTTACAAAAGTATTCCTCTTGCTGGGCATGGTGGCACATGCCTATAATCCCAAATACTTGAGAGGCTGAGGTGGGAGGATGATTTGACCCCAAGAGTTCAAGACCAGCCTGGGCAACATAACAAGACCTCGTATCTAATAATAATAATAAAATTAGAAAAAGAAAGTATTCCTCTTGCCAAAGAGGCATGGTAATTCTTTTGGTTCAATATTCAAAATATAAGTCCAGTTTTCAATACTATAAGAATGCCAGAAACACTTCCTATTCATTCTTCAAATTCTAGAACTTGACTGGGGAGATGTATTCAGGGGTGGAATATTATTGCACAGTGGCAGCTAAGCCAGACCATGATTTTCCAACTCTAGCTTGCTTTAATGTGCATATGCCTTGGAAGCTTGTTAAAAATGGATTCCCAGCCTCCCTAGCAGCCCGTTCTGATTCAACATGCTTAAGGCAGAGCCCAAGAGTCTAAGTCTGAACCAGACTCCCTGGTTATTCAGATGCAGGTGGGTCTCAGACCATATTCTGCATTAAACATGTCCAGGAGAATAGGCAGGGAATTAGGAACCAAGAGCCTAGCTTTGCAGCGCATTTGAAGGCTTAGACAACTTCACCAAAGTCTTCAAATGTTTACATATGGAAAGCAATTCTACCTTTCTTGGATATCCCTGGCCCCTATTTAGGGGTAGTTGACTGTATTTCATTTTGCTTCAGACCTTCGTGATGTATAACACTCTCTTTTGTTGTATGATCATTGCACCAACTCTTCTTATTCACTGGGATTGCCCTGTGCTTTAGATTTTGACTGTAGAACAAACTTCAGATAAAAGACTAAAGCTCAACACTGTAAGGAGGACTAGGCCCATTCCAGCATTTCCATGGCTCTACTATAATCAAAGCCATCCTTGACGGGCAGAGCCACCAGAAATGACTAGACATGCAGCTAACTTTCTTCATGAGTGTTTAAGTGTCACCCTCCCTGACAAATATATATCAATAATAAGGCATTACAAAACCTGCTTGTTAGAGGGAGACGCCTAACATCTAGTAAGTAGGGTCCTTCAATATTGGCAGTACAGGGAAGACTTTGCTAGAGACTGACCTGCTCCCCCATGGGGCTGTAGTTCCCACACTATCTGTGCATTAGAATCAACTATGGGCTTTAAAAATACAAATACGCTCTTGGGCCCCATACCCAGAGATTTTTATTTAAAAGGTCTGGGGAGTTTCAGTATCAGTACGTTTAAAAAGGTGAATCTATTGTGAAACTTCAAAGACCCCTAAGTGCCAGTCATCACACCAGCATTAGGAAGGTACACAGCCCTTCCTCCTTCTAGCAAAGCATCCTTCCATTAGCTGGAGCACAACTCAAGTATAACTCAAATGTTTAAGATGGTAGTCTCCAGGGTGGACTAAGTAGCAACATTAGAGTTTATTTTTAATTTTTACCTAAAACTTAATGGAGTAGACTTTAATACATGGCTTGACACTGAGGTCTTGATTTTGCTGTCAGATCGTCATGTAGCATGCTTTGAAAAAGGGCGGGAGTCCCATATTATGGGATAGGCAAAGTGGGGACACTGAGGATTAGATTTTAGTGCTCTGTGACATACTGTTGAGTATGCCAAGCTAAGTGTGTTTATGCATTTGGAACTATCTGATATCTCTTGAACTTTTACAAATAACCTAAACAGATTGCTACAAAAAAATCTTTAGACAGGGCATAATTCTAATAACACAAGCACTAGAAAATGAGAGGGAGTTGACTTGATGCATTTTTTACTCCTAATGTAAGCTCTTTGAATGACACATTATAAAGTAAAAACAATATCAAGAAGTAGTAATCATAATTTGGCAAAAAGAAAATTACTTAAAATTTTCAAGATGGCCCTTAAAGTATAGATTTTACATACTATTACTGACTATGAACCTTGACTTAGTATTATGTCATGCTTTGGAAAAGAGAGTCCTCACTGTGCACAGTTCCTATATGTACAAATTTTAGTTACCCTAGTTTAGTTAAATAACACCAGTCTCCCAGCCTGATTCAAATTTCAGTTTCCATGGTATTTTAACTGTGAGTAATTTGCATAAAGTACAAGCTTCACTGCCTCAGTACACAAACTGTTTTGTAAATAACAAATGTGGCCGGGTGTGGTGGCTCACGTCTATAATCCCAGCACTTTGGGAGGTCAAGGTAGGCAAATCATGAGGTCAGGAGTTCAAGACCAGCCTAGCCAATATGATGAAACCCCGTCTCTACTAAAAATAGACAAGCCAGGTGTGGTGGTGGGTGCCTGTAATCCCAGTTACTTGGGAGGCTGAGGCAAAAGAACTGCATAAACCCAGGAGGCGGTGGTTGCAGTGAGCCAAGATCATGCCACTGCACTCCAGCCTGGGACAGAGCAAGACTCCATCTCAAAACAAACAAACAAACAAACAAACAAACGTGTATTGTGATCAGTGACCAGTCACATTCCCTTTTTTCAAAGTCTGTCAGTGATTGGTCACTGCATATCTGTTATTTGGTTCACTCTTTGATAGCGAAGCATGTAGCTGTGCTGCCTCTGTCTCCCAGTGATATACCTATGTGACATTTTTTAAAAGTAAGCGAATTTAAAGTGCAGGCAAAAAACAAAAAGTGATAATGCTGGGAGTGAGATTCAAATAGTAGACAAAATAGTAGACAGAATTATAGAATTCTATTTATCTTCTAAGTAGAACATAACTATTCTATTTAAATAAACTAATAACTATTTTATTTAAATATAACATAATAAATGTATCTTCATTACATTAGTAGTCAACAGGGTCTGTATATGCATCCAGAGGAATGTAATAAGGCAAACGTCGATGCAAATAGGAAAGTGATTGTGACAAGTAGTCACATTTCAGTATCTTTAAATTTCTCTGGGAGTTTCATAATGTAGAGTTTTTGGTCAGTGTCACTCCCTCTGGTAAACTCTCAGAGGAATTTCAAGATAATGAAACTACAAAACATAAAATGTTGGAAGCTAATCTCAACTTAAAAAGAAGTATGACAATTTGCCAGGTTACAGAAAATATGCCTGCTCTGTATCATAAATATATGACAAAGATAAGCACTGTTTAACTAGTCTTCATACTTTATTTTAACAAAGAAATAAAACATTTTAATACTCAGTGTTTCTAATTTTAAATCGCAGTATACTAAATATTCATTTCACTACTTTTTTTATTTCCCCATGCATGTATAACCAACAGTAAGAAAGTTTTTAACGGTTTGAAAAAAATTTTAAAGGTCACAGTACAAATTTAATTTTCCCCCCACTGCTTATTAAGTTTTGTTTTGCTTTGTTTTCTTGCAAAGTTTTGGCTTGCAAAGTTATTTTTATGGTTCCATACTACCATGCAAAGCAAGTATTGCTTATATTAGCTAATAATAGGAATATATATATATAAATTATGGATAAGTAAATACACATGGATTGGTAGTCTATGTTCAAGCATTTTCTATTGAGAGAGAGTAACAATTTAAAGAGTTTGGAGACCCCTGATTCAGGCAACGCTTATCAAAAAATGCAGGAGGGCAAAAGGAAAACTATGTCAATCACAAGGAATTGGATAATCCAAGTCTCAAGGTGTTGCTTTCTCATCTTCCATTTGACTCAAGCCTTTCTCTCATGGTCTCCAGTCTGCCCCAATGGCAGAGCCAGCTGGAACACATCTTACCTGGGTGTGCGACCAGGACCTCTACCACCCGACTGCTCAAAGGGCGGTCCTCAGACTAGCATCACCCAGCAACTTGTTAGAGATATAGGATCTCAGTCCCCACTCTAGAATCCGCATTTTATTAAGTTCCCCAAATTATTCTTATACTCTAAAATTTGAGAAATGCTACTCTAGATTTCTTAATGTCTGAGCTTAAGAGGAAATTCAAGGGCAGGCAGAGAGAAGTATTTAATATGTTATATACAACCAAAGACTATCAACTGAAGTCCGTATTTTGTATAAGGACTTATTGCTTCTCAAGATGACTGATACCATTCATGAAAACAACAATAACAGCCACAACAAACATGCATCAACTACTCACTGTATGCCAGACAGTGTGACAAACTATTGACATCAACTCACTTAAGACTCATATGGTCTGTAAAATGGGAACAATGATACTACTCCCAACACACACAATAGCAGGGTTGTGTGTTTCTGGTGTCACCCAGGTGACAGAGAAGATAGACGAAAATTTGGACATACCTGCATGCAGGAGTGTGAGAGGTATGTGTGTGTATGTGTGCACATGTTTATGTGTGCATGTGCAAGCATTAATCTTAGCAAGAAAAGGCAACTGCTTATCTTGAATCTTCCATTTTCTTTAGGCTCTCTGTGGACCACCTGTCCAAGTTCCCACCCTACAGAAACAAATTTGGGACCATCTTAAATTTGGGGCATAGGTGAAAATACAAACTAATTTTTTTTTTTTGGCAGAAATTGACAAAATTCATATGGACATTCAAGGGACCCAGAATAGCCAAAACAATCTTCAAACAGAAGAACAAGACAGGAAGAGTCACATTTCTTTATTTCAAAGCTTACTACAAATCTAAAAACAGACAGTGTGACACTGACATAAGAGTAGACATATGAATCAATGGAATAGAACTGATAGACCAGAAATGAACCCATATATCTGTCATCCACTGAAGGTGCCTAGATAATTCAATGGCAGAAATAATAACCTTTTTAACAAATGGTTTTGAGATAACTGAACATCTACGTGCAAAATAAAAAAGTTGAACCCCTTTCTCACACCATACATAAAAACTCAAAATGGTTTACAGATAAAAATATAAGAGTTAAAATTTTAACATTTCTAGAAAAAAAAGGAGTAAATCTTCATAATTTTGGGAAAGACAATGATTCCTTAGATATGACCCTAAATCACAAGTGACAAAAAAAAATGTAGATCACTTGGACTTCATAATAATTAAAAACATCTGTCCTTTAAAGGATACCATCAAGAAAGTGAAAAGATAATCCACAGAAGGGGATAAAACATTTGCAAAGCATATATCTCATATGGGACTTGAATCTACAATATACAAAGAAACTTTAAAACTTAACAATACAAAGATAAATGAGTCAGTTAAAAATGTACAAAGAATCTAAACAGACATTTCTCAGAAGAATAAGATATATAATGGCCAATAAGTAGGTAAAAAGATGCCTAATATCATTAGCCATCAGGGAAATGCAAATCCAAACCACAATGAGATGTGACTTCACACCTACTAGGATGGTTAAAATCAAAAGAGAAAAAAACAAGTATTAGTGACAATACAGAGAACTGGTAACCTTTATACATTGCAGATGGGAATGTAAAATGGTACATTCACTTTCGACCAGTTTGACCCCAAAATGTTACAAATGGAGTTACTATATGACCCAGCAATTTTACTCTTAAGAATATATCCAAGAGAAAAGAAAAGGTATGTTCATGCAAAAACCTATACATGAATGTTTATGGCAGCATTATTCATCATAGCTAAAAAGCAGAAACAACCCAAATGCCCACCAACACTTGAATAAACAAAATGTGATATATCCATCTGATGAAATATTATTCAGCAATAGAAAGGAATGACATATTGATACATGCTCCAACATGGCTGAACTTTGAAAACTATGCTAAATGAAAGAAGCCAGTCATAAAAGACTGAATATTGAATGACTCCATTTATACAAAATGTCCAGAATAGGCAAATCCATAGAGAAAGAAAGCAGACTGGGGATTGCCTAGGGCTCAGGGGAACAGAGGTAGAAGGATAAATGAATGCTAATCTTTTTTATTTTTTCTTTGAGATGGAGTCTTGCTCTGTCACCCAGGCTAAAGTGTACTGGCACGATTTTGGCTCACTGCAGCCTCTGCCTCTCAGGTTCAAGTGATTCTCCTGCCTCGGCCTCCTGAGTAGCTGGGCTTACAGACGCCTGCCACCACACCTGGTTAATTTTTGTTATTATCACAGTCTTCTTCCCAGCTGGACTTACTCCCTGTAAGCCTGGCCCAGCCCCACTTCTGTACCCGCCTGCTGTTAAAAACAGAAATATTTTTATTCTTGCGGAATAATGAACATAATGATGAGTAGCCAGGCAATGAGGTCCCTCCAGGCCCTGGACTATAATTAACACAGACACCAGCTCAGAAGCCAGTTCTCTCTGGCATTTTCTAATACTCTCTGGAAGAGTCAAGCTTCTAGTTTGCTTCCCGTTCCCCAAGGGGGGCAGGGAAGCCAGAAAGGGAACTGAGCTTATGTCTCGGTCTCTAAATAAGAACAATTCAGCCAAAGGAATATGCTTGGGAGAGAAGTGACTGTTAATGTGGTACAAGTGTGACACTGAATTTCTTTCTCCTCAACTAATTAGATTTTCATTTTAATTAGGCTGACTCCATCCACCATCTCTTCCTAAATCCATATACTAACAGAACATGAGATTGCATCCCAATCCAAACTTTCTATCCGGATGGGTTTGAGCAGCAAATAATTTAGAGATGTTAGACTGTGAAAGGATCTTACGTGTCTAATTAATAACTTAATTAGCCGAGATAATATGGTCAATTTACATTTCACTGATGACATTCCCCCTGCATGAGTTAACAAAGGAGAAGAGTGCTTTAGCAAAACACTAGGAATGACGTTTCCATATACCCCTAAGATTCCAAGGACATCGGCTCACCAGGAATAGCCAGACAGAAATCTACATGCATGACTCAAAGTACTCAATTCCCACTGGTAGTTACTCATGTTGCTTCAGAGGAAAGAAGACTCTCAAATATCGAGTTTGACATAAATACGTCTGTTCCCTGTGTACTTTCCAAACTTTAAACGCTTCAAGTTCTTTCCAAACCTCTAGCTAAATGGAAAAACAAGGTTAATTGCTCCGACCCCCGCAAAAGACTGGTGCAGACTAGCAAATATGTACATACACAAACAGGCACACACAGAGCACCTTGCTCTAATTGTTTTGGGGGGTGCAGATTTCTCATGCAGAATCTGGCAAGTTCACCTGCTGGGTTCCACAGCCACTTCCAACCCCGTAGACTTTGCCTCTCATTCTTTCAGTCAGTACGTAATTTAGACCTGCATGGATTTAAACTGCAGGGCTATAATTTGCTATAATGTGCGTTTCTTTATTTTCTCTTCTTCTTTTTTCTTTTTTTTTCAAGACAGTTCTAAACTTCAATGGCTCTTATGAATTAAATGAAGATGTAGTAAAGACCTTAAAATGAGGCCTAAAGAAAAAAAAAATTCTTCCTCCTCCAGCTCCACTTGGAGTTCCGAATGACTTCCTAATCCTGCTGTTTCTGGGCCAACCACCCCCACCTTTCTCTATTCCCTTCCTAAGAACCAACTGCATCTCAGCCTGTTCTCTCTTGGCTCTGCCAGAAGGGAGCCCTCCTGCATGCCTGGGACCACCCACAGACTGTTGGCTCTGTTTGGACAGGAGGACCCAACTGCAAAGAGGGAACATCTTGCCTGTTTCCAAAAGGGGCGGGAGGTGAGTCACCTTGGTTCAAGCAGTCAGCTCTTAGCAGCAGTTACACACCCCCGCCCTCATCCTGATGGCCTTACATGGCCAGAGTCTGGGTGGCATCTAGAATAGGGGTGTCCAAGTGACAGCTGACAGACCAATGCTTGGCTGACCAGAACATAACTACCTACTGAGGTTTATGAAATACACAGATTTCCAGGGCCTGCCCCCAGAGGTTTTGACACAGATGGTCCTGGCATGGCAACTGATAATCTGTCCTCGGTCACACTGATGGACGAGTCTTCAGATCCACTGGTTTGGAACCAACATACTCAAGATAAAGTTCTCAAGGAAGTTAGATGAGGTAGAAATGTGGGAGAAGACATGTCTCTTAATACCAATATCATAGGAGCCTTTCTGGGTACCTTTTGAAAGAGAACCCACATCCTGGGGTATGTGGAGTTGGTCAGAATAGGGTTTTTAAAAAGGTGAAAACTTTGAAACTGGACAGACTTGGCTTCCACTTTCTCTGAAGCTGACAGACCCAACTTCCAGTTCCCCCTCTGCTACTGAAGTGCTGGGAAATCTTGAACAAGTCCGAGTCTCAGTTTCCTCAAATGATAGATGTGAGGCTGAGGATGATAAAGGGTCACTAACAATTATATCGTGCATACTTTGTGCTGGCCACTCTTCTAATATTATAGACACCCATTTGCTGAGATGTTGAGCATGAAGTCAGATATTTCATATGACATGCTCAGCATACTGCCTTACACATTGTTAAAGAGAAGCTACTGTTACGGTTTTATGGCCTTATTTGGCCAGAAAGATAACTGCCCTTACTGTCTCTTTAAGCAGGACCCAAACTTCCACACCACTCCAGCCAACACCTTCCTGGCCAAGCAGCTCCGTCTCCCATCCCTCTGTGCTCCAGTTTCTCATGCTACTCCTATAACATACATCTAAAGGTTCTAGCATGAAAGGCCCTGGTTATAACTATTCTTATGGAATAAAATACTCTCCTGTTAGACTTCAGATGTAAGACTTCAAATATAATTTATTTTTTAGACCAATTACTTAGCAGGATCCTAAAGAGTTTAGGATAAAAAAAGAATACAAGGGAAAGCAGAAGTCAAGAGTGTAAACTGGGGTAAAATTTGCATATCCTTTCAAGTTAAGGATCTTCATCTTAGGATCATAGACACCTTGGAAAACCTATTATAATCCATGCATTCTCTCGCCAGAAAATCGTATGTGGGCATGTGCAGACATAAAATATTCTGCATATAATTTCAGAGGATTCATTACACTGAAGGCCGTCAATGGATACCCTTGGGAAATTGTGGCCTATACATTAAAAATCCATTCTTTCAGTTCAAGGGTTAGCAAACTCTTTCTTTTCAGGGTCAGACAGTAAACATTTTTAACTCTGGAGGTTATACTCACTCCTGCCACTGTAACATAATAGCTGCCACATATCATAATGAAACAAATCACATGGCTGTGTTCCAATAAAACTTTATGTACAAAAGTAGGGGCTACAGTTTGCCGACCCTTGCTTTGAGTTTTGGTATGCCACCACGAGTCATTACCCATTCAGGGAACGTGTAGGGCCCCCGGCTTCCACAGAGTGCAGTCTGACAGGAATGCTTTCTTCCCTGCAAGCTCCCCCCACAACCCCTCCCCACCACCCCAGGCTTGGCTAAATACCTTCACAGCTCAGTAGTCTAGATTTCTAAGACCACGGCAGCTTCAAGGAGGTCTTGCTTCTCTCTCATTCAGCTCTCTCCCAAGACCCTAAAAGTATCATGCCCTCTAAGCTGTTATCATTAAAATCTCCTTCGATATAAATGAACGAAACTGTCTAAAGAGTAATGTTTTCATCCCTTGAAAATGCAGCTGCACATACATTTACAAGATTCAAGTGGAAGTGATTAACCTAGGGGTATTGGTTCATCCCAAGTAGGTCTTGAAGGGAATAAAGAAAAAGAATAACATGGCCTAAAAACCTAGAGCAGGCCTGGGTTGCCCTAAGTAATTACATAAATTACTTAAGTGGGGTTACCATAGGTTAGAAAATTGCCTTATTAGTTTTGACAAATTTCATCAGAAAACACTGCATCTTTAGATGCAGCATGATTAAAACATAATCTGCAGATGGCAGGAAGAGAACAGCCACTCCATTTTCCCCTGTGGTCATGTTTTTTTAAAGAACCTTTTAAATAATGGACACGGCTGTAATCAGATGCTACCCAAAGATAGATATGACATTATTAACCACGGAGAATAGCCTGTTTCTCATCCTCCTCTGCTAGAATTGTGCTATCCAACACACAGGATATACATCTGGGTTGATAATTAAACATGTTTAATGTTCATCATAGCTGTTCTATGGAACGTGTTGCCACAGACTGCCTTTTGTATCCTGAGCTTGGACTTACTCTTGGATGAATGTGTCAGTGGGATGCGGGTGACGCCACCTTGCCAACCAGACAGAAAGACAAAAATCACTTGATTCAAGAACCGTCTGCAGTTTTTCAGCCCAACTCCCAGCTCTCTTTCTTCATTTCCTAGGAATCTTTTCTTAATGTAAAATATCTTCCTGTTGACATGAGAGGGAGGGTGGGGGGAAGGCTGGTTTTCATCCAGAGAAAACTGTTAGCTAAAGAACAGTAACTTGAAGTAGAAGAGTCTGAACCCCAAACCACACATGACAGGATGAGCACACTGAGTGTCCCGTTTAGTCTGTGATTCAGACGTCTGAGTTCCTCTTACAGATATCTTCTCAGCTACATCATACAATTAAAAAACTTCTCTATGACCTAACAATGATAAATTCTCGAGTTCACTCAATTTTAAAACCTTCCAGGGAGCTTCACTGTGAACAAGAGGCTATTTTTATGGCACCCTCAGGCATGCAAAGTGTTAGAAAAAGGCATCCTCCATCGTGGGTCCATTAATTTAGAGGTCAACTATCTCACCACCTGAAAAAAGGTATTTTGTCTGTCCTGCAAGCATTTACATTTACAGGCAGACATTGCCCAAAGAATGCTAAACAAAGGAAACTTTATACCCGATAAATATTTGGTCTTGATAAAGGAAGTTCTCTTTTCCCAGTGGAAGCAAATCAAAATGCCACTATTAAATGTTTTCACAGGAGATGAGCCTAAGAGATGTCTTTGAGACACCAACAATCTCCGTGCTGCAGGCTTCGGTATTTAACAGAAGGGAAAGGCTCTTTGCCCTGCAACGGGAACCCATGTTTGGTTTTGTTCTTAGAGATCTGTCTGAGTTTCCTAATTAGGAAGATGCCTGGAGAACATCAACAGGTCAAATATTTATTCTCAAAGAAGAGGCCAGGCTCGCCTAACATGCTCTCCCAAAGTGTAGGTGAGTCACTTCCAAAGGCAGGCAGGAGTGTAAGCTGCTGAGTTCATAAATGGCTGCCAACCTCAGGAGTTGGGCCTGCTTCCCCAGCTGTGCACACATTGCAGCTCACCAACCCACCTGTGGGCTCAGCATGTCACAAAGGCAGGGCTCCTGCTCCTGGGGAGGTCAGCTCCAATCACTGCCATTTCAGAAAACCAATGGATGTTTCTCCTCTAAAGAGCAGATGCATAAGACCAGTTGGCCTGGAAAGGTTATTATCTTGAAGAATACTGGGAATCAGGAAGATAGATAACTGCACCTATGATGCTAAATCCTCGTTTCCTTGGTTCCAGAATGTTATTCCATCACCCACAATCTGCTCATTTTCTATTCTCTGCCTCTCTTTCCCTCTTCCTCTCCACCCCACCCCTACACCTTTACATCAACCCCTTAAGTTCCTTTGAATAAAGTAACATAGCCTTTCCTTCTTGGTCTTTCATCTGTCACTAGTTGGGATCAGTATTTTCCAGTTACATAAAGAATGCCTCTGTGGCTTTATAACATATGCTGACAAATCATTTGGCAAACACTTTCTTTTGTTGCAACAAACTGCGCTGTGGAGGACCGTAGCTTTGGCAACCAAATATGTACACTCTTAATGAAGCAACAGAGATAAGAAATCCATCTTGACGCTGGCTGCAGGCTCTGGGGAGTCACAGTCATATTAAAAAGGAAAATAGTGATCTATTATATAGGATGCATGTTTTTTGGAATGATTTCCAGATGGATCCAGGAGGCTCATGAAGAGAGGTTACTAAAGAATTATGCGAGGTTCACATGGAAGGTGCTATTAAGTCACAATTTATGCAGGAGGAATTTGCCCCAGCCTCATCAATGTAATTAAAACCTTATAGAGTGCTTCCTAAAGCAGGACAGTGCACCAGGTTAAATGAGAATAAGAGATTAGAATCACTCTAACTTGAGAACATGTGATGCTTCACTCATTAACTCCACAAAGATTACTGAGAACCCACTATGTGCCAAACAATGTTCTAGGTCCTTGGGATACATCAGTGAATATAAAGGATTCCTGACCTTGCATTTAGTGAGGGGGGCAGTGACTACATTTAGCAGGGGCAGACACACAAAAAATAAATAAGTAAATGATATATTAGAAAGTAATAAGTGCTTTGCATGAAGAAAAGCAGTACACTGGGGGAGAACTGAGCGCGCCAGGGTAGGAATGTTAAATTTTAAATAGATCGTCAAAGTAGACCAAAGAACGACTTGAAGGAAGTGAAGGCATTCTAAGCAAAAGGAACAGCTGATGCAAAGGTCCTGAGGCAGGGGCATGCTCCAGGAACTACGAACAGCCCAGTGTGGCTGGAGCAGAGTGGGCCTGAGAGAGTACAATACTAGATGAGAAATGAAAGAAACTGGGGGTGGGGAAAGGAGCTGTTGATCACATGGTGAGTGAGGAAGATGGGTAAACCACTGGAGGGTTTTGATTAGAGACCCGACATGCATTCCAAGGACCCCTCTGGGGGCTGGGATAGAAGGGATGCTGTTGCTGGAATCTAGCAAGAGATGACAGTGACTACAACCAGGGTGGTAGCAATGGAAGTGATGAGAGATGGTCAGGGTCTGTGTATATTTTAAGAGTAGAGGTGGGGTGTGGTGGCTCACGCCTGTAATCCCAGCACTTTTGGAGGCCAAGGCGGGCAGATCACGAGGTCAGGAGTTTGAGACCAGCCTGGCCAATATGGTGAAACTCTGTCTCTACTAAAAACACAAAAATTAGCCAGGCGTGGCAGCACACACCTGTAGTCCCAGCTACTCAGGAGGCTGAGGCAGGACAATTGCTTGAACCTGGGAGGCAGAGGTTGCAGTGAACTGAAATCACGCCACTGCACTCCAGACTGGCCGACAGAGTGAGACTCCATCTCAAAAAAAAAAAAAAAAATGTAGAGCCAACAGCACTTCCTGGTGAACTGAGTGTGAGGTGTAAGAGCAAGAAAAGAGTCAAAAGTGACCCTCAAGTTTTTGGCCTGAGAAAAATGAGATAAATGGAATTGTCATCAATTGCTATGGATGGAATGGGATTTGGGGAGAAGACCGGGAGTCCAATTTTGGCCCTGTTAAGCTTGAGAAGTCTGGTAGCCAACCAAAAGGAGACACTGAGGCAGCCATTGATTATGCAAGTCTGAGCTCAGGGAGATGCAAATCTGGGAGTTTGGGGCACATAGAGGATTTAGAGCCATGAGAAGGGTGAGGTCACCATCATAACAGGCATTTTGTGGACGAAGCCCTCCGAATCCAGAAAAGGTTTTAGATTCTCCTCACTACCCACTTCTGAATCAGAATGTCCCTGAAACAAATGCAACAGACAGAAGAGGAGAACTAGCAAACCCTGGCACACATCAATCATAGCCTTGGTCAGCTGAGAAGTCAGTAAGATACAGAGTTATGTGAAAGCTGTGTAAGCCTTTCAGAAAAAGCAGGGTGGATGACTCCCAATTATTTTGAAAATTATATGGTACTTGTAGAGAAAGAAAATGATGAGAAAAAACAGCATGAAGTCTAGAGCTCCAGTGTGCAGTCAAAACAGGCAAAATAACCAGTAACCAGAATTAAATTATCAATTGAATTCATATTTCCTGTGTCTACTAAGTGTTTGGATCTCCCCTGGAGAAGGCTCTCACCTCTCCTCCCTGCTCCCTAGGGTTACAGAAGCTGTGGGAAATACCTCCATCTTTCATGCAAGAAGCACTTTATTTATACCTCTCATAAAGCTCTTCTCTTCACATTTTAATATATTGATTGATTGATACTTTGTCTTGTTTCAGGGAGAATTTAAGGCAGTTTATAAGGATATAAAAAATACAAGATGGCATAAATTAAAAATAGGAACAAAAGGGAAAGAAAAATGAGGACGGGAACATGAAATGGGTCCAAGAATGAGGCTAAATTGCATACCAAGAAGACGTATGGGCCACAAATTTGGTTCTAAGTTTGTAGCAGCCAATGTGGAAAAGGAAAAATTACACAATTATACAACTTACTGTGTCCAAAAAGTAAAATCAGTCCAAGTGCTCTGGGAAAATTAAAACACTCAAATGCATCCTAAATAACATCATCCCTTCTCCTCTTTGGGTTCTCAGCTTATGTCCTGTCTACAGGAGCTATTCAACAAATGTCTGTGGATAAGTGAATGGATAATAAAAAACATAAACTCAGTCACCCATTCATTTGTCATTCATTCATTCTCATCCCATAAATATTTCCTGAGCATAAACAGTGTTGTTAGGCACTGAACTAGCTGCTGGAGACAGGTTGGTGAATAAAATAAAGATGGTCGCTGCCTGCATGTTTTTTACACTGTGGCAAGAGAGTGTGACAAAACACAAGTAAGCCAACAAAGAAAATTATTACAAAGCACATTGTGCTATGAAAGAATAAGATATTGATAGAAAGTAATACACGTACTTGGATGGGTGTGGTCAGGTAAGGCCTCTCTTAAGAGGTAATAATGCTTGAGACCTGAAGTAAGAAGCAGTTGCCTATACAAAGAGCTGGAGATTCTTAGAAGGAGCACTGTACAAAGGTTTAGAGGCAGAAAAGAACCCAGCCTAATTGAAGTACAGCCCAATATGGCCAGAGATCACTGTGGCTCAAACTGGCATGAGGTGACGCCTATGGGATCACAGCAGGCAGGGCCATGTAAACCATGGGAAGAAGATGGTTTACCCTAAATGCGGCAAAGCATTTTAAGCCAGGGAGTAGTATCCAATGTACATTTGAAAGATCACTCTGGCTGGGCCTTGGAGAAAAGTCAGGAAGGGGAGACGCAACAAGATCAGTGAAGAGGCTGATTGTTGTCTACACAAGATGGATAGTGGCATGAACCAGAGAGGTGAGACTAGAAAAAAGGAGGGGATAGCTTATAGAAAAACTGAAGAAGATTTGACATCATCTGGATTTGGCCAGTAGATTGGATAATTAGGAAATAAAACAGGGAGTCAAGAACAGCCCAACGTTTCTAGGACAGAGGTGGCAACAATGCAAATGTCAACACCAGCTAATGGAAACTGAAGCCACATCTATGCTGGGCTCTGTGCTAAGCATAAGGTTTGAATTATGCCACTATCTCAACAGCTCTGTGTGGTTGGCACTATTATTATCATCATTTTACAGATGGGGAGAGACACAGATCTGAAGCACACAAAATCACAAAGCTCCAAAGTCCATAAGTATCAAGTCTGAGATGAGAAGTGAGAGAGAGAGAGTGAGCGTGTGCATGTGTGTGTGTGTGTATGTGTGTATGTGTGTGTGTGTGTGTTACAGTTACCTGGCACCTCCTCAGACTTCCCAAATTCAAAATCCAGAGTTAAGACCCAAGTACTCATCTTTTTTAAGATGCTGCAGGGGTAATTCAGGTGTGATCTGGCTGATGAAGAAACATGGACCTCTGCCCGGCCAGGTCCTCAGTAATTAAAAACTTACATTCAAAATACACTTAATCGCTGACAACTGAGGAATCATTATTTCTTGCTTTTGTTTTTGCCTTTGTTGAGGTCTTAAGTGCTAAAATTTAGCCAACTGTTTCTCAGATTCTGCTTTTAGCATGTGATGAGAGGCGAGGGGGAGGAGGGGTAGAACCATTGAATCGTTCCAGAATCTTTCTTAGAATCTGAGAAGGCTTGGCGCGTCACAGATTATTCAAGGGTAAAAGGGCAAGGTTTAGAATGCTTCCCAAATTTAGAAGTCTTACTCCAGACTGGTCCAGATGAATGGCTTTCTAGGTTTTACCAGTCTCCAAGAGAGGT
Source organism: Aotus nancymaae (assembly GCF_030222135.1). Classification (NCBI taxonomy): domain Eukaryota; kingdom Metazoa; phylum Chordata; class Mammalia; order Primates; family Aotidae; genus Aotus; species Aotus nancymaae. The sequence goes on from NW_026988482.1 coordinate 38,813,067, forward strand.
GATTCTCTCATCTGCCCTGGCAATGAACTCTCACTGTTTGATAGCTTTGTGTGAAAGTTCCTTCTTATATCTAACTTAAATCCCAGGGGCTGCTATTTAAACTCATTTCCTCTTCAACTGCTAGTGGATATTCAAAGGAGTTGGCCTTGATCTTTGAGGCAATCCTTCATATTGAATAATATGAAAGACTTTTCTGTAGTTGTTAGAAGAAAAAGAAAGGAATATATAAATTCAGCAAAAAAAGAAAAAGGAGAAAATTACTCTAAATTTCATTCCCAGGAGTTGTCTTCCAGAGAAACATAAATTGATTTATCACATACATATGTTAGCATCTGGAGTGAAACTAAGAACTATAATTGTGATTTGAATTGTTGAATTTTGGAGTTGGAAGGAAATGAACTGTAAAATATCTACACTTATATATAACATCCACTGTAATTTAATTAGGCATTCTCATTTCATCATCCTACAGGAAGGAATCAGCATGCCCTTCTAAACACAGATGAGGAAACCAAAGCTCAGAGGGGTTATAAGATGCCCAAGGCCACACTGGCCTGCTGTGGCAGTGACAGGACCCAAAAGTTCTAAAAGAGATCTATGGGACATTAATGTGGTGGTTCTCAACCAGGGGCAATTTTGCACCCCACGGGACATTTAGGGGTATCTAAAGATATGTTTGGTTGTTGCATGAGGAAAGTGCATGGTGCTGTCACCTAGAGGTTAGAAGCCAGAGGTGCTGCTAAGTTTACTGCGACCTACAGGAGGGGCCTCACAACAAAGAATTCTCTAGCCCAAAAGGTCAAAAGTGCTGAGGTTGGGGAATCTTGCCTTAGGAAATTCTCCAGTGGAAGCCTTCATTACTGATAGACTAAGAAATAGAAGCCCAAAGATTTAGGTACAGAAAGATATTTATTCTTCTCAGTAACTCATTTAATTATTCTCTTGAGCTACCTAGAGAGAGTTTACCTTCCTACCAAAGCATATATCTGATTCATTTTGTTTGGCATTTCACAGAGCTAGTGAAACTTAAAAAAAAAAAAAAAAAAAAGGCCTGGTGCAGTCGCTCACGCCTGTAATCCTCTACTTTGGGAGGCCCAGGCAGAAGGATCACCTGAGATCAGGAGTTTGAGATCAGCCTGGACAACATGAAGAACCCCATCTCTACTAAAAATACAAAATTAGCTGGGTGTGGCGTTGTGGCAGATGCCTGTAATCCCAGCTATTCTGGAGGCTGAGGCAGAAGAATTGCTTGAAACTGGGAGGTTGTGGTGAGCTGAGATCATGCCACTGCACTCCAGTCTGGGCAACAAGAGCAAAAAGCTCCATCTAAAAAAAAAAAAAAGCATTCAAGGAATAAGCATGATTCATTTCCTTCCAAGGCCAGAGTGAAACCTTGCTTTGAATGTGCTCAACTATTACTGTCTATGTCTTCTTAAAGGGGCAGGCTAAACTGTGGAAATGATAAAAGGATTGCTACTTGGGAAACTCTTTAGCTAGTGGTTAAGAGCCAGGGGTCCAGAACCAGACAGTCTGAGTCTCAATTCCAACTCTATCATTTTTCATCTGTATAACCTTGGGCAAGTTACCTAAACTCTTTGTACCTCATTTTCTTAATCTACCAAATGGGGACAAAAGTTTGAACTTCATAGGGTTAATGTGATAATGAGTAAAATAGCATGGTTTTAAGTATTTGCTGCTGCTGTTGGTATTATTGTTGTTCTATTGATAAAATAGGAGAATGGCAGGAACTTTTGGGTTTGAGAAAGATTTTACTGGTAAACAGAAAAAAAAAAACTGTAAGTTGTACCCAAGTTCAACTTTGGGCATGAGTTTTCGAAACTTAGAAAGCATGAAATGTTCAGATGGATGACTGATACATAGAACTTTCGCAACTTTTCTAAGGGCTATATGTGCCAAAGGATGTCTTAATAGATGAACACTGAACTCCTGATTACTTACTGTGTGCCACACACTATGCTAAGCATCAAGTTACAACACCTCATTATTGTCCCAATGTCATGAAGTAGGTACTTTTAAATATCTTCCTCTTACCAATGAGGAAATAAAGGCTTACCAAGGCCAAGGATCATGCCCAGGGGCACTCAGCCAGTTTATGACAGCACCAGCACTAAAAGGCAGGTGCACTTGACTCCGGTCTGAGTGCTTAACCACTGAGTTATACTGCCTCTGACTATCTTTTATCTTAAGAACAAAAACACAGTATGAGCTGAGGATGTATGATGGTGAATGAGTTTCCCTCTAATGAAGTTGAACAACACTCACTATTCTTGAATTTTCTTTTTTGGCTGCTGCCTTTTCCATCTAGGCTGTCCACTAAGTCCTATAGCTTGAGGAAGCCTAAATAAAGCACACACATCCAAGGACACCTGCTGAGATGCCTTCTGGAGAGCATTTGGTCTGCCCAGACCCTGGAGAACAAAGGAGGAATTGTATAAACCACATTCATCTTAGAGGCTCCAAAACAACACACTCATACAAAGGGTGGCTCCTGACAGACTGAGCAGGCTGCCTGCATGGGAGTGGTAAGTCCGGGACTGAGTGAGGTGGCTCCCACAACTGGAACTCCTTCTCTCCTAGACCAGGCATGCCCACCAGTAGGGAAGTCTCGCTTAGGCCAGCCTATTCCACCCCTATTTTCAGCTCTGTATGCAACACCCCAATGGATGGACATCTGATGTTCAAAGCCAATGGCTGTGGGGACCTGGCAGTCCTGTTCCTAAGTCCTAGATGGATGCTCTTAAAAAGTGGAACTGGCCACGAGCCATTTTACAAGTGGATACGGGTGTATCTGTTGCTCACTGCTGAGCACAGAGGTCCTACAACATCTGAGAGCTCTGTGGGGTTCTAAGGAAGTCACAAATCCTCAGGACAATCTCCAAAGCCACACAGGTGATGCCAGGCTCAAGTGCCAAGACTGAAAAACTATGGAAAGAACAGTATGTCTCTCTGTTTCCAGGTGGCACATAAAACACTGGGATATGGTTTGCATGAGACACTCTCTGGTGTGGAATCTTTTCTTTCCTTTCAGCACAACATAGAACGGGGGCTAAAGAGGCCCAAGACACTGTTAAATTAGGTTATTCCTGCTCCCTCTATCTTTATATCATGCTCTTATTCTTTTATTACTCTAAAATAACTTCTCTAATTATATATCAATGCATAAAACTGAAAAAAATCCCAAAGAAACAGAATTATACAACAGAAAAATCATCCATAATCCCACTACCCCTGTATCACCTGTCTTTAGAGTTTAGTTTACATATTTTTCTATTAATTTTTCCAGAAACATATTAAAACAAAGAATGGTTTCAAATGGCACCTATTGTTATATAGGCTAGGTTTTCCCCACTTAGCAATGTATTGTAAACCTGTATTCTTTTCAGTGCACTGTCATAGTTTCTTTAGGTTCTTAAAGTAATCCTATGGCATAGAGAGATCAGAAAATTGAAACCAAGTATAAACTGGCTAAGGAAATAAGCAAGTTTGGTGGTAGAGTTAGGACCACCATGTTCCCATATCAAACCCTACCTTTAATTTACCAACAACCAGAATCAGCCCTTTCCCGTAAAGGGCCAAGAAGAAAATATTTTAGGCTTTGCATGCTGTACAGTAACTGTTGCCAACTACAGTCATGAGCTTCATAAGGCCACTTTGGCCGACAGTTTACGTGTTCAATGGTGGTCTCATGAGATTATAATACCATGCTGTTACTATACTTTTTCTATGTTTAAATACACAAATACCATTGTGTTAACAATTATGGTTGGCATACATTTGCAAAGTAAGAGGCTATAACACTAACTTATTCTCATAACAATCCCTTGAGACTTAAATCATTTTCCTTATTTTACAGATATACAAACTAGGCTCAGAGTGTTAAGAAACATGCTGATGTCACAAAGCTAATAAGTATAGAGCTGAAATGTAACCCCAGATAGTCTAACTATAGAATTTATATTCAAACCCCTAGCCCTCCTGCTTTTCACAAACACTGCACAGATGTAAAATCTGAATGTTACCTATGAATAGTTATTTATTACCAGCACCATACTGACCAAAATAATGTAACTATGATCCCAATAAGTCAAATATCAAAGATTAAGCTATGTCTAGACATACACCTATAACACACTGAAGGATGTGTCAGATAGGCGCCTTTCTGAAAGTAAAAGTATTTAACTTACCCATACAAGCAAGACTTGGAAAATTATAATTTTATAAAGTGCAATCCATAAGATAGAATTCAAATATGTTTGAATTTTGTTTTTTTTAAAAATTACTTTCTAACTTCTAGCACAACAGAAGAGCTTTGGTATGACAAGAGGAATATGTAAAGGAATTCATAATTTAATGTAATGACTTTGGGGAGATGTTTACATGAAGCAAACATGGGATGAAAGAGAAAGGAAGAACACAAACAGCCATTTATCAAGTTCCTCCAGACCTGTGGCTGGGTGTTTCATGCCTCTGTCTATCACAACAATCGAATCAAAGAATGCCCAATGACTCATTATTACAACCAACACTCAAAACCCTATAGCCATCCAAAATTTTTGTTTGGTCATCAAAGACCACCTCTGTCTTCTTTGCTAAGGATAGCCCCATCAGATACATGTATCTACCCATTTTGATCATTCACATATGCTAGGCAACTGGCTAAGTGCCTCACAAAAATGCTCACAACTCTGAGTTAGGCATTACTGTTCCATTTTACTGATGGGAAAACTGAGGCTTGGAAATGTTAATTAATTTGCTCAAGGTCACACAGCTAATAAGAAGCAGAGCCAAACTCGAATCCAGGTTTCTCTAATTCCAAATTCTGTCTCTTACAGTGCCTTAGGAATCAAGCCAAAAGCTCCCGTGATATAGCAGCAGCAACTTCTGGCCACGAGTTACAGATCCAAACAAAACCTTTAATCACAAAGAACTGGCATTATCTTTGTGTGTGTCTAAGTTTCTAGATCTTCAGTCATCACAAAGACAAAAGTAACAGTGGCTTAAAGAAGAGAAAGCTAATTTCTTTCTTGTGTAGCTGTCTGAGTATATGCACACCAGGGCTGATGTGAAAATTCCAGTTTCAGGAACCCAGCCTCCTTCATCTTCAATACACCACAGCAGTGCAGTGTTACCATCATCCACAGGTCAATGGTGGCTCTCTAGCACCATAGCCACATTCCAGCTGCTGTGAAAAGGGAAAGAAAGGAGGAGGGAGGGCTTGCTTCTCCTTCTGAGTTCATGAAACAGCAGCTTCAGTCATCCACCCTTGAGAACTGATGGACAAAGCCTCCCTAGCTGCAAGGGAAGCTGGAAAATATAGTCTTTGTCCTGTGCCCTCCTAAATTTCAGCATAAAAAAAGACAGGAAGAAAAGATATTGGAAGAAGATAACCAGTGTGTGCCACAGTAGGGTAAGAAATAAGGTCCTCAAGGCCTTATCATGAAAGACAAGAAGAGAATTTGTTCTGCTACTTTTTCTTGCTGAGTGTCTTCTCCTTTCCAGCAGCCCAGAGCACAAGGAGAAAGGAAAAGGTAAGAGTGACAGGGAACACTCAAAGAACTGCAGAGTAAAAGGTGTGAAAGTCACAAGAGAAGGGACAGAATGGAGTTCCACTGTTTGTCCTCCTGTTTCCGAGTAACAACACTGGGCACCAATCTCCTGCACATAAGTGGGATGTGCAGAGTTAACAGGATGATGACTTAGAAGGAAGTGAGCCCCGTTGAAGGTGGAGGGGAGGGGCTCTCACTCAGACCAGCCACAGCTGAACTGGGCCTTGTGGTATCCCCGGCTCTCCACAGGATTTCAGCTCCAATCCACTTCACCGGGGTGCTGGCTTTATTGCCAAATGTCATCACTACGATACTGCTCACAAGTGATTCTTTCTTTCTAAGTACAGATGTTATTCCTGCTCTTACTTTCACTAGAGGTGAAAAGTCACCTACTGTAGGGCACTGTTTTCTCAAATGTTCAAAAGCTTTTCAAGAAATGCTAGGAGGTGGTCAGATCAGAATTGAGAGGAATTTCAAAAAGGGTTTCTTGGGGAATCCCATAAAGAGAAAAACAATAGTAGCCATAATAAGGTGTGTTATTTCAACGTGCCAGGCACCATGTTAAAGTAACATAGATAATCATATAAACATATAAATTATTAAGTACATATGTGTGTATGTATACTTTCCTACTCACACAAGTCCATTTTACCAAAAACAAAACAAAACAAAAAACTCAGGCCCAGAGAGGTTGTGCAGGTATCCCAAAAATGCACAGCTAGAATATGTAAGAGCCAGGGTTTGAACTCAGGCTTCTAAGGCTCCAAAAACATTAAGCAATTCTAACACCTACATACACTGCTACCACTTCACCCTCCCCAGCATTGCCATGCTAGTCATGGTGCCTTGAGCGACAGAAACTATTTAAATACAAGAGGACCACAGCCTGTGTATCAGAGGCATTTCTAAGAAATTGCACTAAATTCAAAGCCTTTATAAAAGAATAATAATTTAAATGAGCTCATCATTTTAGGGATATTCTGGTAAAGCCTTTTGCAAATATGAGAATCCTTTTGCACAGTATATCTGATAATGTTTTGCATATTTTAAATTTTCAGACATGGTATTCTGTTACTTTTAAAGGGGGAATGGGGGAAAGGAGGAGTTATTTACATGTGTAGCACTTTTAATTCTATTGTCACTGTGGTTGCATCATTATTATTATATTTAGTGTTTATTTATTTTTTAAATATATATTTTATTGCATTTTAGGTTTTGGGGTACATGTGAAGAACATGCAAGATTGTTGCATAGGTACATACATGGCAATGTGGTTTGCTGCCTTCCTCCCCATCACCTATATCTGGCATTTCTCCCCATGTTATCCCTCCCCAACTCCCCACTCCCCACTGTCCCTCCCCTTGTTCCCCCTTACGGACCCCAGTGTGTGATGTTGCCCTCCCTGTGTCCATGTGTTCTCATGGACAGTGTTTACTGAGTCATTCTCAGTCAGTTTACTGAGAATGATGGTTTCCAGGTTCATCCATGTCCTGCAAAGGACACGAACTCATTGTTTTCTATGGCTGCATAGTATTCCATGGTGTATATGTGCCACATTTTCCCTGTCCAGTCTATTATCGATGGGCATTTGGGTTGGTTCCAAGTCTTTGCTATTGTACACAGTGCTTCAATGAACATTTGTGTGCATGTGACCTTATAATAGAGTGATTTATAGTCCTTTGGATATATAATCATTGGAGAACTGACTGTTCCATTTTTTTCATTATCCAAAAGGTTGAATTTTTCTTTCAAACTGAGAATTAACATTAATAAGGGAGGAAAGTCAGAGGCAAATGTTCTACCCGAAAGGGGCAACAGGTACTGAGCTCCAACCAGCCTTGCAGTGCTGTAGGCCAAATGTGAAATTGCCGATTTCTAAACATTAGCAACTGACTCTGTTCTTTAAGAAAATTTCTATGGGCCAAACAAACACATTTGCAGGCATATTGTTGTCTATGACCGCCATTTTGGTACCATTGTTTGAGTTAACCAAGGCTTGGGTATTTTGTGAATTCCATTGATTCTGGTAGGAAAACAGTAGAGAGAAAGAATGTAGATGATGATTCAATACACAGATCTTAGAGTTTACTAGAGCTGGACTCTACTCTTGGCGCTAACACTTGCCATTGATGTGACTTTCCAACACTTCTTCACCTCTTTAGAGCTCCGTAAATGGGTATAATGGTATGCCTACCTCACAGTACCCCTGTGAGGATGAATGGTGACAAAGCATGGCATTTAATTTACCATAGTCCATGTAGTAAATATACTTATTTTGAGCTCCAACTATTTGTGGAGCTATTAAAACCTCTCACGACAGCTAAAAAAGATCCTCATGAGGTGACTCTGCTTGTTCCGGCACCCAACCACAGTTCCTGGAAGTCTTACTTACACCAGCAGAAACATGTTAACTCAAAGGCTACTGGCAGAATAAGGTCTGGTTCCTTCTCTTAGAAAGTTGAGAAGATCTCCAGATAACTCATATTGGACCACAAAATCACTGGAAATTAAGCAGCTCAAAGATCACTTTCCAAACCCCTTACATTATGGATGAGGAAACTGAGGCCAAAGCAGCTGACAGTCACCCAAAGTTAGAACAAGGCCCACACCCCAAATGTATATTCACAGAAAAAACTCTTTTCAGGTGACATGGTGATTTCCCCAGGTCCCAACCAGGTGACATCTACAATCTACAAAATCATGAACTCACCCAAACCTCGAAAAATTGTGAACTCACCTAACTCTCAGTTTTAAAACCACACTTGTCTAGCAGGTCTGAAGCAACTACCTGAAACCAGAGTGTGACATTGAGAGTTCACTGGGAAAGCACTTTCTTCTTTTTGTCTGTCCATGTCCTTCCCTTTCTTCCTCTCCCTTTCCCCCCAACCCCTTCTTTCTCTCTCTCTCCTTGTCTTCTGCCCTCTCTCCTTCCCTACCATTCTTGCTTCCTTCTTCTGTTCTTCCCTTGTTTCAAAAATATGTAACCCTGCTCCCCAATAGAAAAGTCATGTGCATAGCCAGTTTTAGCAAATTTGGGGTGTGTGTGTGTGTGTGTGTGTGTGTGTTTGTGTACTCACCATGTTTGGAACAATGTATTCCTGTTCCAAACTAAGCCATTTATATTGGATCCTTATAGCTCAGGGTTTATGGAGACAGAGTTCTGCATCAACACACTGGCAACCCTCCTCTGCATATTCCAAGCTCTCAAAGTCATGTCATTTCTCTAGCTATATTTTTTCATGCTCTCCACTCACTTTTCTACACAGTGATTAGTTAATCCTTCCAGCCATGATGTTCATGGTGCCCGCAGGATGCTAAGTGACTCTCCTTATGCCCCTATCACCAGTTGATTTTCATACTGCTTCCCTGGCCACTTCCTAAAGAGCAGTTTCCTGAACATTTTGCATTTTTGACATCTATCGTTTATAGATTTCCTTGGCTTCTTCAAGGCACCTTTATCACTATTTTTTGCAGGCCATTTCCTGATATCACAGGGCCACAATGTCATGAGGCCATGCAGCAATGGCAGAGGAGGAGGATAGAGAAGTCACAGACTGACAGCACATTCGTACTGTGGAAAGCATAGAAGGGCTGTACTGAATGCGTATAATTTTATGTTGCCTTGGCATCCATTCTAAATATAAGTTTAACTCTCTCATGCCAGAAGCAGAGCTCGGTGTCACTTCTGACAGTTTCCAATTCTATATCACACTCAAATGACTCAAGTAGCCAGAGGTAAGAACTTAGCAGAGATAAGAACTTAGCCCACTTAGCAGACTGGGCTCCCAGCTTTCCCTGCCATTTCATTTACATGGACCATTCAGGGATTTGCCTGTGAACTTAAAGTGACCTACATCTATTTCCAAATATGTATAGTTGGTTGTCACATTCTCTTCTCTCTCCCTGCCTGGGCTCCCTGAACTCCGAGTGTGTGGCCTGCAGGCTTGCCATGTGCCCCTAGGGTCTGTAAGTGATAAAACCTCTTAAACTTTCACGTTGTGATTGTGTCATTGAAGCCCTGCAGCAATCAGACCCCTGAAGGCGAGGCCTCCTACAGGGATCCATGCAGGTGGATCTCCTGCTGGTGTGCTTTTGTCCAGGCTGCTGGGGACGGTAGCTACCAGCTAAGTTGATAGAGAAACTCAGAGTTTCATTCAAAACAAGAGCGTATTAGTCCTCATCAGCTGAAACACACTCCACTGAGCAGTCATGAGAAAGCAACTCGCAGTGCTATAACCAATTTATGAACATATAAAAACTAAAAAACTTCTAACACAAATAGAGCTATAATAAATCAATGCTGATATATAATTGGCATTTAATCAATATTAATTTTTGAAAAACTGCTGAACAGAGAAGAATTAAACAAACAAAGCATGTACTGAAACAAAAAAATAAAAGGTGGGGGAGGAGAGTTTCTACCCGCCAGACTCGACCATCATTAGAATTTTGGTATATTTTCTTCCTGTGTTTTTCTAGATTTTTTTTAAATAACGGGAACAAACTAAATATACAATTTTCATTTATCAATATATCATAAACTTTCCCATTTCATAAAACTCTTTGTAAACATCACTGTTAATCACTATATTGATTAATATTCTAGTCCCCATTGCTAGACTATTTCATAACCTCATTGCTAAATATTTTTGTTGTTTCTAATTCATAATTATGAAAAATAACATTGCTATAAATACCTGAGTGATACTATTTTTTTCTTTTTCCTTTTTTTGGATTATTTCCTTATCAAGAATTCCTGGAAATGACAATGTGGAGTCAAAGGGCATGAATATATTTTTCAGGTTTTTTATAATGTCTTGCCAGAAATTTTGAACCAATGTATATACCCAGCATCAAATGTAGGAAGCTGTCTACTGCCTGCATCTCATCAGCACTGAGCATAATTGTTAGCAAATCAAAAACCAAAAAAATCTCCCTCACCCTAAAAACCTTTGCTGGCTTAATAGGCAAAACGGCATCTCACTTTTTCTTGAATTTGGACTGCACTTACTGCTCGTGAGCTGAACTTTTCAAATCCCTATGTATATGTGGACTCAGCTTCTCTACATTTTCTTTCTGTTCATTCATGTCCTTTGCCCATCTGGAAGGCACTTTGAAAGCAAACAACCATCATTTATGAAAGAGAAAATAGGTTCTGCTCCTGCCTTTCAATCTTTGAAATTTTTTTTTTTATCTTTTTTACTACTGACCTAGCACTTTAAAGTGAACTTTAATGCCAGATAATCCACTCCCACCTACAGAAGAGAGACTTGGCACTTCCTCCCCAGGTTAGAATACAATTATTGCTGGACCGCTCATCCTGTGCCCTAACATCCTTCTCGTCCCTTAGTACCCAGAGTCCACAGATACCAGTAGCAAAAGAAAGCTGCAAGGGCTCAAAAGGGGATGGAAACCCAATTCCCACAAGATGCACCACTGAGAACTACCTCCAACAACAGCTTTCAATTAGAGAGAAAAAATTAGAGATCTGTCAAAACCGATCTCAGCATCCATCACTTCCCCTAATCTGCTTCCCAAGATGCATGGAGACTGGTGCTGCCAGACGCTGGCCCCCACCATGCTGATTTGCCCACTGAGCAAGACGCCTCAGGAAGCCGCTATGGAACAGAATGGAAACGGCACTCAGGAGCTCGGTGGCCTGAGGAAACAGCCGCCTGTCAATTCTATAAGTCAGTGATAGGCTTCCTGAAAAATTCTTTTTGTGTGTGCGTGTGTGTTTTTTAAGGAGTAAGGTATTTCTAAACTTGCCCACGAACTATTATTGTAAATGGGTAAGAAATACGTACACGTGTGAAGAGAAACAGGAAAAGAAAATGGAAGAAATACATTTGGCATATGACCACACAACATGACATCTGAGTAAAAGCACTAAAGAGAATGTATGTATTAAATTCCAGTCACGGTCATTAAGCAACGAAGCAAAAATCATCAATGGAGGCTAAACTGGGTGGGCAGAAGTATGATGAGAAACAGGATATTTGCAAAGTCTTACAAGTATCTCCCCACAAGATACATATTAATTACAAAGAGGAAAAGAGTTTTGCAGGGGAGGAGCCTAGTAGACAGTACCTTCAACCAGTGATCAAAGTGAGCGTCACCAGTAACAAGGCACGCCATGTCACCTACCCCCAACATGCTGCACTGAGAAGGGCACAGCATCGCTTCTGTGGTTTTGTCAAAAAAGGCACAGTGGCTCATGCCTGCAACCCCAGCACTTTGGGAGGCCAAGGCGGGTGGATCATTTGAGGTCAGGAGTTCAAGACCAGCCTGGCCAACATAGTGAAACCCGATCTCTACTAGAAATGTAGTAGTTAGCCTGGCATGGTGGTACATGTCTGTAATCCCAGCTATTTGGGAGGCTGAGGCAGGAGAATCACTTGAACTGGGGAGGCGGAGGTTGCAATGAGCCAAGATCGCACCACTGCACTCCAGAGCCTGGACGACAGAGTGAGACCCTGTCTCAGGGAAAAAAAAAAAAAAGCCAACCTCAGTATAATCATGCAGACATATCAGAAAAACTCAGATCAAAGGAAATTCTAGGAAAGACAATGACAGGAACTGTGGCAGACTGGAGGACGAGACTAGCAGAGACAGGACAACTAAATGCAATGTGAGATTCTGGCCAGGATCCAGGACCACGAAAAAACATGCATGGGAAAGCTGCTGGATTTTGAATAAGGTCTATAGTTTTGCTAATAGCCTGCATTAATGTTTATTTCCTAGTTTTGATATTATACAATGATTTTGTAAGATTGTAACCCTAGGGGAAGCAGGGAGAAGGGTGTATGGGAGCTTTCAGTATTATTTTTGCAATTTTCTGAAAGTTATTTCAAAATAAAAGTGTTTACAGATTAGTGAAGTTTAGTTATCTAAAAATAAATGTGAACAAAAGAGTTAATATTTTCTTTCCTCTCGCACTGAACCATTGTATGTATGTGCATTGGAGATGAAAGAATGGGGTCAAGGATGGCTGGGGAAGATGACTAAGTCTCCTATGGATAGAGAGGTGAGCCAAGCCTTGAATGTACACAGTTTAATTATGGAGCCTGACATATAAAGAAATGCATCACTTTAATAACCGAGGAGGACTATTGGGCAAGTGATTATAAAATGGCAGAAACAATCCTGGATTTTGAGTCAAAGGCATGGATACTAATCCTCAAGTTTTGGCCCCAACACAATAAAGCTTTGAGATCTTGAGTCAGTCACTCAGTATCTATGGAAATGGAGATAAACATTATTGCACACGACTATTGTGAGGGTAAAGAGAACAGAGGTGTCTGAAAGCGTTAGGTAAATGGGAAAGCCCTGCCATGACAAGGTTGCTAAATTTACCAAGAGTAACAATAATATACATGTAGCCAAAATAATACTGCAGTTTCACTCCTAAGCCACAGCATCCTAGCATCTAATGGTACCCATCCCATATGGAAGCAAATCTGTCTTGCCTTCTGCCTGACCTTGGAGCCTGGGGCCACCAGTCTTCATGTGTGGTCAGTATTAAGCACCATCTGTCCTGAGTTAACACAACTCCTCCTAGTTTAAGCAATGAACACAGGCTGCAATGGCTAAAGCCTAAATAACTGCAATATGAAGAAACCCTTTCTCACCCTGTTTGTCACTGGGGATGCATAGTGTTCACCTCCCAGGTGTTTATTCCTCTAAATTGTGTGATAAAATGTCTTTTGAACACTTTTACAAGCAATTAGATGCAATCAAGTTCTCTTCTTGCTTAAGACTCCTCGGCAAAGAAGATATTTAAAAAAACAATAATGGCTGGGCTGCTTTGCAAATCTTTTCCTGCTGTACTTAATTCCTTGCAGTCGCTCTACCTCGCCCCTCCATAAAAAGCCCTGATGATTATGACATTCATGATCTCTAGTGGGGTCGTTTTTCTCATTGCTCATCCGTATGATAATATGAGATGAAAAGGAAGCTGTATGTTAGGGCCATCTGTTCTTTAAGTCTCTTCAAGATCCATTCCCCGTTCTGGTAACAGCATCTAGGTTTTCCTCTGTGGGGGTCTGCCTGCCTCTTGCTCTCAGTCCATAGAGATTTGAGTAAATTCAGTAGCTCCCATGGCAGCACAAATTAAGCCAGAATTGACCAATCAGCATAGTCCATCCTTCTATGATCAGAGAGTTCAGGGATGGATATGTGCCTCGCCTCAGAGCAAGAAAATCTCTTTTGCATGCAGGAGTGTCTGGAAATGGAAATCTCTCTTTTCCTGGGGTACTATGTTAACGGAATGTAAGCTTAGGGCTGCTGAGGATCCTCCTGTAAGCACAAGAAGGGGGCCTATCAGAAAAGAAGGTAAGAGCAGGAGAGAAAGGAGAGAGACCTGATGGGTGGGGAGAACTCTACTGAAATCATTATATCAGTAGGCCTAAAGTCAGGGCTATGCCTGCCATGCCTCCCCAACCACTGACTGCTCAGTTAAATGACCTAATATTCCTTTTTTAATCAGTCCCTTTAAGTTAGGTTTCTGTCCCTTGTGACCTAAAGTGATCTGACCGCAAAACCAGGGAAATAAACATTAAACACTACCTTCTGTGAACACGGAAGATGTTACCAGCATACATCTGCAGTTTTTTAGGGGACAGGGCTGGCTGCCCAAGGTGACCCACATCATCTCACACACCTCACCTTAGGGTCATGGAAGGTAAGTATTATCTGCAACTAGCAGGTGTAAGGAGCCATCTGAAACAAGGGAAAAGAGATTTTCTGTGTCGAGCTAGCTCATATCACATACTTCCCCCAAAAACCCAGTCCAGCCTCATGTAACTTGTTTTGCCCAAGTCTCTGACATTCCAGTCACACAGGATGCCTTCCTCTTCCCTAATTCACAGTGTGCTGCTTCATGCTGCCACACTAACGCACTGGCCCTCAACTCCAAGTTCCAAGCTCAAGACCTCCAGTGGGAGTTTTGTCAGGACTTCTCCAGATGGAGTTGGTGGCCATTACTATGCAATCCCACAGCATCTTGTGAGGTCATACTGCAGCGTTAGGTTCAGGTGACCATGAGAGGAGACAAATATTGATACACAAATGTTCTCACCCTTCCTCACCCTATGGATGCAAGTCCTGGATTTGCCCAGCTGGTGTCTTCATCTCCACCTTATCCCCTCCCCGTTCCCCGATGATGAAATCTGAGGACTGAGCAGGGGCTGCATTCTCCAGAGGACTTTGTTTAGGTCTCCGAAAAGCTGAGTGGAGAGAAAGTGGGAAGGAAGGAAGAGAAACTGGAGAGATTGAGGGCTAGGGCTGAGGGAAGAGTGTTTTCTGAGGAACTTGCAAGAGAAAGACAGGAACCAACAATGGGTGGGGGAAGCAGATAGGTGAGGAAAATAGGGTTTGTAAAGAACTGTTTCCAAGTATCCCTTTATTATGTTTGAGAAGAGAGAGAAAGGATGGATGTTACTTTGCAGCTACCTTCAGTTGTCACATGTGCTTCTTTGATCACAACACCTCTCTTAAACACCGGTTTCTGACATATACACCAAACATACACACAGACCAAAATGCATTGCCTTCATTGCAACATAATTTTACCAAGTTCAGGGAGCATTTTCTGAACTGTTAAAACATGGCTTTTAGTGTTCAGTACATGGTACCTCCAAGCAAGTTATTTTTATGGCCATAAATGCATCCATTCCTTGACAAAATATGGTGAGGAAAAGGATTTTATAGATGAGGGAATAAGGATTCAAAATGAGCAAGGACTTGGAAAAGGCCAAAGAGCCAGGAAATAGCAGAGACTACATATGATTTGACATTATGTTTCCAGCAAACCATTCTGTGACCTTCTACAAATATTCCTAGAACCTGTATAGTACTAAACACCGTGTAGAACCCAGCGAGGTCTCTATCCAAGACTTTCTCAGACACTGTAGCTGGGCAATTCTTTATAGGTTAATCAGAGAGGTGGTTAAAAGTCTGTACACTTTCTTTGTTTTAAAACGGAAGCTGGGGTCTGGGAATGGTGGCTTATGAGTGTAATCCCAGCTCTTTGGGTGGCCAAGGTGGGAGAATCACTTGAAGCCACAAGTTCAAGACAAACCTGAGCAACATAGCAAGACTTTGTCTTTACAATTTTTTTACAAAATTAGTTGGGTGTAGTGGTGTGCCTGTGGTCCTAGCTACTTAGGAGGCTGAGGCAGGACTATCATCTGAGCTCAGGCATTAGAGGTTACAGTGAGCTATGATCTTTGCACTCCAGCCTGAACACAGAGTGAGACTCTGTCTCTCAAATAAATAATATAAAATAAAACCTGGGGCCAATTTTGATATTAAAGATATGGCTTCCTTCCTTTGCTCCTGCTGGTAGCAAGAAAGCAAGCACATCAAAAGTATGGACCAGCAGACCCCCAAAGCGCAGCACAATTACTGGCACAGAGTAGGCATTCAAGAAAGACCAAATCTTTCAAGTCCAATGTGGACTTAGGTCCCAGTCTATCCTATATAATGTCTCCACCCTTCTAAGAGTTTTGTCCAGAAATGACTGCTTAGATGTTTTTCCTGCCATCCTTCAGCCAGGGCAGGGCCCACTCCTCCAGGTCATAGCAAAAACTGAACCAGGAGAAAGGAACCATTAAGTTCTCTAGTGCAAAACCATAAAATGGACACAAATTGAGTCATGGACAGCAGCTGGGACAAGAACCAGAGCTCATCTGAGGACTGGCTGTCATTTTCATGTGGTTTCTGGCTAGCCCTTAATAAAACTCAGTACATAGCTGACCACCACCAGGTTGTCTTCTTCCAAAACACACACTCAGACAGAAGGCCAAGGAGGGTGGCTAGGTTTCTGAGAGCCATAGTCACATGGGAACTATCTTCCCCCGTGATTCAGCTGGGTACTTTGTGACACAATACAAAGTACTTAGTGTGCTGGCCTGCCTCCCCACTGCCTTCCAAAAGCCTGGCAACATAGCAAGACCCTATCCTTATGAAAGTCAGGTTTTACAGCGTGCTCACCTTCCCACAGTACATTGGAGCCGAAACTCTATGTTGGCATGGAGCGAATCCAGAACCCTCAATGTTTCTGCCAAACTCATCTCAATAAGCAGGACCAGACAGGGGCTGCCCAACATGCAAATGGCTACATATGACACACCTGCGAACTGTAAGTTGGAATATGTTTCCTATAGTGTTGAGGACTTACCAATTAAAACAACCAAAATGTCTCAATTCACTTTATATATCAGTTAGTGTTCTCCAGGGAAACAGAACCAATATGATATATAAATATTTTATGTATGTGTGTATATATGTGTGTGTATATATATATATATACACATAAAATATGTTAATACACACAGAGAGAGAGAGAGAGAGAGAGAGAGAGAGAGAGAGACTGATTTTAAGGAACTGGCTCATGTAACTGTTAGGGATGGTAAGTCTTAAATCTGTAGGGCAGGCCAGCAGCCTGGAAACTCAGGAGCAGGGATTCCAGGTTGTAGTCTGGAGGTAATTCCTTCTTTCTCAGGGAACCTCAGTCTTTCCTCTTAAAGCCTCTAACTGATTGGATGAGACACACTCACATTATAGAAGGTAATATGCTTTACTTAAAGTGAAATCACTGTAAATGTCAAGCATATCTAAAAAATACTTCACAGCAACATATAGACCAGTCATTGACAACTAAAGCCACTGTACACCATAGCCTGAGTTGACATGTTAAATTAACCATCATACCTTAATTCAACATATAATTTAGTGGCTTTTAATCTTCTTTGGACTATGGGGACATGCAAAATTCACCCATTTGAAGTGTATAAACTGGAGATTTTAGTAAGTTTACTGAGTTTTGCAGCAACCACCACAATTCAGTTTTAAAAGACTATTACCATTCCACTAAGTTCACTCATGTACTCAGATCCTTTTGAAAATCCGATCATTCTGGCTGTAACAAACAGGCACAATCCTATGGGTTGTTTACACCCGGAACCCAAGTCTTACCATTATAAAAAGTTGGAATAATATTTTGCATATGTGCATAATTTTAGATGAAATTTTTGGGGTATATTCCTGCAGGCTTAGCTCCAGATCTAGGTTGAAGCTCCCAATTTAGACATCCTTCCATTCGGCCCTTCCATTCTATCTATTTGACCACTGCATGTGTTCAGACCTCTATCATCTCGCACCTGGAAAACTGCACCCTCCTTCCAACGTGTCTCTGTCTCCAACATTTTCTCCCATCCAACCATCCTCCATCCTCTGGTAAGAAGGGATCTTCTAAAATGCAAATCATCCTTCACTCAGAGCCTGTCCAGGTCCCCTCATCACCTGTGGTATCAAATCCAGAGGTAGGTCCTATTATTCTCAATAATATACACCTGGCTGGCCTTCTCTGATCTATTTTTGCTCTGATATTCTCTAGCCCCATCTCTGGCCACTTTGTGCCTAGGACACCTCACTTGATAAGCATAAACTGCTTATCACCTCTTCACCTGGTTAACTCCATAGGAGCACCTGAGGCTTACATGGAGTTAAGTAGTTGCAACTTCTCTCTGTCCCATATATTGAGCATATTTCTATTGTTGGACCTGCCATGTCACATAACACCAGGCTTCAGGTTCTTTCTATCCCAATGGCTCCTTGGAAGCAGCCAGCCAACCAGCATTTACTAATCCGGGGAAGCAGAAAGCCAGGTTAAATGCTAATCACAACTGTATTCTTCCAAGGTATGATTGCTATGGCCATGTAAATATTCTGAAATGCTTTTTGTGGCAAGTGGTTGATACTACACTACGAATTACCCTACAGAAGTAACAACACAAGTTCAAAAATATGTACAAAGACATGTTTTCTTTGCACATGTACAAAGACACACATTGCAGTTGTTTCAAATAGTAAACAAGGGTACCACAGGATGCTTATTCAAGTCATCTTGGAGGGAAGAAAGAGTAAGTGTCCAGTACAAGGGATGTGGTGAGATAAATCACAGTAAATCATGTATAGAATATAAGGCTGTTATTAAAACAGCAATGTGGATACATACTGATCTTGGGAGTTATTATTTGCTATTTATTTAAAAAGTGACAAGTTATAACATGTTTATATAGAGGTACATGCATTAGATATTTTATATAAGTAGATATGCATGTATACACACATATAAATATACACACCCACACAGAGTTTAGAAACCAAAAATTTCCCAGTGGTTAGAATTATGAGTGGGTAGGTAGTAGAATTATGAGTGATCTACAGGTATATTTTTAAATTTCTTTTCCCCACCCCTAGTTTCTAGTTATTTACAATGAACATGTGGCGCTGGTCAGGGAAGAGAGAACACTGTGGTTAAGAGAAAGGGCTGTGTAGTGCAGGTCTGGACTCAGCTGCTTCCTATCCATGTGACCCTCGGTAAAATAATCTCCGTCAGCATCAATCTCCCCATTTGAAAAAGGAGTCGAGTCTTAAAATCATGCTTTTCTCTTGGCACTGTTGTGAGGTTGATGTGAGCCAATGAATATTAAGTGCTTAACCCAGATACTGATTCACAGTCCTCCAATAAATCGATAACTTTTAAACAGAAGCAGATTTAAGGAAACAAACGGATATCAGTAAACAGATATCCACACAATGTTCTTTCAGATGACATTGCCAGAACATATGTGCACAGGTTGCTCTCCCACATCTGAACAGTAAAACAGCCCCAGCCGGGTAGGGTGAATGAGACGGAGAAGGGATAGCCACTTGCCAAAACATCTGTGCAATTCCAAACAGCACTAGGATCTGCTCTGGAGGCATCTAAAACACCACGTGTAAGCTTGTGCCCTGCCAAGCACATGACCCAGAAGCCACCACTGTCCTCACTCCTTCCCAAGAGAATGTGGTTTGTCATTAATGGGCCCCAACAGACCCAAGGCTCCTGTGTGGCTTTGGACCTCATAAAAGCTCATTCCTATCAGCTGGGGAGGGTAGCACGGAGGGAGAGGAAAACTGGAGCAAGAAGAGAAATCAGCTTCTACTCTGAGTCTAAGGAGAGAAATTAACTCAGAGCTTAAAGAATTGATGTTGTCCCTTCTGCCCTGTGCCAACAGTGGAGAAGAAGAAATCTGGTGTAAGGGCTAGTTGTCAGGCCAAAATACAGGAAACCATATTGACTTTCTCCAAGGAATTCATTCATTTTGATCATTTAACCTAAAGTGGGTCTCCTCCAATAATTCGTTCTCTTCTAGGAACCACAGTTTTGCTGTACTTTCCCTCCATGGCATTTATTGAAATAAGCAATTAATAATATGTATATTTATTAGTTTACTTCCTTGTCTCCATCTGTAATGATTTGGGAAGACTAGAAATGGAACACACAGATCTTATGACAATCACGCCCCTAAAGAACATTCTTCCCCCTTAAATGCCTGACATTGGAGGCACTATAAAATTTACATTATAACCATTCTAAAGGCTCCCTTGAAATATCTACTAACTAGCAAAAAAGATAATAACACGGTCCATCTCCTCATCTGCATTTTGCCCAAGGTGAAATATGCCTTCCTATATTTTAGCATGAAAGCCAGAACCTTTGATAGCCTTTAAGCCGGTGCTAATTGCTTTTATCAATAGCAATTAGCTATTGATAAAAGCTCATCCTCTCATCCTCCCTGCCTTCCTTCTGATGGTGTCAAGTTGTATCAGGGGGAGAGCTAGGGGAGAGGTAACACTGAAAAGTTCAGCACACAGGCTTTTAAAATATTTAAGCAGCCTTTCTAGCTTGAGACTAATTTTAAAGCTTCATATCCTATCTCATTACTTATAAAACTTTGTATTTGAAGTCCAAGTTATACATTAGAATTCAGCAGATATTTAAGGAATGCCTACTGTTTACCAGGCACTGAGCTGAGTGCCGCCCATATGACATTATGTAAGATAGATGAAGACCCTGACTTCATGGAGCTTCCATTCTAACAGGGGAGATGGACAACAGACATAATAAATGAGCAAGGTAATTTCAGGTTGGGGGGAAGTACAATAAAGGAAACTGAGATGGCAGAGCACTTGAGGTGGGGTAGGGGTATTAGCAAGAGACCTGAAGGTTTAAAAACAGCTGCCATGTGAAGAGCCAGCAGAATGGTCATCGGGTAAGTTCAAGGGCTCTGAGGCTGGAACAAGCTTGGTGCTCCAGAAACAGAGAAGAGGTCAGTGTGGCAATTACATGCAATTAGATGGACCAATATCCAAGGGCATTCTACATGTGCCCAAAGGAGTGCTTCTCCAGAGCCTAGCTTAAGTCCGGCAGAAATGGCGACTCGGCTTCGCCCATCCACAATCCAGGCAAAAATCCACCCATCTTAGATCAACAAGGCAGGAAGACAAAAGCCATTAGTCCCGATTTTCTAGCAGCTCTGCACAAGGTTCTGCTTACCACCCACACACTCTTTTATTAAGCTAAAATAAGCCTCAGATGAAAACTGTTGCCATAGGTGAAGCTTACTTTAACATATGGTTGATCCAACTGAAGAAAAACACTTTACAAATGCATTTTTTAAACCCCGATTTGCTTGTAGAATGGTTTTGTAAAAAACGTTTATCATGTGCCTGGTCTACTGATGTGTTCTAATTGCTGGGGTACACAGACACGTGTACTTGTCGAAGGGTTTTGATACACTGATAATGAAGGCGCTCTGTCCCCAGTGCCTTGGCTTTCAGGGTTTGATTTGATGCAGTTTGCCAAAACATAAAGAGGTAAGCTGTGGTTTGTAAACTTGCTAAGGGCAATGTGTTTCTGGCTTGAAAGCTGGCTAGGATGTTTCAGCAGAAGAATGCAGCTACTCAAATACTCTCCACTGAAGAAAGCTTTTCCTCTCTCTCAGAAGGGGGTACTTTTCTAGCAGAACTCTCTGCTTGGAAAGGTGAGCACCATGGGCAGTGAGAAGACAGCAGCTGTGAGATCAAATTGGGATGGGATGGAACATAGGGAGGGATCAGAGCTTCCTCTTGGCTGTGACTGAAATTGGCTAGCAGCTAACACACAATGAGCACTTGGTTTGTGTCAGGCAGTATGTTAAATGCTTTTCACATGCCAATCACCTATTCCTCATGACAGCTCTATGAAGTAGATCTTGCTATTAACCATCCCCATTTGGCTAGATTAGCAAACTGAGGCACTGATGCATAAGGTCACAAAGCTCCCGAGAGGCAGATGTTCTTTGGCAATGCAGATGTGTGGGCCTAGTAGGCACTCAAGGCTCCCTCCACTCTAGTCTGAAGATGAAGTCTTTTTCTTGATCAATCTAGACCAAGGATATCTACCTACTACCATTTCTCAAATGCTGGCCATTTGCATTCAACCATGAGGCTATCTCCTTTCTTTGTTGCCCACCACCAATCACTATAGCAATGTCAACCTTTTCTATACACATCACCTTTATTATTTGTATTTACTATTAAGCTTATTAAATTTTTATTGTAATACTTTCATTTTTCAAGATAGAGTCTTGCTCTGTCACCCAGGCTGGAGTGCTATGACACAATCTCGGCTTACTGCAGCCTCCGCCTCCTGGGTTTGAGTGATTCTCCTGCCTCAGCCTCCAGAGTAGCTGGGATTACAGGTGCCTGCCGCCACAACTGGCTAATTTTTGTATTTTTAGTAGAGAAGGGGTTTCACCATGTTGACCAGGCTAGTCTCAAACTCCTGACCTTGTGATCTGCCTGCCTCAGCCTCCCAAAGTGCTGGGATTACAGGCATGAGCCACCATGCCCGGTGTAATACATTTATTTTAAAAGGAAACTTTATATTCCCATAGAAAAAACAATATACATTGTTATAAATGGAAACTGACTGTTTACAAAAAGTACATGAAATGTCCAGAACAGGCAAATCTATAGATAGAAAGTAGATTAGTGGTTGCCTAGGGCTATGGGGGAGAGGGATTGGGGGGATGATGGTTAAAGGTTACAGGGTTTTCTCTTGAGGTAACAAAAATACCTAAGAATTGCCATGAGGGATGTACAACTCTGGATATACTAAGAGCCATTGAATTATACATTTTAAATGAATGAATTATGTAGAATGTAAATTATATCTCAAAGAAGCTGTTTTAAAAAAATTAATATAATACCCTCAATTTAAAATGGAGAAGAGGAAAGTGACTTGTTATTAAAAAATATAAATACATTAAAAGTCAAAATTCTCCTTAGACCCTATAATCTCTCTGCTGACATCTCTGAGGGCCCACCTTCTCTGTTAAAAACGGAAATGCAAAAATGAACTCACTTTCACATGCACTTGAGGGGCTACAGTAAAAGACAGATAATAACAAGTGTTGAAAAGGATGTGGGGAAACTGTAATCCTCATTACATTGCTGGTAAGAATATAAAATGGTGCAGCAACTTTGGAAAACAGTTTGGTGCTTCCTCTATATTACAGATTGAATTATATGATACAGCAACTCTTCTTCTTTTCTTTTCTTTTTTTTTTTTCTAGATGGAGTCTGACTATGTCACCCAGGCTGGAGTGCAGTGGCATAATCTTGGCTCAAAGCAACCTCTGCCTCCTGGGTCCAAGTGATTCTTGTGTCCCAGCCGCCTGAGTAGCTGGGACTATGAGCACATTCCACCATGCCTGGCTATTTTTTGTATTTTTGGTAGAGACAGGTTTTCACCATGTTTGCCAGGCTGGTCTTGAACTCCTGACCTCAAATGATCTGCCCACCTTGGCCTCCAAAAGTGCTGGGATTACAGGTGTGAGCCACTGTGTCTGGCCAGATCTAGCAATGCTACTCCTAGGTATATACCTAAGAGAATGAAAAACAAGTCCACACAAAAATATGTACACAAATATTCATAACAACATTACTCATAATAGCCAAAAAGTGAAACCAATCTAAATGTCCATCAAATGATGAATGAATAAACAAAATGTGGAGTATCTATATAATAGAGTATTATTCAACCATAAATAGGAATGGAGTACTGATACATGCTGCAACATAGAAGAATCCTGAAAATATTTTGCTAAAGCAAATGTAAGCAGACACAAAAAAAATCACACATTGTATTATTCCATTTGTAAGATATGATCAGAAAAGGCAAACCTATAAGAGAGAGAAAGTAGTTTGTCTAGGACAGGGCTTTGAGTTAGGGTGAAATAGAAGGCAGCTGCTACTGTGTATGAGGCGGTTTCTTTCAGCAGTAATACAATTGTAGTGACAGTTGAACAACTGTGTGAATATACTAAAAAAAATTGAATTATGTAATTTAAATTGGTAAACTATATGACATGAATTACATCTCAACAAAATGGTTAAAAATACAATGAAAACTTAAAACATGCCATTGCCAAAAAAAAAAAAAAATTATCCCAATAAATTCACTGTGACTTAATAGTAATTGCTGGGTTGCACACAGTGGCTCACACATGTAATCCCAGCACTCTGGGAAGCCAAAGCAAAAGGATCACTTGAGGCCAGGAGTTCTGGACCTCATCTCTACGAAAAATAAAAATAAAGAATAGTAATTGCTATCGTTTGAATATGCACCCAAAAAATATGCATTGGAAACCTAATCCTCAATGCAACACTGTGACGGGGGTTTGGGAGGGGTGGTTAATGAGAGTTGATTAGCTCACGATGGTAAAGTGAATAATGAATGCCAATATTGTAGGAGTGGGTTCATTAGAAAAGGGGGAGTTTGGCACCTTTTATCTCTTTCTTTCTCTGTCTCTCTCTTATTTAGTACCCTCCTGCCATTCCACCTTCCATCATGGAAAAGCAAAGAAGGCCCTTGCCAGACACCATTTACTTGATCTTAAACTTCCCAGCTCCAGAAATGGGAGCCAATAAATTTCTGTTCATTATTATAAATTACATAGTTTCTGTTATTCTGTTATTGAAGCAAAAAACATACTAAGACAGAAATGTCTCATCAATTAATTATCTAAAGTATGTTACACACAACAAATAGCAATTATTATATATTTTATAGTCTGGCAAACATTATATTAGACCTGCCAGGGTTGGAGCTTTGAATGAGAAGTTCAAATGAGTTAAAAACCCAAGATTCTATATAATAAGCTTCTCAGAAAAAATGGAAGTGCTTAGCTTTTTTCTCAGAAGTCTAGGGCATGATTTATCTCTCTAAACTTCAGTTTCCTCATCTGTTATAGGAAACTATAACTCTTAGAGTTATTTTTTATTATATAAGCTGCCATTTGTTAATTCCTGCCACCAATACTTATGATGGAAGGCCATAATATGAGCCAGACACCAAACCAAAATTATACAAAGGTGAATAATTTAGCAAGGTCCCTGTCCTTACAAAGTTTATATTCTAGAAAGGAAACCTTTTCTGCTAGATCTAATATATTATTAAACATTACAATATGATGACTGAGTGCTGTGAAATATTAATGGGGTAAATGGGATAAATTGAAGGTGAGGGATGAGGGAGGGCAGGCTGCTATTTAATAGAGGATGATCAGGGAAGTCCTCTTTGAGGAAGTTAATTTGAGGAAAGCCTAAATGAAACAAGAGAACACATCATGCTAAGATCTGAACGGCAGGAGCCAAGACTGGAGGATGTGGTGTACTCAAGGATCAGGTCAGACGAGAGCAGAACACAATGGGGAGAGTAGAAGGACATAAGGCTCATAAAATGGGAATTTGGGGACTAAAGGCCATGGTCATAAGGTCTTAGATTTTATTGTCAGCATGAAGGGAAGGAATCAAAGCATTCACCAATGAAAAAATCGATTTTTAAAATGTAACATATACACACACACAATGAAATACTATTTAGTCTTTAAAAAGCAGGAAATTCTGTCATTTGTGACAACATGGATGAACCTAAAGGACATTAGGCTAAGTGAAATAAGCCAGGCACAAAAAGACAAATAATGTGTGGTCTCATCAATACGTGGAATCCAAAAGAGTCAAACTTCCAGAAGTAGAAAGCAGAATGATCGTGACCCGAGGCTGGGGGCAGAGGGGAGCAGACAGAGAAAGGGGGAGACATTGGTCAAAGGGTATAACATTTCACTTTTACAGGAAGAATAAATTTTGGTGGTCTATTGCACAGCATGGTGACTACAGTTAATAATAATGCAATACAATATTATTTCAAAATATTTAAGAAAGATTTTTAAATGTTCTTACAACAAAAAAATAATGTTTGAGGTGACAGATATGTTAATTTGCATGATTTGATCATTGCACACCCTACACATGTATCAAAACATCACACTGTACCCCATGAATATATAGTTATCATGTGTCAGTTAAAAACAAAATGAAAAATTTTTTTACAAAGAGAAGTCTGGGCAACATAGTGAGACCCTGTCTCAATCACTCAATCAACTGATCTATATATACATACAGATAGACCAGGAGAGAAGGGGCAGGAAGAGCAGAGAGAACCACACAAGAAACAAGTACGACACTGGGTGTGATGGCTCATGCCTGTAATCTCAGCACTTTGGGAGGCCAAAGCAGGATGATCACTTGAACCTAGTTCAAGACCAGCCTGGGCAACACAGCAAGACCTTGTCTATACAAAAAATGTAAAAATCAGCCAGGCGTGGTGGCATGAGTTTGTGGCCCCAGCTACTTGGGAGGCTGAGGCGAGAGGACTGCTTGAGGCCAGGGGGCTGAGGTTACAGTGAGCTCTGTTTGCACCACTGCACGCCAGCTTGGGTGACAGAGCAAGACCCTGTTGCCAAAAAAATGAAAGAAGAGGGGAAGGGAAGGGAGGGGAAAGGAGTGGAAGGGAGGAAATTGGAGGGAAGGGAAGTGAAGTGGAGGGGAGGGGAATGAAAGGAAGGGGAGAGGAGAGGAGAGGAGGGGAGCGGAGAGGAGAGGAGGGGAGCAGAGGGGAGAGAAGATGAGAGGAGAGGAGAGGACAGAAGATGAGAGGAGGACAGGGGAGGGGAGAGGGGGGAGGGGAGAGGAGGGGAGGGGAGGGGAGAGGAGGGGAGGGGAGAGGAGAGGACGGGAGGGGAGGGGAGAGGAGGAAGAAACAAATACAGGTAAAGGAAAGCTGCATCCAAATTGGATCTGCTCTGGAGGTGCATAAAGTAAAACGTTGGCACCAGGCATGGTGGCCCAAGCCTGTAATCCCAGCATTTTGGGAGGCTGGGGCAGGTGGATCACGGGGTCAGGAATTTGAGACCAGCCTGACCAACATGGTGAAATCCCATCTGTACTAAAAATACAACAATTAGCCAGGCGTGGTGGCAGGTGCCTGTAATCCCAGCTACTTGGGAGGCTGAGGCAGAAGAATTGCTTGAACCCAGGAGGCGGAGGCTGCCATGAGCAGAGATCACGCCGCTGCACTCCAGCCTGGGTGACAGAGTAAGACTTTGTCTCACACACACACACACACACACACACACACACACACACAAAGAGTAAAATATTGATCTATCATGGGATGTTACCCAAGTCACAGGGCCTAACTCATTTCTTCCCCACTCTGTCTCCAACCCATCCTCCTCCACACATATTTATGTAAGCCTCTTTTCGTGCTTACAATCTCTTCAAAGACCCCTGTCTTCCAGACTTTTACCTGGTCACATCCTAGTCCAATCCCTCTCTAAAACATGTCCCTCTGTCCCCCAGTCCCACATAGCCTGATGCATCTTCCCAAACTCCTGGCATGTATGTACAGAACATTCAAGTCTCAAATGAATATTTCAGTATCTACAAAACTGAAGTGATATACTCAACACCAGCTAACCTACAGCAGGTACATTCTATAAAATGAATCCCTCCCCAGCCAAAATAAGAGAGAAGCATGCACAAGAAACCTCCACATTCTTTGGACTGAGCCTTGATGGTGAGATACAACTATTTACTATTCTAGCAAGTCCTAAACATATATCCAACAGCCTGTGAGCTTTTAGAAACCCATGGTTTAGCATTTATTCTCTAAACACTGCAACGTTATATAATATGATTAACCTTAGAGTCCCAGTAAAAAATCCTAGAACAGAAAGATCCCAGAGTTAGAATGGACATTAAAATGGAATAGAGTCCATCCTTCTATCCCCAGACAAAAAAGGTTGTGTCTACCTAGTGGTAGGACAGATCAAGAGCATCTTCCTTTGCACTTTATTTTTAAAACACTAACTTGTTCTCATGAAATGCTCACGACTTGTTTTCAAAGTAGAAGACAAGCTGCAGACACTATTTCTCTGAGTCTCTGGTCAGTGCCATTTGCTTAGTTTCCTATGTTAGTGGTCAGTGCACTGCAATCATTTTTAAAAAGAGAGCAAATCCCTTTATCCAGGATCAAATCCATGCCAATATTTTGGGGACCTGTCTGAGTGTGGGGAGGAAAGAGAAATGATGACTTTTATCCAGTGAACAAAACTCCTTATAATTAGGTTGGTGGTTTCTATGGTAACGAGGAGCTGACTCTTTTATTTGAAATAAAAAATAGCAACACTCCAGCTGTCCTTGCCGTCCGGATGCTCCAAAGCAAATGAGAGATTTGATTTCACATTTGCTAGGACTGTTGAGGACTTAAAACCACGTATTTTACTTGTCGTCAAGTTTTGGCGAGACACTAAGTCCCATTCCTCTGAGAAAACAGGTGTGAAAAACAAAGTAAAAAACAACCAAAACAAAATAATTTTCCCTCTCTGCAACCAATATGCTGTTTGTTTTTTCTTCCTAATTGTCATTTTTAAAAAATCGAGCCCCTTCCTTGAAGAAAACTATTGGTGGTTCATCATGAAAAACTACTGGCAATCTCCAAAATATATTTCTACGTTTACAACAATAGCATCCTTTCTTGCTGAAGGCTTTACCAGGTGCTAAGTACTCTGCCAAGGGCTCTCCCTGCATCACCTCATAAAATGCTCATAGCGACCTATGACAGGTCCTCTCATCATGTCCATTTTAGTGATGAGGTTTAAAAGGTTAAGTAAATTGCTCATTGCCAGTAGGAGCTAGAAGTCCATTCCAATTCTAACTGATGGCAAAGCCTATGCTATACAGTGGTTGGACTAAACTACTCTGCTTTTACTTCCACTACATAACCTAGACCAGAAATCACCATTTATACATTACAGGTAGAGACCACCTTAGAAATGCCCCAGAGATGACTGTCAAACTTAGAGGACTCCTTGGATGGCTTCTGGGAAGAGTCACTTTCCTTCTTTCCTCCCTCCATTCCATATGGTGCTAGGGTGCCAAGAAATACAGGAAATCATGATGTCCTCTCAGGAGGATCAGCCTGTGTATAATCCACACACAGCAGTCAAGAAGGCCGAGGGGGATGGAGACAGTTACATCACCCGAGGGTTAAACAATGTCATGGTGGTCTGCATAGGGTGCTGGGGGAATGAGGAGGAGAAGCAAGGTATCTAACAAGATTAGTAAGGCCTGTCAAGAAGGTGACACTCCAGCTAAGTCTTAAAGGAAAATTAGATGTTAGTCAGGTTACAGTGAGATAAAGAGAGCCTTTTGGGCAGAGGAGAATGGCTATAGAGAACTTGAAATAAGAAACAGAATGGCACCTTCAGAGCATCTTGGCAGGAGAGCATGGCTCAGGTGGGTCAGAAGAGTCCAGCAAGGTCCATGACACAAAGTGACTTGCATGTCTGAGTGGGCTAAGGGTGGTTGATGAGAGAAAAAATGAGAAGATGGTAAGTATTGGTAGAACATATGCTTCTCCTTCATCTCCTTCATAGTCTCCTAGAAATGTGAACTAGTTTGAAATTACTTTGGTTGTACACAGCTCTGGGGACCATATGATCCCATGGACCACATGGGATTATAACCATTATCTTTGATTGTCTGTTTCCATGACTGTCTCCACCAAGAAACCACAAATTCCTTTAATACAGGAATTTTATCTTACTCATCTTTATGCCATGTCTACTAAGGGGCCTAGCATATAGAAAACATTTAACAGCCACTAAATGAATGAACATAAGTAGTCAACAAATACTTGCTCTTTTAAATATATAAATATCAATATTAATTGCTGTATATCAGCCCTAACTATTAGCCAGCTGCTGTGCAGAGCACTGTACATCCATCATCTCATTTAATCATCACACCTGCTCCATGTGGGAGGTGCTATATTAGCCTAATTTCATAAATGAAGAAAAGCAAGGCCTAAAGGGGCTGAAAACTTACCTAAATCTACAGGGCTAGTAAATGGCAGAGTCAGATTTGGAGCGGTGTTTCCCTCATCTCAAAGCTCATGCTCTTAGTCAGCAGGCTATGGTGTAAAAACCAATTTGACTGATTATTGCAAGAACAGATGCTTCATTGATTGAACAGTCCTGACACACAGTAGGTACACAATCAAATTCTATTGATTGGAACAATTATTTAAAAGCTGCTGTGTGCAATATAGTAGGCTATGTTCAAAAATCAATAGGGTGTGCCCTCTGCCTGTAAGGAGACCCCCCCACACCGCTGACTACGCTTTGGAAGTAGGGGAAGGGCTGTGTTTCTCTGGCAAGATTCAATCTCAAACAGAAACAGAAAAATGATTCCTTTGTAGGTTTTGAAAATGACCCTTTGATGTATTCTGCTGAGTCAGCACCCTTCTTTTCCTTTCAGTTATAAATCGACCTTAAATTAGTTTTGGGATGCCTTCTCTTTCCCTTCTCTCAATGCAAGCAGTTTGGATGAGGCTGCTCTCATATCCTGATCTGGGAGGATCTGTGACCCAGATATGGCAAATCAGAGCATTAAATCTCCTTGGCCACACTTCAGGGGGAGGTTCAGAATCCCAGAAATTTTTCCTGGAGCTATCTGGAGACCCAGGGTCTTTTGATTCCTCGGAGTGCTGAGAAGAGATTTAACAATGACCAGCCATCTGACCTACAAGGGTGCAGACAGCATGAGCGCGGAGTTAATGTGAATGAGAGAGCTGTGTCCTAACAATGCTGCTTGAGACTATGGATGCAGCCTTGCTTGGGTATCTCAAAAACCTCATTCAAAACATTCTCATTGTTTTACTTAAGCCCCTTTGAGATTCCGTAATCTGCAACACAGAGTCAGCAAATACAATTCCACTGTAAGGGAGAGATGGAGAATGGGTACATGTGTTGCACCGATAGGTTAGAGAAAAACATGAGAGTAGAGGGTATGTTGAGTTACTCCTGATTATTTGGGGCATTAAGGCACATTCTACAAGGTGACATTAAAGCTCACACTCAATTCCTCCACATATAGCATTTGCTTAATACTTAATTACTGCCTTAGTGAACTAGAGTCAGTCCCCTGGTGATCAGGAGGGGTTAACACAGCTTCCAAGGAAGACAAACAGGAAAGATATTCATTCATTCAATAAATATTTATAGAGTACCTTCTATGCGCCAAGTACTAAGGCTGAACATTTGCTGAAAAATTTTATCGCATCTACGTCAAAGGGGACCTCAGATATCTTTCAAGTTAAATAAACTTCACTGATCCATAAGATAATTAAGAGGAAAAAAGAACAAAGACACCCTCCCCTCCATCTCCGGCCTTTCATGCACTTAAAGGAATAGCTTTCAAGTATAAGCTAAGAGTTGCCAATATCTATTTGGAAGTAAATTAGACCCTACAGTGTGTGGAAAAAAAGGAGAGTGGGAAACGAATTGTATTACTGAGGAATGCTTTCTGGAAAGAGCAAAGATATGCCCAAGACAGAGTAAAAAGAGGTCCTGAATACCGATGTCAAAATGGAGAGGAGAGGTGGTAGAGGGAGATTGTGAGAACTAATA
This sequence comes from Aotus nancymaae, assembly GCF_030222135.1. NCBI lineage: Eukaryota > Metazoa > Chordata > Mammalia > Primates > Aotidae > Aotus > Aotus nancymaae. Next base: position 38,844,325 of record NW_026988482.1, read on the forward strand.
TAGCTAATGTGTTTGATGCAGAGAAGCTAAACCAGATACTCTACTTCAAGGAGCAACCCCTAGGAATCTGCATGTTCATCAGGGTCACCAGGTGATTCTTCTGCCAACTACAGTTTGAGAGCCACAATTGTAGTGATAATGTCCCCTGTCCCCCAGTTCATATGTTGAAACTTAATTTCTACTGTGACAGCAATAATAGGTGGGACCTTTAGGGAAGTGACTGAGTCATAAGGGCTCTGTCCTCAAAAATGAGATTAATACCTTTATAAAAGAGATTGGAGGGAGGATGAGTTTCGCCATGTGAAGATGCAGTAGGAAGGCACTATCTTTAAGGCAGACAGCAAGTCCTCACAAGACCTTCAATCTGCTGGTGCCTTGCTCTTGGACTTCCCAGCCTCCAGAACTGCAAGAAATAAATTTCTGTTGCTTATAAATTACTTAGTCCAAGGTGTTTTGTTATAGCAGCCTAAAAGGACTAAACAAGAGTCAAGATGCCAGGTCCTAAGGCCCAGACAACCATTCTGTTTTTTGGCTTTGTGGAAGAGGCAACAGAACCCTGAACCTGGCAAACACAGGCAGTGCTATCAATATACCATGCCTAAGTGGGCACCTGAACACTATGTAGAGTCATTTAAAAGCAGCTGATCTGAAAAACAGACTGGGCTGTTTACAAACCTCTTGGCATATAAGTGAATGCTACTGCCTAAAGAATTCAAATATCTGCAGATGTGGCACTGACCACTGTCTATTGGCTAAGAGTCTTAAGCTCCAAAAAGGTTCTTTTCTGGTGTGTGTGTGTGTGTGTGTGTGTGTGTGTGTGTGTGTGTGTGTGTGTGTGTGTGTGTGTGTTTTGAGACAGAGTCTCACTCTGTCACCAGGCTGGAGTGCAGTGATTGTGATCTTCAACTCCTGGGTTCAAGTGATTCTCCTGCATCAGCCTCCCGAGTAGCTGGGATTACAGGCATGTGCCACCATACCTAGCTAATTTTTGTATTTTTAGTACAGACAAGGTTTCATCATGTTGGCCAGAATGGTCTCGATTTTCTGACCTCATGATCCGCCTGCCTCGGCCTCCCAAAACGCTGGGATTACACATGTGAGCCACCGCACTCAGCCTTTTTGGTGTGTTTTTTGACAAATTCTACTTGTTTCTGTGACGGTTACAAATAAAACACATCAATCTTTTGCCTCACAAATGTAACATCTGAGAGGCAATATTTTATAGCAGTGCTGTCCAATAGAAATAAAATGTGAACCACATATGTAACTTTAAATTTCTACTGGCCGTATGGGAAATACAAACAAATGGAATTAATTTTGACAATACATTTTAAACTAGTAGACCCAAAATATCATTGTAATATGTAATCAATAAGAACAATTATTAATGAAATAGTTTATATTCCCTTGATCACATAAAGCCTTCTAACTCCACTGTGTTTACTAAAAAGAGCACACCTCAATTAGAATAAACCACGTTTTGAGTGTTCTATAACCAAATGAAGAGAGTGACTACTGTACCAGACAATATTGGTCTATAGAAAGGGGTGCCAAAATTTCAAGTCAAGACCTAAATGTCCTAGCAAGAATTTCAAGATGAACGTATTAGAGGAAAAAGCCAGGGAAGGCAAAGAAACCATGTTGCAGTATTGCTGAAGAGCCAGCCAGTACTCACACAGATATTTTCTATTACATATTTTTAAAAGAGCTATAAAAACCATTTTTTATAAAAATCACCTCCATTACGAGTGGAAGGAAACTGGGCTAACACCCACCTACCCTCTCTCTATGGATTAACGGAATCAAGGACTTGCACATACTTTCGTCATACCTTATATTTCAGGTTCCACTTGACTTACATGTATTATTTCTTGAGCAAAACTCAAGGCAAGACATTTCCTCCTTGAGAAACACCTCAAGTTGTTAAACAGATGAAACAGGGCATTAACCTCCACCGGTGAAAAACATTCAGTCCCTCAGAGACAGCCTAGATTAGAAGAGATTCAAAGCCAGACATACCAAGGCTAGAATCTTATGTCTACCCCTTCGACCTGGCAAATAAGTGAATTTAAGCAAGTAAGTTCTCAGTGCCTTGATTTCTTCATTTCTACAGTAGGAGTAATCACTGTACCTACTTCGGGCAGATTTCATGAGTCAGTGCTCGTAAATGTTTCCCATGGTACCTGGCACAGGAGCTCACTATAAGATAAATGACGTGAGCAACATTATTAATTATTATAATTTTATGAAAAGCACTCGTGTAGAATTTATTACCAGGCCTGGGACCAGGGGGAAGCAAGTGAGACACTCATCTTGGGTGCGAAATTTAAGAAACACCAAAAAACTTGATGACCAAGAAAAATACTATTTTATACAGTGTTTTTAAAGATCGAAATCAATGCTAAAAAAAAGTCAAAAATGAACGAAATATCAAACATCTTAAATAAATCAGGGTTAGTATGACTTTTTCTTTTCTTTTGGCTTGGGCTCTGATATGGCACTGAACTGCACTGTTAATGTCCTGTCTTTATTTAAAATTGATTTATTTTATGTAAACCTTTGATATTTTGTTCCTCTGCCAGGAGGGCGGCGAGAGATTCTTGCTTGCACTCATGGGAAACTGGGAGGCTCTTCATCACCCAGCCTCTCATGTCACCCTGAGGTGTGACAAAGGAGACCAGAGCCCCAGGACAGGAGCCTGTGGAACCGAATGAAAGGCCCAGCTGGGAGGGAAACAATGAGCGTTGTGTATTTCATATGATAAGAACAGTCCTGAAGGCGCACCCATCCATCAACCCCCAGAAGAGTGAGAGGCACCAGACAAAGATTGGAGTGCATGGCTAACCCCTCCTCCTCATTTTGAATTTCATCTGCCCCCCATTCCCATGAGGCCTCCTTACACAATAGGCCCCTCTGAAGGGACCTGCCTCCCCTTTGCCTTTCCTTAATTCACAACAGCAGAGATCAGATGCTGCAGAAACTGAATCTCCTCCAGACAACGATGATTTAAATGGCAAATAAATACAGTATGTGGGAGTAATCAAAATCAGCGAGACGCAAGCCTCATTTCAGGCCCAGATTATTTTAAAGCATGAGCAGAATTGTCAATGAACTGTAAAAGAAAGAAGGATGGAAAAAGCAAAACCAAAAACCCACCACCAGCCTGGCACTGTTGAGATGGAAAGATATTTCACATTTTTTCTAACCAGAGCTGAATCGTTGACCATCAGTGAGACGGCCGCCTTGCTTCCCTAGTCTTCTGTGCGGTCTTACGTTTCAACAACGTAACTGTGCTACAGTCATGCTTCAGAGGTCAAGTAGAATCAAGGAGCTGCTAAACACATAACCTCGCTGAGGATAAATGCACTCTTCTTTCCACACATCTGTTTCTCTTAGAGTTCATTTCAGAAGACTCCACTACACTTTCACGTGTGGTGTTAGGGAAATGTCTGACTTCTGCTGGCTCCACATCTGATACAACAAAAGAAAAGAAAGAAAAACGCATGCAACACTGAAGGATGAGTTTCTGCATGACGGCTCCCTTGCTCTGTGGGTGCCAAATTCGGTCCAGGTTCTTTTGGCCTATGGGATTTTGTGAAGTGTGACCTTTTCTCCTTTGACTGCCCTTGGTCTAGTTGCCTGCTCTCTATTTCTCACTTGTGTTCAATCATCACCACAAGCACTAAAGCCCAAGAACAGACCACAGTTTCAGAGGGCTCCACCTCAAAACCAAGGGTTCTTCTTTTATGATTACTTCTTTTAACTTTGAGTTTCTCTTTCCTTAAGCAGATCACCTTCTGTCTGAAGCTTTCAGCTGATTCAATGCCAGCACATACGTGTCAGGACTTGATCATCTCAATCATTTTTTTAAAATGTTCTTTCCAACTTCCCAAGCATAAAGAAAAACAATTGATTTCAATAGTTCAGATCATTAAACTCTCAGGTGATGAAAGAAAATTGAAATTCCTTTTTCTATGGGGCCAAGATTAAAAAAATGACAACATATTTTGAGGACACTTTTCAAAATGCTTTTCTACCAGTTAGTGTCCACCATAAACTATGTTCTCATTCTTATTAAATTATTCACAATAATACATTTCTATAACATAGCACAAGAGATGTGCATATTCTAAGCTGTGGAGGAAAACCTTTGGCAGAGAAAAGTGAAATTTGTTCCTGCATCGTGGAGAGTCAATAGGTGAGACTAGGTAGAACCTAAGCCTGTTTTCCTTCTAGCCCCACATTCTACGCTTTCATCCCATCCCATGCTTCTCAAAAGGTTCCTCATCTATTTTCATTTTTGAGAAGTCAATAGATAGTCCCTAAAAAAAGAGAAGGAACAAAGTGGTTCTATGGCCAAGTAAGTTTGGAAAAATATGCATTAGATCCCCTTCTAGAAAATGTGTGACACATATTAATATACTTAAAACTGTAAGTCCTGTAATAAAAAATAAAGCAAGCAAACAAATTGATAAATTCTGACCTCTCTTTGACTCAGTGTAATGTAATATTTTCCAAACAGTGGAAGCTCACCTCACGGTATTTTCCACTTTGACATTAACCACATCTCTGACACATCTAGATGAGAATTTTCCCATGGAGATGGTCTCAAATGGGCACCCAAAGATACCTCATGTAGGGGAGGGACAGTGGGGCTAGGGAGTTGGGGAGGGATTACATGGAGAGAAATGCCAGATATAGGTGATGGGGATGGAGGCAGCAAACCACATTGCCATGTATGTACCTATGCAACAATCCTGCATGTTCTTCACATGTACCCCAAAACCTAAAATGCAATTAAAAAAAATATATATATATATATATAAAATACAAAATAAATAAATAAAAAGAATGGCGATCATCAAAAAAAAGATACCTCATGTAAAAAGAAAAAGGTATAGATTACACATCCCCTTTTCGAATTTAATGATTACTTCTTTTAACTTTGAATTTCTTTCCTTAAACCTCTGTTTCCTCAATACAAAAATGAGGACAATAAATTTCATCCTCTTAAAGTTATGAGGATTCAATGAGATAAACCAGTCAAAACACAGCATGTTAAAGGGTGATAGTCAGCACCCAATAATAAGTTAGCTGCCATTTCTACTACTATTACTACTACTACTACTACTTTTATGAACTTCTGCGATGGTTCAACATAACAAAAAAAAGCTCATTGTGCCAGGCTTATTGTACACTGTGCTTAGAGCTGTCCGCAGAAATTCTGCTAGGTATAGAACTGCTCCCTCATTCCCTACCTTCTTACCTTCCCCAACCTCTCACTCTGCCCTCCCTTCTCCATCCTGAATTATGCCTCCTTTCCCAACCAATACCATTTTTTGTGTTCAAATCCTCCAATAACCCCTACTTTCTTCTATCTAGTTCTCAGAAGCCTTCAATAGGGACTTAGAGAATAGAAATCAAGAAGTGGCTTAGAACCACGAGAGACCAAATAGGATCCAGAAAGGGTCTCTCCTACTTTCAGAAGAGGAGCACACTGAGCTATATCACTTATCAAAGGGAACACTCTCCATTTTGCTCAGTTGACATGTTTCTTTTACTGAAGCTTTGATTTGTGACTAAACAATTATTTGTTTAAAAGTTATTCCTGGGCAAGCCCAGGCACAGTGGCTCACACCTGTAATCCCAGCACTTTGAGAGGCGGAGGAGGGTGAATCACTTGAGCCCAGAAGTTCAAGACCAGCCTGGCCAACATGGCAAAACCCTGCCTCTATAAAAAATACAAAAATTAGCCAGGTGCAGTAGTGTGTGCTTATGGTCCCAATTACTCTGGAGGTCAAGGCATGAGAATCACTTGAACCTTGGAGACAGAAGTTACAGTGAGCTGAAATCACGCCACCGCATTCCAGCCTGGGTAACACAGTGAGACCTTGTCTCAAAAATAAAATAAAATAAAATAAAAAAATTCCTGGGCAGAGTTTCAGCAATATATGTCAATAAAGACTTGATTTTACTAAATTACCAAGTTGTGGAGGCACAAATTTCTGTAAGGCAGATAACGAATTAAGTTCTTTCCCCTAAAGTCATGAACAAAAATGTCTTAATGACTTACAACTCGGCAAATGTTTGCTAAACAGTCCATTTTGTAGTTCTGTCATCTCAGGCACATTTTTCTTTCAAATGCTAATGTGCATTTAGGGGCTATGATTGTGATCAACACTCCTTTTCAGGTTCTCATTTGAGTTGTTGATGATTATTAAATAGACTGAAAGGCATCCATTTTTACCATGCTGTGCTAAGAAGCCATCTTAAACCAGTGAACATAAATCAAACACATTTATGGATTTACAGTATCCTTTTTGCACACCCAAGGCACTGAGCAAAAACATTCCTACCAAGTTGGAGTAAGAAGAACAGATATCAAAGCAATTATAATATTAAACACACAAGAGCCAAACAGACATCTGATGTTGCCAAGATTCTCAAGACCGAAGTTATTTTGCCAAAGAAAACCAAAAGAAAATCTCAAAGGTAGCAATTTGTAAAACAAGAATGTCAATCAACTTCAATAAGCTCTGTGCATGCATGTATGCGACCACAAAATGCTACGTTGGACAAATGTTAGGGGCTTGTCTTGAAACCACAGAAACAAAAACACTAAGCAGCAGGACTGGGAGTAGATTCCCAGACAGCCAGCTCCCTGTAAGTGATCTGGCCCTGGGGAGGGTGGAGCCACCTTTGAAAAGATACCGTGTGAGCTTGTATAAAAAGGGAAAGACTAGCACTGGTGCTCGATGGGAGAGAAACCACTTTGTTTTGGCCTAAAACTCCTTACATCCTCATTAAATGTGTTTGTAATGTTTGTCCTGAGGTACACGGACACATTCTTTCCAAATGCAGTTCCATGCAGCCAGTGTGTCGCTAACAGTGCCTAATGAGGCCATCTTGCTGACGGCTGAAAATGGCCAGCCACCTGGCAGGACAGGAGACTTAAACAGAATTTAATGACCTGGGCAAGCTTTTCATCCCTGAAAAGGGAAGGTCACAAGGATCGGCTGCCTTTCCATGGTGAGCATGAATAACCATACCAGTTGTTAAAATATTGAAATGCTTATTGACAAATAGCCATTTCTCTGGCACCTTCCCTGAGGCAACCCCACCATCACCAAAGCGTTAATTCCTGGCCTCCAAAGGGTTATTTAAGGGCCTCCAAAATCCATTTCCGGTGCTATGGCCAGTACTGGTTGCTGATTTCAGGTATCTGTACCATAGTATTTATTAAATAGTCTGAATATCAAAATATTTTGAATATTTACCTGACTATGAAATAACTTCAAGTTTCCTTTTCATTCCCCATCTTACTTCAAGGGTGAGAGGAAGATAAACCCATCAACTAGGATCTTATAGAGGTAAATGTTGCTTTATAAGATCCCAGATAAAGGAGATCAAGATCTATTTCTCCTAGGAGGGGACGGAAAGGTAAGTGGGAGTTCCCTGCCCAGGCCTCTGAAGCAGAAGTGTTTATATACCCTGGTCTGCCTACAAACGTGAGCTCCTGAAGGGCAAGAACTGCATCCTGTTCGCTGCCATGCCCCTAGCGCCTATCCCAGTCTCCAGAACAGTGCAATTATTGTGCTAAATGAAATCATTCAGGGCTGCTGTCAGTCTTCAAAGGCAAAGGTTAGGCTGGGTGGCAAGTTAAATGTTCAATAATTATTTTTTTTAAGCAGCCCTTTATACATTAAATTTATATTTATAAAATGTTCACTATTTCTGTTCAGCTAATCTCACTCGGCTTCTCCACCAAGGACATTACTGTGTACCCCTCTCCTACTACCCTTCCACCAAGAACATCTGGAAATGTTTGGGGGCATTTTTTGGTGCTATGTGTATTTAGTGAGTGAAGGACAAGTGTTTTCTATGTGTGATTCAGTTCTATACCACAGAGAACTGATCCAACTCAGATCCCTCAGAAACACAGATTCTCTAATTAACTTAACTTTTCTAGAAAATGAATTTCTTAATGGAAACTCTCTCCAATTTCCTCACTCTCTTTACCTGTATCTGACATCTGGTCACAGGCTAGGTGTTTCTAGTCTCTAAATTATATTCCTCATAGATAGGCATGGATTAGTCACCTCTGAATCATTCCTCTTGCAAATCTATGCCTGTGAAGTTGGCAGCCAGGGGTGATAATTAAAACATTTAGTAACAAGCACCAAGCAATTAGAAGAGAGGTCTACCTAGACTAAGGGGCTAGACTTTCTTCCTGTATACTGGTTATCAGCTATAGGAGTGGCATCCTTTGGTTAAAAGGCAAGAGGTGGAATGTGGAGTCACTTGACAGTGGTAGGCAAGGGCTCAGGGAAGTCACATGTTCGAAGGAGGCATCCATGGGCATATGATGGCATATTATGGTAACCAACTCGCTGTCCCACAGGAAGACCACTCAGCTGAAGAGTGAGGTCACTGAGCCACAAAATAAAGCTCAGTCATTTGGAACTTTTGGGTCTATACTGATTTATCAAAAGCATCTCAGGTAGGATGAACAGGAACCCTTTTCCTTGAGTGGCAGAAGAAATAGAAATTGAATGATGATGGTCACCATAATTCATTAAGAACACTTAAACCTAACCCCTATTATATACTACCTTAAATGACCATCCCCCAAAGCTTCTAAAGTAGGAATTATTTTTCCGTTTCACAGATGAGAAAATTAAGACCCAGAGAGCAAAATATCTTTCCTGAAGCTGCAGTATAAATAAGCAGCAGTGTCTGAAATTAGAGTCCAGACACAGTCCATGATCTTTTATGAGTGGTGACAATGAAGGAAAGAAGTGGAGAAAGCAGGAAAAGAAACCAAGAAGGTATTCTGTAATGTGCTCTATCTATTTGGAAGAGTAAAATCATAAGGAGCATAAGAAAGAAAGGAAGGCTTTCTCTTCTATATTCATTATAAGGGTAATTATCTTCTTTTTTCCCCAAAGCCAACGGCAGTTCCATCTTCCTCACCAAGCTCTTCCAGATCTAGGTCCACAAACAAGGCAGATCTGTACCTTCTCAGAATTCCTTGAAGACCCAAAGTCTGTGTCACATAATTTAGATTTTGTCAAAATCTCACCCACTATTCAAATGCCACCTACTTCTTAGTGTCTCTCCTTAGATGTCCTCTTTTCTGCCCACTCTCTGCCATTTTATGCCCCCCTCCGCCTTTCCCAGCTGCAGTACCCTCACTCCCACTGGGACTTTGTCTTTCTCATGGTGATGTTTCCACTTAACGCTGGCAGATGGATTCTCTTTGGAGGAAATTACGTCTATAAGCATAATTTATAGTATCAAAGTATAAATGCCATCAGCATCATCGCCACCACCACTGACTTAGTATTAGCCTTCTACAGTGTACCAGGCACTATGCTACATCTTTTAGGCCTGGCTGAATAATCTTCAGTCCAACCCTATGAAGCAATGACTATTATTATTATTACCTTTTACACATGTGAAAACTAAGGCTTCAAAAGATTACATAGCTTGTTTGATATCACACATGTCTCTTTCTCTTTTTGCAGTCATACAGAGCAAACTAGCAACCTGTAAATACTAAGTGGTACATAATTCATTCATCCATTTGCTCATTTGTTGGTTCATCCATTCATTACATGCCAGACAGTTCATAAACAGAAGAATAAGACCCACTCGCTGCCCTCGAAGTAATCATAGTCAAATGAGAGCTGCTCCCTTTCCCCCAAATAAGTGCTTAGTAGAAGGTACAATAATGGTCAGGCTCAGGTCCCTAAACATCTCAGGAAGCAGGCATCCCAAAGGAGGTAGATCAGATGGTCATGAGTGTCTTCCCCTGCCAAAGCCCCTGGCAATGGGGTCTTCTGGTGAATGCCCCCAGTCTGTAGAATACTCAGGGCAAGAATGACTTGTCCTTTGGTGCTCCCATGTATCCTCAGCAGCAGAGCACACAAGAAGTCCACATCACTCCTCTACCACGTAGAGTCACCTCCAAGAGTTTGCTTTGTAGTGATTTGAGGGCCTGAGCTCTCACTACTCTGAGCAGTTGTAAGTAGAATCCTGCAGAGAAACAAAGTCCCCTTCCTTATTTTTACAGAGGATTGTTTGTGGCACTTACAAGCAGCTTCAAATGAGTACACAGGTTTTATTTCCCTGCAGACTCTAACGACATCCTGCCATGAGCTGAAAATCTGGTAGGCATTCCTGAAAATGTGCCAGCTTGCAGCTACATTCCCTTTAAGGCTTAAACATATTTGGAAAATAAAAATTTTTAAAGATTTTTTTGAAAAACCCAATACTTTTGCCATGGAAAATACTGACCACCAGAAAACAAGCCTCCAAGCCTGGTGTTTAAGTGACCTATGGCAATAACCATACCAAATGCAAGACCTTTGCAGCAATTATTTTCCACGCATCTACAAGAATTCAGCCTATCTAGCCTGCACGCCCTCACACACCTGGGGGTTGGCTGACTAAGCCTCCGTCTGGCCCGTCTACTCTGCTCTACTTTCTGTGCCTCTCATTCTGTCCCTGGACTGGTCAGCTCACCAGGCATGTCTTTCTCGTGATGATGGGGGAGTGGAAGAGTGAGAGTAGAAATATGTCTGCATTTCCTCAAGCCTCTGTTTGTCTCAGGCTTGCTGATATCCCATTGACCAAAGCAGTCCCATGGTCATGGGTGAGCCCAGAGTCAGAGTGAGAGGGCAACACAAATAGCATGAACAGGAGGAGCAGGGAAGAATCAGGGTGACAGATATAATAAAAGAGCACACTGGCCTTGGTAAATTAGACAGTAGCCATATGTTCTAAAGCCCACAGTAGGCTCAACTAGGATTTTTATGTTCTTCAGAGTGAAAAACACATCCTGGGAAGAGTAGTCTAGATGACAAAGGATGGACATTCTGAGATGTGTTGCTGGCGTATTCCAGGTGATACATGAGTTACATGGAAGAATACAGTCAGCCATTCGTATCCGTGGGTTCCACATCTATGATTTCAACCAACTGAGGATAAAAAATATTTTTTAAAAACCCAATAAAGGCCAGGCACAGTGGCTCACAACTGTAATCTCAGCACTTTGGGAGGCCGAGGTGGACGGATTACCTGAAGTCAGGAGTTTGAGACCAGCTTGGCCAACATGGTGAAACCCTGCCTCTACTAAAAATACAAAAATTAGCCAGGCACAGTGGTAGGTGCCTGTAATCCCAACTACTCTGGAGGCTGAGGCAGGAGAATTGCTTGAACCCCGGAGGCAGAGGTTGCAGCGAGCCGAGATTGTGCCACTGCACTCCAGCCTCAATGACAAGAGCGTAACTTTGTCTCCAAAAAAAAAAAGCAATAGAAACAATACAGTAATAAAAAATAATACAAATTTAAAACAATGCAGTATAACAGCTATTTACACAGTATTTACATCATATTAGGTATTATAAATACTACAGAGATGATTTAGAGTATGTGGGAGGATGAGTATAGGTTATTTGCAAATACGATACCATTTTATTCCATGAACTTTAGCATCCTCAGATTTTGGTATCCCCGGGGGTCCTGGAACCAATCCTTTACAGACGCTGAGGAACAACTATATTTATACACTGGGACTGCACTGAGAACGAAGAGGGATATCACCAATAAAGGGAAATATTAAAGTACCTCCAAACAAAGGTTGTACATTTCTTACAAAGCTAGAGTTTATGTACTGTCTGTAACTGCTTAAAAACAGAAATAGCAACAATAATTACAAACATTTATTCAGCAATTACTATGTCTTAGACCTTGTGCTAAGCACATTCTATGCATTATTCCTCTTAGTTTTCCAATAAAACTATGTACACGTACTCTATCTCTCTTATATATAATGATTATATCATTTTACAAGTGAGAAGACTAAAGCCAGTGGTTAAACTACTGGGCCAAGAACTCAGAAAGAGCAAAAGGAAGTGTGAGGACTTGAACCCATGTCTGTCTGATTCCATGAGTTTTACCGCTCTGCTATATCATCCCTCTTTTTATTCACATGAGCCTCAATGGGCTTGTCATGCTGCTCTCTTTATTTATAGACAATTCCAGAGCTTCTGAATCCTCTTCAGTTACTGACAGAAACTCTATTCTGTCTAAAAACGCCTACATTTTACCCAATGCCTGACTAGTCTAATTTAGTGTTTCTTCCATTTGTACATTAACTAAGACAGTTTCTAGGGAGAAGTTAGGACAAGACTCAAGACATGAGGTCTGATTGGCTACTGCCAATCTATGAATATAAATTGTGCAGAGAGGAAATCAACAAAGCTCCAAGGAGCAGAATGGAAGGGAAAACAGCCCAGCATTTGGCATCAGACATCCTCGGTTCCTTTTCTGTAAAACTAGATTATTCATGGTTTATATTCCAAATATTAAACTTAATATAAATTGGTATATAAATGCATACCAAAATTTAAAATGGGTTCTCTTTAATTCTGTATGTAATATATGTGTGTACATTAAAGTGAGCTGTTGCCAGAAATTGTTATTTGATATAAGCTGTACCACATATTCTGTATCAAATACTTCTAAGATTTTCCCAATCATCTGTTGACTTTGAGATGTGTTGGCACCTTCTTTTGTTTGGTACAGTTGTCACTGGTAAATGATGCCCCTTTCTGAACCGTAGCTGGCACAGGGAACCACACTAAATTCTTTCAAGGACATTCTATCAATAGTCATTAGGACCCTGGATCCTGGCACTTTGTTGTGACCAGATGCTACTGTCGCATCTTGGCCAATGACTGGGTATCAGCTCTTCTCGCATGACCTGGATGTAGGGACCCAACCTTGGGCTCTACTGACATGCACACCACCACCCTCTCCACTGCTTCCTTCTCTGAAGCCCCACCCAGTGCTGGCCACTCTGAAACAGAGGGCAGGTGCAGCATTGGCCCCACCTCAGTCCACTCAGCTGCCGCTATCTGAGACCTATCAACCTCTCTGTTGGTGCTACTCCCAGGATGTCTTCACCACCACACTGCTTTGGTACCAGTGTCAATCAACAGTGTAACCATAGTACAGCTATTCTGGGACCCAGTGACTAAATCTCAACCCTGAGAAATTCTTGTTTTTGCACACTGTATAGATTCCTGTGTTGTTTAAATGAGCTAATGTATGAGAAGATGTCTTCTAACACAAACAGTAAATACTGCCTTAAACATGATTTTTAACCACCAAATGTACATTTGATAAAGCAAAGAAAATTTGAAATGTTAGTCCTTCATTCTTCTCTTGGTGCAGCGGTGTGCAGCTATAATCCCAGCTAGTGGGGAGGCTGCAGTGGGAGGACTGCTTGAGCCCAAGAGTTCAAGGGCAGCCTAGGCAACATAGTAAGATCCCATCTCTAAGAATCTGCAAAACATGTAAAATAAATCAAAAGGGCTAAGGTGGTTAGCACACTACCACTATGCAAGGCAGAGTTTAAGTAGTTAATAGAATGGGGTGAAAATAGTCCTTCATGGCCTGGGTGTATCATCTGATAAGGACACCACTCCCAGGATAGAGGACTGTGTAGTAAATGTGAATATTTTCACTGGATGTGACAGTCCCAAGACTTCCTCTCCTGTCGATGCTGTCCTAGGACAAATGGGGATCTCCTGAGTGCGACAGATAGATCATACCAGGACAAGGCCGTTGAAGTTCATGGGAACAGAAAGGCAGATGGTATAGAAGAGCAGTAGAAAGCATTCTATTCGTCAGGGTCCTCTACAGAAACAGAACCAATAGGTGATACAGACTTAACTTAGAGAGATGGAGACAGAAACAGAAGTAGAGATACATAAAGAAATATAAGGAATCAGCTCACACAATAATGGAAGCTGGTAAATCCAACATCAGCAGAGTGGTTCAGGAGACCCAGGGAGAGCCGATGGTCCCATCAAAGGCCAGCAAGAGGCAATATTGCAACTGAAGTCCAAAGGCAGTCACAGCAACAGAATTCTCTCTTACTGAGGAGAGGGTCAGTCTTTTTGTTCTAATCAGGCCTTCAACTGATAGGATGAGGCCCACCCACATGCTGCAAGGCCATATGCTTCACTCTGGTTCCACTGGTTTACATGTTCATCTCATCCAGGAGCACCCACAATAATATAGGACCAAATATCTGGGCACCTCGAGGCCCCCAAGATGACACATAAAATTAACCATCATAAGTCACCCCAAATGAAGCATAGCTTAACTGACATTGCTTCTGGATTAGTGTAGAAGTTTCCATGTTCCATGGGTCAAGAAAAGTCCAGAAGACTTAAGAATTCTGGAGATTTTACAGAGATGGATTTTTTAGCACAAAGAAAACTCCAGTAAAAGGGGTAGGGGGTTGAGGAATAGAGAAAAACCACAGGGAGAAACCATTAACAGATAATCATCATCTCAGCTTAGCAGCTCCTGCTGCTTCCTCTCACAAAATAGCATCTTCACCAGGCAAGGTTATCTGGGAGGGGAGGATTCACTCATAAAAAGAAATGCTGGAACCAGGACTTCTAACTGTGTGTAACTGTGTGTGCGTGCGCACACAGTGCGTGTGTGTGTGTATTAAACCTTCCCAGCAGCATATTTAACCAAGGACACCTTTTCCCCTTCTCTAATTCCTTAGCCTTTCCTCCTCCTCTGTAAATCCTCTAAACACTGCAGAGCCTCAAGCTTTGAGTCAGCCCTCAGTGCTAGCTCCATTCTCTCCTTAAATGATCTCACTCACAGATTTAAATACCATCAATATGCTGATGATTCCTGAATTTATTTTCCCCAGCCCAGACCTTCCCTACCAAAGAGCAATTTCATATGGTATGGCTTAATATAGCAACCAATAAAAAACCTCTCGCTCATACGATTTTTTTTTTTTTTTGGCTCTCTTTAAAATGATTCCTTCTGGTCATATGATTTGTAACCACCCCAAATCATTAAATAATCACCCACCGCCATGTTATAACCTGTGTGGATCAGTGATCATTTCAGATGCAATCAAGGTACACCCACTGGTATTTCAGAACCACTTGGTGTGGCTTTCTCACTCCTGCCTCTATCCCACTTGTGTTAAATAGCACCCAGCATCCAGGGCCAGGCTGGGGATGTATGAAGGAATATAAAAAGATTAGAAACCCGGCTCAGAATAAGTCTTCCGACAGTTGGTTCTTGCCTGGGAGAATAAAACTTCCATCTAACAAGACTGGCCACCAAAAGTTATTTTGTTTTCTTTTTGGACTTTTTTTTTTTTAAGAATAAGGGGCAAGTCAGGTCATTTTGGTGAGTTTTATTGGGAAGAACAAAATGAGATTAATCTCCTTGGTATAATTCAGTACATTCACAATTCGCCTCTGCATTTCATGGAAGAGCAGAAGCATACGCTAAGTGGCCAGGCTTTCAGAGCCACTAATGCAGTTCCCATTTTAACATGCCTAGGGAACTGAAGCAGGTTACTGCTAAAATTGGACAAGGCTCAGCATCTTAACATTTATGGATGTTAAACCAAGCCAGTGCTGGGTTTCCAACATGCCATGGGCTCAGCTCAAGGAATTTTAAACCAATGACAAAGCATGGGACTGGTTCCTTGTCAATAACATCAACACTCCACCCCCAGATAATCCCAGTGCCGTGGTAAGTCTGGCTTTAGTGTTTTTGATTTTATTTTGTCCCAAGCCTAGAGAAAATGGGGATGGTGGAAGCTATTTAATCTCAATGTGTTTGTTTTACAGATAAACAAGGTAAGGCCCAGAGGAGTCCAGTGACTTGCTCATGGTCACATAGCAAGTTTCTCAATCTCACTGTCTCAGTCTCCCCATCTGTAAATGACAACCACAAGCCGATCTACCTTGTAAGGTTTCTGTGACTATTAAATATTGTGTCAGACAGGCTCAGCAAAATCCTGACACAAAAAAAGCAAAACATATGTTTGGCATTAATAATCCTCTCCGGGCTTATCCTTTGTAAGCGGGGAGGCTGTTAAGATTGTCTGAGAAGGTTGGGCGCGGTGGCTCATGTCTATAATCCCAGCACTTTGGGAGGTCAAGGTGGGCGGATCACCTGAGGTCATGAGTTCAAGACTGGCCTGGCCAACATGGTGAAACCCCATCTCTATCAAAAATATAAATATTAGCCAGACGTGGTGGCGCGTGCCTGTAGTCCCAGCTACTTGAGAGGGTGAGGAAGGAGAATCACTTGAACCTAGGAGGTAGAGGTTGCAGTGAGCCGAGATCACACCACTGCACTCCTGCCTGGGTGACAGGGTGAGACTCTGTCTCAGAAAACAAACAAACAAAAAAAGACTGTTTGAGAAATCAGCAAGTCTGGCTGCAGTGTTCAAATGTCCCTATCACTATGCATATTTAGTTTAAAAAAAAAATCAGAAAGGCTGCTCTAAAATTAGCCCCCTTCTATCTTTGAACATCACAAATGAGACCCAACAGTGGGGAAATAAGGAGAAGAGGGAAATCTCCCCTTCAAAAACAAAATGGTCCTTCCTACAGACAAAAGATGGCTTCTAGGATGGCAAGGGATTTGTATCCCCTTTATGAAGCCAGCCTAATTAAAGAAACTTTTCTATCGGTTCTTCAATTAAATACACATCTCCATAAAGGAAGCCTCGTTATGCATGAGAGACTGCCCTCTACTGTGGATTTTCATTAGTGCAGTAGGTGTTGGTTTGGAGACCTGGGCCAGGCAGAGGATCTAAGGTCTGTGAATCTGGAAAGACATGTGTTATGACACGGACTTGTTCTTCAAGCACTGCCCCCACCAAAATGGAAAAGGGCAACCCTAAGGGTTCTCAACCAAATGAAGAATTCTAGGGGTGCAGCTGAGATTGAGAGGATGTTGCTACAAACTGACACACATATCCCTGCTCTCTCAACCATAAGGGCAGGAAGGACTCACAAGTAGAATAAAGGCTAATCAGCCCCTGAAGCACCTCTAAGTTTCAGAGAGATAGCAAGCTGTTACAAAATACAAAGTGGAGGGCTTAAGGAAACAGCCATAGGCATATGAAAGTAAGTCTGCTCTTTCCATATTTAAAAGTACTTGGAAAATTCTTAAAGATAACTGCTGGTCTGATGTGTTTTATGGTACAGTGACGGGGGGAGGATTTCAGACTGACATAAGAAAGAATGATCCAGTGGTCACCAATGATGATGAGCTTCCATCTCTCAACGTAATCAAACGGAATTTGGATGATTGCTTAGGGGTGGAGAGAAATCTCAAGATTCCAGCTCCAGAAGGAGAGTTGGTCTGCGTCAGTGGTTCTCAGAGTTTGAGATTTCACAGATCAGAAAAACATCCAAAATAATTTTTGGAACTACAAAGGGTTTAAAAACATTTATGAAAATGATTATTTAATGTGACTATGACTTAATACAATAAGAGAATGTTTAAAACAAATTTAATGGCCAGGCATGGTGGCTCACACCTTAATCCCAGCACTTTGGGAGGCTGAGGCTGGTGGATCACTTGAGCTCGGGAGTTTGAGACCAGCCTGGCCAACATGGCGAAAATCCGTCTCTACCAAAAATGCCAAAAAAAAAAAAAAAAAAAAAAAATCAGCCAGATATGGTGGCGGGTGCCTGTAATCACAGCTACCTGAGAGAATTTGTTTGAACCAGGGAGGGAGAGGTTGCAGTGAGCCAAGATCACACCACTGCACTCTGGCCTGAGCAACAGAGAAAGACTACATCTCAAAACAAAACAAAACAAAAACAAAGAAATACAGGTATCATTATTCTTTACATTGAATGAATGGAGTTGAATGCACTTTGCAACACGTAATCTTCACATTTTGATAAAATGATCCAACGAAAATATTATAACAGAGCAGCACTTGCTTATCCATTACCTTTGCAGAAACTTTCTTCAATAGTCAAAAATGTTGATAAAGCTACTTTCATGCTGGAAAAAAATAACAGGTGCTGATTCCAGCAGAGCAGGTTTCGAAAAGGGGGCAGAAATAGCACCTGCTGTCTTACCTTCCTGCTCCTGAAGAAGACAGTGCTCCACCCAGGGCAGCACTCCCCTACAGGATATCTTAACTTGGGCCCTGTGGTTTAACTTAAGAGACTCCCTGAAAACTGAAGGCCAAATTAAGTGTAGACCACATTTGCTTGAGCATGTACAGAACTTTCATCAGGTTCACAAAAGGGCCCATGAACTCAGAAATGGAAAACCACTGATATGAAAGGATGAATGCCAAAATACCTGTTATTGGAACCTGTAGTAGATTGCAATATTGGTCCCAGTTTTCACATCTGCCTGTATCCACACCTTGACTCATCATGGCTGTCATTCATTGAGTATAATTTCCACTCCTTCCTTGCCTTTGACTTGGCCTCTTGACTTGCTTTGGCCAACAGCAAATGGGTGGAAATGACAATGTGCCAATTCCAAATTTAGGCCTTCAGAGAGGCCTCCTGTTTTCTGGCTTGCTCTCTTGTGCCTCTGTCCCTGCCAAGAAGGTAAGCATGCCCAGGCTGGTCCCAGGAGGAGGATGAAAGATACGAGAAGCAGAGCCACTCGGCCAATCCACAAACTCACAAGTGAGAGATAAGTGCTTAGTTTTGCACACCATGGATATTCTGAGATTAGTTGTTACACATCCTTATGGTAGCAATAGCTAACCGATACAGGACCCAAATTCCAGAAGTTTCCTAGAGTAGAAGAGGGTGACCTGATGCCATTACGGCAGAGCAGAAGATGGTGATAGGAGAGGCAATGCAGCTTCTTTCTCCATCTCATTCCCACCCACTTTTATATAAGTTCTCTGGATATTTTCCTATTCACTGGTTCTAACAGAAAGTTAAGTCCTTTCCTCAAGCAAAGGAAAACAAATGAGCTGGGTCCTCATATTCACTTATTTTGGTCACTGAACTCCAATAATGTGTGCATCTTTCAAATATTTGCAGATTATCTTTTTGAAATCCATCTTTAATCATTTTTACTTATAATTGTTCCAGATATTTTATAGCCTTGCCTACCTCAGCAAACAGAGCATATAGTACACAGTTCTAATTTTATTTTAGAAGGGAACATGGAACATAGGCTATTAAAATAAATCTAAACTTCACAAATGAGTAACTTTTAGCCTTGTGCAAGACACTTAGCCTCTCTGATCCCATTTTTTCATCCACAAAATGGGACTCTTACTTACTTTAGAGAGCGACAGAGAGGATTAAATGAAGTAATCTATACATTACTTGGTTATGGAGGGTGCCCAGAAAATCCCATGTTGCTGTGCTTATCAATATGGACTTGCGTTGCAGTATGGAGACACCAGATGGGGCAGGGGCCCCAGAGTTTCAGAGTCAGAACTGGATTCTTATCCTGGCTCTGCCATGTACCAGATACGTTGAACAAGCCACTCACCCTTCTGAGCTTTGGTTTCATCTTTTGAAAGTGGTAATTTTAATAACCAAAACCAAAACCAAAAAATTCCAAGATGTTAGTATCATAAAATAATATATATAAAATTTTTAAAACTGTAAAGAACCAAGAAAATACAAGATTATTCTTATTCCTGGATAGGCCACATGGACATGTTCAGGGGGCACTTCTGTTTTAATGGTGTTTAAAAAATTATATATATATATATATATATATATATATTTCTATGTACATAGATATATATACACATACATACACACACACAGAGAAAGGGAGGGGGAAGGAGGGGGGATCTTGCTCAGTTGCCCAGGCTGTAATGCGATGGTGTGATCTTAGCTCACTGCAACCTCCACCTCCCAGGCTCAAGTGATCCTCCTGCCTGAGCCTCCCACGTAGCTGGGAATACAGGTGTGTGCCACCACACCTGGCTAATTTTATATTTTTTGTAAAGATCAGGTTTTGCCATGTTGCCCAGGCTGGTCTCGAACTCCTGGGCTCAATCGATCAGCCTGCCTCAGCCTCCCAAAGTGCCGGAAGCGTGAGCCACCATGCCCAGCCAATGGTGCTTAATAACTGAAATTTAACTAATGGTGCTTAATAAAGGATACTTAATACATACTACTGAAGTCTAATTATGAAAACCCCTATAAACTAAAATGAGATCCATTTATTAAGAACTGGTCAATAAAAAGTGAAAATGCAATTTAAAGAAGTATTATAAGAGAGTGAAAAACTATATAGCTCTATTATTTGCAATATTATGATTAACATTCCTTTTGATGTGAGAAGATGATGTCTGCAAATGCATATCCTAGAACATGAAAGAGTGAATAGAGGATTCAAAGTTTCCTCATTATATGGGCACACAGAATGGGTGAACAGTAGCAGGGAGAGCAGCTGCCCCACAGAGAATCAAGCTCAGTGAATCCCCACTCTGAAAACTAACAACCACCATCTAAGTGAAACCTTTATGTGGCTTGTAATCAATCCTGTCTCTGGTTCACATACTGAAATTTATTAAACATATGGGTCATCTTTTCGAAAAAATGCTCAACTTTATTATTTTTGCATAGCTGTGAGCTGATGTTGCAGCCTCTCCAACTAGGCATTGGCAGAGGTGGGATTCAAAAACATCTTTGCAGCATGGACTCTGGGGTCTGTGTGCAGAAACTGGGCTCTAGGATGAATGTCACAATTAGTTCCATGTGTGAGAAAGGGTGAGATATTATACATCTCTTCATTGTTCCTGCTACATTTCTTGTTCTTTTCATCGACACATAGTTTTAAATAGCACTTTTGTATCCCTGCTGTGGGACTCAGATTCCCAAGGATAAAGGAAGGTGCTAGAAACAAAATATGTAGATACACTGGGTCTATCAGGACCCTGGTATCAGGAAGTAATAAATAGCCTAAAATCAGAGGATTCATCTGAATATGGACACAGGAGACTTTAGGGGGAAAAAAGTTAACATGTAACTAACAAATACCATCTTTTCCTGTGGTAAGAATAGTCTGATTCAGTCAGGGTGAGAGAGATCCGGGGAGAAAAAAAAAAAGGAAAAAAAAATTAGCCAGTTAGAAGAACTTCTTCATATTACAGGGAAGTTGCAAGAGCCTTCTGTGTTAGCATGGACTCAATTTCAAGAGCAGCAATCAGGCAGCAATCATAATAGCTAATAATACTTTCAGCTATTGCCAGGCACCATGCTAACGCCTTTACATATACTATACATGATTTAACCTTCACAATAACCTCATGAAATAAGTATTATGAACTTCATCATACTGAGAGGGAAAAGGGACTTAATGAGTTTCAGTGTCTTGCTCACCAACAGGTATCAGAAGTACCAGAAATTAAACCCAGGCCTGTCTAAAACCAAAACCTCCCCCAAATAATATCCACAAAGAGATTTGAAACATCAATCTCTGTTCATCTGGAATCAGATATCCTAAGCACAAAATCCATTTTTGTGAGAAAAACCAAACTCTTAAAGGAGAAAGGTCTCACACAGTGCCCTCATCTGCTCAACCCTCTCACTGCCACCTGCCAGTCTCCATGGGCTAGGGCTTAGTTTGAGAGAAACGTAAGCAACCAAAATCTTATGCAGTGAAAACACGGATCAGTTCTGAACTGCCCATTATAAAATAGAAGTTTTATATTCATAACTAGTAAAATAATTTTTAAAATATTAATATTTTAAAATAATCTCTTCTTAATTTTCAGATGACTTACACTGTTAGTTTGAAAAATACATTAGACCCAGATTCTGGTCTCAGCTATGTCATGAAATACGTTTCCCTTAGGAAGAGTCACTTATTTTCCCTATAATTCAGTTTTCTTTACTGGGTACACCAGGTACTTACCAAGAGTATTCCAACATCTAAGATTCTAGTTAAGTCAAAGAAAAGAAAGTAGTTTTCTCCGAAATTATTTAAGTCATATGTTTTGCTTATCACAAATTGAGCAACAGGGTCTGGGAAGAAATGAGTTCTTAAATCTAGAAATTTCTCAAAGTACTCTTGAAAGATGATGCATAGTCAAAAAAATTTTAATGAGCCAAAATATAGTCTAAAGGTAACAGAGGCAATTGTTATTTAAAGACTAATGGCTTTCTCACCAGGAATAGCATGTTCATGAAGGCTGACTGTGGTAAAGTGAGTTTTCTAAGCTTGAGGCACCAGTATCTCAGGTGGTGACAGTCAACCTTGGAGGCCTCAAGGAGGCCACAGCATGCTAGCCAGGTGAGCTGTCTCAGAGTCACACTGGTGACTGCTTTGAGAGAAGGGCAGCATTTAGCTAACTAGCTTAACTGCAAGCAGGCAAGAGACTAAAGAAACTATTAGTACCATCCTGTCTCTGGATTTGACTATATCCCATGTCCTTCATTGAAAACTAAAGCTGTGGAAGATATACCAACATGCTCACCCCTCAGATGGTTCACTTAGACAGACTCAGTTGTCTTCTCTTCAGATCAACCTTATAAAAGTTTAACAAGAGATATGAACTGACATTTATGGAGCACATGTGAGGCCCACTGCACAGGTCATCTTATTTAAGTTTTACAAGTATACTCTAATCAGGCATATGGGTGTCCATAGGAAAGCTCTGGAAGACCAGGCCAAGCTCATAAGCCAGAAGGAATCTCTTAAATGCCAGCATCATGATTCTGACTGATTGCCAGGTTCTCAGTCCCTTATTTGAAAACATAAACCTAAACATACAACGATGAAGATAAGTACAACCCAACAATAGTTGTTACTTCTTTTTATACAGTGAGTTCCGGAGACAAAAGGATGCTGCCCTGTTAGGATAAGGATGTTGCATAAAGGAAATTCCCCTAGTTTTCTGTAATACACAGAGATCTTGGAGAAGTTACCCTGCTATCTGGTGACCCAGGAAATTGCTGAATACAAAAGCTGCTGGCAGCTGGTTTAACTTATGCAATGCATTTCTCGACATGGTTCTCAAACACTGTGGAAATGAGAATGCACGTAACAGACTTGCCTGACCTTCATATTTCCCTTCTCAGTTTTCCTCAGGAGCCTCTCCCAGTGGTCTGGCTAAATTCCAGAAGCAAACAGTATCCTCAAATGTTCCCATCTCTTTATTAACTTCTACAGCAATAACTTCAGATTCCTTGTCATGCCCCCATGTCATTAAAACCTGTCCATCAAGATAAACACTGGAGACACCCACATTTGCCCTGTGCCCATCAGAGGTTTTTGAACTAGGCCAGAAATTCAGCTCACATATTGTGATGATTTTTTCAACAGAAACTCTCCAAAGGGGAATTATATGTTTCTGGAAAAATTGTGAGCATTTCTCTGAACTGACTACGAAATGGCTCATTACCAAAAGCATGTGAGAGCAGAATAGAAGGGAAACTGATGAAAACCACTTTTAAGTGTCTCTGGAAAAAAACAAACAAACAAACAAAAAACCCTTGATCTTTATATGTCTCAAAGATGATGTACTTGGTCCTATCATGTGACCAGGGAAGAAACAAACAGCAGGAAAAGAAACCTGAGATCTCATCTTCTACATCAACATTCCACTTGAGTTCCTCTATTTTATGAACAATGAAGATATCCTAGAAGCTTCTCTTTTCTTTGCCTCCCAAATATGCCATCCTTTGATTCTCAAGCTACAATAAGATGGATGTAGAAGTGAAAACAAGACTCTCATCTACACATATTTGGACAAAAAGAAGAAGACCAAAAATGCCAGCCCTCATTTCTAGTCAACCAATAGAGAGGGGAAAGGAGCAGAGTGGAATATAGAAACGGAAGCTATTTTGAAGGTTTCCCATGGTTACAGCTGCTATGGAAATCATTTTCTTCTCTGGGGTTTTCAAAGATATCCAAGCCCAGCTTCAATCACGGTTTAAAGGAGGAGAACAAAGGTATAACACGGACGGAAATTACTTATTTTATTCAAAGTTTTAAAAGGTTCCAAATTGGGATGGTTGGAGGATGGGTACAGACACTAATGGCAGTGGTAACCTCAGAAGACTCCATATCAGATTTTGTCGTAGCAGGGGACAGAATCAATCCCTCATGGAGTGGAGAGAAACCTGTACTTTCTGGACCTAGACAGGGACAGATGGATCTTTTTAAAGCACAAATCAAATCATGTCACTCCCTTGTGTAAAAATGTTCAACAGCTTCCCACTGTTCTTAGGATAAAATCCTTAATCTCCATGGCAGTCTGGTCCAGGCATCCTGTTCAACCTCATCTCTTTCTCTATCTTGGTTCCTGCATAGCAGCCACCGTGGCTTTCAGCTCCTTAAACATGGCAAGAGGCTTCCTGCCTCAGGGCTTTTGTGCCTACTGTGGCCTCTGCCAGGAACACTCACGATCCACCCCCCGACCCCATCACCTGGTTACCTTTCAGTTCTCATGTTCAATGGCACTTTCTCTGGTCCCCCTGCCCCCACCGTCAGCTTGCTCAGCCCATCCTGTCCTTCCCTGTAGAGCACCTGTTGCAATTTATTAAATCTATAATTAGATGCTTCAAGAGCACAAAGAAGTGGAGTAGAAGCTTCATGAGGGTAGGGACTACATCTCTGCCTTCCCCTGCTGCACCCAGGGCTCGTTCAGTGCCTTGCACACAAATTCAGTAAATATTTAATGAATGAATGCTTTAAGAGAATGTCACAGGTAGATTCTACCTGTCTCTCCCTCCCCAATGTCAAGACATGGTATTTTTGTGAGCCCCAAACATCACATCTACGGCAGCTTTACAGGAGCCTCATAAATATGGACTAGTGCTACAGCTTAGGTAGGGCTTAGGTTTTAAAGTTAGCACACAACATCAGATCAAGTAGAGAGTGATCAACCAGGGACAATTTGC
The DNA here is from genome assembly GCF_030222135.1 of Aotus nancymaae. Classification (NCBI taxonomy): domain Eukaryota; kingdom Metazoa; phylum Chordata; class Mammalia; order Primates; family Aotidae; genus Aotus; species Aotus nancymaae. Next base: position 38,869,038 of record NW_026988482.1, read on the forward strand.
CCCCAAGGAACATGTGGCAACATCTGGAGATATTTTTGGTTGTCACAACCAGCATTTGGTGGATAGAGATCCAGGAAGCTGCTAAATGTTATACAATGCACAAGAGAGTTCCCACAGGAAGAATTATCTGACTCAAAGTGTCAATAGTACTGAGGTTCAGAAACTCTGGTGTAGAGTGAACCTTCCTCTTAACAATCCATTCCTGAAATGATTTTGTAAATATTCCTCATGATCCATTTATGCCATCTTGAAGAGTGATAACCACTTCTCCTTGTCTACCCCAGCTGATTTTTCTCTGATGTTGAAACAGATACTACTGCCTCAGTTGAAAACTAGAGAAAGTTGCTGGCTTGCACTAAAGAGCTATAGTTCATTAAAAAAATATGTATCTTCAAACACTAACATCTCACTCAGTATGGCAAGAAGCCCACACCACCAGAGGCATTAAAAAACTGAAACCAACTAGAACTTGGAGAGTCGTGTACTTTCTGTCCTGCTCACTGGGGATAGGCGCCTTGAGTAGAATGCCAGGCAAAAATGTCCATATGTATCTAAATTATTAAATCTCTCTCACTGTCCTTCCCACAAGGATGAGCTGATTCAATGGAAACTCTTCTGTCACAATCTTGCAAAAAGAGCCAGCTTTCTCTCCACTGGATTCCCTCTATCCACATCCCCTAAATGCTTCCCACTTTCATGTGGGTGAAAATTCCACTATTAGAGATGCACTCCTTTGGATCCACCATTTCTCATATAAAATGAGCCTGTTAAAATGCAAATTTTCTTAGGAAATATAAATCTGCAGTAATTTTTATTTTAAAAAGGGTGAGCGGTACCTTACCTTTAAGTAGAGAGGAGCTTCTTTTAATTTGAGCAATGAATTGGTATAAGAAAACTGGGCACCAAAAAATGAGGGAATTTATAGAAGGTGGGAGGTTGGGTTGGTATGTGGGGCACAAAAAGAAGTAAAGAGTATTGAAAATACTGTCACTAGCTGTGTGACACAAGGCAAGTGACTTAACCTCTCTGTGTCTCGGTTTCCCCACCTATAAAATGGATATAGCAGTGCCAGCCTCAGAAGGTTTTAGGTGAAGATCAAATGCAGTAATGCAGTAATACAGAACAGTTCTTGACCAATAGTATTCAATGAACAGTTTATAATGTTATTCAGGGCTGGCTATGATCCAGTTGAAAGAAGACTTCAAAATAAGGAAAAGAAAGCCATTCGAGGAATAAGACCTATACATTGTGCACACAGGTGGCATTCAATAAGTATGTGCTTAATGTGTCATTCATTCATTTATTCATTGCTTTGACCCAAATGCCTTAAACAGAACCCTAATTTTATACTCAGGATAGCAATAAATCTAGCTCAACTTCATTTCCTAATATCCCACACAGATGGTCATGTGACCACATTCTGGCCAGTGAGGTATATATAGAAGACATGGGTGGATCTCCGTGAAAGGAAGATGACTCAATTGAAACACTGCTTTCCCCTTTCCTTCCTTTCTTTCTGCCTCAAACACAGTATAGTGATTGCACAGGGTGGGGGGATGGGGGATGCACAGGAGGAAACCATCTTGTCCCCTTGAGAATGAGAGGACACACTGAGGATGGATGAACTGAGAGAGAGAAGCATGGGTTCCAGGGGAGGCATCAAGCTGGCATACAACTCCTGAATGCTCAACGGGCTGGGTGTGGTGGTTCACACCTGCAGTCCTAGCACTCTGGGAGGCTGAAGCTGGTGGATCACTTGAGCCCCGGAGTTCAAGACCAGCCTGGGCAATATTGTGAAATCTTGTCTCTAGAAAAAATACAAAAATTAGCCTGGTGTGGTGGCACATGCCTGTAGTCCCAGCTGCTAATACTTGGAAGGCTGAGGTGAGAGGATCACCTGAGACCAGGAAGTCGAGGCTGCAGTCACACCACTGCACCCAGCCTGAGTGACAGAGACCTTGTCTCGACACACACACACACACACACACACACACACACACAAATTTTCATTTCAGCTACCCTTCATTTTGAGGAGGTAGGGGTCTGTGCCACTTGTAGCCTGCAGCCAATAACTATACTCTTTTTACTTTACAGTATAGTCTACACCCTTTTCTGGTCATGTTTTTCTCATGACTTCAACTACCAATCCTCAATGTTGTCTTATTCTGGCTTTTGGTGTCAGAATACCTGAGGTGGTAACGATAAAGAACAGAAATTTCATTCCTTACAGTTCTGGAGGTTAGAAGTCTAAGATCAAGGCACTGGCGTGTGGTGAGGGAAAGACAGGGAGAAAGAGAGGGAGAGGGAACACACATGAGCAACAGGGGGCCCAACACGTCTCTCTATAAAAAATGCTCTCCCGCGAGATGGTGTTAATCCATTCACAGGGCAGAGCCCTCATGACCAAATCACCTCTCATTAGGTCCCACCTCCCAGCATCATTGCATTGGGGATTAAGTTTCCAACACAGGCTTTTTGGGGGGAACACATTCAAACCACCGCAACTACCCAAACACGAAGGACTCTAATACTTTTATCTCAGGTCCTAGCCATATTCTTTTTTTTTTTTTTTTGAGATGGAGTCTCATTCTGTTGACCAGGGTGGAATGCAGTGGCACTATCTCGGCTCACTACAACCTCCACCTCCCAAGTTCAAGCAATTCTCCTGTCTCAGTCTCCCAAGTAACTGGGACTACAGGCACCTGCCACCACACCCGGCTAGTTTTTTATATTTTTAGTAGACACAGAGTTTCACCATGTTGGCCAGGCTGGTCTCAAACTCCTGACCTCAGGTGATCCACCTACCTTGGCCTCCCAAAGTGCTGGGATTACAGGTGTGAGCCAGTGCACCTGGCCACCATATTTTTAAACTAATCTAAAATATGCCTCCAGAATATCTCAATCAGAATGTCTACAAGCCACTCAACCCCATCTTATTCAAACTAAACTTTTTCTCCCCTCTCCCTATCTGCTCTCCTCCTCTTCCTAGCTTTCCTGTTTCAGGTATTCAGCATCACTCAGCTTCCCAATTTAGAATCTTTTCCTCTCTTTCAATCCCTCAATCTTGAATCAGTCACTGAAATTTCAGGATTCTTATCCTGAAGCGGCTCACAGATTCAAGCCTCACACTGCCCCAGACTGGGCTATAAAAGGGGACAAGGGGTCAGGGGAAAGGGCAGATTCCAACAAAGGCCTTCACAATGCTGTATTTTCCAACAAGAGCTTCAGGATCATCATTTTCTGGAGCTGACATTGGTGCCTGAGGCATGACTTTCAATGAAGGGCAATACAACTGCCATGTTTCACAACATTCAGCCTTTACAGTCAAAGCAAAGTAGGTAATTAGTACAATTATCCAGTCCATTGAGTCTAATATATTTTTCTATTCTGAATTCCTTGGGTACTTGATGGTGGCCTTGAGGTGTGGCCTTGTATTTTGGGGAGTATTTTGGAGACACTTACATCTTCCCCTCCCCAACCAGAGGAACTCATTTAACTGGTAAATTAACACTATAATTTGAAAATATAGTTTTTCTTTTTCTCATTTCATACCTTTTTTCTTGAGACGGAATCTTACTCACTCTGTTGCTTAGGCATGATCTTGGCTCACTGCAACCTCCATCTCTTGAGTTCAAGCTATCCTCCCACCTTAGCTGCCCAAGTAGCTGGGATTATAGGCATGTGCCACCATGCCCAGCTAATTTTTGTATTTTTAGTAGAGACAGGGTTTTACCATATTGGCCAGGCAGGCCTTGAACTCCTGACTTCAAGTGATCCACCTGCCTTGGCCTCCCAAAGTGCTAGGATTACAGGCATGAGACACCGTACCCAGCCTTAATTCATACTTTATCCCACCAGGATGAAATAAAAATTCAAAAGGTTTGTCTAAGGTCCAGTTAGGTTAGCCATCAAGAGAACCACTAACAGCACAGTTTATCAGTCAATGAAGAGGGACTTTCCATGATGCAGATAATACTGCTCCTGCTGCCATCTTTCCGAAATACCAACTGGCTTCTGGTACTAGACTTGCATTTGGGAATAACATCAATCCATCTCAGCTAATTTCCTTGTGATAACTTCATGACTATTTATGTGAAACTTCAAAGGCTAAGAAATGCTAAATAAACATGGAGACAAGTTGCCGAAATGTTAAACATTGGCCCTGGCTGACCTCACAAGATTTTGCTTGGGGAATTCTTCTAAGTCCATGTAAATTATCACTGGAAACCAAATGTGATAACATCTTTTTTTAAAAAAAACAGTTTCATCCTAGGCCAGACTGAGGAAGCTTACAAACCAACACAAGATTATTTTTAGAATGTTGGCTACTGCAGAAAGAGAGAGAGAGAGAAGAAAAAAACAAGAATATGATTAGAAAATAGAAAAATAAAACTTAGATCACATTTTCCTCCAAAAACTGTATTGACTTTTTCTATTCTAGCTTGGGAGCTTTGGGAGTTATAAAAAAAATCTAATTAAAAATCACTGCTGCTATTTCAGTTTAAGTGAAAGTAATATGCCTTCAAATTTTTTAGATGAATACATTTCATTTTTCAGGACTAATCTTTCATAGTAGTTTAAATTGAATGTCTTACTGTTAGTTTTTCCTTTTCTATGTGGATGATGTTAAAATGGCTTTCTCAAATACCACTTTTTTTCTTTTAATTTTAAGTAGCTAGGACAGGTGTGAGCACCAGGACAAGAAAAAAGAAATCACAACCTTTAGGAAATGAAGTATGCAGGGCCCTTTTCACGGAACCCACACCTACTGTGGCGAAAAACAAAAGCTGAAAGTGAACTAACTGTTCAGTGAAAGGGTAGATGGATAAAAAGAGGTTCCATTCTTATCAGACATCATCATTAAAAAAAATTCCCTGTGCAATTAGACGTCTCAGGCCCAAGGAGTGGCCATTACCAAATAACATTAAAGACATACACTTAATAATGAGATTGAACAAAAAGCTCCGAGCCTACAAGCTTGACAACAAAAGTTAACGTTTATTAAATATCTCTATTTGTCAGGTGTCATAATGAGCATTTCTGGGAAAATTTAATATGTGCAAGATATTTTTCCAAGCTTAATAATGTGTATTATCTCATTTACTCCTTGCAAAACTCCATGAACCTCATAGCATTCCTCCCGCATTAGATCCCATAACAATGTTTTTGAGGAAGGTAACTGTCTTCATGTAGAGGAGAAGCAATAATGATCAGCAAAGTTAATTGACTTGTCCCAGCTTTTTAAGACCAGACAGACCTGGGTTTGAATGCAGGTTCTGTAACTCACCAGCAGCGTGAGTGAAGCCAATACCGAGACTCTGAGACTCAGTTTTACCCTCTGTAAAATGGCGACCTACCTTGTAAAGTTGTTGTTAGCACTTAAGGGAAGGCATATTAATAAACACCTACCACAGTAGCTGCCACACAGTAGGAGTCCAGCAAACATTTGTTCTCGTCCCTTTCTTCTATGTTTGGTTGTGTTTCTTTCTTCGCCTAATGGGGAAATGTTGGGCATACACTTGGCCAATTGTGAAAGAGCTATTCAACCCTTCTCATTGCTACAACTGTCCTAAAAGATTCAGAGAAATAGACACAAAACACTTGAGCGAGGAGGACAAGTCTCTGACCAGCAAAACACTTCTCTTTGTAAAAAGCAAAGTTTGATTTAAAAATAAAGACTACTCAATAGTGTGGTTGAGAAAAGCCAAAACCTGCCTGTAATCCCAGTACTTTGGGAGGTCAAGACAGGCAGATCACTTCAGCTGAGGAGTTCAAGACCAGTCTGGACAACATGGTGAAAACCCAAGTTTCATGACTCCGGCATAAAAAGACAGTCCCTGCTAAGTGGATTATGCCCGCCCAATCTATTCTTCTGAGTGTCTTCTGAAGTGTGGCACACATATCATTGAAGAGAGCACCATGCAGCAAGGCTGGTAATGTTTCTTAATCCAGGCCCTGAGTGTTCAATTGGGGGAAAAAATTTCATCTTGTACACTTATGACTTGTATACTTTTATCTATGCATGTTGTATTTCAGTGCAAAGTTTGTGAAAAGGATGTCCATGCTTGCACATCCCTTGGAAGAGTCTTTATTATATGCTGTTGGATCCAGTATCCTAATCAAATATTAATACCATGCCTTAAAGCCCCCAGTCTCAGCCCCTGCCTCTTCTGGGCTTCCGTTCCTTTAGGCCCTTTCTTAGAGCTTGTCCATAGGCTTCAACTCACCTCTCCCTCTTCCTATGACCCTTTACCTTGGCACCCCACCCGTTATAGACCCTGTATTGCTCAACTTCTGCCCCTACCCTCTCTAACTCTTCATCCAACTTGCCCTTCCCCAGCCTCAAACCCCACATCTCTGTGTAGTGTCAGACGCCCCAGGTCCTGCCAGCCCTCCTTGCTCCCACCACCTCTCTCACCACAGGCACTATACCCAGGCCCAGCCTTTCTAACTGGCTCAGGAATTTCTACTTCCTGCCCTTGGAATTCAACCTTTTCCTTGAAACCATGGTGCTTCCTATTCTTGTACTTGTCTTCTTTTTCCCTACTATTTTCCTACTATTAGGCACTAGTTTCCTATCTAAATTAAGCTCATCTTGATTTTTAAGAGCCAGTTTTAAAGAAAATGCTAAGTCAGGAATCACTAATTTTGATAGCCAATGCTTACTGAGTGCTTATTACGTGTCACACACTGCTCTCAACACGGTTCATGTATTGACTCACTCAGTCCTCCTAGCAACCCCCTAAGGAAGGTACTATTCCAAATCCCTGCTTTGTAGATAAGAAAACTGACAGTGAAGCCTGGTGAGGTGAAACAACTTTCCCAAAAACATCCAGGGGCTCAGGAGCAGATCTGGGCTAGAAATCTATGCAGTCTGAGCCCCAAGCCAGAGCTCTTAACAGAAGCATAACACAGAAGCTCCTCTCTGCAACAGGAAATGTCCTTAGACATGACAAGAGGAATGGAGAGGGCCATGAGTGACTAGGCTTGGGAAGAAACGTTCTAAGCAATATAGCCTGGGAGAAAAAGATGGAGATGCCAGGCCTGGTCTCTTTCCAAATGGTACATGGCAGTTTTTTCTTAATGAGGAAGGTGTTTGTGGAAGGTGCTGGTGATGTCCTGGTTTTGCCTTCTCCCCTCTTGGAACACTGATTAGGAGGAGGGTTGGCAAGACAATGCTCATTATGCAGTGAAGGGAAGAGGAAGGGCATCCTTAGGGCACGTGTGTGTGTATTACGTGGTTGTTAGTGAACAGGAGGAATGGGTTGGTTATTGGAAAAGGTGGAAACACACAAACGTCCTTTAAGAAGCTCCAACTCACCTCTGGACATTCTCATTTTCACTGTCCTCAAAGATTCGGAGAAACAGATGCTTCACAAAACACTTGTGTGAGGAGGACAAGTCTCTGGCCAGAAAAAGCCTTTTTCTTTTTGTAAAAAACAAAGTTTGATTTAAAAAATAAAGACTCCTCAATTGTGTGGTTGAGAAAAGCCAAAATCTGCCTGTAATCTCAGCACTTTGGGAGGTCAAGGCAGGCAGATCACTTCAGCTCAGGAGTTCAAGACCAGTCTGGACAACATGGTAAAACCCAATCTCCACTAAAAATACACAAATTAGCTAAGCATGGTAGTATGGGAGGCTGAGGTAGGAGAATCCATTGAGATGGGAAGGTTAAGGCTGCAGTGAGCCAAGATTGCACTGTTGCACTGTAGCCTGGATGACAGAGTGAGACCCTGTCTCAAATAATAATAATAAAGGAAAAGCCAAAACAATCCCAAATCATCCATTCAACTGTGTTCACAGACTTCCAAGGAGAGGTAACAAGAAAAATACCAGAGGCCCATCCTCCCACTCCCCCCTCCCACCCCTGAACTCCTCTCAGCGTTCATCTTTTCTGATCCTTAGATGCTTTTAGGCATCTGGTAAAGCCTGGGAATACCTTCTCAAAGTAAAATGAGTAAATAAAATATATCAGGTTATAAAGAAAACCAATTGCACTAAAACATGGTTATTCAATTCTTTTAAAAATGTGATGCAGCAGAAGTCCTGGCAGGAGCAATCAGGAAAGAGAAAGAAAGAAAGGCACCCAAACAGGAAAACAGGTCAAACTATCTCCCTTCACTGATGCCGATTCTGTATCTAGAAAATCATAAATACTCCACCCAAAGGCTCCTAGAACTGATAAATGATTTCTGTAAAGTTTCAGGATACAAAATCAAGGTACAAAAATCAGCAGCATTTCTATACCAATAATGTTTAAGCTGAGAGCCAAATCAAGAATGCAATCCTGAATCCCTGACCTGACCAACATGGTGAAACCCCATCTCTACTAAAAATACAAAAAAATCTGGCTGGGCATGGTGGTGTGCACCTGTAATTCCAGCTACTTGGGAGGCTGAGGCAGGAGAATCACCTGAACCCAGGAGGCAGAGGTTGTAGTAAGCTGAGACTGCATTATTGCACTCCAGCTTGGGCAACAAGAATAAAACTCCATCTCAAAAAAAAACACACACACACAAAAAGAATGTAATCCCATTTACAATAGAGACACACACACACACACACACACACACACACACACCCCTAGGAATACATCTAACCAAGCAGGTGAAAGATATTTACAAGGACAACTACAAAACACTGCTAAAAGAAGTTATGGATGACATAAACAAACAAAAAAACATTCTATACTCATGGATTAGAAGAATCATCATCTTTAAAATGGCCATACTGCCCAAAGTAATCTAGAGAATCAATGCTATTCTTACCAAACTATGAACGTCATTTTTCAAAGAATTAGAAAAAAATGTACACCATGGAATACCATGCGGCCATAAAAAATGATGAGTTTGTGTCCTTTGTAGGGACATGGATGAATCTGGAAACCATAATTCTCAGCAAACTGACCAAGAACAGAAAATGAAACAAGCATGTTCTCATTCACAGGTGGGTGTTGAACAATGAAAACACGTGGACACAGGGAGGGGAGTATCACACACTGGGGTCTGTTGGGGGGCGTTCAAGGGATGGACAGTGTGGGGGTGGGGAGGTCGGGGAGGGATAACACGGGGAGAAATGCCAGATGTAGTTGACGGGGGGGATGGAGGCAGCAAACCACATTGCCATGTGTGTACCTATGCAGACCACATTGCCATGTGTGTACCTATGCAAACCACATTGCCATGTGTGTACCTATGCAACAATCCTGCATGAACTACACATGTACCCCAGAACCTAAAGTACAATTTAAAAAAAAAGAAAGGAAAAAAACTATTCTAAAATTCACATGGAACCAAAAAAAGAGGTCGAATAGCCAAAGCAATCCTAAGCAAAAAGAACGAAGCAGGAGGCATCACATTACCCAGCTTCAAAGTATACTATAAAGGCTATAGTAACCCAAAGAGCATTGTACTAGTACAAAAATAGACACATAGACCAATGAGATAGAATAGAGAACCCAGAAATAAAGTCACACACCTACAGCCATCTGATCTTGGACAAAGTTGACAAAAAATAAGCAATTGGAGAAAGGAATCCCTATCAATAAATGGTGTTGGGATAGTTGGTTAGCCATATGCAGAAGAATAAAAATGGACCCATACCTTTCACCATATAGAAAAACTAACTCAAGATGGATTAAAACCTTAAATGTAAGATCTCAAACTATAATAATCCTAGAAGAAAACCAAGTAAACACCATCTGGACATCAGCCTTGGTAAAGAATTTATGACTATGTCCTCAAAAGCAATTGCAACAGAAACAAAATTTGATAAGTGGGACCTAATTAAAGAGCTTCTGCATGGCAAAACAAACTATCAAAGGGTAAACAGACAATCTACAGAATGGGAGAAAATATTTGCAAACCTTGCATCCAACAAAGGACTAATATTCAGCCTCTGTAAGATCTTAAACAATTCAACAAGCAAAAAACAAATAACCCCATTTAAAAAGTGGGCAAAAGACATGAACAGACACTTCTGTAAAGAAGACATATAAGTAGCCAACAAACATATGAAAAAATTCTCAACATCATCAATCATTAGAGAAATGCAAATCAAAAACACAATGAGATAGCATCTCACACAAGTCAGAATGGCTATTCTTAAAAAGTCAAAAAAAACAACACATGCTGGCAAGGCTGCAAAGAAAAGGGAACGCATATATACTGCTGGTCAGAATGTAAATTAGTTCAGCTATGTGGAAAGCAGTTTGCAGAATTCTCAAAGAAATTAAAAGAGAACTACCATTTGACCCATCAATTAAATGCCACAGAAAATAAATCGTTCTACCAAAAAGACACCTGCACCCACATGTTCAATGCAACACTATTCACAATAGCAAAGGCCGGGAATCAACCTAGGTGCCCATCAGTGGTGGATTGGATAAGGAAAATGTGGCACATATACACTATGGAATACTGCACAGCCATAAAAAAGAATAAAATCATTTCCTTTGCAGTAATGTAGTTGCAGCTGGAGGCCATTTTCCTAAGTGAATTAACACAGGAACAGAAAAGCAAATATTGCATGTTCTCATTTGTAAGTGGGAGCTAAATATTGAGTACTCATGGATGTAAATATGGGGGGATTAAAACTGAGCAATTGGTAGCAGCCTGTAGGTACAAATGACCTACTGGGATCAAAATAGACACGGGGAATACTGGAAGTGGGAAAAAGGTAAGACCTAAAAGACCACTTATTGGATATTATGCTCATTACCTGAGCGGACAGGATCATAAATGCCCCAAATATTAGCATCAGGCAATATAATCATGTAACAAACCAGCACATGCACCCTATGAATCTAAAATAAAAGTTGAAATTATATGTAAAAATGAGCATAGGATGTAGTAATATATGTCCTTATACATTAATATAAAGGGTAAATGCATATACATGCACACTATATAACTTGGTATATTGTATATCTGTTATATGTATTATAAAACATTATTATGTAACATATAACTCAGCACATATGGTAATAATATCTACTATGCTATATATCTATCATGTAACTTAGTATAAATGGTTACATTTATTAGCACATGATATACAAAGATCTACCCACAAGTCTAGTAACTACCATAATTTCCAAGTGGTAATGGGCATAAACAATATTTCAAGGTAACTGCCACAACGTTATGTGTTAGGAAAACATCCAGGGTTTTTGTTGGTGATGAGGCCACAGGTATTGCTGATGCAATTACTGTGATTTTTTGAGGGAAATGCTAAAGTTCAAACAGAGGTTAGTAGAAACAAAGATGTTTTTTCCCATCCCAGTTCAGGGGTACTCTGAGTTTTATCTGTAGACTCTCAGATTAAGAAACCCTGTTGTAGAAGGATGCCAAGAAAAGGTCAGGGCTGAAGTGGGAGGTGTGGCGGTTATGGGGGTAAGCAGCCTGAGAACAGATTTTTTGCTTCGTTGGGTCACTAATTACAAGGCAGCCTGCCCGTCCTTTCACACTAAGCTGACTTTTCACAAAAAGGCACTTCCTTCTAGCTACAGGCTTCAAGAGAACCCACCAGGTCAGCGGGCAAGCAGGGCCACAGAGAGCCCCCTGAAGCCTCTCTTCCCGCCAGCTTGCAGTCTGGTGGCTGATGCTGGGACAGCTCTACTCACCTTTTGCTACTTCTTGCTTCATTTTCAACACATCTTCAAAGTCATCTGTACCTACAGACTGCTACCAATTGCTCAGTTTTAATTCCCCCATTTTAAATTATAAGTGATTAAGAATGTAATAAAACAACAAAAATGACGTGTACAACTTTTTTAGAGTTGCCCCTTTACAAAGAGTGTAATTAAGAGAGGTTTAAGATATCTGAGTTATTCTCACAGTGAGAAGTAATGGGTCGAAAAAGCACTAGCAAAAAGTTCCAGGATCTGGGTTCTGGGCCCAGTTCCAAATAAATAACTCTGGTAAGTCAACTTTCTCATGTATAAAATAAGGATAAGTCAACCTTTACTCACTTATGTATTGAATAAGGATAACAGTTCTTTAAAGCGGAAAAAAAAGATTTGAGAACTTCTCATGTGCTAGATACTATGCCCAGTGTTTCACTTTCAGTATCACCATTTCCCCAAAAGAAACCTGTTAGATTTTGATACTCCCATTTTACAGATGAGAAAACTGAGGCACAGAGAAGCTATGTGACTTGCCCAAGTTTACAGAGCTAGTGAATGAGCAAACAGACTCCAACCTGAGCCTATTATATACCCTCTGTATGGCATCACTGCTGCTGGGATTTCATAGAAATACTGGGCACCAATCAATTTTCTTCCACATCAATTTGATAAAATTATATATGAGAAAATGCTTTGCTGGCTTTGAGAGACTATGTAATGTAACTATGTAATTGTTTATGCCTTGTCCATTTCATTCTTTACGACAGCAGTCTGGGTACCTCCTTGCCTCAATTCTTGGTACCTCAAACAGTGGTACGGCATCCCCATGCAGTCTGTCCAATAATGCAGCTGTACTGCCCAGCTTCAAACATGCTCTGCCCTCAGCCAATGTGTTCCCACCAAGGACTGAAAGAATCCACTTCCCACCAGCACAGGCAGGAAAACAAAAACACCCATAAGCAAATTTGGATGTCCACAATGGGAATATGGGCTCTTGAGTAAAATGTCCTCAGGCCTCCCATCTAGGCCCAAGTACTTTTTATGTTTTTCCACATTTTGATGCCTGGAATATAGGTTAATTCTATGCTCTGAAAGCATCCTCACTCACCTCCTTTCTTTGGAGACAATCAAATCTATAAGTCCTGCTTATTTATGCTCCATTTATTCATTCATTTTGTCTAAATATCACCTTTAGTACTTAGTATTGGAAGTGAATGTGTGATGTACTTTGCTCCATCAAAGTAGATTAGCATCTGCACACCTTCAAAGAAGCCTTCAGATATCAGCTCCATCATGAAACTGCCTTGAAGCCAGAGGCAAACATGGAGTGAGTTTCCTTTAACGTTCTCATGTCCTTCTTTCTTTTCACTGGACCGGGGGGACTTCAGGCTGGAAAGGACCTGACTCACAGCCACTTATACAGTTCACCAATTATGTCTTGAGTATCTATCAGGTGCCTGCTGCAGCTCTGGGCCCTGGGGGATACAACAGTGGGGATACAATACAAACAGACAGGGCTCTGCCCTCCTGGAGCTTAGAGTCTTGGGACAAGGAGGATATGGGTCAGAGAAATGTTCCAAGAAGGTGGCATTTAATCTGAAATCTGGAGGATGAGAGGATAAGCAGCCACTGCTGGGAAGAGATGGAGAAAGGACATTCCAGGCAGAGAAAACCATATGCACAAAGAATTGAAGGAAGATTTGACAAAATTAAGTGCAAGTGAGAATGAGAAGCAAAGAGAATCTTCCTTGCTGTTGGGACTATAAACTAACACAGCCCCTCTGGAAAACAATGAACCCTTATCTAGTAAAGTTACAGGTACATGCACCATAGCCTGGCAAATCCACTCCTAGGTACATGCTCCAGAAAAGCTCTTGCATGTAAGTCCCGAAAGAACACATGCAAAACCAAACAAAATACCGTTAGGGAGACATACTTTTGGCAAAGCTATTAAGCAAAGCAAGGACATGATACATTTGTAACTCAAGAGAGTGGCACACCTCCAGTGGAGGGTGGGGAGGTGGGAAGAGAATGGAACCAGAAAAGATAATAACAAGGTTATTTTTCCTAAAGCCAGGTGGTAGGCTCAGGGGTGTTCATTATATCACTATTGTTTATGCCTTATACATATTTTATCAACATTTTTGTATCTGTTCAATATTTCATAAGAACCACTTCTTTGTATCTGACTGCTTTGTGGGGAATGGATTCGAGGAAGAGAAAGGCAGAAGTGGAGAGAAATATTTAGGAGGTGAGGGCAGTTGTTCAGGAAGAAGTAATGGAGATCACAGCAGTGTTGTGGTGGGAGTGGAGAGAAATGGATGCTTCCAGGCACATTTATTCTGTGATTTCCCAACTGGGTTCAAGGTTTAATTTAAAGAAACATTTCTGGAGGATGTGATGGGAAAAGTGAGGGAGAAGGGTTTTATTTCCTAATCCACTTAAACCCATGACTTTTACAAACGTGTAAATCAAGACCCAGAGATGAGATGAAAAAATGAGGGGGCAGAACAGACCAGTACCGAAATCCTTAATACCCAGCCCTCTACCTCATTCCACTTGACCTTGTGGCAGAACACAAACTCACAGTCTGCTAACACCAAAATTCAGTAGCTGATTACATTATCAAGAGTTAAATGTTGACAGCATGTTGGTCACTATCTACGATAAGGATGTTAGGTCTTATTTCCACAGAGACTCTACCAGGATAAAATTATTTAATAGTTTCTATCTTAAGTACAAGGGGGTGAAATCCAATTTAGTGATTCTGCAAGAACGTGAAGTTGGCAAAAGAAAATAATGAATAAAAATGGTGTTCCAGTTATGTAAATTTTACTGCAATAAAAAAATACATTTTAAAATGACATTCCAAAAAGTTTGAAGTTAAGTGCTTAGCCATTCAAAATTATCCAGTCATGTACTGAAATCCAAATTGATAGGTCCATACATTTTTAAAAACCAATTTTTTCCCATTTAGCAATATTCACCTAATTAAAATGCATATACCCTTTGATTCCATAATTCTACTTCAACAGATTTATCCTACATATATTTTCACACATAGAGGCATGATGATGTACAGATAAGAATGTATACTGAAGCACCATTTGTAATCTCCAGTAACTTGAAACATCTTAAATGATCATCAGTGGAGAACTGGTAAAAATTAATTAAAGCTATAGAAAGGGATATTATATGGATGTTTTAAATTTTTTATTAAGAATACGTATGTTGGCCAGGTACAGTAGCTCACAACCATAATCCCAGTACTCTGGGAGGCAAAGGCAGGCGGATCACTTGAGGCTAGGCGTTCAAGACCAGCCTGGCTAACATGGTGAAATCGCGTCTCTACAAAAACTACAGAAATTAGCCGGGCATGGTGGTGCACGCCTGTAATCCCAGCTAGTCTGGAGGCTGAGACACGAGAATTGCTTGAAACCTGGAGGTGAATGTTGCAGTGAGCCAAGGTTGCACCTCTGCACTCCAACCTGGGCAACAGAGGGAGACTCTGTCTCAAAAAGAAAAAAAAAAAGTTCTGTACACTGATACTGAAATCTCTCCAAGATCTATTGTTAAAGATCAAAAAAAGGGGAAGTATCTGGGTATACCAACATTTGTGTTTAAAAAACCAAATATATGTATTAATATATATACACATACGTACATATTGATAC
Source organism: Aotus nancymaae (assembly GCF_030222135.1). Classification (NCBI taxonomy): domain Eukaryota; kingdom Metazoa; phylum Chordata; class Mammalia; order Primates; family Aotidae; genus Aotus; species Aotus nancymaae. The sequence continues at coordinate 38,884,338 of NW_026988482.1, forward strand.
TGGCATTAGTATTATATATATGTACATGTATATACACACACACTATATATGTATCAAGAAAGGCCATCTAACTTCAGATATATAAATTTACGATATCAATATTATAGTATTTTCATGGCATATGAGGCCATAGTAGGCAAAGAATACATTTTCTTGAATAAATCAATTCCCTCTAAACTCCTTATAAATTTCCCAATGTGTTCCCCTTAACTTGTGAAAACTTGACCCCAAAATGTCATCGAACTTTTCTCAGACATTTTTTTTTTTTTTTTTTTTTTTTTTTTTATGGGGAGGAGGAAAAAGGAAGAGAAAGAAAGAGAGAGAATGGGGAGGAGGAAAAAGGAAAAGAAAGAGGGAGAGAGAATGGGAGTATTGCTTTCTTGCCCAGGCTAGAATGCAATTTAGTAATGGGTATTGAAAACCTCTTTTATACTGATAATTATACTTAATGATGTAGTCAGGAAGGAATAAGGGAAGAAGATAACAAACAAACAGCCAACTAATATTTAATTTAAACCTATGAAATGCTATGCGATTACTGAGGAGTGATTTACTTCCAATTATATAGTCACCTTTGGAATAGGTGTGAGGTGGTAATGTATGTTTTGTGTATTTGAAGTGGAGAGTTCTATAAATGTTTATTAAGTTTACTTGTTCCTGGTCTGAGTTCAAATCCTGAATATCCTTGTTAATTTTCTATCTCGTTGATCTATAGAATCTTTAGCTATTCTTGTTACATTGATCCTTTTACCATTATGCAATGTCCTTCTTTGCCTCTTTTGATCTTTGTTGCTTTAAAGTCTACTTTATCAGAGGCGAGAATTGCATCTCCTGCTTTTTGTTTATTTGTTTATTTTTACTCTCTGGTTGGTAAATCTTCCTCCTTCTCTTTGAGTCTTTGTGTATCGCTGCATGTAAGATGGGTCTGGATGCAGCATACCGATGGGTTTTGGCTTTTTATTCAATTAAAATATATATAACTTTAATACTGGCGTTTGATGCTAGCTGGCTGTTTTGTCCATTAGTTGATGTAAATTTTTCACTGTATTAATGTTCTTTGCTTTTTGATATATTTTTGGAAAGGCTGATATTGGTTGTTCCTTTATATGTATAGTGCTTCTTTCAGAAGCTCTTGTAAAGCAGGCCTGGTGGTGGTGAACTCTCTAAGTGCTTGTTTGTTCGCAAAGGATTTAATTTTTCCTTCGCTCATAAAGCTTAGTTTGGCTGGATAGGAAATTCTGGGTTGAAAGTTCTTTTCTTTAAGGATGTTAAATATTGGTCCCCACTCTTTTCTGGCTTGTAGGGTTTCTGCTGAGAGATCTGCTGTAAGTCTGATAGATTTCCCTTTGTGGGTAACCTGACCTTTCTCTCTGGCTGCCCTGAGTATTTTCTCCTTCATTTCAACCCTAATAAATCTGGCAATTATGTGCCTTGGGGTTGGTCTTCTTGAAGAATATCTTTGTGGTGTTCTCTGTATTACCTGGAGTTGAATATTACCTTGCCTTGCCAGGTTGGGAAAGTTTTCCTGAATGATATCCTGAAGAGTATTTTCCAACTTGGATTCATTCTCTTCATCACATTCAGGTACACCTATCAAACGTAGATTAGGTCTTTTCACATAGTCCCATATTTCCTGGAGACTTTGCTCATTCCTTTTTATCCTTTTTTCTCCAATCTTGTCTTCTCGTTTCATTTCACTGAGCTGGTCCTCGACTTCTGATATCCTTTCTTCCACTTGATCAATTCGACTGTTTAAGCTTGTGCATGCTTCGCGAAGTTCTCGTGTGGTGCTTTTCAGCTCCATCAATTCACTTATATTCCTCTCTAAATTGTCCATTCTCGTTAGCATTTCGTCAAACCTTTTTTTAAGGTTCTTAGTTTCTTTGCATTGCGTTAGAACAAGTTCTTTTAATTCACAGAAGTTTCTCATCACCCACGTTTTGAAACCTGCTTCTGTTACTGGAACACACTCGTTCTCCATTAAGCCTTGTTCCGTTACTGATGAGGAATTGCGATCCCCTGTAGAGGGAGAGGCATTCTGATTTTCAGTATTCTCTGCCTTTTTAGGCTGCTTTCTTCCCTTGATTATATATTTATCCATCTGTCGTCTTTGTAATTACCAGCTTTCTAACTAGGTCTCTGAGCGGACGTCCAACTTTTTGATTCCCAGCGCCGAAAACTGAGCAATCCACTGCGCCGGCCAAGACAGCGGTGTTAAGATTGATGGTGCCTTTCTGCCCAGGAATCTCCGGACTCTGCACCAAGAACTGCCGCTTTAAGGCGCCAGCAAAACCGCCGCGCCGGCCACAAGAGTTGCCCTGGCGACCCGTGGGGCTCCTCCGCTGGGAATCTCCTGGTCCGTGAGCTACAAATATTCGTCTGAAAGTGTGGCGTCCTCTCGTTCTCTGCACTTTCACTGGGAGCTACGTGCCCGAGCTGCTAGTGATCAGCCATCTTGGATCTCTCCGAGACCCCAAAATGTCATCGAACTTTTCTCAGACATTTTTTTTTATTACCAATTTAACACTCTTCCGATAATCTGAGAAAGCTGTCAGTAATAACCATCAGAAAGATAATTCCAGCTTAAAGACTTTCACACAAAACTACCCAGGGACACAACCAACAAGACTGACTTTCTAGCAAGAAAATTTTTTGGACGGTGATTATTTAATTAAGAGGTTAAAAAGGCACATGGCGTTTTGTGTTTGCACAAAGACTATAAGGTTTCAGCCCTCACCCACACTCACATACAGTAGCACTGTGGCATACTTCTCCACATATGTAATGTGAACTTAATCTCTCTGCTTAGTCTGCTGGTAAAATGATAGGGGCTATCAAAGGGATTAATCATATTCCTTCATTCTATACCCTTTAATCCTAAAATAAGCAGTTCTAAATGCATTACAAAACAGCATATGTGCTTTCTCAGATGGTGAAGTCAGCTTTACATGATGGCATTCTCGAAATGTTCCAGGTTATTCCTCGATAGATAATGACACAAATTTACAAAGAAGTTAAGCAATAAAAAAATTCTTCCTTTTAATATCTATTATATCTAGTAACTTATGAGAAGTCCAAGTTTCAGATGAAGTCATTGTGCTTCAAAACAGTGTATTCTACAATAGCACACTTGCCCTTAGCAAGTGCTCTGAAAATGAGAAGAATGATTTGGGATTTTCAACCATTGGAAACATATTGTGTGTCCTATTGTTAGAAATGACTGTTCTAGCAAATCTTTTGAAGTAGTCAAAATTAATTCTTGACCCTTGGGCAGTACCTGGTATGACAGATCTTCTTATCTAATATAAGCAACATCTGTAGCCAGTTAATTTAAAAAATCCAGTTGGGATGAAATTCAGCTGTGAACAATTGAAAACCAAAAAGAATAGCAGCTAATACAAGATAGAAATGAATTTTCTTCCCATGTAAATATAGTCTGGAGTTATACAGTTCAAGGCTTCTACGGTACCTCTATCTATGGTCATCAGAAACCCAAGAACTGCCTATTTTGTTCTGCTTTCCTCAACACAGGGCTTCCAATGATCACATCCATATTCTTGTGGGCAGGAAGCAGGGAAAGAAAGGTACATGCTTTCCCTTGAAGAGCACTTCCCAGAAGTTGTACCTGCCACTCACATTTATATTCCTTTGGTTAGAACCTAGTCAAATGGCAAGCCCTAGGAGCAGCAAGAGCTGGGAAATATTGTCTTAATTCTCAGGTTATGTGCCAGACAATAATTTGAAAGTTACATTTCTAAGGAAGAAATAAACAATGGATGAGGCAACAACTAGCAGATGTGTCACATTTAGGACTTACAAAATATACACATGTTAAATCTTAAATGTCTTTCTTGAAATATATAACCATACATTCCTTTTATAGTAGGGAAGGGGCTTTTGCCCATGAGGTTACAGATTAGAGTACCTTACGTTTCATGCATGAAACACACATATAATGCATTCTTTCTAATATCCAAGTCTAAAAGATTTTTTAAGAGCAGCGCCAGAACTTAAAGGCACTGTTTTTTTTTTTTAATCTAGGTTCTTTTATAATTTCTGCCTCACCCCTAATCTTTTATAGTTGTTTTTCTCAAAACCTAATTCAACTGTTTGTTTAGCATGTATTTTTGAGACATTTCCAAGCATTCAGCTGAGTTTCCAGAGAAACAACAATTCTTTCTTTTCACATTCATATTTCATGGGTTTACAAAGGTAACTTATGTAATTACAGCAGCAGGTATAACAGCATACACAGATTTAAGAACAAACACAACTCACTCTTGGTAAATATACAACTCTACAACTCTAACTGCGTGTTTTACAAAGGGAATGGAGATTTCCTGGTTTCTCCAGCAAGGGGGTTAAGCAAAGAAGTTCTGTTCTCTTGAATTTCTTCTTGCCAAAGTCTTCTTGGTCACCTATCTCAACAATAAAGCCTAGCAATGCTACCACTATGTGCTAATGATGTGGGACCCCTTCCTAATTCTACAATCTAAGTCCCTCAATTTACAGATGAAGAAAACTGAGGTCTAGAGAAGTTAAGCAGGTTTCCACCACCACAGGCGTACTGTGCACTTCCCAAGGGATTTGCTGCTGGAAAGAGCTTCTAATGCATCTCCATGAATGGGAAGCTACCACTGGCATTTGGGACAGGACTACCTTTATTGTTGTGGCTCTCTCTCAGATTACAGAATGTTTGCTATCAATACCCAGCCCACTGAATGCCAGTAGCACCACTCTAAAGTAACATGAAAAACAGAAATGTACCACTAAGTGTCCGAATGCCCAGGTCTCTAGATATAGAAGTGATTTTTTTATGTTGTAGATGCTCTTGTTTTGTAGTTATTTTTGTCTTCTCTTGGGTTACACTCTCACAGCTGTCAATCTTGTTTACACCCAAGGGAAATTCCAAATCCTAAGGAAACTTAAGAGGTCTTTTAATCTTCTTGACAGAAGTGAAACAAGCTCAACCAAAACATGAGGGTATGCCTACTATTTCAATAATTTCTAGAAAAAGACCAGGTGAAGTAACTAAGGCCAGGTGAGGTGGCTCACACCTGTAATCCCAGCACTTTCGGTGGCTGAGGTGGGAGGATTGCTTGATCCCAGAAGTTCAAGACCAGCCTGGGCAACAGAGCAAGATCCCATCTTAAAAATAAAATAAATAATTTCTAGGGAAAGAGATGCTATCATCCACAGAACACAGAGTTCATCATTCTATACATATTATCTAATGGATATTTAGATTGGCCTCGTAAATAGAAACATTAGAAATGGTTACATCTTCATTAAAAACAACAAATGATAATTTCTCATACATCTGCCTGCTACGATACTTTCTCAATTTTCTAATAAGCTGTTCAATGTTTATTTTCATTTTTATTAGAGTTGTTTTTATATTTTTAAAATATTAGGTCTCTCCACATCATAGGTGTTCCAAATAAGTTTCTCAATATGTTTTTTTACTTTTGACAGTTTTCAAGTTATTCGCATTAAAATAGTTCGTCTTCCTTTATGACTTCCTGGTTTCATGTCATCCATTCATCTATTCATTCATTCAAAAAATTCAGGATTTTTGCTAAATAGCAGGTTTTCTAAGTGTTAGGGAATTGAATCAAAGAGACAAGGAACTAAACATGTTTATGAGATTTAAATTCTTGTGTCAGCTAGATTCATTGATTTTAAGGCAGAATGAAAAGCAATCCACCAAAAGTATAATATAATGTCAGGCAGTGATAAGTGTTATGAAAAAACAGAAAAGAGAGGAAGAGGAGAGGGAGTGAGTGATTAAAGCATTACTTTACAGGCCTGGGGGGGCAGTCAGGGAGCAAACTTTGTGGATATCTGTGGCAGGTGCCCATTAGAGCAAATGCCCTGAGATAGGGCTGTGCCTTCTGTCTGGGCCACAGCAAGGTGGCCAGTGTGGCCAGAGGGTAGGAATGTTAAAATGAAGAAAAAGTAAGAGAAAATATCTGAATTTCAACATGACTTTTACTTACTAAATTTGTAAAGGCATTCATCCATAATACAATTTCATTTTTTTATTTAAAAGTTTTTGATTCACCTCTTAATTACTTCAACCATTTATTGTACTTTTTTTCCAGGGCTTTATTTTTTTAATAGGTTCAGGAGGTATACATGCAGGTCTGTTACATGGATATATTGTACCATGGTGAGATTTGGGCTTCTAAGCTGCCATCACCTGAATTGTGAGCGTTATACTCAACAGGTATTTCTTCAACCCTCCCCTCCTCCAACCCTCCCAGTTTTAGGATCCCTTAGTGTTTATTATTATATTTCCATCTCCCCGGGGCTTTTAAACATCATCTTTCTCATCTACCATTGTCCCATAATGACTTGGATCTAGTTTTGAAGATGTTCTAGTCTGTCACAGGGATCTCTCCTGATGCAGTACCACACTATTTTGATTTCTGTAGGCTTACCCTGTATTTTACGATTAACTCTCATAACTCTTGAGTCATTTTCATATACCTTGGCTGGTTCTATTATATTTTCCATCTGATGAAAGATCCTAAAGATCATTTATTAAACTCCATGGTCTCTAAGTGATAGTGAAGAAGAGGAGTTGAAGAACATACTCAAGCTCAAGGCAAATAAACTCTCCTTCCAACCTAAACTCCTAGCCTTCAACACCTACCTATTGTTTAACTGTAATCTAAATGACTTTATAATAAGAAAGCTTGTGGATTGCTGAACTGAACAGTCTTTTAAGTCATTTAAACCATATATGTTTATCTGTTTATTTGGTCTCTCTGATGTGACTATTAAGTACTGGAGGGCGGGGCTCGGTTTTGGACCAGTGGTTCTCAATCTGTGGTCCTCCACCAGCAGCAACACCTGGGAACTTACAGAAATACAAATTCTAAGTCCCAACTAAGAATTAATAAATGGAAACTCTGACAATGGTGAGCAACCCTCCAGGTACTTCCAGTGTATATTAAAGTGTTAAAAACCACTGATTTAGTGTCCATGCCATCCCTCCAAAGCCAGGTGTATTACATGAGCTGGAAGTCTGTAGTCAGAGTCATAAGATCTAATGTTAGTTTCAACACCAACTAGCTGTGTGACCAAGGTAACACAGGGAAGTACAGGCATGCCACACTTTATCCCACTTTCCTTTACTACAGTTCGCAAATACTGCATTTTTTACAAATTGAAGATCTGTGGCAACCCTTTGTCAAGTAAGTCTGTCAATGACGTTTTTCTAACAGCATGTGTTCACTTCATGTCTGGGTCACATTTTGCTAATTCTTGAAATATTTCAGATTTTTTCATCAATATTATATCTGTTACGGTGATTTGTGACCATTAATCTTTGATGTTACTATTGTAATTGTTTGGGAGAGGCACAAACTCTGCCCATATAAGATGGCAAATATAACTGAAAAATGTGTGTGTTTCAACCACTCCACAGACCAGCCATTCTCCATCTCACTCCCTTCTCCTCAGGCCTCCCTATTCCCTAAGACACAACAAGATAAAAATTAGGCCAATTAAAAACCCTCCAATGGCCTCCATGTGTTCAATTGAAAGGAAGAGTTGTACTTCCCTTACTTTAAATCAAAAACTAGAAATGCTTAAGCTTAGTGAGAAAGGCATGTGAAAAGTTGAGACAGATCAAAAGCTAGGCCTCTTATTCCAAAAAGCCAAGTCGTGAATGCAAAGAAAAAGTTCTTAAAAGAAATGTAAAATGCTACTCCAGGGAACACACAAATGATGAGAAAGCAAAACAGCCTTATGGTTGATATAAAGAAAGTGTGAATGGTTTGGATAGAAGAGCAAACCAGCCACAACATTCCTTCAGACCAAAGCCTAATCCAGAACAAGGCCCCAACTCTCTTCAAATCTATGAAGGCTCGGAGAGGTGAAAAAGTTGCAGAAGAAAAGTTTGAAGGTAGCAGAGACTGGTTGACGGGGCTTACAGAAAGAAGCCATCTCTATAACATAAAGATGTAAGGTGAAGCAGCAAGTGCTGATGGAGAAGCTGCAGCAAGTTATCCGGAAGATCTAACTATAACCTTTGATGAAGTTGGCAACACCAAACAACAGATTTTCAATGTAGATGAAATGGCCTTCTATTGGAAGAAGATGCCATCTAAGACTTTCCTAACTATAGAGGGAAAATCAATGCCTGACTTCAAAGCTTCCAAGGACCAGCTAACTCTCTTGTTAGTGGCTAATGCAACTGATGACTTTAAGTTGAAGCCAGCTCTCACAGACCATTCCAAAAATCTTAGGGCTCTTAAGAATTCTATTCTGCCTGTGCTCTATGAATAGAACAAGAAAGCCTCAATGACAGCATATCTGTTTACAGCATGGTTGACTGAATATTTTAAGCCCACTGTTGAGACCCATTGCTCAGAAAAAAAGATTCCTTTCAAAATATTACTGCTTATTGACAATGCACCTGGTTATCCAAGAGCTCTGATGAAGATGTACAAGGTGATGAATGTTTTCATGCCTGTTAACACAGCACCCATTCTGCAGCCCATGGATCAAGGAGTGTTCAAGTCTATTATTTAAGAACTAGGCTGGGCATGATGGCTCTCACCTGCAATCCCAGCACTATGGGAGACCAAGAAGGGCAGATCAGGAGATTGGAGATCAAGACCATCCTGGCTAACATGGTGAAACCCTGTCCCTACTAAAAACACAAAAAATTAGCTGGGCATGGTGGCATGTACCTGTAGTCCCAGCTACTCAGGAGGCTGAGGCAGGAGAATCACTTTTACCTGGGAGGTGGAGGTTACAGTGAGCCAAGATGGCGCCACTGCACTCCAGCCTGGATGACAGCAGAGACTCCATCTCAAAAAAAAAAAAAACAAAAAACGAACTACATCTCTTAAGACTACAGCTACTATAGTGATTCTTCTGAAGGATCTGGGCAAGGTGAATCAAAAATCCTCTGGAAAAGATTCACCATTCTAGTCAACATTAAGAACATTTGTTATTCATGGGAGAAGGTCAAAATATAAACATTAAAAGGAATTTGGAAGAAGCTGAATCCAACCATGACTTTGAGAGTTTCAAGACTTCAGTGGAGGAAGGAACTGCAGATGTGGTAGAAATAGCAAGAGAAATAGAATTAGGAGGGGGGCCTAAAGATGTGAATGAATTGCCACAATCCTATGACCAAACTTGATGGATGAAGATTTGCTTATTATAGATAAGCAAAACAAAAGTGGTTTTTTGAGATGGAATCTACTCTTGTGAAGATGCCATGAACACTGTTGCACTGACAACAAGGGATTCAGAATACTATACAAACGTCATAGATAAAGCAGCAGGAGGGTTAGAGACGACTGATTCCAATTTGAAATAAATTCTACTGTGAGTAAAATGCTATCAAACTGCACTGCATGCTACAGAGAAAACTTTTGCAAAAGGAAAAGTCAGCTGATGTGGCAAACTTCATTGTTGTCTTATTTTCAGAAATTGCCACAGCTACCCCAAACTTCAGCAACTACCACCCAGATCAGCCAGCAGTCATCAACATCCAAGCAAGACCTTCCACTAGCAAAAAGATTACAATCTGCTGAAGGCACAAATGATTATTAACATTTTTAGCAATAAAATTTTGATTTTATTTTATTTGTTTCAGATAGGGTCTCACTTGGTCACCCAGGCTAGAGTGTAGTGTGCCATCTTGGCTCACCGCAATCTCCACCTAGGCTCAAGTGATTCTCCCATCTCAGCTTCCTGAGTAGCTGGGACTACAGGCGCATGCCATTGCTCCTGGCTAGTGGTTTTTTTTGTTTGTTTGTTTTTGTTTTGTATTTTTTTGTAGAGATGGGGTTTTGCCATGTTGCCCAGGCTGGTCTCAAACTCCTGAGCTCAAGTGATCCTCCTGCCTCAGCCTCCCAAAATGGTGGGATTACAGGCATGAAGCACTGCACCCAGCCATATTTTAAAATTAAGGTATGCATATTGTTTATTCAGATACAATGCTATTGCACTTAATAGACTACAATATACTGTAAACATAACTTTTATCCATACTGGAAAACCAAAATATGTGTATGATTCACTTTATTGCAATATTGCCTTTATTGCAGTGGTCTAAAACCAAACCCTCAATATCTCTGAGGTATGCCTGTCACTTAAACTTGCAGTATCCCTTCCTCATGAGGACAATGTGAATACTGGTGTCCATCTCATAAATGGTGTTAAAAATTACTTAGAATATAATATTCTTGGCACATTGTAAATGCTCACTTAATGATATCTAATATGATGACAATAAACTCATAATTTACTTTTATTTTGTTTTAGATAATTTACTCTGCTAAACCTAGATCCTTTCATATTGGATCTAAAAGAAATCAGGGAATGGGATGATACGATTAACATATTTTTTTCTGGTTGTGTTGACAGAGAAGTAAGCGGTGGAGACAAAATCTCTGGTAGGATTTTGTGGAGATGGGACCCATTTCTAAAATTGCTAAGAATTTCCTTTTCTAAGGATGTCTATTTTTTCCTTTGAAAATGAATTATATAACATAGACAATAATTAAAAGTCCCCAGGGCCAAAAGCTCTTCCCATAAATAACTGTCCACACACTATTAGTTCATTTCCTATACACTCCCCTGGCAAGGCCCAACAAAAGCTAAAAGAAGATGGATGGACTTTGTAGGGTGACCTGAGGGTCAACTGATTCAGGGAGCTGAACTCATCAATACAGGCAGCAAATTTCATCACAGAATTCCATCTACTATTAGTAGCATGTATTAGGTTGGTTAAAAAAAAAAAAAAGAAAAAAAAGTAGTTGTGGCTTTTGCCATTACTTTTACGCTTATTTTTTTTATTTATTTATTTATTTTTTTTGGTCTTTTTGTTTTTTTCCTTTTTGTGGAGAACGGGGTCTCACTATATTGCCCAGGCAGGTCTCGAACTCCTGGGTTCAAGCTATCCTCCCGCCTCTGCCTCCCTAAGAGCTGGGATTACAGGCGTGAGCCACAGCGCCCGGCCGCCATTACTTTTAATGGCAAAAACAACCATACTTTTGCACCAACCAATACAAATCTTTCCTGTTGCAAGCATCCAATTGTGCCTTAAAAAGTCAAGCATAATGTATTTCTCACAAAGCTGCCCCAAAGTCAAGACCCAGCCCTTCCTTGCCACTGTAATTCTACAAATAACACATTTAGAACACAAATAACTAACGCATGCGGGGCTCAAAACCTAGATGACAGGTTGATGGGTGCAACAAACCACCATGGCACATGTATACCTATGGAACAAACCTGCACATTCTGCACATGTATCCCAGAACTTATAATACATTTTTTAAAAAAGAACATAAAACTGCATATGCTTTATTACCATAACTATTATGGTGGATTAAATGGTGTTCTCTCAAAAGGTATGTCTACCTCTAAACGTAACTTTACTTGGAAAAAGAATCTTTGCAGATGTAATTAAGAATCTTAAGATGAGATCATCCTGGATTAAATCCAATGATAGGTCCTTGTAAAAGAAGGGAAAAGAAACGGAACACACAGGCAGAATGCCATGTGATGATGGAGGCAGAGATGGAAGTGACGCATCCACAAGCCAAGAACACCAAGGATTGCCAGCAGCCACTGGAGGCTCAGACAGAGGCTTAAAACAGTCTCCCTCAGAGCCTTCAGAGGAAACCAACCCTGACACCTTGATTTTGGACTTGTAACCTCCAGAAAAACTGACTAATCACAGACTAGTGCTAAATGTACTAGTGATTGGATTATAAAGTTGTGCTCCTTTTTTTCATAAATCACTTGACTTTGCTGCATTTTTTAAATTGTCCAAATTGTCAAACTGTGTATTTATCATCCAACAATTTGATCAAAATTAATTTAGAATAAGAAATAAACCTGCCTTAAAAATGTTATTATCAAGGAGACACTGAGGACTACTAGAGGGTGGAGGAGAAAAAGGAGGGCAAGGGCTGGAAAACTACCTATTGGGTACTATGCCCACTACCTGGATGATGGGATCATTTGTATCCCATTCAGCATCATGTAATATACCCATGTAACAAACCTACACATGTACCCCTTGAATCTAAAATGAAAGTTAAATTTTTGGGGGGAAAAAACCAAACTTCTAAATAAAGACCCAAAACACTTCTAATATTAAACATTGAAATAAAATGGAAGCTATGGGTACATTTAAGAAAGGCTAATTTAAAAACAAGATAATTAAAGAAAGACAATTATTTACCTAGTTTGTGGTAAGTCAGCTGAGTGATGGTGGTCATAATGGCGATGGATTAAATCAAGGAATAAATGTTTGCAAATCAAAGGTTGTAAAGAGCACCTCCTACCACCTCAAAGCTCAAAAACAATTAAAAAATACACAGTAGTCTAGCAGGAAAAAAAAAAAATGCCGTTAACACCAAAAATTTACAAAAAAAAAAAAAAAAAAATTCTTCCATCTCCCAGAACCCAGGAAAACATACGTATGTGTATGTGTCCTTCTCTGTGGCTACAAATATACCAAGCCCAAAAATGAAGAACACATTCCTCAGTTATCTATTGTCTCCAAAGTTTGGGCTTCATAAAGGTGAGAGGAGCTTGTCATTGTGATTTTCAAACAACTCACTAAGTTGCTGGAGGAGTTTCAAAGGCCCAGTCACCAAGGATGCAAATAACAGGGAGTACTCCTGGGTGCCTGACTGTGGAGCAAAAGACTTCGGGAAATTATATTATTGGGGTAATTTTATAGTGTTGTTGAAGAAAGCAAACACCTGCATTTTTTTAATAAGTCCCCTGGAGGCCTAATTCCTCAGCACTCAAAGTAGGAGAAGCCATTCTGGGTGTTATAGGTACATATAATGAGCCAGTTTTTAAGAATTGTGAAAGCAGTTTTTGCATCACCAAGTAGTTTACCAAACTTAAAATCAAATAATGCTCTCATTAAATGCCTTCCAACAGTCAAATGTGCTTGTGTCTGTCTTGCCAGTGTGACACCAAAGGTCACTACATATATTCAAAAGCCTAGGTCCAAAGACTGGATAACGACCATCTTGTTTTATTTCGATGCTTGTTGACTTATAGTTGGCTGCTGAAAGGATGTGCTGTACATTCCCTCCCTTGACTGATCCCTTTTGTAGAGTTTTCCCCCAGGAAACATTATGCAGATGGAATTTTTAAAGATGCCCTTCCCCCACACAAACTCTCCCAGACAGGCCAATTTACACCGAAGTTTTTAACAAGCTGAATGGAGCCCCATTTAATGTAGTCAGATCTGATTAGAAAACTGCAAGTGGCCTCCTATGGAACTGGAAGTCACATTGCATTCGATTCCATTTTTCTCATGGTGGCACCTTTCAGACACCTCAGTAAGTACAACCCCACAGTCTCTAATTTGAAGGAGTTTCCCTCTTAAGACTCTCACCCCAAATAAACCAACTAGTCCAGGGTTCTTCAGACATTTTGTTCTATTGTAGACACTAGTCAGATCTCATCCCCAGGACATAGAGAATATAAAACTGTTTTCCCCAAGGTACAGGTTTATATTTAGATCAGAAGAATCAAAATGCCAGAGCTAAACACTTTCTGGGTTCAAGAGCTTGTAATCTGGAGCCTCAAAGACCTGACTTCAAATCCTGATTCCATTACTTATTTATCAGTATGAACAAGTACATGCTACCTAACCTCCCTGCGTCCTCATATTTAAAAAGTGGAAGATAAAAGACATGCCTCAGGAAACTGTTTTGAGTATGGAATGAAGTGATTCATGAAAGAAGCCAAGCACAGAGCAGGCCCTCAATAATGTTTGCTCCTCCACAACTCCATTTCCCAGGAAGGGAGGGTGTGGCTGCAGAGATGACTTGCTTTGCACAGTTGCCCCTGCCAGGTAGTGGCTTTATACCACCCACCATTGATTTCATCCTTCCAGTCATGTACACTCACTCACTAGTTTCTTTCAAGTCAGTAGTCACAAAATCTGATGCCTGCAGTGGCCAACCAGTAATGTCAATGAGCAAGGCAGGCCAGGTATAAGACAATGGGGAATGGTGGAAACTGTGAAAAAGTTGAACACACGTTTCATCTTAAAGTAAAAGGAGAAATACTAGACTAGTGTTGCCAGACATTTTCATCTTTCCAGAGAAAGCCCAAATCTGAATTTTTACACAATATCTTAAATGTTGGCAATTAATTTAAAATTTAAATCCTGTGTAATGCTAACAAAATATACCTACAGGCTAGATCTAATCTCAGGAGTTTCCAGAGTGTGATCTCAGGTTCAAATTTTATATAAATATCCTTGTTTCTCATGCTTCAGAAGCGGGAGCTTCTACTTAAGGACTTGTGAGCATGTAAATGGAAATGTTTAATGTGGCACAACAGGAGCCAAAAATAATCATACTTATTAAGCAGGCTGGGGGAAACTGATTAAGTATTGCCTTGATGATGTGTGGTTTTCATCATGGACATGAATTTTCTTTGTTCAGTTGGTGGGACACAGGATCTAAGAAAGGCTCCCTATTATGTACTGACCCCAGGGGCAGAGTTTGAAATTATCTTTCTGTTATAGTTTGCAAACTGTTTTTATAAATATCATATGCATAATTCACTTAGGCAAAACGATTGTGAGGGGGCAGGGTCCAATTCTATTAAACTCCATTTTAACACAAAGTGAGTGTATAATATGCAATATGAATCTACTATTCCATCAGAAGTCTCATCCCTTTGGAACCTAAAATCCTACATAAGGGGGCCCTCCATTCTATTTATTCTAAGCTTAGTCCATGAGACAAGAATCATCACTCCTGTTCACAAAATGAAAGGTTTTTACTCATGGTGGGTGATATGGTTTGTCTGTGTTCCCACCCAAATCTCATCCTGAATTCCCACATGTTGTGAGAGGGACCCAGTGGCAGGTAATTGAATCATAGTGGAAGGACTTTCCTGTGCTGTTCTGTTGATAATGAATAAGCTTGATGAGATCTGATGGATTAAAAAGAGAAGTTTCCCTGCACAAGCTCTCTTCTCTTGTCTGCTGCCATGTGAGATGTGCCTTTTACCATCTGCCATGATTGTGAGGCTTCCCCAGCCACATGGAACTGTAAGATCATTAGACCTTTTTCTTTTGTAAATTGTCCAGTCTCAGCCAGGCACAGTGGCTCACATCTATAATCCCAGCACTTTGATAGGCCAAGGTGGGTGGATCACTTGAGAAGGAGTTTGAGACCAGCCTGGCCAACATGGTGAAACCCATCTCCACTAAAAATACAAAAATTAGCTGGGCGTGGTGGCATGCACCTGTAATCCCAGCTACTCAGGAGGCTGAGGCAGGAGAATCGCTTGAACCCAGGAGACAGAGGCTGCAGTGAGCTGAGATCATGCTACTGTACTCCAGTCTGGATGATAGAGCAAGACTCAGTCTCAAAAAAAAAAAAAGAAAACAAAGCCCAGTCTCAGGTATGTCTGTATTAGCAGTGTGAAAACAAACTAATACAGTAGACTTTGGAACTGCATAACAGGCAAAGGTTGTAACAGTTTGGAGGAAGACAGGAAAATGTGGGAAAATTTGGAATTTCCTAGCGACTTAATGAATGGCTTTGCCCAAAATGATGACAGTAATACGGACAGTAAGGTCCAGGCTGAGGTGGTCTCAGATGTAAATGAGGAACTTGCTGGGAACTGGAGCAAAGGTGACCCTTGTTATGTTTTAGCAAAGAGATGCATCATTTTGCCTCTGTCCTAGAGATATGTAAAACTTTGAACTTGAGAGAGATGATTTAAGGTATCTGGTAGAAGAAATTTCTAAGCAGCAAGGCATTCAAGAGGCAACTTGGGTGCTATTAAAGGCATTCAGTTTTAAAAGGGAAACAGCATAAAAGGAAAATTTGCAGCCTGACAATGCAATAGAAAATAAAATCTCATTTTCCAAGGAGAAATTCAAGCAGTCTGTAGAAATTTGCATAGTTAACAAGGAGCTGAATGTTAATCACCAGTACAAAGGGGAAAGTGTCTCCAGGGCATGTTAGAGACCTTTGCAGCAGCCCCTCCCATTACAGGTCTGGAGGTTTTGGAGGAAAAAATGGGTTTGTGGGCTGGGACCAGAGTTCCTGTACTGTGTGCAGTCTAGAGACTTGGTGCCCTGAGTCCCTAGCCATGACTAAAAGGGGCTAAGGTACAGCTTGGCTGTGGCTTCAGAGGGTGGAAGCCCTAAGCCTTGGCAGCTTCCACGTGGTATTGAGCCTGTGGGTACACAGAAGTCAAAATTGAGGTTTGGGAACCTCCATCTAGATTTCCGAGGATGTAATGGAAAGGCCTGGATGCCCAGGCAGAAGTTTGCTGCAGGGGCAGGACTCTAATGGAGAACCCCTGCTGGGGCAGTGCAGAAGGGAAATGTGGGGTTGGAACCCCCACACAGAGTCCCTACTGGGGCACTGCCTAGTGGAAATGTGAGAAAAGAGCCACCGTGCTCCAGACCCCAGAATGGTAGATCCACTGATAGCTTGCACCATGTGCCTGGAAAAGATGCAGACACTCAACACGAGTCTGTGCAAACAGCCAGGGGTGGGGCTGTACCCTGTAAAGGTACAAGAGCAGAGCTGCCCAAGGCCATGAGAGCCTACCTCTTGCATCAGCTTGACCCAGATGTGATACATGGAATCAAAGGAGATTATTTGGGAGCTTTAAAGTTTTACTGCCCCCCAAGGATTTCAGACTTGCATGGGGCCTGTAGCCCCTTCTTTTTGACCAATGTCTCCTACTGGGAATGGGTGTATTTACCCAACGCCTGTACTCCCATTGTATCTAGGAAGTAAATAACCTGCTTTTGATTTTACGGGTTCATAGGCAGAAGGGACTTGCCTTGTCTCGGATGAGACTTTGGACTGTTTTGAGTTATTGCTGAAATGAGTTAAGACTTTGGAGAACTGTTGGGAAGGCATGATTGGTTTTGAAATGTGAGGGCATGAGATTTGAGAGGGGCCATGTGGGGGAATGATATGGTTTGGCTGTGTCCCTACCCAAATCTCATCTTGACTTCCCATGTGTTGTAGAAGGGACCCAGTGAGAGGTAACTGAATCATGGTGGCAGATCTTTTCCATGCTGTTCTCATATTAGTGAATAACTCTCACAAGATCTGAGGGTTTAAAAATGGAAGTTTCCCTGCACAAGCTCTCTTCTCTTGTCTCCTCCCATGTGACATGTGACTTTCACCTTCCACCATGATTGTGAGGCTTCCCCAGCCACACAGAACTGTAGGGCCATTAAACCTCTTTCTTTTGTTAATTGCCTAGTCTGAGGTATGTCTTTATCAGCAGCATAAAAATGGACTAGTACAGTGGGGAAGTAACTTCTTATCTCTTATATAACCTACATCTTCCAGAGCCTTGAACCCAGATATTCTTCCTCCTCATGCACCCTGTCTTCATTAAACCCCCAGGTTACAGACTATGAACAGTGGGAGGCACATTATGTGCATTACCCCCACCACAAACTCACCAGACAAGTAACGGTATCCCATTTTTCTGATGAGAAAAATCAAGGCTCAAAAACATTAAGTCTCTTGCTCAAGGCCATTCACTTAGTAAGAGACAAAGCCAAATCTACAATTCCAACAATGTCTTCAAAGCCAGTCCCTTTAACCACTCAGATATAATCCTTTCATATAACCCCTTACAAGCTTCACAGGAGTTTAAGTGACACTGGCTAGAAATACACATTTCCCCCTGAGATTGTTCCCCATGACCCTCCTATACACAGGCAGGTTCAATCCCTTTGATCTCAAAAACTCAAGATCTGGAAGTCATTCCCATTAGGGAGTGCTTCCTCTCTCCACAGGGAAATCCCTCTGGGGTACTTATTAATCACAGGGTTAAAGGATAACCTTTGAGTTTTTTGAACCAAGACACCACAAAATAACAAATTTATTAGGTTCTCCCTCATCCTAACAACCTTAAACTACACAGGCATTAGGAGGAATGACAACCTTTCAACAGAATGTAGGTATTACTTTCATGGTTAAAAACAAAATTTATTTTGAACAAAAGATGACTGACATCAGTGCTCTGTGTTTTCTCAGTAGTCATCAAGCACAAATTGTCACTCGGGGTGATTAAACAAGGATTAATTACCAGGTTGCTATACAAGCTGAGATGTTTCAAAGTTTCAGCCCAAAGAGCACATAAATGTACTCACATTTTTAAAAGAATGGGGGTGGCAATTGGCACCATCTTTTCAGGGGACAGTTTGGCAAGAGTTCTTAAAATTTGAAATGTTAACCTCCTCTCACCTAGCAATTCCAATTATACCACAGAAACATAAAATTGAGTAAAAACACACAGGCATGTTTGTAGCATGAGATAAGCTATTGTTACATGGTATTTAATTAGGAACAATGGAAAGCAACCAAAGTGGCCATGAAGAGAGCAAATTTGACTCATTGATAATCCAAACAATGGATTCTGAAAACTAATAAACATATTAGATGTTTTTGGCTTTTATATACTGACACGGAAAGATGTCCAGACAGTATTTCTAAGTATGAAGAAAGTAAGCTATAAAAGACAATATGTAGAATGTGTATTTTCTGTTAAGGTAATATTAATAATCTGAATGAACCTAAGGAAATAAATACCAGATCATAAACAACATACATGTTTAGCTTAGAGGTAAGCAAACTGATTCTGTATAGGGCCAGAGAGTAAACACTTTCAGTTTCACAGGCCATAAGGGCTGTCTCAACTACTCTGCTACTGCAAAAGCAGCCTCAGATGTTACTAAATGAAAAGGCATGGCTGTGTTCCAATGAAACTTTATTTATGGACCCTGAAATTGAAATTTTGTATAATTTTTACATGCCACAAAATGTTATTCTTATTTTGATGTTTTTCAACGATTTAAAAATGTAAAAACCATTCTTAGATAGTAGGCCATATGAAACAGGTAGCAGGCTAATTTTGTCCCACAGGCTGCAGTTCGCCAACCCCTGATCTAGAAGGTATGATTAAGAAGTGATTTCCCCTCCGTGATGTGTATTTTTTACTTGTGTACATGTGTGAGATATTTTAATGTCTTTTAAAATAGTTATATCTATTTCCAAAAACAGATAATAATACAAATATATCGGCATAAATTGATATATTTGCTGGAAAGAAAAACCCTGTAAGGTATTTCAACTTCCATCAGGTGTATTATTAAATACCAGTGACACAAAGTGAGCCAACCTGCAACCTTCTTATCAGCTAAGTAGCTTTCCCTGCCTTGGTGTTAGGCATAACTCAATCTATGCTTCCCCACTCCCCCCACATACCTCTCCTTGCTTTCCCATTTCTTGGCACAACAGTGACTGAAGGAAGTGTTTTCCCTCTCCAAGCAAAATAATCAGTGGGAACCTATTTCTTAGCCAAATTACAATCCATTAATGGAAACCAGGCCGGCATCACCCCGAATTGCTGCCTCAGTCATCAATCAACACAATTGCCCAGGCAACTAAGGAGAGATGCTTTTCAAGGCACAGTCTTGGCTGGCCCAGCGAGCGCTGCCTCTGGAGCAACTGCATCCAGGCCAAAGCATCCTGGCTGAAAAGGCAGCCGTTGTCTGGAGACAAACAGCTCTGCATAATTATAATGGTCTCACAACACTCCCCCTGCACTGGGCATTCCATGTCAGTTGCCCATGAAAGTGGGACTCCAGGAGGCTTGTTAGGAAAACTCGTCTTTTAATGCTCAAGTCGAATCTACATTTATCAGCAAAGCTGAAACGTTAAAGGGATTACAAGGGGCTTAGAATCCACTGGAGGTTCATTGATCTTGTCTTGCAAGCCTCATCTCCACATGCTCTTTAGAAAATGCTTTGGTCTGTTCCCTAGTTCTTTGGTTGCCTTTGATTTTACCATGATTCTCATCTAGGTTGGAAGGGATGTTTCCCCTAGCCCTGATTCCAAAAGATTCTCAGATTCCTTTATTCTAAATTAAGAGATGCTCTGTGCATGTTCCCCTCGATAGTGATATAGATGAGGGGTCAGCAAATATTTTCTGTGGAGATCCAGATACTAAATATTTTAGGTTTTCTGGGCCATACAAGCTCAGCTGCAGCTACTCAAGTCTGCTGTGGTAGCACAAAAACCTGCTCATTCGGGATTTGTAAGTTCCAATCACTTCCAGTCCCTGACAGGTAACCTAAATATTTGAACCATAGATAAGATGTAAGTAAATGAGTATGACTTTGTTCAGATGACACATTTTTCTGGGTACCAAAATTTGAATTTCATGTAATTTTTATATTTCATGAAATATATTCTTTTGATTTTTTCCCCCAACCATCTAAAAAGTAATCATGAGCCATACAAAACAGGTAAAGGGTCACAGTTGGCCAGCAGACTCTATTTTTACTAACTCCAATCTAGACCTTTGCTATTCAAAGTGTGGTCCCTCAACCAGCTTCACGGCATCATCTTAAAGCTTAGTAGAAATGTAAAATCGTGGGCCCCACCTGAAACCTATAGAATCAGAATCTGAATTTTGAACAAGAGCTTCCAGTAATTCGTATGCAAGTTTGAAAAGTCCTGGCCCAGAACACAGCCTTTTGAAGTCAGATGGGGCAAAATACCATTAAGCAGTTGGCTGTGTAACCACAGGCAAATTATTTAACTTCTCTAAGACTCAGTTTCCTTACCTATTATAAGGAATGTAAATAACTGCACTACCTTCTAGGGCTGTCATGAATGATAAGGTAAAAAAGATGTAAAACACTTTCCTGGCATTGTCACACTTTAAAATGGCAGCAGATAGAGAAGCTTACTTTCCTTTTGGGGAGATGAGATTGCTCATTCAGGATTTGCAAGCTTCAATCACTTCTAGTCCCTGACAGGTAACCTAAATATTTGAAGAGTTCCCTGAACTCAACTAGATTGTTGGAGATAGTGAACTGAGGTCACACCCATCTAAGGGGCAACTACTCAGCTTCTGCCGGTTACTGTCGGAAATGCAGAAAAGCAGCCCTGATGTTACTTGATCTTTGGATTTTTCAACAGAAGCTGGAAACCTGGGATTTAATGTTAGAAAAAGCCTCCTTATTTAATATGTTGTATGGATCAAACAAAACGTATCTGCAAGCTGGATTTGACTCAAGGGCTTCCAGTTTGTGAGTGCTACCTTAGAACAAGTAACAAGAGGCAGTGAATCACAAGAATATGAGTCAAATTTGGTTTTGGAGCCAAATCCCAGCAGCATTCTCCCTAGCCAGGTGACCTTGGGTTAAGTTACTTAACAATCCTCAGCCTCAGTTTTCTCACCAGGAAAATAATCACATCTACTTTATAGGGCTTAGCAAGGATTAAATTAAAATGTATGTAAAACACAGAAGCATGATCCCGGACAAAGCAAGCACTCGTTCTTTTGCTGATGCGGTTTTCGTATTACTGTAATTATTACTATTATTATTCATCTGTTCTTGGCATGTAGATAAGCAAATCTTCACAGTAAAAATGGCTATTTTTCTCTCCCTGTTCAAACTGGTTGCAAACAAGCAAGGCCAATTAACCCCTACACAGAAAGCTATCTTGTAACAGGGTAAGCTAAGTGCTTAGTTATTAATGATTTTGTTCTGGCTGCAGTCCATGAAGATGCCCTCATCTTCCTTAATGAAAATTCCCTTGGCAGCCCAGCCCTGCAGAGTCTCCCCTAGGCCACACTGAGGTGATGTTTCTTCCAGGATAGGTCACCTGCAGGGAGCACCATGAAGTGGCCACCTTTGCTCCCCAGCTGCCTTACAGCAGGTGGACGAGAGAGGCCCTGCTGACAATTGCGAGACCCTTGTACTCTAAGACCCATAAATCCCTGTTTCTTGGAGGTTTTTGTTTTCCTGTTGTTTTTTTCTTAGAAATTCTTAAACAAAAGCCCCACATTTGCTACCTCAAGGTGTGGGTGACAACAAAAATGGAAAGAGTGTATGATCACTCAGGAAAATCCCCATAAAATATGCAAGACTTCAACAGGACCCTGGCCATCTTTCCTGACACAGAGGAAGACTCAATGTAGGAAAAGCAATTTGCCATACACAGTGCTGGGTGTTTTAACTCAGTGCTTCACAATCTTTAATGCATACAAGCAGCAGCCAGGGATCTTGTTCGAGCTCAGGTTTGGATTGAGGAGATCTGGGGCAGGGCCAGAGACTTTGCATTTCTAACAATCTCCCACGAGATGGTGATGTTGCTGGTACCTGCACCAGGTGCGAATGAGCACCATCCTCTTCCCTTGCTTCATTTAGGTCTCTGCTCAGATGTCTCTACTCAGAGAATCCTTTCCTAACTACCTTATCTAAAATGCGATGATTAGTGGAATAAGGGCAAGAATCTTGTTTTGTTCTTTGCTGTGTCACCAGAGCACCTGGCGCAGAGCAAGCCCTCAAATATTTGTTCAGTAGAGACCTGCCAATTTGACAGGGGAGGAAAATGAAACTGGGGGAACCTAAGTCATTTGCTCAAGGTCGCACAGCTTGCTAAAGCCATTGCAAATGCCAGCCCTGCCCTGTCTGGACTTCAAAGTCCCACCATGTCAGAGGGAAGCAAAGTTTGTTTACTTCCTCCCTAGAACTTTAGTGCCGTCATGCCGGGAGGCAGTAACACAATTCTATCCTGTTTTTAAGAGATGCCTGCTGTGTGGACATAGTACTGGAAGGGGACCAGGGTGGAAGCAAAGGGACCAATGAAGAGGACGATGCAGTGAACAAAGGCAACAAGTGATCATCTTAGGGTTCCTTGGTATTTGGGGTAAGGAGAGTTCCTTCTCCCTGGGTCAGACCAAAAGCAGCATTCGGCCTCTGTGCCAGGCCAGACTTTTCTTCCTACCCTGGCCCAACTCTCTCTTCCAGGGGCTCATGCTTGCCCCAGTGAGAGGTGTGTAAAGTGGATTTCAAACTGCCAAAAAGAAGACCGCGTTGTGTAACCCAGAAATAGTTATCTCTCTTCTCCAAAAGGTCACCCAAAAATATGCCCATGGGGAAAAGGAGAGGGTAAGAGCAAGGAGCTGGTGGTGCCTTTCCAACAATGTGTGGAAGTACCATAAAAACCCTATTCATGGAGCCAAGGTGAAGTCTTTCTGTTGGGGTTAGGGAAATTGCTTCAGTATGAAAATCTGTCAAAGCCTGTGGAAAGGGTCTCTTTCCAAAAGACTTAGTAGAATAGTTCAATGATGGGCTGAAAATAAAACACCTGTTTTCCCTTTGCAAAATCAGCTAGATTAAAACAGCTTAAAATTCTTCAAAAAGCTGTGATCATGAAGGTCTAGAGTGGCCCTGGACCCCTAGCATCCTCAGATGCACTAATTATATATCTCCTCCCAAGCAGTGGTTGAGGGGAAGCTAAAAATCATTAATAAGATTAGCAAATATGTATGATATACCTGGGACTGGATGAAGCATGTGTTTTCAAGATATAATTTAATCCCCACAATCATGTTCTGCATTAAGTGTCCTTATTATGCCCACTTACCAGTAGAGAAACTGGGAACTAGGGAGAGTCAGTGACAGGTGACAGGGATCACACAGTGGAGGAGAGGAGTCAGGCTACACACCCACCCTGCGCCACTGCCCCACAAAGCCCCTGTTCAGAAGTTGACACAAGGGCTACAGAGTAGGGGAGGAAAGGAAAGTTGGAAATCACTTTGCTGTTCATTACTCTGCCTCTCCCACCCCCATTAGAGCACAAGATGCATCAAAAAGGAAAAGCTCGGTAGTTTTGTCGTTCTGGATTTGGTTTACAAAATCAGGCTTCTACACCTATTCTCATGTTTTCATCCATGTTCATATTTGGGACGCTCAAGGGGCTGGCCTATACCTGGGCTATCACATCGGTACCACCGATTAATGCCTACGTCTGCCAATTACATATTTATAAGGTCGCCTGCCTTGACTCTGACACAGAAGTTATTAAATGCTCAGGAGCTGTAAGGGTTGCACGTAGTGCCCTGAAACAAAGGCAAAGAGGCTGCCAGGCCCATCTGAAGCAGGAACAAAAGCATTTAATTTCTGAAGGGGTGGATTGGGAGTTTTCTTATAACTAGGTGCCCAGCACACATTACAAATGGGGGAAATTACAGATGCACTAATGGGGGTAGGGGGATCAAAGCAGGCTTTTCTGCCTAGTATCCAGAAACAGCCCTCTTCAAAAGCGGCTTGGGTGGTGGAGAGAGGGGGAAAGATGCACTAATCCAAGAGAGAACGTGTTATGATATTGCACAACTCTATCCTGTCACCAGTTTTTTTTCTTCTTATAAAGATGCCAGGGAGGATTCATCTCTTGCTTGAAATCAGCAAACTGACAGCTTGTAAGCCTGCACCCCAACTTTTCCCAACCAGAGCCCCAGCAGACAGATGCATTGGGAGGGCACCCAGATCCCTTGTCTCCCAAACATAATCATTCCAATCCAAGCTGGGGCTGCCTGGAAGTCAACATTCAAGGCACATTTAATAAGAAACATCTGGCCACCGAAGAGGGCTGACACGACGCAGGCGGGCAGCGATGGATTTGTGGTTGGGACCCAGAGTTACAGGCGCTGAATTAAAAACACAATTGGAAAACGCCAGCTAGTCCAGGGGATCCTACACACACAGCACTGTGGCACTTGGCAACACTGCCAGGCCCAGGGTGAATTGTTTTGGAGTGAGTTACCTAGACACATAGTGCCGGTGCTAGGGATCCACAGCTCTCACATCAGGGAAACGCAGTCTGAGCTCTGCTCTCCTGCAGCCCCGGTGTCTGGCCACCACTTCCACCTCCAATATTTGTAGCAGATGTAGCTCCGCTCTTAAAGGAGCAGCCTTTGCATTCTTTCCATGTGACTTACAAGTGAGATTTAAGGCGGGGTAGCGGGGAGCATATATATATATGTATATTACATATTGCATATTTTTTCTCGCTGTAGTGTTGTGCATTTAAGGCTTCCTACCTCCATTTATGCAAGGCGAACCCAGGGCACTGGTCACCACAGGCGTTACATGGCTGGCCTCGCTCTATCCGCCCCAGTCCGGTCAACTTCAAAACAAAAAGACAACACACGCATGTCTCCACCACGGGAGCTCCCTCCTCCACAGCCCCACTCGTGTCCCAGGCAGGATGACCTGCCCCTCCCACCCCACCTTCTGTGATTCGAGTCAACTGTTCCTCTTCTGTGTAGGGGACATGGGGCGGGGCGCTGCTGGTGCCCCAGGGGTGGTTTCCCTCCTGCCTGGGGAAGGGAGCACGGACCCAGGTAGGCTGCCTCCGGCTCGGGCACCACAGCACCGATAAATGGCCATGGCTGGGGCTTTGTTTCCCCCAGACACCTTGGTCACGGGTTTCTAAGAAACAAAAGCAAGACCCTTCAGTTCCCTGGAGTCCGCAAGAAGCGAACCTCGCACGCCCGCCCGCCCTGGACCGGGCTGGTGCTACCGGAAAGAGGGCAGCAGAGGACACCCCAAAAGACAGCCCCAAAGTCCAAGTCCCCGCTAGAGCTCCAAGTGGCTGGACACTGGAGCTTTGGTGCTGGGATTCCGATCTGCCTGGAGGGACTGGGGCTTTCCAGGGAACCCCCAGACCCTGACACTGAGGGCCAAGGTTCAGGTCTCACTGTCGCCCAGCCTGGGGGTCGGAACTTAACCCCTCCCGCGCCTTGGAGCGCTCTCTTGCGCCCCGGACGCGCCCCGCCCGTGGGGCAGGCTTACCTGGGGCCACAGGTGTGCGGCCGCGGGACGCAGTGGGGCTGCGCGCGGGCGCTCACGGCCGGCTGGAGGTGCCCGGCGATCGGCCCCGCTGGAGCGGGGGACACTCACCGAGCGGCTGGAGAGTCTTTTCCGGGAGCTCCGGCTGAACATGGCCGGGCGCCTCCTGCTCGCAGCGCTGTCCGTCGGTCCGACCGCGCCGCGGCCGGGAGGGCGGGTCGCCTGGGCGGGCAGCCTCGGCGGCCGCTACCCTGGGTGTCTCCGCCTTGCAGCCCCCGGCTCGCTCAGGAGCGCACGCCTACCCCTCCTCCCTTCCCTCTGCCTCTCCCTCCCCGCCCCAGGTCCCTCCCTCTCTCCCGGCATCCCCCCGCCCTCCCGTGTTCGCCCCGCGGTCCACCAGCTCTTCCCATCCCTCCCCCGCCCGGCTGGGGCCACTTTCTCCCTTTCCCTGGCTTCCCGGCCCACTGGGCACAACTCCCGGCGCTCACCTGATCCCACCCCTGTAGGCTCTTCCCTCACCCTTGTCCCCAAGCAAGGGGCAGGGACCGTTTCACGCCCCCCTGCCACTGTAGCTGGGGTAAGGGAATGGAGATGGAGGAATGAGGGTTGAGTTTTTTAAAAAGTTATCCACATACAGTAAATTCTCCCTTTTTTAGTATACAGTTCTGCAAGTTTGGACAATTAGTACAGACCTGAAACCACCACCACAATCAAGATATAGAACAGCCCTATGACCACCCGAAAATGGATTATTTTAAAAGTTTGTACCATCCCTAGAATCTGGCGTTCATTAAGTGTTGTGAGAGTAATAGGCAGTGGAGGAGGAGGAGGAGGAATTACGCCCCTATCTAATTGCCCCTATCTAATTACAGTGCCTGGAATATACTAGATGCTCATTAAGTAACTGATGAATCATTGCATTCAAGCTTTGAAGCCATTGCACCTTTAGTTTCTTTCTTCTCATTACCTTTTCCACTAATTACTAACTGGTGATCTCCCCAAATTAATTAACCTCTTTGTGCCTCTGTCTCCTTATCAATAATAATGTTTTAAATGATATAACAAGAGTCCTTATATCAACATGATTGAGAGCTGAGTTGGGACATGTATAGTTTTTATAACAGGCACAAACTAGGCTCATTAAAGATTAGCTGTCATGACCTGGCATGGCTCACGCCTGGAGTCCTAACACTTTCAGAGGGTGAGGCAGGACAGTCTCTTGAGGCCAAGAGCTCCAGACCAGACCCCGTCTCTATTAAAAGTAAAAAATTAGCTAGTCATGGTGGTGCACACCTGTAGTCCTATTTGGTAAGCTGAGGCAGGAAGATTGCTGGAGCTCAGGATTTTGAAGTTACAGTGAGCTATCATGGACCCACTGCACTCCAGCCTGGGTGTTAGAGCAAGACCCTGCCCCTTAATCTTAAAAATAAAATTAGCTGTCAAAGAGCGAAAAAGGTAGTAAGTCTGAGAAGTTCAGGCCACATGCCCCCTTATCATTATGTTTGTACTCAAATATCATCTTCCCTGAGATACCTTTCCTGGCCCCCTGTTGTAACATCTCTTGCACTAGTAGGACCTTGCACACACTAGTATGATGTGTAGCATTCATTAAAGCGATCTTGTTTGCTTATTTATTTGTCCTCACCCAAACCCAAGTTGCACAACAGAAAGGACATTGTCTTCTTGACCTCAGTCGCTCTAGAGCCTGTAACAATGCCTGCCTCTGGTAGGTTCTCTGTAAATATTTCTTGAAAGAAGACATTCTTCTCATTGTCAAAAAGATAACTGTCCAAACTTAGTGTTTTACAGATGAGACACTGAACTTTGATGAAGAAAAGGTGTTTGTCTGGAGTGGCACAGCAAATGAGTGGCAATCCCAAACCACCTACACCCCAAATTCAAAAGAATAGGGTGACACAACTCAGACACATCCAGTGATCAGTGTCAGCTGATTGTCTTCACTGCTCAGACAGTAAAGTTTGATTTGGTTTCTGGGCTGGAATTAGGGTTAGGTAAGGAAGGCCTTCACTTTGAAAGCAAAATGTATTGGGATGCTAACAAACTCAGTAACCAAGATAAACTATGTTTTTACACAATATTCTAAAGAATTAAAGTTAACACCAAAAAAAACCTCCATGATGAACAGAGTATCATTTTAAATAAAGACAAGATTCTAGCCTATATTTATATAACCCTGCCTCACTCACCTCACCGTAACCCTGGCCCTGGTAAAAATGTTCTAAAACTCAGGGACATTAAGGATAGACTTCCGTATATTGCTTTATCTATGTTACTCAACACCCACTATCACCATTCGATGATATACTTGCAGAGGGTAAATGCCCCAGCTTTTCTAGCTCTTCATTAGCCCAGGCTTAGCACAGCACCTGGCTCATTTCAAATGCTTCACACACATTTGTTAAATAACTAAATCTAAGGCAGTAGATTCGGCAGGGGGAGGGGGAGGGCACGTTAGCAATCACAGCCCCTGGATATAGTTCCAGGGCTGGTTCTCACCTGGCTTTCTCAGCAGGGCACCACACACCCATCTCTGTACTGCCTGTGGCCTCCCATCTGGAGAAAAAGGCAAGGAGGTTAGGGAAGTACTCACATTTTGATTGTGGATATCACCTATTAGTATTTTAATTATGAACATTTTTAGCAAAGGTCAGTAACAAAATTCATACATTACAAGTTTCCAACAGATGGAGGGTGAATAGCTTGAAGAAGCGGCGCCTTATTCAAATTCCATCAAAGGAGCGACAAGAGCTAGGAGCAGGTGTCTTGCCTCAGGTGTGGCTGGTGGAGGGTGCAATGATAACAACATCATTGGGAACATGGATCAAGTGTTTCTGGTCTTTAACTTTTGTTGTATGGTCAAAGAGGAGATGCCAAGAAGATGTCAGTGGACTTTAAATGTTGTATGAATAAGCCGTGTGCATGTGGCCCAATCCCACCCCGCAAACAGGGCTGCATGGGTTTCGCCTGATGCTTGCCATGAAAAGAACCCACTCCTAAACCCAGTCTCCACTGCTCTGTTTTCTCCGAGTTTCAGCCAGTAGTCTACAGGCTTATTTACACCTGCAGTTCATGTGTGAGAGGTAGTGTCTTCTTTATCTATTCAATAACCACTTTATCTTGCTTAGGAAGACAAAGTTTAGTAACCCAGGAAGGAAAAACCATTCTTGCTGTCAGCTGCAGGTAAATAGTAGACAATTTTCTTTTGCTTTATCACTGCATTTGTTGTTCATAGACATCTTTGATGTATGTTCTTTCTTCATTTCTCAAGGCAATACAGTTACAACAGGAACTTGAAGAGATCCTCATACACAATTGTCAACATGGGAAGATGCCTTTGCTATAACACAAGGTGGAAAAACAAAACCTGAACAGACTGTTTGCCTATAATTGGTCCTAAAATATGCATTAAGAAACTGGAAAGAAATACATAACACGTTAAAATGTATTAATCATGAAATTATAAGTTTTTGTTTCCTTTCTGCCTCTTAAATCTATTTCCTGTAATGAACACGTGTTCATTTAATAACCAGAAATGTAAAAGTATTTATCTAAAATTGAGAATTGTGCCCTTGTTGCCTGAGGTCTTTTTATATCAAATATGGATCAACTGCAGCGAGAAGCTCTGTGTCTCCCCTTCTCTTGACCTATATATAGGTTCCCATCTTGTGCAGTTTGGCTTTTCTATTTTTTCTTATATAAATCTGTGACTTCTAAGTGAGGCGAAGCTTCTGGCCCGCTGTTCTTACATACCTGCGGGAAACCTCAGCAATATGTCCAAAAAGTGTTTTCTAAACTAGGGAAGAACACAGTAGCTCAGAGCAGCCTCACCCAGGTGCACACTTATTTCCGTGACCTACCAGAAACAATTCTGAATGTGGCAAAAGGGGTAAAATCTCTCTGAATAGTAGTCAATGCTTCGCAGCTCTATCAAAGCGTCCTCTGAGTCAGAAGTCTGCAAATGGTAATTTTAAAAAGAGTATTTAAAGCCATGAGTGGTAGGGGAGCTGAGGATGACTAGAAAGATGATTTTCTCTTAGTGGTGGGATTATAGAGGGGCTTTCCTCCTCCTTCCCAATGAGTACTCTTCTGTAGTCTATACGTTTTCTTGTCTAGGCATGAATTAGACATGTCATCAGGAAGAATTAAATCAGGAGTTAACAGGAATAAAGAGACAGTGCAGGTGGGCTATTTCACAGGATTTAAATAATCTTAAATTTACAAATATATCCTAATACGTTTAAAGTAAAAATATCTGAAAAGATATAAAATATGTCATGTCTGGCCCCATCCTAATCAATTAAATCAGTATTCCTGGGGTGGGATCAGACAATGGATAGTTTTTTTAAGCTCTCCAGGTGAATTTAAAGTCTAGTCAGGATTGAAAGCCTCTATTCCATCTCTTTTCCCATGATTTCTTTACTCATCTTCCTAGATTTTCCTTCTGTGTGCTCATGCTACATTATCCTCATCCTACCTTTGTACCTGCCCTCTCACTATGAAAAGTGGACAGTATATCTCTTTTACATAGATAACAGAAGAAGGAGCTAGATCAGGTCTAATTCCTTGCTTCTCAAAGGTGATGCTGGAGACCAGCAGCCATGAAATTATCTGCAAGCTAATTTGAATTGCATAGTCCTAGTAACTCAGAATCTGCATTTAAACAATATCCCTAAGTGATATGAATGCACATTGGAGTTTGAGAAGCACTGTTCCCTGTAAGATATCCTTCTTAAAGAACCATCCTGCAGCCCCTCTGTGATTTGCCAGAGTGGAACTTTGTGGTACAAACCCTCACTCTCCCCAGGTAATGGCTCTGTATGAAGGCCTATTTTAAATGCTTCTATAGGCCACCATTCATTTTAACCTTGCTACAGTCTGTGGGGCAGGCTTACTCTTAATCCTAACTGGAAGAAAACAAGGCTCAGAGAAGAGCAGTGACTTGTTCAAGCTAGTGACGGATTCAGGATTTTAATAGAGGTTCCATTTGATTCCAAAGTTGGTTCTCTTTACAATAAAATGTATGTCACAGTGCCTCATCCAGAAACAGGTGAGACAGCTGGTACAATCCTAGCTCTTATCCTTTCTCTGCTGCAACCTGAAACTTGCAAGACCCTTACTCTGCTTCTACCAATGAAAGAGAGACCAGTTGTCCTGCTTCAGCAGCAAGTCAATATCTCACCTTGGAAATGACTTAAAAAAAAAAAAAAAGAGTGGTGTTCTCATCACCACTGAGAACTCCCCCAAGAGAGCATAGTCTGTTTGGCCTCTTGGCAGGACCATTTTAGATATGTAGTTCATTTCCTCTTCAGCAGAGAATCTGGTCTCTTGAGTATTAAAATGTATGCTTTTCTTTTGTGTTCTCTTCTTGCAAGCCGAAAATCATCCAACCAGATGACTCTTTCTCTGTCATGTATGGCACATGTACAATTTTAAATGGTTGTAAAACAACAATTGGAACTTCAGTTTAAATGGACCCAAAACTTCCTACATAGCATGCGGCTGAGGCCAGTAAGGCCAAGATGTTAAGTGCCCATGAAATCACCTTTTTTGTCTTTTAGACAGGATAATCAATGCCATAGACTAGGTTGAAAACTAGATCCAAGCAGAGGCCCCTCACATTCCTTGGGCATATAAAATGGATAAGTAGCAGACTGAATTGTCGTTTCTTCATAAAAGTCATTGCCAGGATTTGGGTCTGTATGAGTCAGAGCAGCCTAGCTAGTCCAATGAATAGCAAGTCTCACAGGCCTATCAAAAGACCGCTTCATGCTTTTGCTCACATCACAGTCTGATGCAAGCGAAGCGGCGGTGGGTAGGAGGAGGGGAAGAGTGAGTGGGAAGGTGGTGCTCTGCTGTGCCCAAACATTCAGGCCTATGATTCTTCTAAGGGCTGCATCTGCCATCTTCCAGAACTGGGACGTCCAATATGGCAGTCATAAGTCATATGTGACCATTAACATTTAAATGAATCAAAAGTAAAATTCACTTTCTTAGTTGCATTAGCCACATTTCCAGTGACCAATAGCCACATGTGACTAGATACTGGATATAATAAATAGAAGATTTCCATAATTCCAGAAAATTCTATTGGACAACTTCCTCTAAACTTTAGAGTGCTCCACTGGATTGTCTGAATCTTACCTTCAGACAAGAGAAGGTAAAGAGTCAGTGTGGAGTGGTGGACATATTTCCCCCCCGTTTCATTGGCACAAGCTTGAAACATGGCCTCCTTTACTGCAAGAGAGCTGCAAAGCATCAACTAGCTTTGTGCCTGAGAAGAGGAGAAGCACAGACATGCATGAGTCCTTGGGCATCTTTGTCCCAGTGGCCTTATCAGAACTGCAATACTGTCTCACACTGCATTCCTTATATTCCTAGTAGAACTAGCCAGGCTTCTAAAGAACACAACCTTATTTTTGATTAGGCCTCAGAGATGTTAACTCTTGCTCTTGGTAAGGGTTGACTCAGATGCAGAAACTCTGACAATAATTAACTACTTCACTTGAAAGAGAAAGCCTCATATGACATTCATCTCATCAATGGCAAACTGTATGAAAAAGTGATTCTGTTTTTATTTTCTAAATCAGGAGTTGGCATTTTTTTTCTGTACAGGGTCAGACAGGAAATATTTAAGCCTTTGTGGCTCACACAGCCTTTATTGCAACAACTCAACTCTGCAATTGTAGTACAAAAGTGCCATAGATGAAGGAGCGTGACAGTGTTTCAACAAAGCTTTATTTACAAAAGCAGGTGATAGGTCCAGTTTGATCCAGCATAGTTTGCTGGCTCTTGCTCTAAGTCTTTCACCAGGTTCTCTTTACTTCCTAGCAGACTCACCCTTTTCTTCCTGTCCTCTCCAAAAAGGAATGGTATGAAGAAAAATGGAAATGTTGGTGTATGTAGAGAGCCAACATTTTGCAGTGCTAAGCACTTTACTCAAGTTAATTTAATTCTCACAACCCCTTGAGTAAGATTTTTATGGTTTCCCATTTACAGATAAGGAAGCCGACAGAGAGATTACGTGATCAGGTTTAGCTCATGCAGAGGTTAAGATTCTAAGTGTGATGGTATAATTCACTATAAGAGAGCTTAAAAGGGCAAGTGGGCTGCTCTTGGAGAGGTTTAGGGTTGGGGCTGGGGTGGTGAATGAGCAGCTCTGGTATAACTGAGAAAATCAAGAAGAAAAGGGAAAAATATTTGAGAAACAACAGTACCATGGGTTATCAATTGGGCCCCTTATAACATTCTCTGAGTATTGCAGGTGAAGTTGCCATTGTAATTATTTTTGCTTTGGAAGATGTGACTCTATGCAGAGATTGGACCACATGGGGCCTCAGGATTTATTTGGGTTACACTAGCAAAATGTCTCCAATTTTTGCTCCCTGAATTGGAGGAATACAGATTATATGCAAAAAAAAAAAAAAGAAAGAAAGAATTACAATGGCACAGCAGTCCAAGAATGAAAAAGTCTAGCTCTTGAGGTAGAAAATTCTCCATCTCTACGAGTGTTCAGGTAACCACCTATTGTGATATTGAGGAAGGAATGCAGGAACCACAGGGAAGTGGGTTCCTCAAACTGGCTGAGCATCAAAAGAATTGCAGCTTTCACAACCCACAGCCCCAGGCCCCTTCTATTTCTGTCACGTTGTGGAGTGCTGACCTTTTACAAAAGCTCTCCAGGGGATTCAGAGCTTTGGGAGCCAATGATGCCAAGAGCTGGGCAATGTGATCTCCACTGCCGCTTCCAAACCTGACAGCATTATCCTCCACAAACCTCTCCTTTGTAAAAACATAACATCATAGCATTATTTAGCCAATCAAAGCACATTCTATTAAAAGGGAAGTGTGCTTAAAGGATCTCTCAAATAAGTAAAGAGAAACAGAAGGAACAAAGTCACTGTGAAGTTACATCCTGCTTCTTTTTGGGTCTCCTTAGATGATATTTTAAACACATTAAACTAGTTCACTGATTTATTTATTTTTAGGGTTTTTTTTTTTCCTGGTCTGTGGGACTCCACCCTTTCTCTGCATTCACTCCTAAAACTTCTTTAATGAGAAAATAGAGCCAGGTGGAAAAGCAAAAATAGAGAAGAGGTTCTCAGGCCAGTCACAAAAATTATTCTAGAATCCAGGTAATTGTAGCTAAGAGCTGTATCTGGAAAATGGTGAGTAAATTACATTTTTGTAAATATAGCCCTATGTGAAAAACTGTGAGGCAGCTCCTTATGAAAAAAGGCTAAGTTAGAGGAAACTTTCTATAAACTGAGTGGATTTCTTAAATCTTAAAGATTTTTATCTCTAAGATTTTCTCCTGAATTGCAAAAGTAATACGTCTATTTTAGAAAATATGGGACACACACTTAGAAAAACAGAAAAAAGCAATTAAAGGCCACATAATTCCATCACTGCAAGAAAACAATTTTAAATATTTTGGAGTATACCCTTCCAGATGAACACACATACACACACACACATATATACATAGAAATGTGTACCTGTAATAAACCTTTTTTGAAAAATTGGGATCAAACTATACCTATTTATTTGCAACCTGTTTCTCCCCTCACTTCAGCTGTCATGATCATTTTCTCACACCATAAATACTTTTCCACAGCAATTTCCAAAGGCTGCACACAATTCTATCCTATTAAACCCTATTGTTGGACACTGAGGTTGTTTCTAATTTTTGACATGATAAATAATGCTTCTCATCTGCATCAGTATTATTTTAGATGAAGACACACATATATAGTCAGTGATGCCAAATAAAACGGTGCCATTGCTAAATCTGATCTCATGTTTTATGCATTCTAAAATATTGAAGCTGTAGTTTGGGAACTGGTTAACTGTGGCTGCAGTGTGCAAATACACCACCTTCTTCAGGGGCTGAGCTGCAGCCAGCCAGGTCCCCTTGAGGGGTGGGGGTCAGGAGATAAGCACCTCCCCTCAGGTGTTCCAATTCCCTGGGCTCAGGAAACCTCTCCCTGTCCTTCCAATAATAATAATATAAAAGGAAAAGAAGTGAGGGGAAAAATTTGACTGCTTCTGTTGCAGGTTGAATTATGCCCTCACCACCCCAAATTCGTATGTTGAAGTCCTAATCCCCAATACCTCAGAATGTGACTGTATCTGCAAATAGAATCTTTAAAGAGGTAAGTAAGGTAAAAATAGATCATTCAGGTGGCTCCTTACCCAATATAACTGGTGTCCTTATAAGAAGAGATCAGGGAACACACACACACACATACACGACCATATGAAGACACAGGGAGAAGACAGCTATCTGCAAGCCAAGGGGAGAGGCCTCAGAAGAAATCAGCCTTGATCTTGGACTTCCAGCCTGCAGAATTAGGAGAAAATAAATGTCTGTTGTTTAAGCCACCCAGTCTGTGGTACTTGGTTATGACAGCCCTAGCAAACTAAGACAGCTTCCTAACACATCTTCAGAGAAATGTGGCAGGTGAGTCAGACGCCTAAGAGCAGGCAGCTGGAGAGTTAGAGTCAGAGAGATGGGACTTGAAATGGAGGGTCAAGGACTAAGGAGCTACCTGATCTTCAGCATGCCCTTGCGGGGTCCCAACCTCAGCATCCTCATCTTTATACTAGAGACCAAACTCCTGTGATAAATAACACCCACTGTATTAGTCCATTTTCACACTGCTGAGAAAGACATACCTGAGACTGGGAAGAAGAAGAGGTTTAATCGACTCACAGTTTCATGCACGTGGGGAGGCCTCACAATCATGGTGGAAGGCCAAAGGCACTTTGTACAGGGCAGTGGCAAGAGACAATGAGAGCCAAGTCACAGCAGAAACCTCTTATAAAAACATCAGATCTCATGAGACTTATTCACTATCACAAGAATAGTATGTGAGGAACTGTCCCATGATTCAGTTATCTCCCACCGAGTTCCTTACACAACACGTGGGAATTATGGGAGCTACAATTCAAGATGAGATTTGGGTGGGGACACAGCCAAACCATATCACCCACCTTTCAGAGGATTCTGAGGATGCCAGATGTGAAAAGTCCACGGCATTGTGCTTGGTATGTGAGAGGCATGGGATAAACTGTGTTAGTCAGTGGCCTGCACAAGCTCATCTTCACTCCATCAAATAAAGTGAGTCTTAATTAACTATATAATATGTACAAAAAGAATTATATGTTTGAAAATTTTGCTCTAAGGCGGATTCACTTTGTTTAGCCCACATAGTGCTTTTTTAAAATACTTCAAATTAGTTGTCAATGTTTTAACAATAGGAGATTCTATACAAATTCTGGATTTCTGGCTATTTGAAAAATCAACAGATCTGGAAGCCCTAGGACCCCATTCTCCGGCTCACTGTGGTCCCAGACAAGGGATGTAGCTGCTGGGCCATGTAGTGTTAAATCTGTAACCTACACCCTAATGTATGAACTGATTTTTATAAATAAAAATACATACATACATACACACAGAGAATAAATGTATATGTGTATGTGTGTATTCCTTAAGTCCCATGTCTCTTCACTTCATTATTTCAACACCTTTCCTTTTTTAAAAAATTCACTTTGATTCCAGATTCATGCCTTTGGTGTCTGATTCAACAAAACTGGTCTAAAGGCCCTATTCCCCCATACACCCTAGAAATATAGATGAAACTATAATTCCCCTAGTTTGACCTCTCATTTTACTCATGAGGCAATACACCTAATATATGGCCAAAAATTTTAGCCTTGAAAAAGACCTCAGAAATTAGCTTGTCTTGGTAAAACCTTCATTGTTGCTAGAAACCTTAGAGATTTAGGGAAGGTTTTTGTTATTTGATTTAATTTTTACTGAAAAAAAAAAAAAAGAAAACCTAGGAATAAAAACAAAAAACAGAGGAATTCAGACATTTAATTAGTCATGTTAATTTGTTTTCCTCTCCCTCCCAGTAATCTCCAGGCATTACGAAAATGCTTCCAGGTATTTCCTAAAACAGGTTTACCTCCACCCAGCCCTGTGAACCTCAGTGTCATCTTGTATCAGTTGCTAGGTAACTGAGGAAGATTTATGCACATCATCTATTGTTAATTTTAAAGACAATTTTCAGCTCTGCCATAAACATCACTAGAAGCAGACACCACACTTGCACTGAGACATTCCTCTAGCCTTCCCTGAGATGGGGCATTCCAGGGCATGTCTACAAAATCCAAAATATTCTGGTTAAAAAAAAAAAAAAAGGATAATGCTGGTGAATTCCCAGCTGTCTATAAAAACAGTTCAGCAAATTTGAGACATTTGGGCCCATCTCCAGTACCCTCTTGTGCCAAATCTATTATAAGTTTTATTCAAAGAGTATCATCTGCCCTCCCAGTTTGCATGCATTTAATTGTGCATTTCAAATTTGCCTGAAATTTAATATTGTGCTTCTCTCCCCCTTTCTTTCCAGCAGCACCAAAATTTAGTCCTCTGTATCCCAGAAGCATCTGTAAAATTATTTCTCAAGCCAGTGGTTTCATTACTTTTTTAAAGGTACTTGTTAAGCACAACTACCATTTATACTGGTTTTGATGAAATGTATGGATTTTATTGCCACTGTTTGAGTAAGTGATGGGGGGACCCAGTTTATATGATGGGCACCCAAACCAATATTTTATAGAGTGATCATAATTATAATGACCCTCGGCTTGTGGGAAGCAGTTCATGTTTTACTACAAGCTTCCTGGGGCATCCCCTCATCAGATTCTCACCACAACCCCATAAGAAGCCTGGTTTGTGGCATCGTCATTCTGACTTAGATGACTTCCTGACTTCAACACTGCCAGCTGGTGCTCTGGCTTTGCCACCTCCTAACTCATCCTCTATACAGTCTTTAGAGAGATCATTCCAAATGGAAACCCAACCATGCCAGTCTCCTACTTAAAATCATCCATTGATGTTTCATGGTTTACATTTGTAGCATGGAAGACAAGGGCCTCTGTGATCTAGCCCCTGTCTACCTCTTCAGCCTCATCTCCCATCATTCTTCCCTCACATTTTGCATCCTAGCTGTGCTGCCTTTTATATAGTTCCCTGCACACCATGCTGTCTTCTTGTCCCTGGGTCTTTGTTCACATGGCTTCCTCTGCCAGAGATACCCCAACATCTAAATATATTACACCAATGCCCAATACTGAAGCATTCTCTGACCCCATCTCTGCCTCATGCCTGAAGAGTTACATGCCACTCCCCTGTGCTTCCAGAATACTCAGTGTATATCTCAGTGCATCTATGGAATTGCTTTAAAATTATCTGTCCATCTGTCTGTCTCCTTCTAAACCTAAAACTAAATGTTTGAGTTTCATCTTTCCAGGGAGTGCTTATACCATCTTCTTCCTCTGAGTATGTCCCCAGTCTAGCACAGTGCCCAGCACATCATGAGCATTAGTTTGTGGCAGGGAGGGAGTACAAGGGAAAGGGAGGGAGATCATAAAGGGGAGGCCAATAGCACCATTGGCCTGATTCACAGATAAAGCATCCCAGTCTCCAAGAGATTGAGTGACCCAGGCAACACAATTAGCAAGAGGAAGAGCCAGCATTTGAACAGGGAGAAAGATCCTTAGAAATAAATGAATACACCTTTTCTTACAGTGGAGAGAGCTTCCGCTTGCATACCTGCAGGGATGGGCTGCTCACTGCCTCTCCAGGCAGCCATTTCCATGGCTGATCAGCTAGGCTATGAGACAGTTCATTCTCCGGAGGTGCCAAAGCCAATTTCCCCATGATTCCCATTAGCCCAGTTGCCTTGTCTCCTGCTGTTAGACATTTCCTCTTGGCAGAGCAGAAACCTCAGACTTCATATTCTGTGGCTCAACCACCCTTGAATTGCTCCCGCCTTCCTCAATCACCGTCAAAAAATGCAAAAATAACCAGATTCTTAGCCTAAATGTATGTAGTTTCCACTTACTATCTAATCCAAACATCCCCAAAACACAAGTTTAAAAACATGCTGGAGATCACATAGCTAAAAAGTCACAAATCAAGCCTGGACCACAAGAGGTCTAACTCCAAGTTCACGGACTTAACCACCTCACAATACTCTTGCCTGTCTGAGCCCTTTAGCTATTCGGCAGTGAAAAGCTAAGCAGATTAAAGGCACATAATTCTCTCTCTCTTTCCCTCTCTCTCGCTCTCTTCCTCCCCTCCCCCTTCCTCCCTCTAATACTGGGTTTATGAAGACCTAGCAGACCTCTCTCCTCTGAGGATTATTTTTCAAAATGAGTTTCTTTCTCATCCCCCCCCCCACCCCAAGCCCCATCTGAGGAAGAAAGATTGCTGGGTTTCTGGCTGTGCACACACTGTGTTATTCATGGGGTACACACCAGGATGGGCCAGCTCATTAGTTTCAAAGCCTCAAATTAATTTTACATTACTGTCCCTGGAGGTGAAAGGTCATTTTTTATCTTCTTAGCCTTATCCACCACCCGGGATGAAATTGGATCTTTAGGAAGGAGGGGACCCCATTCCCTATTGTACCAGCTGTTGATGCTTCTCTTCTTTGTTGTGAGTGAAATTGTACACACAGAGCTGAGATTTTTAAAAACCAAAAAAAAAAAAAACCACAATAAAAACAAACACCAGAGGTGGTTTCTGTTGTTCTTTTTTTTTTGAGACAGGGTCTCACTCTGTTGCCCAGGCTGGTGTACAGTGGACAATCATAGCTCACTGCAGCCTCAAACTCCTGGGCTCAAATGATCCTCCCACCTCAGCCTCCTGAACAACTGGGACTAGAGATGTGAACCACCACACCTGGCCTACTTTCAAATTTTTTGTAGGGATGGGGTCTCACTTATTGCCCAGTCTGGTCTTAAACTTCTAGCCTCAAGCAATCCTGATACCTCTGCCTCCCAAAGTGTTGAGATTACACATGTGAGCCATTGCATCTGGCTGACTTTTTTTAAGTAGGAAAATTATGTAAATCATGGAGCAGAGTAATGATTAAGAGGCTGATACTGAGTGTGCTGAGAAAGCTAGAGACTGACACAAACTGCTATTGCCAGGATGAAGCTGATGGGAACGAGAAGGTGAGAGACCCTCTTAAAGCCTCCAACTTTGCCATCTCCCTCTGGTGCCTCCTAGAGGCAGAACCAAATGTGGCACCAGCTGGTGGGGAGAAATGGCAACCCCAGCCACTGCATCGCAAAACAGTGGTTGGTGGGCTTGGGGTGAGGGACAACAGCTTAGTAATTGGTTCTTGCAATCACGCCTATATCAGAGATGTGTCTTAATAATAGTTAGGCTGGTGCGTGGAAGCTATGGTGGGGTGAGAGTGGCCCACGTTCATGGGACGTTCCAAGCTCGGTCCCAATAACCTCCCAAATGATGAGAGGAGCCACTGCCCACAGAGAGAGGCTTGGTTTCCAGATTGGGCTGCCCCAGTTAGACTGAAATTCCTCCAGGGTAGCCCTGGTTGGATC
This sequence comes from Aotus nancymaae, assembly GCF_030222135.1. Lineage (NCBI taxonomy): Eukaryota > Metazoa > Chordata > Mammalia > Primates > Aotidae > Aotus > Aotus nancymaae. The sequence continues at coordinate 38,924,443 of NW_026988482.1, forward strand.
AAAATTACATTGAGGAGGGGAAGAAAGCAGCATTGAACCCCGACTGCTTGTATTCGCAGTAGCTATTGTCTCACCCGCAACGGTGTAATCAGAGTGAACACACTGACCAGTGTTTGCATTCCCCCTCCCCAGCCTTCCCCCAACATTGTCTCCCAGCTCCATAAAGAGGTTTGGCATTCAAAGGAGGGGGAGGGTGTGGAGTACGGCAAGAGTGATGGGCGACCCCTGGGGAGTAGAGGAAACAGAGCCTTCTCTTCATAGCTCCAAATGCTTCCACACGATGATGCCCTGCAGAAGGGATGAGTTGCCATGCAGCTTTGGAAGATGATACTGTAAGAAAGAGGCAGAATCATGCCCTTTCCCAAAGCAATGCCATCAGAAATGCCCCGTGAATATCTTGGAGCCAAGCGGCATTCCTTAAAGACAGCAGCTGCCAAACAGCAGGAAAAAGGTCAAGGTAGAAAGGTGGGATTTGGGAGAAGAAAGCAAAATAGAGCCACTGCAGCTTTAAAAATCAGTTTAATTTTCAATGATATTCACTAGGAAGTTTAATGACCCTATGGAGCAGGGCAAAAGCGTTCTATTTATTGCATGCCATGCTTTCAATTCAGGTCTGTTCTTTCTCAAGGACAGACTTGGTGGGGCACCCACCCCACTAGAGGTTAAAGCCCTGGAGTACAGCTAAAGACCAGAGGTGGCAAAGAAAAGACTGCTCTAAATCAGGACCCAGCAATCATTCTCCCCACAACGTTTCTGAGTTGAATTAGCCTTGCAGAGGAAGGCAGTGAGTTACTAAATAGCAGCTTGCTAGCCTAACAAACCCAGCTTATCCATTCGAGCCTGGAAAGGGAGAGAAGTTAGGGGTTAGGCCTTTCTGATTTGGGTGGAGCACCAATCACTATGTATTGGGCATCCCTAGCTGGCCAGTTGGTGACTGATTCTTAGCTCTGGTTGAGCTCTGCCCTATACAGCTGGGTATAGATGTGAAAAGGCTGCTTGCTAGCTTAATGTGGGATACAGGTTCCCACAGCCCCTTCAAGGATGATGTAATGAGAACCTGTCATTTTGGCTTCTCAACATTTTTTACATCATCTTCTGGTAAGAGCACCATGAATTCCTGCGGGGAGCCATCTCTTCTTCACTTTCAGTTCTATAACTAAGTTTAGTGCATTGAATCGGATTTTAGGATTTTGACTGAAACCATCAGGAAGAAAATAAAACTCTTTTGGTGGCAATGGAAATAGTTTATGCAACATTCAACTATGGCCACAACAATGCTATATAACAAACCCTCATATAGCTCAGCCCCATATATAAGAAAGTGTTTATTATCATGCTAACAATTCTTCAGATTAACTGGCATGCCTCTGCTTCCAGCTGCAAGTGTGCATTCAACTGAGGCAGCTTCCCTCAAAATGTCTTTCTTTTTTTTTTTTTTAAGAGGCTACCTTTAGGATATCCTCATGATAATCCCAGAAGCACAAGAGAAAACATATGGAAACAGGCAATTCCTCTCAACATCTAGGCTCAGAACTGTCACACTGTCATTTACAACCACATTTCTTTGGCCAAAATAGAGTACATGGCTACACCCAACATCAGTGAGATGGCAAACGCACTCTAGTGGTGGAAGAGACTACAAAGTCACTGGCAAAAGGCAGGCATGCAGGATGGGTGAGGAATAGGGAAAAATCATGCAGTCACCCCCGCAGTGTAAGCTGCCTTTGCTGGCAGCCGTTTTGCTATGGGATAAGAAAAGTCTCCCTGAATGAAGCCAACAGGAAGGAAAGCAGAGGCAAGAGATGGAGACTGAGACTTAATAATATCGCTTGAGTCCTTGAATCCTGCTATGTTCTGACTTTTCAATTAAGTAATTAAGTCTGTTTCAACTGGTGTCTATCATTTGCTACAAAAAGACACACGACCCAACTGTATCAGTCCAGAAACAAGGGAAGTCTAGAGTGGCAAGTCTGAGCGCCATGGCAGGATTCAAAGCGAAGGCAAGACAGAGAAGTGGGTCCTGCAGGAAGAGTCTAGAAAGGAGGCCAGAGGCAACTGGACGTGGGTTATGGAAATGTAGCTGTGAAAGTAGCCTTTAGAAATGTAGCCCTTAGAAAAAGAAAAACCAGGTGATGTGAGGGAAACATGGAAAAGACACTGCATCATTTGAATACTCCAGATCAAAGGAATATAAAGGCTCTTATTTCTCCAACATCTAATAGATACAAAGAACAACAGAGTAGTCCATTCTGACATGGCCCATGTTTCACAACCCCAAAGTCAAAGCATAAGTTCTGGAAAAGTGACAAAAGACTTCTAGAAACATAGGTACTAGAATAAGTCCTTGATCTTGGGACCATTAAAAAAGAACCAGAGGCCAGGCACAGTGACTCACGCCTGTAATCCCAGCACTTTGGAAGACTGAGGCAGGTGAATCATTTCGGTTCAGGAGTTCAAGACCACCCTGGTCAATGTGGAGAAACCCCATCTCTACTAAAAATAGAAAAAAAAAATTAGTTGGACATGGTGGCATATGCCTGTAGTCCTAGCTACTCAGGAGGGTGAGGCAGGAGAATCACTTGAACCCGACAGGTGGAAGTTGCAGTGAGCAGAGACAGTGCCACTGCACTCCAGCCTGGGTGACAGAGTGAGACTCTGTCTCAAAAAGAAAAGAACCAGAGTTGGGCATGGTTGGCTCATACTTGTAAAACCAGCATTTTGGGAGGCTGAGGTGGGAAGATCACTTTAGCTCAAGAGTTTGAGACCAGCCTGGGAGCATAGCAAGACCCCGTCTCTACAGAATTACATATTAAAAAAAAAAAAAAATTAAGCTTGGCCTGATTGTGTGCACCTTGTGGTTGTAGCTATTCAGGAACCTGAGTTGGGAGAACTACTTGAGCCTATGAGTTGGCGTCTGCAGTGAGATATGATCATACCATTGCACTCTAGAATGAGACTTTGTCTCTAAATAAATAAAGAAAGAAAAATAAAGAACCAAAGATTTCAGAGGAGCCAAGGAGACTTTTGGCCTAAGAGGAAGAATCTCCAGGACTCAAACATTCAAGTAGCCTTAGCAACATTCACTACAGCCATTACCATGTATTGAGAACAAGCTATGAGCCAAGCACCAGCCTGAAGATTTGCCATGTGTTAAAGCATGCAATTCTGCCAATAAACCATGGAAGTAGGTATTTCGTGTCCATTTTACAAATGAGAAAAATGAAGTCAGGGAGGTTTCAGCCATCTAAGGGCCCTGAGCTGAACCTCTGTCTTGCCCCAAAGCCCTTGCAGTTATCGTCAGGCTAGGAGCTTCCTTAATGGATAATTCTTTGTTCTGTCTGACCCTAGAGCCTGGCAGAGACCTTTTAATTGGTACTTCCTTCCTTTGCCCTTTTAATAGCCTTCTGTTCTTTGAAATTTGGGCCCAGCATCAGACTGGAGAGAAAAATATCCTCTCTGTCCAAAACTTTTCTACAGTCTCATTGTGGAGAGCAGTTATGGCTTCCCCTGCCTGGCACCCAATCTCCCTCCTTCCAGTAAGAGCAGCCAGGTTTCCTTTGAAAAGTCATTGCCTGCAACCATCAGTCTAGGTGACTGAGGAGGGGCTGACCCTGCAGAGCTGATCCTACACCCCCGCTTCTCATCCCAGGGGTAGAGATCTGAGCCGCAGCTGCTGATCAGTGCAGTCCGTGACCTCAGACAGGCACACAGTGTAGTGAGGTGGGGCCGTGTGTCCTCAGACACACACCTTATCATTTCTGTGCCTCAGTCTCTTCATGTGGGCATACGGCATACCTGTCCCATGGGAATCTTTGCTAGGATTTTATTGGGACTACTGATAAACTGGTTCTCTCTCTCTTGCTCTCTCTGGTGGGGGTGGTGCGTTGTGGAACATGGGCTTGGACCTCTTAGTAGAAGGAAGATCTGATGAGTCCAGAGACAGATTTTTCTCAGCACTGTGTGAAGGCCTGGACCTGGCTGTGCCTATGGTTACCACTCGCCTGGGCTTTTCAGTAGCATGCACCAGTCATTCCCTTTTGAGGGAAGATCAGTTTTTAATGGGGTCAGGACAGGGGCAGGGCAGCAGAGTAAAAAGAGTGTGAATTGTTGGAATATCTTCAGACTTCAGCATCTGGCTTTTCTTTACTCTTCTAACCCATGAGTCACGCTAAGTAGTAAACTAGGACATGGAAAGAGAAAAGGACGAAACTTTAAGGTGTGATTTTCTTCCTCCTTCCCTCACTTGCATTCATCATGCAAAAGAACACAGCTACTGGGGTATTATAGACACCATGAAGCTCAGCTCAGTCACTCCCCGATTATGAAAACATGGACAATTTTTGTAACCCCCTGGGCCCCTGGGAAATAATAACATTGGCTTCAACCTTATGAAATGGGCATTTTTATAGACAAAACAAATTGTTGAATATTGAGAATTTCACATCACCCTAACAGGGCCCACCTTATCTAATTTTATCAGCATTAAATGAGATGATACACAGGCAGTTCTGATCATGATGCCTGGCTGTGAGCTAATGACCAGTAAGTATTAATTGCTAGTGCCACTGTGAGGATGATGATGACCATGACTGCTAAGAAGCCGAAGCATAAACCAAAAGGAACAGAAAGAGCAGCCAGAGGCTTTCGGCGGTGGATTTTGGGCTTGACTGCCAAATCTGCTTGTTTCCTCTCAAATCTTGCCTTTCAGGTTTTTAGTTGTTATTATCTCCCCCAAGACAAGGAAGCCAAAAGTTCATAAAGGTAAAACAGAAAACTTAATGCCTCAGTGGCTCTATTTTCCTCCTGAAAAGATGCTGTGGGATCCCTGAGCTGTCTAGAGTTCTGATGACTGGGGAGGAGGAGGGCGGGGGGGAAGGAGGAAGGGATGACGTTAGAATTCCCATGCATATTTTTAAACATCTTGATGTCAGTAAAACAGTTTCCAATTCAGGGACAACTGGGGCACTTGTTGTGATCATGAAGGTTTCTCACCCACCCGCCAGTTATTTTGGTTAAAACAGAAGAGCATGTGTTTTCTGAAATTAGGCAATTTGATGAGTATTCTCCTCCTTTCTCAAGGCTTCAAAGTGTGCCCCTGAGGTATTCCCACTATTCCTCTGAAGCCTTTGGAAATGTTCTTCCCTGAACCCAAACATTCTCCCCTCTTTTCTTCACCTAGTTCACCCCGCAGAGTGCTGAGCTCCAGTGTGACTTTATGATAACTTTTTAGACACTCAGCATTCACCAGCCCTTCGGTAACATGAACTCATATCACTTGGCGATTTTTCTTCACAGCATGTATCACATTTGCAGTCTTACTGCTTTGTGTGAACTGCTTGTTGAACATCATTGTCCCCACTGGACTCTAAGCTCCAGGATGGCAGGTACCAACTGGGTCTTCTTTATTTTCCACTGTCCCCAGGACCCAGCCTGATGCATACCACATGGTTAGTACTGAAAAAATATATTATATGTATGAATCCATCATCCAGTCATTCATAATAATTAAGTGAAAGCCTGCACCAGTGATAGAGGCTTGGACCTTCCCCATTGGAGATGAGTATTTGAACTGGGGTACAGAAGGGACCTGGTTCACCCTATAAAGGAGAACAAAAGGAAGGAAAAATCCTTTGACTGTGAACACAGTTCAACTCATTGCGAAGTCTGGAAAAGGTGAATAAAAGACATACTAGCATTTCCTTAAAAATCCTACACATGCAAATATAGACTACTGAACTTCAGACATGACCAACATCCCAGAATGAATGAGACGTCTTGGTGATTAGTTTGACATGAACAACATTAATACAGAATGGAAAGAATTCCAATTAGAATTAAATGGGAGAAGGGACGCTTACCCTGTCACCATGAGATGGCACTCCTGATCACAGATCCTTAGATGGTGGCAGTGCTGGTGTTTATAGCCAGGTTTTCCAGAGTCATTGTGGTTTGCGAAAAGGAACAATCACAGCAGATCTAGAGAAAGAATGTTTTGTTTGGGTTACACTTGTCAATCAAGTGGTAATTTATCTATTGTACATTACTATCTCCCCTGATAGAGAGGGAACCTCCTAACTAAGAAACTGGGCCTTATTTTACCTCTCAATTTTATCTAGAATAAATGCCTTTGTATAAACAAATGAATGATTACTATTATTGGCATAGAGCCTCTATCACTCACAAAAAAACTATAATCCAAATTCACAGATCAAGATAATTCTAACTCCATAAAATATGAATTAACAAGAAATATTTATTGAATACCTACAATGTACCAGGCAGTATAATACACATTGAAAGGCACACAGCGACTATGTCCTCAAAGAGTTTGTCTGGTTAGGAAGTATCCAGCGAAACCCTCTGGATCCATGTAACAGAAACTCACTCAGTTTAACTCAAGTAAAAAAACAAACAAAGAAAAAAACACAAAAAAGGATGTGGAATCCAAGAAATAGAAAACATAGGTACTGGAACTAGAAAACCAAAAAGTAGGGCCCACCTCACTGTCTCACTTAGGCTTGTACGTCCACTTTCTTACCTTGCACTTGACCCAAGATGGCGGTCAGTCCTAATACAACACCATGACCTCAAAGATCAAGTGCTCATCATAACTGATTTACTGTAGCTGGGGAAGGTATAGGGGTGGATCATGTGATTTGCCACCTACTTATTTAGGCTAAATGCAGATTGCCCCTAGAAGACACGGCAAACGATGGCTGGCATTTAAAATACAGGCAAAAAACATTCACATACATGAAAAAATAACAGAGGAAGGGGCAAACTGCAGAGGACATAGAAGTCCCTGGAAAGGAAGAAATAATGATAGGTTTGATCAGTAAAAAAGATGGCAAAATAAAATATAATGAGGCCAAGGAGTTGGTCTCAAATTCCAAACTTCAGTAACAAGAAAGAGTTTGAAACCTTCTCTCCCATGAGTCCTGGCTGTGATTGTTCTATTGCTAGAACATCCCAGATGGTTTTGTGAGCAAACTCAGATCCTCTAACTGCTTGGAGATGATATTTCAGAAAAGTCTTTTAAAATTGTCTCAATAGTACCATTGACTTCCATGACCTGCGACTCTGGACAAGAAATGTCTTGCCTTCTGTATTTGCGCAGCATAAATGATGACACGAGTAGGCATACACATTAATAATACCTAATATGCACTTAGACCTTAGAAGGTGCCAGATCCTGTTCTAGCTTCTTTATGCATGTTAACTCATTTAGTCTTCAGAGCATTTTATTTAGGTGTCAAACATTCATTGAGTTCCTATTGTTTACCGGGCGGTTTGCTAAAACCTATTGGGAGTCTCTAGCCTGCCTCTCCCCATTCTCACTGAATATTTCCTCTTGTTTGTTGTAAAAGACAACATGTGGCAGTACAGAATGGAATCAAGAGTACAAGCTGCAGAGTCAAGAGGCAGGTAGAGTTAGATCTTCGTGTTGACACTTCCTGCTTAGAGACGGTGGCTGAGTTTCCCATCCTCTCTGAGCCTCAGTTTTCTCGTGTGAGGGTAATAACAGTGCCAATCTCAAATAGTGTTTTGTGAGGATAAAGTAGAAAATGTACTGAAAGCATGCAGTATAATCCTCTGCAGAATAAGCACAGTCAACATTAGCAGTCAGCTTTTGCTGTTAAGAAATCCAAAGCAGAAAGTCATTGAATAGCTGAGATGGATTTAAAAGGAGAATGCGGCTAAGAAAGACTGGCTTGGAGGAGTGCAATGGGATAAGGAGAAAGGAGGCACATGGAAAAAAATGTTTCATTACAATCTGAAGGTGAGTACAGGGCAGAGTCTGACCTCCTCCTCCTCCTGCTCCTTATTTAAATACAGAGGACCCAGGCCCGCTGCATTTCCAAATGCTGTCTTCCCCCTGTGGAACCCATTTCTTGACGTGTTAAATAGATGGCTGTCTAAGATCTTACCAGCACACAAATTCTATGAACATGGTTTTAGAGAGATTTTCCCCTAATTTTCTCTTAACGATCAACAAATTATAAAATGGAAATGAAAATAAAGTATCCTCAACCACATAGTAAGTTATTATCAACGATTCATCATACAAAGACAATGGACTTAAGTCAGCTCCCAACTCCCAAGGGAAGAATGAGACACAACCAGCCCATTGGGTTTTTCAGCTCGGTCTTGGGTGTTCTTCAAGAGCAGAGGTCCAGGAAAAACTACTATAGATTGTAAGAAATCAAGGAAAAAAACAAGCACACAATAATGCTACTCACTCGCAATGTGGACACGTATACAGATTTAGGGAAATGCGAAGTAAAAGTTCTATAAAGACACACCCCAAATTTGCAACCTTCAGTAAAGAAGGTCATGATTAGAAGTAGTAGCCCAAGGGCACTTTAGCTTCATCTGTGATGTATTAAGTCTTTTTCTTTTTTTTAAGATAATGTATTTATCTCTTGCTTAGGTAATTAATCAAATAGGGGACCTTGTTTAGGGAATGGTTGTCCAGGGAACTGCAAGAAAAAGCAGCTTAGCTGGCTGACTTCCCCAGGCCAGGTTAGTGTTTGGACACCCGCTATGTTGTCCCAGAACTTAAGAGGTGAGTTTGCCAACTTAATTAGTAATTGAATTGAACTGAAAACAGTGACATTCTGGAGACTGAGGGCTAATTTTGATGCTGATGTCAACATGTAGATGCCTTTTTATAAAAAAAACAGCTGGTTGTGTTTTCTTAACTATTGTTAAAGCAAAATTAGATGGGAAGACAAATGTGTATGAATTCCTATGTTGGGGAACTCTTGAAAAAATAAAAATATGAAATAAACGAAGCATTAAGAAAATTCATTCAGCTGTGGATATAACTGCATCCTCAACTCTTTCTCTGTGAATTGAACACCCACATACACACCTCCTTCGTAATCCCTTTCCTACAACTCTCAGGAGTTTAGAAGTGAAAAATCATATAATCAACACTTTTTAAAATGATTAATAGATCAGACATGTAATGGAGAATTTATAGGCACAGAGCTTCCTAAATCTTCAAGCTAACCTTTGGTCTCAACTACTTCCTCTATAATCTTGATCAAATCCACTGCAAACCCACAAATATGCCCATAGTCTCCAGGTGCAAAGCATTCTGTACTTTTCTTTCCCCGTGCCTGTTAGAACTGGTGTCAAATTCTCCCTCCTGCTATGCCCATCACCTCTGTAAGAAAAGCATTCCTCTTCGTGCCCTTCTCTATGGCATTCTGAATATCCAGTACTTCATAGGAGATACTAAAAGTAATAAGACAATTTAAAGCTCCTTTTCTTTTTATTTACCAGTAATTGTGGTGCTGGTGGGGAGCAAATAAAAGTATAAGAATTAGGTTAAGAGTTTGCTCTCTGTACTGGGCCCATGGAAATTAAGGATGCCTTTAAATATCAGGGCTCAAAAGATCACTTCAGGACCATGAGAAGTATTGCAGGAAGATGCCATCCACCAGCTAGAGGTGCAAGAAAAAGAGTCTTTAGAAATCTAGATTATGATATTGGAGATTAGAGAGTAGCTTGGCACACAGAAATAATCAGTCCAGATTGTGCAGACGCTATTTTTTTTTTTTTTTTTTTTTTTGAGACAGGGTCTCCCTCTGTTGCCCAGGCTGGAGTGCAGTGGTGCAATCTTGGCTCGCTGCAAACTTTGCCTCCCAGGATCAAGCGATTCTCCTGCTTCAGCCTCCCACATACCTGAGATAACAAGCACCTACCACCACACCCAACTAATTTTTGTATTTTTAGTAGAGATGGGGTTTCGCCATGTTGGCCAGGCTGGTCTCAAACCCTTGGCTTCAGGCAATCCACCCTCCTCAGCCTCCCACAGTGCTGGGATTACAGTATGAGCCACCTTTCCTGGCCCAGATACTATCTTAAGATCTTGTTTAATCTTCATGACAATGCAATCATTGTCCCCATTTGCCAGATGAGAAAACTTAAGCTTAAAGGGGTGAGGTTGCCTAAGAAGCTGAGAATTTAACTAAAGCATAGTAATTAACGCTCTCGCATCACTACCCAGTAGGAAGGGAAGGCAGGGAGGGAAGGAGGCAGGAAGAAAAAGAGGGCAGAAAAGAAAAAGAACAGGTGTATGTGTAGTTCAAAGAGAGTGAAATTGAGAAATTCAGATTTAAGAACAGCAAATATCTTGAATCCAAGTGATGTTTGGAAAGGGAGGTAAATCTTTGTTGTGAGTTTCACAGAGCAACCAGGAATAGAAACAGCAGAACCAGAATGCATTTGTATGCCAAAGGAAAGTATGTCAATCAGAGACCCAGTGGAAACAGCTGTCACATTTGAGTTAGACAAAATGGAGGAAGATTTATTTAGAAAGGGGGCATTTAGAGAGGTGCATGTGCAGGAGAACATGAAGGCAAGCAATATAACCCAGTGCTAGAAGCTGCAAAGGGGTCACCATCTTCAGGTCTAAGGGACGAGGGAAGGAAGCTGTTAGCAGAAACTTAAGAGAGTTGCGCACCTTGAGAGGAACAGAGACCTTAGTCTGGGGACACAGCCTGGCTGAGGAGACCTTGAAAGGAAAGGCATCCATCTTTTCTTCTCCCATCTTACACTCTCCTGTGGGGGTTCTGTGTTAGTTGAACCCAGCTAAATGCCAAAGAGCAAGGGTCCTCTAGGCTAGATAGTCAGTCACTAAGGGCAGAGGAAGGATCTGGAGGGGAATCCAAGATACCCAGCCCAGAAGCTGAGGGCAGCACTGTTACCTGGAGACAGGTGTGAAGTGGATTGAGTAGATAAAGACTGAGGAAGGGGAAGGAGAGAGCTGAGGTTGCACTTTAGCTCTGATATTAACCAGTGATAATGTAACATGAAAACACATTCAGCCACTGGGTGGGAACTGCTGTTTTAATAGTGGGTTAGCTATCACTCAAAGCTTCTTTGAGTCATGCGGATGTTTACCTAGTTGATACCATGAAACAAACTGCCTTATGGGAGTGTATTAACGTTACTTGGGTTGCTAGAACATTGGAAAATGGCTGTTTGGGAAGAGGATGCCCAACCATTTGGGGAGCTGGGAAGATACACAGAGGTGAGAAGAGTGATGGAAAAGACATCAGATCCAATGGTCCCTTTACTCATCACTCAAAGGCAGAATCATGGAGGGAGCCTCTTTATCCATACTGGGACCCTATTCCCAAGGGACCTTGATGACAGAGTTGGGAATGAGCTATGTTAAGAAACAAAGAGCCATCGAAGACAGAAGAACATGTCATTCTGGCAGAGGACTCTCTATGTTCCCATAGGGCTTTGAGGCCTACTGAAAGGAAAAGTCGAAAATACAAAAAGCAAAAGAAGCTCCTTTCATGGGGCTGTTTGTTATCAGAGGCATAGGTCTTGTTCAAGGAGCTATGATCACTGGCTATATCAACTTGGTAGCTAGGGCACCCAGAGAGAGTGCAAGTCTTCAGGATGGTGAGGAGCGAAGAGTGGCTCTGCCCTGTACAGGTAGGAAAGGTTCTGCCTGGTATAGGTAAGAATGTCTACCCTGTGGGCAGACCAGGATGCTCTGGATGAGAGAGGCTTGGTTTTAACTGGGTCAGAGCCAGGAGAGGAAATGGACCAGCAGCCCAGGGTGCCAGTCCACAAGGTCCACTAAACATCACTGGGATACTTCAGAAATAAGGTACCCATTAACTTGGATTTTCTTAAACCACAGGTGGAATGCTCAGTATTGGTCCCAATACTGACGGCATAGAAATTATCTTCAGGTAGAAGCAAATGCAGACCTATGCAGACCTACCTCTGGAGAATATTTTTGCCACTAGCTTTTATAAAATGCAAGATTCAACTATGCAATACGTGAGAATTGCCAACTGACCATCACTTAAAAACAAAATTTGGATAGATAAAATTATGGAAGTGAGAAATGCATAACATAGTGCTGCTTCCTGGGGCCCAGTTGTTTTGTTACGTACATTTTGAAACTTTAAAATCTTTTGGCCCAGCATGGTGGCTCATGCCTGTAATCCCAGCACTTTGGGAGGCCGAGATAAGCAAATAACTTGAGCCGAGAAGCTTGAGACTCCTGGGCAACATGGTGAAACTTTGTCTCTACAAAAAATACAAAAATAGGCTGGGCGTGGTGGTACATGCCTATAGTCCCAGATACTTGGGAGGCTGAGGTGGGAGGATCATCCGAGATCCAGGAAGTTGAGGCTGCAGTGAGCTGAGATCTCACCATTGTACTCCAGCCTAGACAACAGAGTGAGACCCTGTTTTTTGTTTTTTTTTTAAAAAGAGAGAGTGAGAATAAACTTCCTAAGAAGTTGTCTGATTTGTGAAATTGCAAAAACATTTTGAAGAGAGGGGCACAGAAAAGGGGAAGAGTTCTTTAGTCAGTGACCGGATGAAGGGAATTTGTTCTGAACACACACTTTATTAACTAGAACACATTTGTTCCCTGTCCCCATCGAATACAGATTGAAGAAATATTTAGAGAATTCTGGCTTGAAAGGATAAAAAACTAACAACCTTCCCCCCAGTCAGCACCCCCATGGGTATTGAACTCTGGAAGATTTTGTTGGCAAAGTCTGAGAGTCCAGTCCCACAATTGTACACAATTTGTTAAATGTAAAACATTGCTTTGGCTTTGCTTGCTGATTTTCCTTTCTCTTCCATTTCTGACAAACTCATATTTACTGAGTGCCTACTATATGCTAGGTTCCAAATGCTGAACACAGCTTCTTTTGTTTCATACCCAAGGGGCTGTCAAGGACACACAGACTGTGAGCTCAGACACATTTTAGACTTGCACTGTCCAGTATGGTAGCCACTAGCCACATATGGTTATTGAAATTTAAATGTATTGTAATGAAGTAAAATTTGAAATTCAATTTCTCAGTTGCGCTAGCTACGTTTCAAACACTCAATAGCCACATGTGGTTATGACTATGCTACTGCACAGCACAGATATAGAACATTTCTATCACTGCAGAAAGCACTGTTAGATAGCACAGTTCTAGACCTTTCAGAGTTGTCTCTACCTCCTGTGAAGTCGTTTTTAAGCAGAAAAGCTGCCATTCATTGAGTACCTCCTCTGGGCTAAGCAAGCAAGATTCTGGGTCAGTGACATAAGATCATCTCACCACAACTCATTGCCTCACATCTCATCCCATTTTAATTTTCTTTCTTTCTTTCTTTCCTTCCTTCCTTCTTTCCTTCCTTCCTTCCTTCCTTCCTTCTCTCTCTCTTTCTTTCTTTCTTTCTTTTTTTGTAGAGCTGTTGTCTCACTTTGTTGCCCAGACCGGTCTCGAACTCCTGGCTTCAAGCAATCCTTCTGCCTCAGCCTCCCAAAATGCTGGGATTACAGGAGTGAGCCATTGAGCCCAGCCTCACCCCATTTTAGAGATGAGGAAACTTGAGCATAGAGAGGCCAAGTAACTTTCTCACCATCACACAGCAAGCGAGCAGCAAAACCAAGGGAGTTTGACTCCAAAGGCTTGGCTCATTCTGGTGACCCCACCTTCCAAGGACGTTGCCCCCAAGCATGAGTGAAAGCACCACTGTGGACAAGAAAGAGCTGCTGGGGATCCTGGCCCTTTTGACGGGAAAAGTGGCCATGGGTCAGACAGGCTAGAGGACCGAGTCTGGTTCTGCTAATGACCATATCAGTGACATCAGCCAAGTCACTTAGATCTCTGAATATATGTGAAGCGGTGGAGAGCTCAACTTGTAGAGCTATGAGGATTAAATGAGAATATACACATAAGCACTTGGCACAATCTCTGGCACACAGTAGCCATTTAGTAAACGAACACGTGAGTATCACTTCCGGAGTGACTTCTGCTTAAGCAGCAAACAAGAAGAGTTGCCTTGCTCCCTGCAATGCACATTTCTGAGTCTGGCACGCCACCTGCTGGACACTCCTGGATACACTATTCAGCCCCCTGTTCTCCCCAGAAGGGATGGTGCCCCGAGCGTTCCCAGGAGAACGGGCTGTAAAACAGGAACATCCTATCTAAGTATCCAGATATTTTTTTGTAAAGTCTCGTTCACATTACAGTTCCTCTGAGAATTTAGGATAAGCTTAGATCTTGCTAACTTTGCTGTAATCTTCTTTGTGGCCAGGCAGATGGAGAAGATAGACTTAGGATCCTGTGCTCAATGTTAGTCCACGTTCCAAAGGTCTTCCAGCTGCTGGCTACCTTTAAGCACAGGGTCTTTACTATTATGGCTGGCATTCCCTTTGATCTGATGCTGAACAAAACTCCCACTTCCCCACACCATACCCGATCAATCTAAAAGTCCTGTTGGGTTTTTCCCTCCTAAGTAAATTTAAAATCTGTCTAAGTGCCTTCGTATTCTCTGCCACCATCATCCCTCCCCCGGACCGCTGCATTAACCTCCTGACCTTCTTGCATCTCCTCCCTCTCCCCTGCTGTCTATTCTCCACACAGCAGCTAGAGCTGTGGTCCTAGTTGCTGTAACCCTGGGGAACATTCAAAACCTACCAACACCCAGGGGCCAAACCCTGACTAATCATATCAGAATCTAGGGGTCGTAGGTGGGAGGTCTGTCAACATTTGTAGCTCATGAAAGCTCATAGATTATTCTTTTTATTTTAATTTTTTGAGACAGAGACTCGCTCTGTCACTCAGGCTGGAGTACAGTGGTGCCATCTCGGCTCACTGCAACCTCCACCTCCCAGGTTCTAGCAGCTCTCCTGCCTCAGCCTTCTGAGCAGCTGGGACTATGTGTGTGCCACCACACCCCGATTTTTTTTGTTGTTGTATTTTTAGTAGAGATGATGTTTCACCACATTGCCCAGGCTGGTATCGAACTCCTGACCTCACGCGATCTACCTGCTTTGGCCTCCCAAAGTTATATGATTCTTTTGTGCGGCCAGGATTGAGAATCACTGAGCTTCCAGTCCAGACCAGCAGTAGCAGCTTCTTCTGGGGGGCTTGTTAATATACGGACTGCTGAGTTCCACTCCAGAGTCTGTGATTCATTAGACCGGAAGTGGGCCAGTGAATTCCCATTCCTCACAAATTCCCAGGTGGTGCTCCTGGGCTGAGGATCACACTTTGAGAACTACTGTTGTAAAAACACAAGGTGGGCCATGAAACTCCCGTTTAAGTGACTTATTACACTTATATATGTATATTTTAAAAATTCACCTTCTGTACCATGGCCTGTCAGGCAGGGTGAGACCCTCCTAGCTCCTGGCCTCTGACTCGCTCTGCTAACCACCCACTGGCCTCCTATCTGCCTCTTGACCACCACAGGTAGTCACCTGAAGACCTTTGCACCAGCTCCTCTCTCTGCCCAGATGGCGCCGCCTTTAACTCTTCTGTTGTCTGATTGCCTCTCAGTCTTCAGGACCCATAGAAATGTCACCGCCTCAGGGAAACCTCCCCTGAATGTCACATCCAACTCGTGCCTCACCTTCCCCTCACTCCTTGTTCTCTATTTCAGCAAGCTGTTTATTTCCTTTATAGCATCTATTACAATTTGCAATTATTCTATGTCTGTACACTTAAAGTACATTTACCGCTCTGCCAGAATGCAAGCTTTATGAGGGTAGAAACTCCATCTTCTTGTTCACTGCCCGGCACATAGTAGGTACCCAACAAATGATTACCAAATGGAGGGTTGAATAGAAGCACAGAATCACGGAGCATAAAAGCTAGAAGTAATAGTACTAACAGAAGGAAGAGCCGTGTCCTGCTGCTGTTATGTCCCCCGAGGGCTTCCTGTGTGCTCATCTTTTGAAATTACATCTCTAATTCACACAACTGGGCAAGGTAAGGTCATACGCTCTTCAATTTACACATGTGGAAATGGAGACCTAGAAAGGCAGGGACCCTTGGCTGAGGTCACACAGCTAAAAGTGGCAGAGCCGGCTGTGAATCCAGGCTGCCTGTATCCACATTCGTCCTAAGATACGGAAGGAAGGAGAAAAGAGGCAGCAGAAGGAGAACTGGAAAAGTTCTTCCCTCAGGGCATTTTTTATTTTGCTCATAACTCTTAGCCAAGGTAAAAATATTAAAACAGAGCTGAAATCAAAGAACGCTTGCCCTACTTTCCAGCTCTCTGATTCTCCCAGAATCTCTTCAGAAGAGGGTGATCAAGCAATGATGGGTGTCTCAACTTTTAAGACTTAAAATAGCTGGCTCAGGAGCTTTGAAAGAACAGCACAGGTGGGAAATGGCGAGGCAGGACCTGAACCCAGCCCAACTTCCCGCACGGGCTCCCCAGGCGTCGGCACACAGCACAGAGAGCATCCCATTCCACTTCTTGTCCGGTGACCCGCCTCCTTACTGTACTGGTTAAGGTAATTCTCTAGTTGCTGTAGCAGCTAACCCGTCTCCTCCCTAAACTCAATGGCTTCACATAATAAAAGTTTCTCTTTCTCCGAAAGAGAGAAAGGCCAAAATCAGGGCTCCTAGAAAGCAGCCAGAGTTGTCTCCTCCAAGCAGTGTTTCAGAGACCAGCCTTCTTCCATCGGGTGGCTCTTTCATATTTAGCAGGTGGCCTCCCATTGTGGCTAGGGAAGGGGAAGGAGGCATATGGGATGGGCCAGGCCTGGAAGCGGTGCACATCATTTCCGTCCACATGCACCACATGCAGAACTCGGTGACATGGTCATACCTAACTGCAAAAAAAGCTTGGAAATGCAACCTAGTGGTCGAGGCTATCTCACAGTCAACTACATTCTCGTTTCTGGAGAATCTGATGAATTCCCACAGTGCCCACCCCTGGACAGCTCCTCTTACTGATAAATGAATTTCCAAAATTTTAGTGAAGACTTCAAATGCAACCAGGAGAGGGGCCACGTTGATCTTAAATGCAGATCACACAGAGGTAATGACAGGTCTCCAGTGTTCCCCAGAGAGGAGGCTGAAGGTTTAGAGAAGGGCAGGGGAAAGAAGAGGAGGTTAAATGTACAATTTGCTCAAGTCCAGGTCTGGCTAAGAAAGGAAGATGCCTCTGTCCACCATTCTGGTATTGTTTACAAAGTCTACCTTGAGTTCAATTCTAGATATTTTAGAATTTCACCAATTAAGCAAATATTTATTGAGCATCCGAAGGTTTGCCGACATAGTCCTAGGGATAGTCCTTTGGGATATGAAATAAAAATGAATGAATATGAGGTGAGGTCAGCTCTATTCCTTATCTGGTTGGGATTTTGAAGATATCTGTGATAAAAGTTTGACACAATTATGATAATATCCAATTATTATATTCATTGTATTCAACACGATATAAATTATCTCATTGAATCTTCCCAATAATTCTATGAAGTAAATACTATTATTACCCCCATTTTACAGAAGAGGAAACAAACCCAAAGAGATGAAATAGTTGTCCCAAATTTCAATCGCTCCCAAGAAGAGGGAAGAATGATTTTTAACTACACGGCACTGCCTATATTATGAAATTACAATACTATCTGCACATGGACAGAGACAGGCATAATTCATTTGGCTTCAGACAATAGAAGGAGGTTTAGAGTTCTAAACAGTTACTGGGCTGGGCACAGTGGCTCACGCCTGTAATCTCAACACTTTGAGAAGCCGAGGCGGGAGGACTGATTGAGGCCAGGAGTTCAAGACCAGCCTGGGCAACATAGTGAAACCCTATCTCTACATTTAAAAAAAAAAAAAAATTAGCCAGGCATGGTGGCACATGCATGTAGTCCTAACTACTTGGGTGGCTGAGGAAGAAGGATCCCTTGAGCCCAGGAGTGCAAGGTTGCAATGAGCTATGATTGCACCACTGCAGTCCAGCCTGGGCAACAGAGCAAGACCCTGTCTCAAATGAAACAAAACAAAAACTGAACCCAAGAACAGGTCATAACTGGGGTTAAGAGTCCCCTAAGTAATTCAGAAAGTGACTTTGAGGCCAAACAAGCTATGTGACCCTGAGGAGGAGAATTTTGTGTCCCTATGCTTCAGTTTCCTCTTCTGTAAAGTAAGGGAGCTGGTCTAGATGCACTAAGTTCCTTTCTTCCTCTGTAAAAGCAGCATGGCTAATGGGAAGGGCTGATATTTTCATCAGCCAGATTCAGAGAAATTCTTTCTGCCTATCTGAGCCTCCATTTTCCCATCTATGAAACTGGATTTAGGTCGGATTTGCTAATTTTTCTCTCCCTAGTGTCTGGCTTAGGGAAGGCAACAGGAGCTTAATAAATCTTGGTCACCCCCTTAATGTCCCACCTGATTGGAGATGGCAGCAATCCATTGCATGCCCAGAAGGCAGAACTGCATGAATAGAGGTCTACTTCTGAACTCCCAGCTGCTTCTGAGAGCACAGGGTGTCAACCTCCTTCCTGAGGCATTGTGGCCATTTTGGGAACAGCTGGCTCCTGGCCCAGAGAAATGGCCTGCAGCTGAGGAGGCAGAGTGTAACGTTTCACAAAGCCTCACTTGCCACCTCTGCCCATACCCCACACCCCCTCCATCATGCGCACGGCAAACTCTGCCTCCAACGAATCTGGATTTCCACCATTCCCTCAGAATCCCCAACAGGCAGGTTCAGGACTTTGGGGCACAGAGTTCAGAGAGAGAGAATATTAGATGTCCCTACAGGCCTCCCCAGCAAGCCTTATTTCTTGCGATTACTTCAGGGATGCTCCCAGGAGCCTTGTCTGCCTGGCGGATATTGAATAAGGCAGAAGCCAGAGTGGACGAAAAGCAGCGTCTTGGAACGGTTGCCTGGTTACCGGTGGCCTGGGTCACGTGGGCTCCTACCTTCGGTGTGGGCCCAGGGCGAGCTGGGGAGGAGCCGGAGTGCAGGGGATGAGCATGAGTTCCCGGGGAAGGCGGGGAGGGGAGGAGAGGCAGCGAAACTCAGCTCCTCTACACTGTGCTTTCCTTCCCTGGCAGCCCGACTGCCCACATGTCCGACAGGACAGGAGCACCGGGCCACCTAGGTGGGGAACCTGGCTCTCTTGCATCTCAGGTGGAGGATGTGGACAAGTTAACTCAGCCTATGGGCACCTGTCTTTCCTCACCTGTAAAATGAGTCTAATAATAGTGCGTACCTCACTGAGTTATATATGACAAGGCTGCAAACAAGAACACAGAGAAAAAGGGCCCAGCACAGGGCCGGGAACGCAGTAGACTGAAGGTGAATACACTGGTGTTGCCCAGCGGGGCTGGGGGCTCCCGGCCAGAGCAACAGAAGTCCTGAGTCAGGACGGCTACCTAATGTGACAGCCCAGGGCACCGTGCAAACACATGCCTGCTGTTCCACAGGCAGGAGAGAGGAACTCCAGCCTAAAGCCCCATCCCACTTCTGTGGCCCCTTTTGTGCTGTGTGTTTGCTATTTAATGCTATGCTCCTTTGGGCATGGAGCTACTGGAGAGGTGCCTGCAGCTCCCAGGCACCCAGGAGCACCCAGGAGCCTTCTCCAGCAGCATGGCCCACCAGTGCCCATCTGCTGCCAGGTCCCCTACACTGAAGCAAGAGGAACTAGGGAAGGGGAGCCAGGCATCCTCCTTTCACACGGACCCTTCTCCCCAATCCATGGTGGACAGGTACCCCCACATCTTGTAACCTCCATGTCAGACACTCTAGCATAGGGGAAAAGCTTGCCCCATCAGTTGCCCCGTGAAGGCACCATGATACCACCAACCTCTAGGGCAGGCGTGGGGGCAGTCATGCCCTACCCAAATTCTGTGGGCTGTGCACATCCACCCTCCCGTGCCAGTGCCCTGTGGAGAGCAGAGTGGCAGCTGTTGAGGGAAGAGAGGGAAGAAGGGATGTGAGGAGGGGACAGCAGGGGGTGGGGGAAGCTGGCACTGAGAACCCACCTGGTGCGGGAGCGGTCACACCGCACTTGAACTGAGGCTGCTAGCCTGGGTGCCTGCTCTGTTATCCCACGGACTTCATTTACAAAGCACACATTTAGGGATAAGATTATGAGGAATTTCGAGATACCATAGTAGAACATTAAATCCCTAGCACAGGCTTTTGTGTAACTGAGCTGGTCGCGCACCATCTGACCTTGTTCTGAGTTCTTGTTGTGGCTCTGTCACTAACTCTCCCTCTCCGGACCTCAGTTTCCCCTTCTCTAAATGAGGTGGTAGGGCTGGATGGTTTCTAGACCCTCTTCCCGCTTTTATGTTTCATACTGTGTCCCACTGACATGGGCAAGTCCCTTCCCTTCTCTGGGGATCAGTTTCTCTGTCTATAAATTGGGAATTTGGGAATCCTGATGGGCCCTGTCAGGGTTAATGCTTAGAGAGATGCCTTTTCCCATCATCTCCTGTGTTTGGGGGACTTCTTTTCTTTTGTGGAAGGAAAGACAAAGTTGTCTAGCAGGTGCTGGAGTGTGGAGCTGGATAGAACATTCCTTTTCTCCTTCTGATCACACCGGTGAGCTTGGGGGCCTTAGAGCAAGAAAGAAGGGAGGGAAAGCTCATTAAGAAACAGGCAAAGAATGATCACGTGAGAAGGTAAGAAAGAGGGCAGCCTGGGAGATGCTTTCATTCACTCATTCATTCAGTAACAGTGAAACAGCAAAGCAACACTCACCGTTTTTGTGTAAGGGGCTTTTACCCATTCCTGTATGTAGGCTAGGATAATTTTAGAGCACTGAAATAATACACAAAAACAGCAATCATGTAGTTTTAAAAGCTAACTCTGGGGTTACAGGGAAAGTATGTAAACAATTATGTTTTGTTAAAGATCCATATAGATAATACACAAAAATAGCAATCATGTAGTTTTTAAAACTAACTCTGGGGTTGAAGGGAAAGTATGTAAACAACTATGTTTTGTTAAAGATTTATAGGAGCATTGTGACCTGACCAAGGACAAAGTCGTTCCCACCCTCTTCAGGCCCTCGCTGGCACCCAGATGTCTGCAGTCCTCAGTTACCTCTTTGTCCCAACTCCCTCTTCTTCCCCTGCCCTTAACATAAAAAAGAGCCTGAAATTTTTACTGACTTAAGATGGCATTTTAGTACCCTAGTCTACCATCTTCTTGATTTGCTGGCTTTCCAAATAACCTGCTTTTCCTCCCACCAAGTCTTGTTTCTTGAGTTTTGACTTTCAAGCAGGGAGCAGCTGAACCTGGGTCCGGTTACAATTCATTCATTTATTCATTTATTCATTTGCCTGGACTGTTGCAGCAGCCTCTGCCCCCATCTCCCTGCTCTGTATTCACTCCCTTGCAATCTTATGCTCCTCACAGGGCCTAAGGGAGCTTCTGATGTGATAAACAGAACTATGTCATTCCTCCTGAAAGCCTCTATCAGTTAGAATTAGGTTTAGCTGTGACAGCAAATGCACACTAACAGTGGCTTCAGCAGGACAGATGCTTTTCTCTCCCTCCCGGAAGCATCTAGCAGCTGGCTACCTGAGACTATGGCAGTGCAGCGGAGTCAGGAATCCAGGCTCTGTCTAGATCACGGCACTTCCAATCCTGGTTTTTATTTCAGAGATCACTTTACAGTCTGAGATGGTGCTGGGGTTCCAGCCATTTAATCTATACTGCATATAGCAGCAAGGAGGGGTGGGGTCACACGACCCCCTTTCAAAGATACTACTCAGAAGTTGCATACTCCACCTCGGCTTAGATGCTAGCAGCCGGAGCTTAAGTCACATGTCCATACCTGCAAAAGAGGCTGGGAAAGTTCTTATTCTAGGCAGGCACATGCCCAGTTCAACTTTGTAGATTTCATTAATGATGACAAAGGGAAGAATGGATACTTGTGGACAATTGTCGATCTTTGACATGCAGCCCTTCCACAGCTCGCTACTGCACTTGAAACACAACCCAGACTCTTTCCTATGCCTACAAGGCCCTGGCTGTTTCCCCACCCTCTCTCTTCCCTCATCCTGCTTCAGGCCTGCTGGCCTCTAGTCCTGGATTCTCAAAGGCCATGGTTGTTTCCCGTCCGGGGCCATCTGTCCACGCTGTTTCCTGGTTGGAATGCCTGCACTTCACTCTATGACAGCCTGTCTCGTCTCCTCTTCTAGGTCTCAGCTTGCATATCTCCTCTCACAGAGCCTTCCCCAACCACCATACTTCTCCTCAGCATTCTTTGTTGGCTCCTTTTTTGTTTCTTTATAGCATGAAAGAGGCCTGGGAACTAGTTATTAAATTATCTGATAAGCAAAGCACAGCACAAATGCCCACATCAGTGGTTGCTTGCCTTTTCGGGTTGTCTCTGCCATTCAAAAGGAAGTTCCATGGGGGAGGCTTTGTGTCTTGCTCACAACCCCATCCCTGGAGATTCTCTCTACAAGTATGTATTGTTCTCCCACTGTGTGCCAGGAGCCTAAAAGACAGTAAGCACAATCAGTTTTCATCTCAGCTGCCGGGCAGCCAAGAGGTGAGAATTGGGGTTCACCTCCTGGAGAGGAGACAGAGAGCTTAGCAGAGACAGGGATGAAGCAGTCCAGTAAGATTTTAAGAAGAGGCCTGCAGCCACCTGGAAGGGGATTAGGGTTTCTTTTAGCCTCATTGCTGGCACCATCCTATGTCTCCACCCTGATGTGAATGTGTTCCTTTGTCCTACTTTTAACTTACATCAGACTATTGTGTGTTCCTTATCCTTCTAAGCAGCTTTGCATCCTTTCTGGAAGAGGGTGGGGGTATAAGCAAACAAACAAATACAAGATAAAAATACAGAAGGCATTTGGGTGTATCCAGTTGCCAGGAATAGAAACGTCCTCCAAGCAGTACCAGACCTCTCTGCTACAGCGCCGAGTGAGCATCCAGCAGTCTACTTGCCCTATATTCCTGGGTGTTCTAAAGGACCTCAACTGGATATATCCAGAAAGCAACTCAGTCTCTTTCAAGCTGATCTTCCCCTAGTATTGGTAAACCAGTTATCTAAGAAGCCTAGTGGCTACCCTCAGTAGGTAGTATTAATATAATGCAGCAATTTACAACAGGGTTTCTCAACCTGGGCACTACTGACATTTTGGCCTGGGTAATTTCTTGTCATGGGGACTGTCCTGGGCATTGTAGGATAGTTAGCAGCATCTCTGGCATCTATCCCTAGATATTAGTTGCACTCCAGCCCCAGCTGTGACAACCAAAAATGTCTCCTTCGAGAATCA
The DNA here is from genome assembly GCF_030222135.1 of Aotus nancymaae. Classification (NCBI taxonomy): domain Eukaryota; kingdom Metazoa; phylum Chordata; class Mammalia; order Primates; family Aotidae; genus Aotus; species Aotus nancymaae. The sequence continues at coordinate 38,947,479 of NW_026988482.1, forward strand.
CTGGTTTAGAGCAAGCACTTAAACCTCAGACTGTGTGTTCACATCTCGACTCAGACTGTGTGCTATGGAACCTTGGGCAAGGTATTTAAACTTTTTGTGCCTCAAGTTACTCCTGTATAAAGTGAGGAAAATCATAGTTCCTCCTTCATAGATTAAATGAGCTAATATATGTAAAGCACTTAGAACGGTGCCTGGTACCATATTAGCTATTATTATTACTTTTGACATTACTCCTTACCTTCCCCTCATTCCTTAATCAAATCCATCATCATTTCTAGATAACTTTAATTCATGAGATAATTTTACTCTAAAATCCACCCACCTTTCTCCAATATCACCCTTGTCCAAACCACCAGCATCTCTGAATAAGTCTTCCTACAACTCTCACTCAACAGGGAAGCCAGTTTGATCTATTTAAACCCTTCCATGCTTAAAACCAGCCTACCAAGTCCCATTGTTCTTAGGAAAATGCCCTTCACCAATGGCCTAGAGATTAAAAAAAAAAAATTGACCCTGGTCCATCTCTACAGCCTGTCTCCTGACTTCATCTTGTTTGCTGATTTCTACCACAATGGTTTTTCTCTCCATTTCTCAAAGATAGCATCCCCTCTCCTAATTCCAAGGCCCTTCAGTGTTTCAGACCCTCTGCTTGCAACCTCAGAGAAGGCTATTTTCAAAGCAGTGATCAAGAGCTTTTTTCAAAGCAAAGACCAGCCACTTCCTTGGAGAAGCAGAAAGAATGTAAGAGATTGAGCCAGGCAGGACCACCTTGTCCACTGGGGTATTGTATGTACTGCACGGACATGCTCAGCTAAGGAAGAAAGTGAGAACTGCAACTCATCCCCAGCTCCACTTGTCAAATCACACCCTGGTGCAGAGCCATCTGCTTCCCAAGCTGTTTTTGTGCAGAGCTGTGTTCTTTGAAAAAGGGTTACTTTCGCTAATTTGCAATGAAAGTGCCACACAGGCTAGTGGCAACCCTATGGTCAGAACACACGGTAGATTGATAGTAATGAAGCTATATTTTAACATGTACATCTCTTGTCTGTTATAGAGACATTAAAGATAAGAGACCCATTATGCAAACTGACTAGCTCTCCTGCATTCTTTCTTTCCATAGTTAGAAAGTAAAGCTTGGTGCAGGGGTAGGCACTATTAATCCCAGATAGTCATGAGGCTGAGGCAGGAACATCACTTGTGCCCAGGAGTTCAACTTCAGCCTGGGCAACGTGATGAGTCCCCATCTCTAAAAACTTTTTTTTTCTTTCTTTTTTTTTTTTAAAGAGAGCTGTTCTCGCATCACTGGTACTAGTACAAAGCTGAGGCAGGCTTGAGAAATACTGTCCCTTACTTAGTACACCGAGCAACTGGACAAATTTCAAGTCTTGGAGTGAAGCAATTAGCACTTTTCATAATTAAATTCATAATAAAATACCTTCTGGGAATTCAGTATCTTTTTAAATTAACTATTCTTATTAACTCCATTCATCTGTCTCATAAAAAATGTAAACTAAGCCTAGCCATAAAGAACACACATCCCAGCAAATATAATTAGCACCAAATATTTAGCCTCACAGTTAATATACTTCTGAGTCAAAAGCGACCTCAATGATCACCTCATACAAATATTCACCTTAGTGATAAGAATCTTGCGGCTCAGAGGCTGAAAGCAATGTGCCCTGGATCACTGGGCTCAGAACTGGCATTGCTAGGAGTATACCCAGGTCTCCTGTTTACTGGGCCACACTAGAAAAAGAAAAGAAAATAAAACCTCACTTCCTTACCAGGTAAGAATTATGCATGAAATCCGTGTTTGTGATTACTTGGTCTTTATACCAGGGGTACATTTCCAGGGTATTGGTTGGTGAATCTGTGTCCAATCTAGTTATAATCAATTACAAAAACACTTGATTATAATCAATAGTAGTTTTTTTGACACAACATATTTAAGAGTCTCTCTCTCAGATGAAATACAGAGCCTGGGTTGCCAAAGCCCAGGCAAAGACAAGTTTTATCATTCTCATGTTCTTTAATAGGATTGAGGCTTCTGAGACTACCATATTTTAAGCAAACCTAAGACCGGCACGTGTAGATTTGCAGAATATAAAAGTGAGTGTTTCCCAAAAAGCGTTGACCAGAAGATTCCAAGAATATTTTTCCTTGCATATTTAAATGAGAGTCAATTTTTTAAATCCATTTACACCCACTTTGAATTCTGTGTCACAGAAGTCAGCATTTAATTATGTGCACGTGTGATGTCCCAGTGGGTATGATTGAGGAGTTGACGTTGAAGGGCACAGAACAGGGTATGCTGCAGGTGGGCAGACCCAGGTTTAAATCCTGACTGTACCACCTACCAGTCATCATCCCATGCAAGTCACTTCACTTCTCTGAAGCACAGCGTATACATCCAGAAATGAGAACACTAATAGCTACCTTCCAGAGTCAGGGGATTAAATAATATAGGAATACCATATTATTTTTAATATGTTTTATTAGGCGAATGGGATTGAAAAGGCTCAGCTCACCTAGGTATGCTGAGCCTTTTTGATCTCATTCCCATAATAAAACTGTGAGGTCTTTGTAAGGTCTTTGCCTATTATTTTCATCTTGATGTCTATAATGCCAAATATGAGGTCTTGTATAAAGCATATACTCAATAAATGTTTATTGAATTAACAGAGGAGTGTGGAAATGGGTTACATCTTTCCTGTATCTGTCACTAACCAGCAGTAGTGGGTTGAATAGTCCCCCTCTGCCCCCAAATACATCCAAATCCTAACCCCTGTAACCTGTGAATGTGATCTTATTTGGAAAAAGGGTCTTTGTAGATGTAATTAATGTAGGATCTCCTGAATTATCTGGGTGGGATCCAAACCCAACGGGTCCTTATGAGAGACAGAGGCAAAGACACAGACACAGAGAAGTCCATGCAAAGACAGAGGCAGAGATTGGAGTGATGTAGCCACAGGAACACCTGGAGCCACCAGAATCTGGAAGAGCAAAAGGAAGGATTGATCCTCCCTTAGGGCCTCCAGAGAAGCATGGCCCTGCACACTTGGTCTGACTTCTGCTCCGACTTCTGGCCTCCACCAGTGTGAGAGAATACATTTCTGTTGCTTTAAGCCATGCAGTTTGTGGTCATTGGTTGTGGCAGCCTTAGTAAATGAATACACCAGCATGTGAGAGGCACTCATGCTTAACACTGGAACTTAATGCTTGAACACTGGGAGTTAGTTAAGTGAAGGGCTTCGCACTCATGTTTTGATATCAAATCATTAGACTCTATTGTATACCCAAAGCATGTTACCCAAGCTGGCTCAAGTATGAACTAGAAATTTGGAGGTACAGTACATTAATCTTTGAAACTCCATTACAAAAGGAGCCAGAAATTCTGATAAGCCACTCAGATGACACTACTTGTTTTCCTGGAAGAATATACCAGGTACTTCCTCTAGCCTGACCCAGACCAGCCACCTATGGCAGATAGTCCTAATTGGCAGTAACTGCTTCATGCTGAGCATCAGAGATGCATGTAGACATCCTGATGGGGGCACCAAAGAGCAGTTGGACATTCAGTCTAGAGCTTAGGGTAGATCAGAGTCAGCCCACAGCATGGCTCCTGCCTCCAGCCTGAGTTCCAGGTGCATGTGTCCAGCTGCTCCTTGACTTTCCCCTGGATGTCTCCCACCTGACATGTGTCTGACTGAACCCCTGATTCTCCTGACCCCATTTGTTACTAGGCCAGTGTCTTCCATCTCAGAAACAAGTCACTCCATTCTTCCAGTTACACTGTTCCCTTAGATTCCTTCCTTGGTCTCACATCCCTCAGCCAATCATGGTGGTACTGCCTTGAGAAGGCATCTGGAAGCCAGCCACTTGGCACAATTTCCACTGGCACTGCAGACTGCTGTGCCTTCTGGACTTTCCTGGTTTTTTTTGAGACAGAGTCTCACTCTGTTACCCAGGCTGAAGTGCAGTGGTGTGATCTCGGCTCACTGCAACCTTCACCTCCTAGGTTCCAGCAGTTCTCTTGCCTCAGCCTCCCAAGCAGCTAGGATTATAGGCATATACCACCACGCCTGGCTAATTTTTGTACTTTTTATTTTTGAGACAGAGTGTCGCACTGTCACCCAGGCTATAGTGCAGTGGCGTGATCTTGGCTCACTGCAATCTCCACCTCCTGGGTTCCAGCAATTCTCCTGCTTCAGCCTCCTGAGTAGCTGGGACTACAGGCATGCACCACCATACCCAGCTAATTTTTTTGTTTTTTGTATTTTTAGTAGAGATGCGGTTTTACCGTGTTGGCCAGGATGATCTTGATCTCTTGAACTCGTGATCTGCCTGCCTCAGCCTCCCAAAGTGCTGGGATTACAGGTGTGAACCACTGCACCCAGCCAATTTTTGTATTTTTGGTAGAGATGAGGTTTACCATGTTGACCAAGCTGGTCTTGAACTCCTGGCCTCAAGTGATCCACCCGCCTTGGCCTCCCAAAGTGCTGGGATTACAGATATGAGCCACTGCACCTGGCTTGGACTGGCCTATAGTTTTTCTGCTTTTGCCCAGCCTGACGACATTTTATTCACCAATAGGCAGACAGAGAATGCGTTTTAAAACCTAAGTCAAGTCAAATGGCTTCCTACATCATTCAGAAAGGAATTCAGGCCCCTTATCCTGGTTCCTAAGGAAATGTGTCAACTGCCCCCATCCCAGTCTCCTGCCCCATTCTCCTTTGCTTTCATCTTTTACTACTCTCCCCTCACTCATAACTCAGGTCCCTTGGCCTCCTTGATGCTCCTTTAAAATGCCAAGCCTGGGCTTGGCAAGGTGGTTCATGTCTGTAATCCCAGCAGTTTAGGAGGCCAAGGCAAGTGAATCACTTGAGGTCAGGAGTTTGAGAGCAGTCTGGCCAACATGGTGAAACCCTGTCTCTACTAAAAGTACAAAAATTAGCCAGACATGGTGGCTGGCGCCTATAATCCCAGCTTCCTGGGAGGCTGAGGCAGGAGTATTGCTTGAGCCCAAGAGGCGGATGATGCAGTGAACTGAGATTGCACCACTGCACTTCAGCCTGGGCGACAGAGCAAGACTCTGTCTCAAAAAAAAAAAAAAAAAAAAAAGCCAAAGCACACTCCCTCCATAGGGCCTTTGCATCTGCATCTCCTGTTTCCTCTACTTGGAGCACTACTCCCTCAGGCACCGGCATAGGCCCATCACTTCCATCATTCAGGATCTGACCCCACGGTCACCCTTGAGCACACTATATAACAATGCCTTTCCTGTCACTCTCTGATCCCTCTGCTTTAGTATTCTTTTCATATTGCATGGCTTGTCCATAGAATGACCCTGGACATTAGGCTTAAAAATTCCACACCTTCCTGAGAGATATCCACAATTTAATCTGAAATCTGTAAGAGCTCTGTGGCCTTTAGATTCTGAAGGGGGAAAGAAGCCAAATTCTGGTCAAGTTCATGTGTTCTGTATGAGTCAGGATTCTCTAGAGGGACAGGACTAATAGGATAGATGCACATATGAAAGGGAGTTTATTAAGGAGTATTGACTCACGCGATCACAAGGTGAGGTCCAACAATAGACTGTCTGCAAGCTGAGGAGCAAGGAAGCTGGTCCGAGTCCCAAAACCTCAAAAGTAAGGATGCTGACAGTGCAAACTTCGGTCTGTGGCCGAAGGCCTGAGAGCCCCTGGCAAACCACTGGTGAAAATCCAAGAGACAAAGGAGCGGAAGAACTTGAAGTCTCATGTTCAAGGGCAGGAAGCATCCAGCACAGGAGAAAGATGGAGCTCAGAAGACTGAAACAGTCCCATCTTTCCATGTCTCTCTGCCTGCTTTTATTCTAGCCACACTAGCAGCTGATTAGATGGTGGCCACCCAGATGGAGGGTGGGTCTGCCTCTCCCAGCCCACTGACTCAAATATTAATCTCCTTTGGCAACACCCTCACAGACACACCCAGGAACGATATTTTGCATCCTTCAATCTAATGAAGTTGACACTCAATATTAACCATCACATGCCTTTATCTAAGAATGAAAAAAATGCAAAAACTAATAGCATGTGGCCATCTGACTGAGAAGTCATGAGTTACATGAATATAAAGAATGTAGGTGAAGCCATCACCTTCTTTAGGCTTCTCTCAATGTGTAGTCACAATGGGGAAAGGAGTAGACGAGGGCAAGACTATGGTAAGGAGCTAGGGATTTCTTCTATTTTTGACGGAGTTTACAGGGTTTTAAGCAGGGTAGTGATATGAACAGTTAAGAAGGAATTCAGCTGGCCGATTAGACACTCCAAGATCTAGCCATACCTTAGTCATTCACTCAGTAAACCCCAAACCTGAAAGTGCTGATACAATTGCTTTTTTTTAAGATTAAACATGTTTTAACCCTGGGGAAATTTATGATTATTAGAATATTTAGGATAATCAAGTCATAATATGTATATAAATATTTCATGTTAAAATGCATATTTTATGTACTTAGTATATTTACAAGAATTTGGTCTATTAGAATGAACATATCAGCCAAGTAATAGTCATTTCAAATATGTAATTGAGTAATAATTGATCTTGGCTTAGAATTTTAATTTGAGATCTTATTAAGTTTATATATATATTGTTAGAATATTTAAGACATTTTAAAAATTACATTTATTCTCTTATTTAATAGACTTGTGTAAATTACTTAGGCACCTAGGAAGATTTATCAGTAACACAAATGAGCTACTAAACAGTGAAACTGAATACACAGAATTTATAAATGTAGCTTAAAATGTTTGATAGTGTTGGAATTAATTGAGTTTGCAAATGAACTCAAACATTCAAACGATCTTTAAAAATGACGGCTCACATTTTTGAGACTTACCAGTAGACATATAAGCTGAGCTTAAACCCTTGCTTTTTAAAAACATGTGCCTTTAATAAATTAATCATTAATTTCTAAAACCAAGATACACTTTGCAACAGTCTTTTCTGTACACCAAAACCATCAAGGATTTCAAACATTATTTATCTCTTTTATGCCTCATTAGAAAATAAGCCCCACAAGAATGGGGCATTTTGCCTATTATTTTATTGCGGGACTCCCAGTTCTTAGGGCTGTCCCTGGCATGTAGTAAGTGATTAGGAAAATTTTGTTGCATGAAGACAAATACCCTTTATCCTGGGTCCTACAGGATTGCTGGGCACATCCTAAAGAAACTGAAGCCCAGTGATTTCCTAGAAGACACCCAAGATCCTGAATCAAATTAGATCTAAGGGTTTGGGGATAGTCCTAGGACACTGATTTCCTAGGCCTACTGCTCCTCAAAGTCACCTGTGCCTGCTGCCTCCTCCATGAAGTCCTCTACCGTATCCAGTGTATGTTACACCATTTACGTGACTCAACATTGTAAGGTTACTTTTGTGCTTGTTTCATCTCCTCTCTTGGTGGGCTGAAGAGTTCTACATTTCTTTATCATCCAACACCCTCACATGCCTTTTGAATGGACAAACAAATGTGCTTTCATAAAGCATACTTTTATGCCTATTGCTCCATAGAGGTTAGCAGCCCAGGCTTTAGAATCAGGCAGAATGAGCTCAAAGCCCAGTTACGTGGCTGGTGGTATGTGACTTCAACTCCTGTTTATGAAACATTGTGAATATTACATGTTTTTAAAATAAACATTAACCTCAATCCGCTTACCAGGCAAGATAAAGAGAAAAGCTAAACTCAGGGCACCAGTGGAATCATTTAAAATTGTTTGCTTAAGATATGTCAATAGATACCTGCAGATGTGAAGGCTTACCAGGACACGCAGGCCTTTTGGAGAAGAGCTTCAACATGGTTTACATTTCAGTCTCAGTATTTATAAACAGAACAAAATCCAGAGGGAAGAATCCTGAGAAGATAAGCCTTTAGGTAAATAGTTCAAGAGGCACCAGAAGCTGCTTCCTGGGATGGGCCAGTAAGGTTTAACAATGGGGAGGCTGGGTGCAGCTGGAGAGTAGGGTGGGAAGGAGAAGTGGAATAGACCAGGATTTAGATCAGCCCTTCTTAATTTTTAAAATGTACTCAAATCACCTGGGGATCTTGTTAAGTACAGCTTCTGATTCATAGGTCTGGGCTGGGGTCTAACATTTTGCATTGCTAACAAGATCCCAGGTGATATTGATGCTGCTGGTCTGTGGACCACATTTTGAATAGCAACATTCTCTGGTATGAAAGCATTATACATCCCTCCAAAAAGAGAACTGAAGACAGAAGCACAAACAATCTCCTCCCCAAAATACAAATAGTGGCCAGTGCTATGTTTTTATTCTCATCAGGTTAGGTGTCTTAGAAACTGTATCTTAACATAAACCATCTTGAAAAGATGCTGGTAAGATTCATTTATTTGCTTAACAAATACTTAAGTACCAGGGCGGCTTGTTTCAGATTTTGAGGGTGCAGTGGTGAGCACACTGCCCTGAAGGAGTTTACATTCCAGTGTGGGAGGACAGACTCATAAGCACATTTTGACATACACAAGCATAACTCATAAACACCTGAAGACATACACAAGCAAAAAATAAAATTGCTTCAACTTGTGATAAATGCCAAAGAAAATAAAACAGGGTTATGAGTCAGAGAGTGGCTTGGGAAGAAGGGCTTTTGGAAAGGGCTGAGAAGTAGCCAGCCACAAAAAGTTCTAGGGAGAGAGTGTCCCAAGCATAAGTGCAAAGAGTCTAAGTTGAGTGAGAGTTTGGCAAATTTGAGGGATAGTAACGTGTGGTTGACATGTAGTCACCAACGGGGAAAGAAGTAGACAAGGGCAAGACTATATAGTAAGGAGCTAGGGTTTTATTCTATTTGTGATGGAGTTTACAGGGTTTTAAGCAGGTTTTTATATGAATAGTTAAAAAGATCATTTTGATCAATTGAAATATCATCAGTAGTGGCATAACCAGACATTATGTGCCTCCTAGAATTTGGAGGACACAGCGTCACTTATGAAATAGTCTTGCTAAATGTAATTAAGCCTTTAGATCTAACATCTAGTTTATGAGAAATACAGGAGTTAGTGGAACAAGTTAAAGTATATCACGAAAAAATACACAGATAAATCCACAAGATGGGATCACTGGCCTCCTTTCTTTTCACCAAATTCATAGCCTAAAAACAGAGGGGGTGCTTAAGATTAGAAGAGAGTTAAGAGATACAACAATCAAATGTATGGCAACATGTGGATCTTAATTGGCTCGTGGTTCTTTTTTTTTTTCCCCGAGACGGAGTTTCGCTCTTGTTACCCAGACTGGAGTGCAATGGCGCGATCTCGGCTCACCGCAACCTCCGCCTCCTGGGTTCAAGCAATTCTCCTGCCTCAGCCTCCCAAGTAGCTGGGACTACAGGCGTGCTCCACCATGCCCAGCTAATTTTTGTATTTTTTAGTAGAGACGGGTTTTCACTTTGTTGACCAGGATGGTCTCGATCTCTTGACCTCGTGATCCACCCGCCTCGGCCTCCCAAAGTGCTGGGATTATAGGCGTGAACCACTGCGCCCGGCCCCTGGCTCGTGGTTCTAATAAACCATCTGTAAGAGACATTTTGGGACAACTGGAAACATTTTAGGATGGAACAAGGACTTAGAAATTATTTTAATTACTTCAGATGTCATAATGGCATTGTGGTTAAGGAGAAGAATGTCCTTATTTTTTAAAGATGAATATTGAAGAATTTAGGAGTGAAAACTCATGATGTTTGCACTTCTTAATGACTTGCTTCTAATGACTAGAATGTGGCAAAAGGGGTGGAATGTCACTGATATGGTTTGGCTGTGTCCCTGCCCAAATCTCACCTTGAATTGTAATAATCCTCACGTGTCAAGGATGGGGCCAGGTGAAGATAATTGAATCGTGGGGGTGGTTTCTTCCATATTGTTCTTGTGGTAGTGAATAAGTCTCACAAGATCTGGTGGTTTATAAATGGGAGTTCCTCTGCGCAAGCCCTCTTGCCTGCCACCACGTAACACATGACTTTGCTCCTCATTCACCTTCTGCCATGATTTCGAGGCCTCCACATCCATATGGGGCTGTGAGTCAATTAAACCTCTTTCATTTTTAAATTACCAGTCTCAGATATGTCTTTATTAGCAGTGTGAGAACAGACTAATACAGTCACCTCTGAGATTAGGTTATAAAATGCTGTGACTTTCATATTGCTGTGATTTTCTTTCAGGTTCTTTCCACTTGCTCACTCTTGAGGAAGCAAGTTGCCATGCCATGAACTGCGCTATATAGAGATCCAAGGGACTGAGGGCAGGTTCCTAGCCAACAGCCTGCAAAGAAGTGAATTCTGCCAACAACCATGGGGTGAGCTTGGAAGCCAATTCCTCTCTAGTCAGCCTAGAAATGTCTACAATTGCTGGCCAACGTCTGACTGTAGTCTCTAAACCACGCCTGGATTCCTGATCCATAGATACCGTGAGATAATAAATAGGTGTTGCTGTAAGCTGCTACGTTTCAGGGTGATTCGCTATGCAGTAATAGATAACAAATACAACATTATATAGTAGTTCATTTAACTAATCTACTATTAAGGGGCATTAGGTTATTTCCAAGACTTCGCTATTGCAAAGAATGCTACATTTCTACTAGTCCTATTATATTTTAAGGAAATTATTCTTAAATTATACTTAAAGATTTATGATTTTGAGAATTACCAAATTGTCCATTGCAGAGGTGGAGAACACTTTTTTTTTTTTTAGTTGGAGTCTTGCTCTATCACCCAGGCTGGAGTGCAGTGGCGCTATCTTGGCTCACTGCAACCTTAGCCTCCTGGATTCAAGCCATTCTCCCACCTCAGCCTTCTGAGTAGCTGGGATTGCAGACATACACCACCACACCAGGCTAATTTTTGCATTTTCAGTAGAGATGGGTTTCATCATTTTGGTCAGGCTGGTCTTGAACTCCTGACCTCAAGTGATCTGCCTGTCTTGGCCTCCCAAAATGCTGGGATTACAGGTATGAGCCACCACGCCTGGCCCCAGAGGTGGAGAACACTTCTGCAAATACTGAGTACTACCAATTATTTTCCTCATTTGATAGATGAAAAAAATTCTCATTGATCTTTTAATTTGTAGTTCATTGATTATAAAATAAATTGGGTACAATTCATTTCCTTGTCATTTCCTTCAAATTTTCTAAAAACTATCTCTTTTCACCATATTTCTTTCTTTTATTCTCATTCTTTCTCTTTCTCCTTTGACTGTTCATTTTCTTCAGCACTTTTTTTAAAAGCAGGTTGTTTATATTTGTAAATGGAAATAATGCCTTAATCTGGCAAATGTGTAGAGAACATTTTTCTCCCAGTTTAGAATTTATCTTTGGACTGTGTTTATGGATTTATTTTTTCATATATACATTTTTTATTTTTATGTGGTTAAACTTTTAATTTTTCTTCTTTATAACTTTGGAGTTTTGCATCATTTCTAAAAAGATGTTCTTAAAGATGCTGGCGATGAGAATGATGATGGTGATGCTAGAGGGAAGAAGAGAGAAGGAGGATGATAAATACTTGTTTTGTTTAGTATATTATGTGCCAGTTTCTGTTCTATGAAGTTTTTGTGCATATTTCACTTAAACCCTGAATTACCCTATAAGGGAAGTACCGTTATAACCCCAATTGACAAACGAGGAAACTGAGGTCTAGAGAGAAATAAGTTAACTTGTCTAGATTTTAGAGGCTGTGCTCTATACTACTGCACTTGCAAAGGCTATTTTTGATGCTGTTCTTCCTTGATTTTATGCCAACATAGAGCACTTTGGTCTTTGTGACGGCAAAGCCAACTCCATTTCTTGGGTGCCAGGGATGATTATAATGCTTTTTCATGACCAAAGAAGTCTTTTATTCCATTAAAAAAAAAAAAAATGGAGCCATAAATGATTTAGCACACACAAGGAGGCAGAAATGGAAATCGTTGCTGGAAACCAGCTCTTACCTGAGCGACGAATTGAGGCTAGAACAAGAAGCGTGGCCTTTCAGAATTGCGCACATCCTATACCAATTAAGTGTTTGGGGAAGCCGACAATGGCTTCCTGATGTGGAAATCACTTTGAAACACGTAGGCTGGTAGTTAAAGCCATTAGTTCCTCTTGGGCTTCAAGGACAACTACAAAGAAAATATTTTGTAAACTGCGCAAGAAGCATGGATTTGGCAACTCCTGGGTTAGCTGGAACTGGTCAAGCAATTGCTTTTAACGCTTTATTTCCTAAGTGGACTAATACCTGGTGGGGACATAGAAAGCAAACCTCACTTCAGAAAGACAACATAGGGCTGCTTAAAAGCTGCAAGTCTCTCTGCCTCAGACAACCATTGAGAGAAGAGCTAGGCTCTTTCCTTGGACAAAGAGTTTTTATTTGTCTCAAGACTGAGGGGATGCAAATAAGCCCAGCACTTCTTGCCTGACCTTTCCTTGTTGAAAAGTTCCAGCAGAAAGCCCAGAAGGCCACCCAGGTAGGCATTTCTATGTGCCTCGAAGTCATATTGAAAGTTGAGCTACAAAAAAGCGAGAGAATAGGAGGCAAGCTGAAGTCACAAACTGGAAAATTGCTTTATCTTGAGTTCTCAGGGGCCTATGGCTCTTAACCAGTGGTAGCTAATACAAAATACAGTTGAGGACTCACCGGAAATATTCCAGTCGGGACTAATTTTCTTTCTTTCTCTGCTTGCTCTTGTGAAGCAAAGTTCTAAATTTTCTCTTCTTTATGTGAGGAAGCTTGTTGGTGTGAAAAGGCAGCATGACAAGATTGGAGGTGTTGGCTCTAGTCTTGGCACTGCTCTCTAACTAATTTAATGTCCTGGACGCAGCTGCTTTGAGTCTCACCTACACTGAGCTATTAAAGACCCTGGGTTTGGGAGCTGACTCTCTTACCCCTTGATATTTTCATCTTTAAAACGGTAATAAAAATAGCAGCTCCCTCAAAGAGCTATCATGAGGGTTCCAGAAGAGACCACATGCAAAGCATTTATACCACTCCTGGCATGTTTCAGCTCAGAGTGAATGGTGCTTTCTGCAGTTGTGCAAAGGATCGGTGCTGGACTGTCACATACTGCATTAGTCTAGGTCAGGGTTCTCCAGAGAAACAGAACTGATAGAATAGAAATAGAGATAGGTCTCTCTCTAGATTGACCTGTCTATCTATCTCTCTAAGAATCTATCTATCACTGTCTTTATCTAGCTGATCTATGTTATCTCTATCTATTATATCTATGGGGAGAGAGAGAAAAACAGAGACTTTGAAGAATTGGCTCATGTGATTGTGGGGGCTGGCAAGTCCAAAATCTTCATGGCAGATGAGCAGGCTGGCACCCCAAGGAAGAATTGGCATTGCAGCTAGAGTCTAAAAGCAGTCTGAAGACAGAACTTCTTGGGGGATATCCATCTTTCTTTCTTAAGACCTTCAATTGTCTTAACACGATGAGGCCCACTCACATGATGGAGGGTAATATGATTTCCTCAGAGAGTACGGATTTAAATGTTAATCACGTCTAAAAAATGCCTTCACAGCAACATCTAGACTGGTGCTTGAACTAAAACTGGATACGATGGCCTAATCAAGTTGACACATAAAATTAACCATCACACATAGTAAATTGTCTTCTATGGTCTAAATGTTCATGTCCCCCAAGATTTGTATGTTGAAATACTTATACCCTGAGGTGATAAGATTAGAAGATTGGGTTTTTGGAAGGTGATTAAGTCATAGCGGTGGAGCCCTCATGAATGAGATTAACGTTCTTATGAATGATGCTTGAAAGAGACCTCTCACTCCTTATGCTGTTGAGGTTAGAATGAGAAGACAGCTGTCCATGAGAAAGTGGGTCCTCACCTGCCACTGAATTTGCTGACACAATGATCTTGGATTTTCCAGCCTCCATAACTGTGAGAAATAAAATCCTATTATTTATAAGACACCCTATCTTGTTATAGTAGCCTGAACAGACTAAGGCATGATCAATAAATGTAGTTAATATTTTTCTTATGATATAGTTATTATTTCTGTTGCTGTTGGTCTATCTATATGCCCTTTCCGGCCCCTTCTAGTCTTGATATCTTGTTGTACAACATGCATCTACGTTTAGGGAAAGGAAACAGAGAAAACTGCAGTATTGTGCAAGCAAATGGAATCTGAGAAGTATACATATAGGAAAATCCAGTTTTCTCAACACTTAGTTATGAAGTTGAGATGAAAGTTGAGTCAACACCTTCTCCACGATAGCCTTTCCCAAACTAAAACACAGATTATAGGCAGCATTTGTGTATTACATAACTCTTCAAATAGCCAAGAATTATTGAGTACTTACTATGTACCAGCCAGTGTTCTGAATATTTCAAATGTATTAACACAATGAGCTTCACAGCAACCATATGATGTGGGTGCTGGTGCCAGTGCCAGTAATATGTTCCATCTCATTGATGAGGAAGGTGAGGCCAGGAAGTGTAAGGATTCTTGTCCAAGATCACACAACTAGGGAGTGGAGGGACCCAAACAAGCCACTCTGTCCTGTTCTAGAGCCTGTAGTTCCTAAACATATGTCTAGCATGCAAAAAATTGTAGCGCTAGAGTAATGGGATGAGGGACATTGCCACTGCCTAGAGACTCCACTGCTGTGTGGAAAGGACACCCTAAAGGTGGATCTCTCTCGTGTGCATAAAGGTCTCTTGGAGAGCCTGTTAAAAAGGTGGATTCTCAGGTCCCACCCCTAGAGAGACTGATTGAGTAAGGCTGGGGTATGTCCAGGATCCACATGGGATCCTACTAAGGTCTCCTGCTTTTTCCCTGGTCATGCCAGGGCTCAGAAGGCTCTCAGATATACATCCATTCTGTGGTATTGTGAAGCTGAGCAGTAAACACTACAGAAGTATCCCAGCTCACCAAGAAAGATGAAGACAGCACTGCTACCAGGTATGCCCATGGAGGTTTCTATACTTCATAATAGCTCATGTACTAAAAGTCTGTCATAAGAGAAGTCCTATGAGCCTTGACAAAGCCACAAGAGACATCCAGAATTCAGTATACCATCACCTAACACTATAAGAATTCTATGTCCTAAGAAGTATGTGTAAGAATACAGAATTCTTGTCAAGTTCAAAAGTCTTTGGATCAAAGCAGAAAGAGATTTGTATATGAGAGCCACGTGCAAAATCAATCAAACAATAAAATGGCTGCACACTTTGGAATGTAGACAGAAAAACTAGGCAATACGTGGAATTCGAATCCAGGAACATGGGCTATGGGAACATCCCTCAGTTGAAGTTAAGGGTCACTGATGTAAAGCCCAGTGTGGCTTGTTGGGGATTTGGACGGTCAGATCAGCATCTGGTCCTTACATGTTTGCAGAAGGAGAGTAGACAGAATAACAGCCTCCCAAAAATGTCCATGTCCTAATCTCCAAAACCTGTATATATGCCTTTATATTACCTTACATGGCAAAAGAGATTTTGCAGATGTGATTAAGAATCTTGAGATGGGAAGATGATCCTGGGGTACCTGGCAGGCCCAATGGAATCACAAGGGTCCTTACAAGAGAAAGACAAATGGGTTAAAGCCAGAAACAGGTGGCATATGATGGAAACAGAGGTCAGGGAGACAGATTTGAAGATACTATACTGTTGGCTTTGCAGATAGAGGAAGGGGTCATGAGTTAAAGAATGCAGGTAGCCTTTAGAAGCTGGGAAGGGCAAGAAAACACATTCTCCACCTAGAGCCTCCAGAGAGAACGTAGCCCTGCTGACCCATTTTAGATGTCTGGGCTCCAAAACTGTAAGATAATAAATGTGTATTGTTTTAAGTCACATAGGTTTGAAGTAATCTGCTGCAGCAACATAAGAAACCAATATAGAAGGCTTTCCTCAAATTTACATGGGATAATCTCATAGTTTCTTTAGTTGGAGTAAAAAGAATTCCCCTGATTATCTTCTATTCCAGGCCTGTGCCCAAGTGAACCTCTGGCTCTACAATAGGTATATGAGTACACAACTTTTATTCATGCCGAGAGTGAGATCTGAGACCTAAAAATCTTCAAAGACATCAGAAACATTAAGATTTTTGTGTTGAAGAACATGTTAAAACTTAGTAGTTTATAGGTCATGATGTTAAAAATTTAAACTCTTAAGAGTGGCAACTTATGATGTCAATTTAAAATGTGTCATTGAGTACTTGATTTAGATTTGTGATTTTAAGTCAAAACCATACTACATTAATTTTCTATTCTGGAAATATTTTAAAGAACTTTAAAGCCACTGATTTACATAATATTCTATATATATATATATATATATATATATATTGAGATGGAGTTTTACTCTGTCACCCAGGCTGGAGTACAGTGGCACAATCTCGGTTCACTGCAACCTCCATCTCCCAGGTTCAAGCAATTCTTCTGCCTCAGCCTCCCAAGTAGCTGGGATTACAGGTGCCCACCACCATGCCCGGCTAATTTTTGTATTTTTGATAGAGATGAGGTTTCACCATGTTAGCCAGGCTGGTCTCGAACTCCTGATCTCAGGTGATCCACCCACCTCGGCCTCCCAAAGTGCTGGGATTACAAGCATGAGCCACCACTCCCAGCCTAAATCACTTAAGTATTGAGAAAAGTTTGCTGAGTGAGATAACTGAAGAACCTAAGACAAAAGTACAATCTGTGAAATGTACAAATGTGGTCTAAAAATATTTCAAGCCTTTTAATTAAGTCACAAATGAGACAAACATTAGTCAAAAGGTTTCTTAAAATAATTGAAAAAAACTAGGGTTTTTTAAAGTAATTGATAAAAACTAGGCTAGTAAATAAATAAAATGATACAATTTGTAAGTTTGAATCAAAAGCTTAAGGAACAACTAGGCTTCTAAACTTGTAAATGTAATAAACTTGATATCAATTCTTTTTTATACCCAACACCGTTTTTACACCCAACACCATTTTCGACCATGCTGTGACATCTCATAGCAGTGGCCTATAAGGCATTCGATCCCAAGTCCAAACCAAATGGCAGGATGCACGTTACATATGAAGATGTACATTTCTGTGCAAAGTCACTTCTTTTTTTCTTTCCCATTGTAATTGGATGCCTTTCTTATTAGCACTTTGAATATTTGTTCCTTTTATCCCTACTGGAAATCACTGAGGTGAATAATGTTGTCAAACTAGTTGATCGCCTACCTGGCAGATAAAACATGAACCCAGAGCTAAAGCAAAAATTGCCTTCAAAAATTTTGTTTTGGAAAAATCAATATTTGATATCTAAAAAAACAAGTAATAGTCATGGAAAAAGACTAACTTCCTGGTCTGGAGTTCTTGTTTAAAAGATGGGGTCTTGTTACGTCACCCAGGCTGCAGTGCAGTGGCATGATCATGGCTCACTATAGCCTCCAAATCCTGAGCTCAAGCAATCCTCCCAGTTTAACCTCCCAAGTAGCTAGGACTGCAGGGATGTGCCACCATACCTGGCTAATTGTTCAACCTGTTTGTAGAGATAGGCTCTTGCTATCTTGCCCAGACTAGTCGCAAACTCCTGGCCTCAAGCAATCCTCCTACCATGGCCTCCGGAGTAGCTCGGATTAAAAGCGTGAGCCACTGCATCTGGCCTTGGAGATATTTTTCATTTTGAGGTACATATTCGAGGGGAGCCATATCATCTTTTTAGGGCTGAGGACTTCTAAGGATCATAAGCACACTGCAAAATCACCTCTAAAGTGAGCAAAGCACTTGCTTGGGCAACATATATACTAAAACTGGGGTTGTACAGGGAAGATTAGTGGGGTCCATGTGTAAGGATGACACACAAATTCATGAAGTATTCCATATTTAAAATTTTTTAAAAAACAAAATCATCAGATTATCAGTGCAATGGCCCAGACATAACAAAGCAAGACCTCTCCCGCCATGTGTTGGTGATAGGTGGTTTCCCATGCCCACTGAGGTTAGTGGCAGGCTTTGATGGTGACCCACAGCTTTGCTCACAGCTATCAAGTTTGTAAACAAGCAATTTCTGACCACCCTATTCAAAACAGCAACATACTTACCCCATGACACCTGGCATTCCCAATTCCTTTTCCCTGTTTTATTTCTCTCTCTCTGATACTTTTTACCTTCTGACACACAAGGTTTTGCATGCTACGTATTACTTCTGTACCAACTGAAGCATAAAGAAAAATCAACATGCCAAGGCAAAGGGAATCATGGTGTGTTGGCACGCTCTGGGGTACGGAAGTTCTTGGTGCCCAGGGAATGCCATCCCATGCCATGATGGTAGATGAGTAGCCATCATGGACAATATGGTCAGATTTATTACTGGAAAATAATTGTAGGGTGGTTTAGTTGTTGATTTGCTCATCTTCTCTCTCTTTTGTCACCACCAAAATGTAAGCTCCAAAGGGAAAGAGATTTTTGTAGCTTTTGTTCACTGTTTATGACAGAAGCAACAAATTTCCTCATTAACAATTCTCCTCTTCTTCCTTATAGTAACAGACTGCCCACCTCCACTTAGCCTGAGCTGGGCATGTGGTTGCCAGCTGGGAAGTACATTTCCCAGCCTCATTTGCAGCTAGGTGTGGCTATGTCAATAAAATATCGCCAATACGTTGTAAATAAAAATTATGCTTTATCTTCCTTGTCTTGCCTTCAAACAATTGCTCCTTTCCTGCAGGCTAGATGCAGACATTGTGAGGAAGAACCATATGAGGACAATGCCTTTGAGAAGGGCCAAGATACAAAACAGAAGGACCTTAGTTCTCTGATGTTATGGAGCTGTCACCTACCAGGCCCAGAGTGCCTGCTACCTCTGGAAAGCAAGTAAGAGAAATAAATGTCTACCTTATTTTGGGTTCTCTTTGTTATAGCGTCTGTTGTGGATTGAATTCTGTCCTCAATCCTTACCCCCAAATTCCTATATTGAAGCCCTAACCCTAATGTGACTGTATTTGGAGATGCCTATAAGAAGGTAATGAAGGTTAAGTGAGGCCAGAAGGGCAGGACTCGAATCTGATAGAAATGGTGACCTCGTTAAGAGGAGGAAGAGACACCAGAAATCTCTTTTTCTCTGTTCATACACATAAGAGGAGAGGCAATGTGAGGACACAGGGAGAAGAGGCCTGTTTATAAGCCAGAAAGAAAGGCCTCCTCAGAAACCAACCCTGACAGCACCTTGATCTTAGACTTCCAGCCTCCAGAGAACTGTGAGAGAATAAATTTCTGATGTTGATACCACCCTGTCTGTGGTATTCTGCAAAGGCAGCCCGAGCAAACTCATGCTATCTCTTAGCCTTGACCTTAACCGAAACACTGCTGCACCCAGACCCTAGGAGA
The DNA here is from genome assembly GCF_030222135.1 of Aotus nancymaae. Lineage (NCBI taxonomy): Eukaryota > Metazoa > Chordata > Mammalia > Primates > Aotidae > Aotus > Aotus nancymaae. Next base: position 38,966,819 of record NW_026988482.1, read on the forward strand.
GTGCCTAAAAATTAGTAGATATGCAATAAATATTACTTGGTTAAATAAATGAAATGCAAAGACAATGTTTAATTTGTGCAGTGCTATACAAATATAAATATACAAATATAAATGATTACTGGACTCTTATAGATTGTACATCTATTTGTCTACCCATCCATTCATCTTTTTGTCATCCTGGTTGTGTTTACAATGAAAATAAAATCTCATCTGTGAACTCTTACTGGTTCCTTTACTCCCACAGCACATCCCAAATCTGTCAGTTGTCGGCTCCTATTAATTTTACCACCTATATCTCCCTATAGTTGTTTTTTTCCTACCATTAGAATGATCACCACTCTAGGTCCCATTTATCTTTTACTTACTCTGTAAATGCTTCCAAAACTTTCTCCAGTCTCTGCACTTGATCTATTGCAGAGACTTTTAACCGCCTCTTTCAAATTCATTTTGCTTTCTTTACTAGGAACAGATCCCTCATTTTATTTTCTATGGCAATGTAGCACTGTGTGAAACAACCCATTTCCCCACTACTCCTACAACCACATGACTCATTTCTGGCTAAGGAGATAGTAAAATTTGTTAGGTAAGGTTTCCGAAAAACTTACTTAAAAGAGCAATAGAGAACTGAGACTATGCCAGTTTCTATCCTTCACCCAACTCTTTTTTTTTTTTTTTCTCCTGTCATCTGGAGTTTGGGAGTGATTGCTGGAGCTCTAGCAGCCACATCGAAATATGGAGGAATGAAGAGAGAAGGAGACAGAGAAATAAACTCTGTCCCTGATGAAGCTATAGTGCTGCCATGCTAGTTCCAAATTGCTTACCTCCTACATAACAATAAAACACACTTTTACATAACAGTAAAATACACTTTTAAATATGTAAGCCATTGCAGTCAGATCTCTGTAATTAGCTGCTGAACACATCCCTAACTGATCCAGAGCCCGTGCCTTCACTGCTGTCAGCTCAAGCCTGCTGATGCACATTGTGATGGCAGCTCTTTTGCCAGCACTGATGCAGGGCTTAAAGGGATATGAGAAACACTTTATCCTGGAAAGTAAGTGGGAGGACTATGAATAGCCTCATTTTACACATGAAAAAAACTAAGGCTCAAGATCATACAGTTAGTAAACACTAGAGAAGGGCAAGAACTGAGGCCTCAGATGATGCTGAGCGATAGCAAGGGACGTGACTTTGGTGTAAACTCTGGGATTTGGAGATTGTGCACAGGCACATGCATGTGTTCACACACACACACACACACACACACACACACACACACACGGAATTTAGAGTGGATGCCCGCTTTTTCATGTCTCCATCCCATCTCCTCTTTTCTGATAACAACAAAACTTCTCTTCTGGGAACCATCTCTTTTTCAATTGAAGCTGTTGGTCACCTGACTCCAGACAGCCACTGGCACAGGATCCCAGCCCCCTTGATATTGTGATTGGTCCAGAAGTGGTCACTTGATGCAAAGAGAGCCAAACAGAGTTCTTCTTTGGGAGACGACCACTTATTCAGTGTGTGAACGTGAGGCGATTTGCAACTCTAAGTCTCTGTCTCCTTACCAAAAAATGAAGGCTAGTCTATTACCTGCTGTATTTTATGGTTGTGAGGATGAGGTGAAACAATATAAGTAAAAGGCCTGGCATACGGTGAATTTTCGGTTATAATTTGCTTTTAGTAGACTTACTTAGAAAGCTCTCATTTTTCCCTGGACACCGTACAGGGTAGGAACTACTGCCATATAAAATGAACAATTAAGTGCTCAAATCCCACCTAAATATTTTGTTTTGTTTTCTCATTTGTTTTCCAAGAGGGGTAGTTCCCAGTTTCCAGAAAAATCACTTTAACTGATTTTTGCATGATGAAAAGACAGATCTTATTCTTAATCCCCATTCCTATCTGTCTCTAGAATGGCAATTGTAATAGATGAAATAAAAAAATCTTCACTTCTTCTCAATCTGGAAACTAGAGACATTTTTACTTCAACTTGAATCAAGAGTCCAGAAACTATGCAAAACACAAATGGTTTCGGTGTGGTGATGTATTTATTCATAATATATTTTAAGAACATATTAATAATGGAGAATAACACTTATTCATATACTGAATATAAATTTTCCTGGAGCACTCTAGAGCTTGCTTGGAGTTGGAGAATACTGCCAGGCTTTTCTTAATCTCTTTGGTCTTTGGAAGTGGGCAGGGTTTTTCAAACCAAGTGTCTTCCATGGGCCATTGGCAAAGGCTTCCTTTCATCAGTTTGGAAGGACAGAAAGACCATGGCTTCAGCACTTCCATTTTGCAAAGAAGTAACAAAAGAAGTGAATTAATGAACAATCAGAAAGACTCAAAGCATTTTGTACTCCACAGTTCATTTCTTCACACAAATGTCCATTACTGCAGTGCCCATGAAAACTGGCAGGGTGTTAGGCTCATGGCCTGACAAGAAGTCACGTCACCAGCCAATGCTTTCATGCAAAACGCAATCCTGATGATTCAGAACCTGGTTCTAAACTTCTCCAGGTGAGCTAGTGAGCTGAAGGTCACACCCATTCTGTGCATCCTCTGTCTTCCTACTGGTAAACTGGGATGTCATTTTAGAGTATCTTGGCAAAATGGTGAGAGGATTTCACTTTCCCAATGTCACTCTGTAAGGAAGCTGCTTGGGGGATCCTCCATTTGATTGTAGAGAGACCAAGGCACCGTGGGCTGAAGCAAAGAATATTAACACTAACAACAATAAGGACAAAGTCCAAGTCTCTTCTAAAAAAAGCATGTCCAAAAATAAGGGTAAAGAGCTGGTCTTATTTCATCCAAGTGATTCTGTGCACTGGAAATTGTCCTTCTGTGCCTCCCTTTCATTAAAAGTGTTTATATTTCTGAGTCTGAAGATCATTTAAATACATACAATATTAGCACCAAGGCAGCATATTGTTTTTTCCCAGAGATCACATGAAACTGAATAGATATTTAACATAGTTAATAGTCGGTACAATCTGCGATATTATGAACTTACTTATTGGGTGATACTTGCCTAGAAATGACAAAAATACTTTTTACATAACTCTCATAGCACCTTGATGATGGGTAGGTTGTTTTAAAAATGTTCATTTTAAAAAAGCAAAAACAGAACATTTACAGATGAAAAGTAAACAATAGTGTACCGTGATAATGAAGGATCACTTTGTCATAGTACTACATGCAAAGGCAGTCATAATAGAATCATTTTACGTACAAAAATATTACATCACAATAAATAATTTCAAACATAAATATTAAACTTTACATCATTAGGATATTCCACATATATACATACACACATATATATGTGTATATATGTATGTGTATATATGTATATATATGTATATGTATACACATTTACACACACAAGCATACAAGTCTCTCTCACACACATATACACACACACACACGCACACACACACATGCACCCAAATTAAGGTGGAGGTATTGCATTACTATCCTTCATCCATCCTATAATGGCTTCCTCTTCAGAGCACCTGAAATAAACAGACCAGAAAATATAAACCTTCTGCCTCAAAAGCCATAAGTTAAGAATAGTCAACTGATACATTTTTACATACAGAATTTAAAATTAACACTTATTTTCTCTGGATTTTATTTTTATTTTTTCTAAGTCACAGTCTCATTCTGTCACCCAGGCTGGAGTGCAATGGCATAACCATGGCTCACTGCAGCCTTGACCTCCTGGGCAAGCAATCGTCCCATCTCAGTCTCCCAACTAGCTGGGTCTGCAGGTGCACACCATCATGCCCAGCTAATTATTATTATTATTATTATTATTATTATTATTATTTTGCAGAAATGGGAGTCTCACTATGTTGCCCAGGCTGGTTTCAACATCCTGGACTCAAGAAATCCTCCAGTCTTAGCCTCCCAGAGTGCTGGGATTATATGCGTGAACCACCACAGCTGGCACTAGATTTTAAAATTAATGTTTGTTTGCTGTAAAAAACATGCAAGTTTCAGGGAAGTAATAAAGAATAAAATTTAAAAACCCACTAGCCTAAAATCTCCCCACCTGAGATAACTGCTCTTCATATGTGGGTATTTTGGTGTTACCTTCTAGTCTTTTTTCTATAAATATATATTTATGTATATAAATATTGTATATATGTACTTACGCATAAAATTTACTGCATATAACATATATACAAAATTTATCTCCTTAGACATAAAATAAAGTACATATATGATGGTGATCTCTAGTGGATGCCTGCTGACTTTTGCATGCCTCCATCCCATTTCCCCCTTTCTGATAACACAACACTTTCTTGTCCTTTGGAAACCATCCCTCTTCTGACTGAAGCTGTTGATCACCTGACTCTAGGTGGGTACATGATCTCCAATCCTTGGATGCTGTGAATGATTTAAAAATGACCATGTGACCTAACCAGAGCTAAACAGAGTTATTTTGCAGAATGCATGCTAGGGGATGAGTATTTACTTGAATCATGCATTGTAAGGATGATATAATCCTTGAGCTGCCCAGGACCATGGTGTGGGGGTGATGATCTGCCTCAGAATAAAGCCATTTAAGAGGCAATCATTGCTGATTAATGAAGAAAGAAAGAACACTGATGACTGTTTGAACTTCTGGATCTAGCCATGCCTGAAGCTAGCATACTTCTTGGATATCTCAGTTACTTAAGATAATAAATTTCCTTAGCTCCTTGCAACAGAAATAATCCTAAATGCCAAATAGGCACTCTTTTATCAGGATGTTCAAGAGCCTTACAAGGTAATGGGCTACTGGAAGCTTGAGGGAAGATGCAGGAGGGTCACAAGAATTGGTCGAGCTCATCCCTTGTAGCTGAAGGCACTGGGATGATAAAAAGATTGACCAATTCAGTCCTTTACTCAGCAGAATAATCACTTTCTGGCATTATGTACTTAGGTCAGGGACTGCCGAACTTTAACATGCATGACTCCTGTCGACTTTGTTAAAATGCAGATTCTGATTTCACAGGTATAGAGTGAGGCCTGATATTGTGCATTTTCTTTATTTTATTTTTTTATTTTTTAAAAGCCTACAGCACCCAGTATTCCCAGGTGGTCTCCCATCCAAGTACTAACCAGGCCTGACCCTGCTTAGCAGCCAAGATCAGATGAGATTGGGTGTGTTCAGGGTGGTATGGCATGGACGACACGCATTTCTAACAAGTTCCTAGGTGAAGCTGATCACACTGGTCCTTGGAACACACTATGAGTAAGAGAGGGTGTGGCACATTGCAGCAATTAGGAACACTGGCTTTAGTGTAGGACACTCTGGGTTCTCATGAGGGAATTTACCATTACCTTTTCATCTTTTTTATCTTTTTGAGACAGAGTCTCACTCTGTCATCCAGGCTGGAGTGCAGTGGCGTGATCTTGGCTGACTGCAACCTCTGCCCAACAGGTTCAAGTGATTCTCCTGCCTCAGCCTCCCTAGTAGCTAGGACTACAGGCATGCACCAACACACCCAGCTAAATTTTGAATTTGTAGTAGAGACGGGGTTTCATCATGTTGGCCAGGCTGGTCTTGAACTCCTGACCTTAAGTGATCTTCCTGCCATAGGCATGAGCCACCATGCCCAGCTTCATCATGATCTTAAGCAAGTTACTTGTTTTGGGGTTCAGCTTCCTCATATGTAAAATGGCAGCCCCTCCACACAGTTTTGTTGTGAGGATTCAATGAAATATTGCTCAACAAATGCCATTGTGGTTATTACTATTACATTCTTGGGAAGTATTCCTCAAAGAATGAGCTGTGATTCACTTTTATCAGAATTCCCTGAATTAAAATTACAGATCCCTGAATCTACCAGAGACCTAATGAAGCAGGACCCCTAGAGATGCAGCCCAATAAATAGCAATTTTAAATAAGCTCTGCAAAGAGCTGGTCCCAATCCTACTAAAACAATTAAAAAATAATCAAAGAGGAGATATTTCTTCCTAACTCATTCTATGTAACCTGTATCATCCTGATGCCAATATCTGGCAAAGACACAACAAAAAAAAAGAAAACTACAGACTAATATCCCTGATGAACACTGACGTGAAAATCCTCAATGAAATACTAGCAAACTGAATCCAGCAACATACCATAAAGATAATCTACCATGATCAAGTGGGCTTTATTCTTGGGAGGCAAGGATCATTCAACACATGCAAATCTGTAAATGTGATTCACTATGCAAACAATTAAAAACAAAAACACTACGATCATGTAAATAGATGCAGAAAAAGCATTTCATAAAATCCAACATCCCTTCATGATAAAAACCTACAAGGAACAAGATGTCAAAGGAACACATCTCAAAATAATAAAAGCCATCTATAACAAACCCACAGTCAATATAATAATGAATAGGCAAAAGTTGGAAGCATTCCTCCTAAGAACTGGAACAAGACAAGAATGTGTACTCTCACCACTATTATTCAACATAGTATTGGAAATCTTAGAGCATCAGGCAAGAGAAAGAGAGAAAGGACATCCAAACAAGAAAAGAAGAAGTCAAATCACCTTCATTCACTGACAATATGATTCTATACACAGAAAACCCTAAAGATTCCACCAAAATATTCCTAGACCTGATAAATGACTTTAGTAAATTTTCAGGATGCAAAATAAATGTACAAAAATCAGAAGCATTTCCATACACAAATAACATTCAAATTGAGAACCAAATCAAGAATGCAATCCATTTACAATCACCAAAAAAAGAATAAAATACTTAGGAATACATCTAACCAAGCATGTAAAACATCTCTACAAGAAGAACTATAAACATTGCTTAAGGAAATCACAGATGACACAAATAGAAAAACGTTCCATGCTCATCGACTGGAAGAATCAATAGCATTAAAATGTCCGTACTGCCCAAAGAAATCTACAGATTCAACAAAATTTCTATCAAATTACCAATGTTATTCTTCACAGAGTTAGGAGAAGAACTATTCTAAAATTGATATAAAACCAAAGCAGAGTCTAAATAGCAAAAGCAATCCTAAGCAAAAGAGCGAAGCCAGAGATATCATCTTACTGGACTTCAAACTGTAGTCTATGGCAGCAAACTATACCTTACTATAAGGTAACCAAAACAACATGGCGCTGGTACAGAAACAGACACATAAACCAATGGAACAGAATAAAGAACCCAGAAACAAAGCTATACATCTATAACCAACTGGTTATATATGCTGGGAAAACTGGCTAACCATACACAGAAGAATGAAATGGAATCTCTATCTCTCACCATATACAAAAAGTAACTCAGGATAGATTGAAGACTTAAATGTAAGACTTCAAATCATAAAAATTCTAGAAGAAAACCCAGGAAACAGTCTTCCGGACATTGGCCTAGGCAAATAATTTATGACTAAGTCCTCAAAAGCAAATGCAACAAAACAAAAATTGATAATGGAGACCTAACTAAACTAAAGAGCTTCTGCACAGCAAAATAAACTACCAACAGAATAGACAGACAACCTAGAGAACAGGAGAAAACGAACTAAACATTTGATAAAGTACTAATACCCAGAATCTATAAGGAACTTAAGCAAATCAACAAGAAAAAAAACAAACAACGCTATTAAAAAGTAGGCAAAGGACATGGGCAGATACTTCTCAAAAGAAGACACATAAGCAGGCGACAAATATATGAAAAAAATGCTGAACATTACAATCATCACAGAAATGCAAGTGAAAAAGACAAGGAGATAACGTCTCATGCCCATCAGAATGACTATTCTTACAAAGTAGAAAGATAACAGCTATTGGTGAGATTGCAGAGAAAAATGGACTACATTGTTGGTGGGATCATAAATTAGTTCAACCTCTGTGAAAAACAGTTGGGAGATTTCTTTTCTCTTTTCTTTTTCTTTCTTTCTTTCTTTCTTTCTTTTTTTTTTTGAGACAGAACCTCACTCTGCTGCCCAGGCTGGAGGGCAATGGCGTGATCTCGGCTCACTGCAACCTCTGCCTCCCGGGTTCAAGCGATTCTCCTGCCTCGGCCACACAAGTAGCTAGGACTACAGGTGCATGCCACCACACCCAGCTAATTTTTGTATTTTTAGTAGAGATGGGATTTCACCATATTGGGGCAGGCTGGTCTCAAACTCCTGACCTCGTGATCTGCCCACCGTGGCCTCCCAAAGTGCTGGGATTACAGGCGTAAGCCACCATGCCCAGCCCTGGTGATTTCTGAAAGAACTAAAAACAGAATTACCATTTGACTCAGCAATCCATTACTGAGTATATATCAAAAAGAAAATAAATCATTCAACCAAAAACACCTGCACTAACATGTTTATTGCAGCACTATTCACAATAGCAAAGATGGAATCAGGTGCCCATTAATGGTGGATTGGATTTTAAAAATACGATCTGTATACATGATGGAATATTATGCAACCACAAAAAAGAATGTAATCATGTCCTTTGCAGCAATACAGATGCAGCTGGAGGCCATTTTCCTAAGTGAATTAACACAGAAACAAAAACCGAATACCATATGCTCTTGCTTATAATTGGGAGTGGAACATTGGGTACACATGGACATAAAGACAGAAATAATGGACACTGGTGACTCCGAAAGAGAAGAGGGAGGGAAGGAAAATCTATCTATTGAATACTGCATTCACTGTTGGGGTGATGTGTTCAAACGAAGCCTACAACTCAACACAATATATCAGTGTAACAAATTTGCACATGTACCTCCTGAATCTAAAATTTCAAAGTAAGTAAATAAAAAAGGCCAGCTCTGCAGAAGGGAACCCATGTCTAATGGCAGAGAACCGACAGCTTCAGTCATGTGAGAACAGAGGCTCATAAGATAAAAAGGTACAACAGTATTGGGTCAGCTTCAAGATGCTTAACTATAACCCTGTCCGTCCACCCACATTTGATCATCTATGCTACATAAAAAATAAAAGACAGAGAGACAGACACAGGACTACTTACCTTAGCTATAAAACTCGCACTTCCAGGCCAGTACCAGAGGATGGAGTGCATTTCCCACAGTAACCACCGCATTTCCCTATGACTCGGGTACCATCCTGCAAGGAGATGCATCATCTTAGGCTACCTGCTTGGTTAGTGTTTTCAGGGCCTGCACTAGCTTTCTGGGAAAATGTTCTTATACACACAGTAAGTGGGCCTTCTGAACTGACATGAAGCCCATCATACTCACCATGGTCTAAAGCAGGGGCTGGCAAACTTCAGCTTGTGAGCCAAATCCAGCCCACCACCTGTTTTTGTGTGGCTTGCAAGCTAAGGATGATTTTTATATTTTTAAACAATTGAGAAAAAGTAAACTAAAAATAATATTTCTTGACACATAAAATCATATGAAATTCAAATTTCAGTATCTATTAATAAAGTTTTATTGGAACACAGCCACATTCATTTATTTACCTGATGTCTATAGCTGCTTTCATGCTGTAAAAACAGAATTGAGTCTCAGCTTCACACTGCTGCTTGGTGCAGAACAAATCACAGTGACATTGTTTTAATGTGAGAGTGTTTTGAGCACCATGTGTATTGCTAGATCATTACACTTTATGTGCTTATTACCAGTGTATACCATTATGACAAACCAAGAAAAGAAGAGAAATGTGGACTTTAAATGTTACACTTTTAAGGTAGAATGGCATGTGGATTATTTTGTTATCAAATTTAGATGACAAAGTATTGTGATTATTATGAAATGACACTATAGCTGTGCTAAAAGAATACCATATATACCATCACCAACCTAAATACTCATCACGATATTTCCAACTCACAGGAAAGCAATAGTCAAAAATTTAGAAAATTTAAAATGGAATATATCACCATAGCATATCCCTCAACAAAAAATAAAAATAAATAAGTTTCCAGGTTGCTCATTTGTTAGCCAAGCAAGAAAAACAATTTGCTAATTGTGAATTCATTAAATTCTGTTTAACTGCAACATCTGAAGAAATGTGTCCAGAGAAAACAAACTTAACTACCCTTTTGGCAAGGACTATTGCTTAAAAAGCTAGTAACATTGAGAACCACATCAATAGACAATTAAAAAACAAGCCAGGTTATTTTGAGTGGTTTTCACTGGCTTTTGATGAGTCAACACATATTACTGATGTTATTCAGATGTTATCATTTCTTTGAGGAGAAAATGCCCAGTCTGAAGTGTCTAAAGAATTAGTCTCTACGAATAGTCTAGTGGAACTAGTGGAATAGTGGAATAGTTTGTGAAACAAGTACAGGTGAGAATATTTCAAAAGGTTGAGAAAGACCTGCAGATCAATGGAAGTGGAATCTGGTAAGATGTGTTCACAACTGATGGTAGTAAAAATATGCATGGAGCATAAAAAGCTTTAGTTGGACAAATTTACAAAGTTGGTGCAGCTGTTCAATGTTTAAAGCCAATGGTTATTCACTGTATTATTCATTTGCGAGTACTTTGTGGAAAATATTTGACCTATCAAGTGCTATAGAATTAGTAGTGTCAATTGTGAACTTTATTTTTTATCATGGACTTACCCATCATCTGTTTTGTGAATTTCTTTTGTCAGAACTGATGGCTTACTTTACTACTTGTAAGCCATCAAATTGCTGTGTAGTCAGACCTCGACTTGTCCTACTACACAGCAATTTGATGGCTTACAAGTAGTAAAATTTTACTCTGATTTTTGAGCTCAGGGTCAAGATTATAATTTTTTGAATTAGAATTGCTCTCAGTCACTGTAATTCAACACTTAATGTCTCTGAATATTAGCTTTTACTTCAGAGTTGATCATGTTTCTTAATGAATTGTACCTAAAATTACAGGGCAAAATTGTACTTATAGGCAAAACTTATACTGTGGTAAAGTAATTTCACTGACAACACTGTTTGGATCACAAGTAATGTTAGACTGTTTTACACACTTCCCATGCTGTCAAAAGTTAAAACAGGAAATCACTTCTCTATTACACACAAATTTACAGTGAATATATTTTCTGAGCTTAAACTGCAGTTCCAGCACTGTTTTTCAGACTTTGATATAAATGCAAAGGAAATCTTTATATATTAAAATCCATTTAACTAGCAACTGAGGAGCTTCCATCTCATTTTCAATTGTAAGTGATTAATACGCAATGTAGTGACATGCTAAAAGGCAAATATCAAAAGAAAACTCTAATAGAATTCTATGTATGCCCTCCAAACCATGAATATGCTTAATTAACATTATATGGTTATGGACAGATACCAGTATTTGGCAATATTAATGCATGTAGAAAGGCATTTAGAAAGACAAAATATATAATATCTCTTTTCAGCTCAGCATTAATAGATAAACATTTACAATCAATTTTGATAATAGAGAACATTGATTAAGCAAAATATTTTCCTTCCCAATATCCCATTCATCTCCTCAGGTGATCTGTATTACAAAAAGTTATACTCAATTCTTATAATTGTATTTTGAATTTAACCAATAAAAATTTTGTGCAAATTTGTTTTCTCTCTTGACATACAAATACATATATTTGCTTCTTGGCCCTTCAAGACTTAAATCTTTACCATCTGGCAATTTGCAAAGTATGCCAACTCCTAGTTTAAAGACCTGCACTCCTTAGAGTCTGTCTTTGCCTCTGCACATTCATCTGGTACAATTCTCTACTCAACACATGAATTTCTTTGGGTTGTTCTTCTGACATGCTCCTTACATTACAAGGCCTTGGCATGTGTCATTCTCTCTGATTGGAACTCTCCTCTCTCTCCTTCTCTGTGCATACTGAACCACCCCAACTTTGGCCTGGTAAATTCTTCAGAACTCAGTTCAAAGGCCATTTCCTCTGAGAAACCTTCCTGACCTGGTTATCTGCTGCAAAGCACCCTATAATTGGGTAATTCTTCCTTTAACATCTGTCATCCTACTGGAATGTCAGCAACATTATTACAAGACCAGCATCCTGTTAAAACCTGGGAGTATCCAGAACCTACCACTATGTGTGGCTCATAATGATACAAAACATACGTTTGTTAAATAAATGGATGAATAAAAGGCTGAAGCCGAATTCTTCTTTTGGAACTGCAGTTAAGAATGCCCTGCTAATCAGTTCCCCTTAAGCTTTACCATGCTGTGAAAAAGTCCTTGTTTAATTGTGACCTCATATTCCATTGCGTATAATTACCATGTCACATAATTCCACCCCTCCACCCTCTGCGCCTGCACAATATTTCATATCTTCCACTTCTGGAAATACTACTATGATGAACATATTTGTCCCTACATTTTAGGATTTTTTTGGGTTACATTCTCAGAACTAGGTCAAAAGTCATGAAGATTTGCTTCATACAGCTGAACTAAGAAACCTTCTTGAAAACAATGTATAATCTCATTTGAAAAAAAGATGAGTACAAAAATGCAATTAGAAGTAAGTTATAGTATTTGATACTACAGTAGAAAAACTATATTTAATAATTTATTATATATAACCATTTATATATCATTTATGTATAAAATTTATATATAAAATTTTTATATATTTATACATAAAATATATAGTATAATGTATTATGATAATCTTATATATATTATACTATGTATTATAATAAAATAATATAATATATAGTATATTAATATATTATAAATAACGTATTTAATATAGATCATTAACAATTATTAATTATATGTTTCAAAATAGCTAGAAGAGAAGAACTGTAATGTTCCCAACTCAAAGAGAAGATAAATGTTTGAGGTGTTGGGTATCCCAATTACTCTGATTTGATCATTACACATTGTATGCATGAATCAAAATATCACATGTATAACCAAAAATATGTACAACTATGATATATCAATAAAAGCACAAAAGAAATAAAAACTAGCGCCAGTTTAACAATAAAACAGGACAAAATATTTTCTCTTTATTTTTAAAACTTTGCATACATTTGCTGATGATTGGAACTGAGCTGGGAGTTATTTCTACCCTCCCACCTGGTCTTGGTTTTAGGGGCCTGTGGTAATTCTGGAGCTGGCCCATGCCACCAGCAACTGGATTTGACGCCAGACTAACTGGACTCCAGTGAGGAACTTTCTCACCAGGCTTAAGTATAGGGCCAGGGGCCTTTACAGGTAGGCTAAAAATGTCTTCTGTATCATCACAACTTATGCTTTACTCAAACCCTTCTGACCCAGCAGAGGAGATAACCTGAATTGGACTGCCGGAGCTTGTACTGCATCTTTAACTATCTCTTAAGCCTCAGTTCCTGGTTCATCTGTAAAATAGGGATAATAATAGTACCCCCCACAGGTTTGCTGTAAATGAGATCATGCACATAATGTGCTTAGCATAGTACTTGGCCTAATATACGTGCTCAATAAATATTAACTGCTATTATCATAGAGATATTTTTAATGTGTAAATATCCGTCATAGCCTGTTTTCAGGGAATGAGTAAAAGTCAGAGTAATTACAAAATTATAAAATTTAAAAAATAAAGCCAGTACTGGGTTTACACCATTCCTCCTATCTCCTTAATTGCTCATAAAACATAGCATATAGGTGTTTTTTTTTTCTGAATAGAGGCCTGGACATTTGCTATATATGAACATATGTATAAATGTCTAATTTCTATAGGAAGATACAGAATAAAAATTACGCTACGTAAAATGTAAATGTACAGCATTTTACTCTACTGGTCTGTGGTATGATTTGTACACTTGGCGGATAGTTGGACTTTCTTACTCTACTGGTCTGTGGTATGATTTGTACACTTGGCGGATAGTTGGACTTTCATAAGTTAACTGCAAGTTTGGAGGCAGCCAAGATTGATACATGAGAGTGGATGGCACTGAGAATATACGTGTGTTCACACGTGTGTTTATTTCAGGTACTTGAACTCCATTGTTCGCAAGTGAACTGAACAATAGGAACTGAGTCTGTCTCCTCTATGGTAACAGAACTTTCATTATTTTTTAATTTAAAAGCAATTCTTTGATTTACAGTCCTTTTTCTAGCACAGGAATGCCTGTTAGACCATATCCCTTAGAACACTGGCCCTAGTTCTTGCCTGACCCTGCAAAGTCCTGTAAGCGCCTCTCACACCCAGCCAGGACGTGATCATCCCTTCATGCTGCCTGTCTCTGAAGGCGTGTTCCAGAATCTTCTACCTGGAGGAGACCAAAATGGGCAGCTCTAAGAATGGGCATGGGGGGCTGCAGAGGAATCCTGACACGTTGTAGAGCTGAGGGTATATACTATCGCTCGCAGAGGAGCTTGAAATTCTGACATTTTCTCTCAGACCTCACCTCTAGGCCATGGTCTCCTTTCTGTCTGGGTGTCTGTCATGCAGCGATCTAAGCTGTGAGTGAGGAGTAACTTACTTGACCCCTAGATGAGCTCGTGCAACCAAAGCATTTGCCCAGAAGTCCACCCCTAACCAAGCGGTATCCCACATGACTCATTTCTAGGGTCAGGTGGTGGCCACGTGAACAGGCTCAGCTTGGGCTTACCCTGCAGTTCCATGCCTTTCCCACCAGCTGTCTCAAGCAAGCTCCCTTCCTTAGTCACCTTGGCCAACTTCTGAAACAATATGGCAAGCCTCAGGGCTATGAAAACTTTATAACATTAATAGCTAATACTTGTGCTCCTGCTATTTGCCTACTAGGATACCAGCAGCTTTACATTTTTATTTCATTTAAGCTTCACAAGAACCCAGTGAGAAAGGGCTACTACAGTCCCCCATTTACAGATGAACAAACAGTTCCCCTCTCCCCTCTCCTATTTTCCCAGAAGTTAAATAACTTGCCCAAGATGGCAGAGCCAGTGGGCACAGACTCTGGCAGTCAGATTTCAGAGTCCACGTGCTTCACCTCTGTGCTCTGCAGCCACTGATGGTTTTCACTGTGGCACCAAGGGCTGAGCCTGCTGCAGGCTGGAGAGGCTGATTCCACCACCTGCTCCACTTAACCTACCAAGAATTTGGCCTTATTTTCACTTTGTTGTTCCAATCTCCTGGTGATGGCACAGCTGGGAGGAAGATGCAGATTTAATGCATGTAAGCTACCTAATAAATAGTAGCTATTTTAACTATAATTAGGTTAAAACCAGAGAAAGCGTGCTCTCCATTGCTCACAAGGGAGTGAACAGTGAACTTGATATTGAGACTGATTTTGACCAGCTCTGCCCTTGGAAGTGAGACAGCATCGCTGTTCTCCAAGTGCTGCTGGAGATCTAGTTTTATCTTGACTGACTACAGCTCTCCTTTAGTTTTGCTTGGGGAAAACATTTATTTGCCAAGGAGCTTTGGAAAATTGAGGTTTTCATTGTGTTTTTTCCCTCTGTAGCTACCAACGGAAAAGTAAAAGAAAGTGAGGAATGATTATTTGAAAGCTGAAACAGGGCTATTTGGAAAATAGAGTATTATAACTGGCCAGGGTCTGAGCATCCCAGAGGAGACTGGGACACAGGCCCTCAGGGGCCAGATCATAGTAGGTATTGAGTGGGAACAGGATCTGGCACAATTCCTGAAGTGTGTTTCATGGAACCCTGGTTATTTGGGGAAATTAAAAGCTTTAACTTTGGAAAGAAGGTTTTGTGGTTGGCTTCATTTAGGCTAGTAGTTCTCACACTGTGACCCCAGATCAGGGGCATCAGCATCATCTGGGAAATGGTTACAGATGTCAATTTCTGGACTCTCCTCAGACTGATCCCATGGTGGGTTAGTTTTGTTTTGTTTCGAGATGAGATCTCACTCTTTTGCCCAGGCTGGAGTACGGTGGTGCGTTTATGGCTCAATGCAGCCTCGACCACCCAGGCGCCTCCCGAGTAGCTAAGACTACAGGTGCACACCACCACACCCAGCTATTTAATTTTTTTTTTTCTGTAGAGATTGGTTCTCCCTATGTTGCCCAAGCTGGTCTTGAACTCCTGGACTCAAGCAATCCTCCTGCCTCAGCCTTTCAAAGTGCTGGGATTCTGAGCACAAGCCACTGCATCTGGCCACGTGCTTGTGTTTTAACAAATCCTGCAGGTGATGGTGATGTACTTGCAAGTTTGAGAACCACCGCTTTAGAGGAATCCTGGTTCAAATAAAGTCACACAGGTTTCTTTCCTGTATGCTTTATCCCCCCTCACAAGCTAATGCTTACTGTGACTCTTCAGGAAGGACATACAACATACTAGCATTTTTTCCCAAATGTGTTGGGCGGTGGAAGCCTATTTTCAGGAATCATTGCTAGGAGTGTTTTTCTATGAACCACACAGGGGAAGTCAGGCATAAAGCATTGTTTTTCCAGATTGCTGGGAGCTAAAGAGGGCTCAGTCACAGCTCCCAGACACTCATAAGGAGTACCTGACAGGCCCTGGAGATTAATTTTAAGCTCAGACTCTCTGAGCTGCCAAAGTACACCAATATTAAAAAAAAAAAAATGCCTACAGGCAATTATACCCAGCTCCCTCCGACTTAGGTATCTCCCAGAAGCCTTGGGGAACAGCCGATGTAGTGATCATTCTTTCCATAAGGTGGCGCTCCTGGCCTTAATTATTTTTAGTTTCTGGCTGAAACGATAGTAACTAGCTAACAAATAGAATTACACTTTATGTTACATAGTTTACCTAGATGGGTTTCCTACAATCACATATTTATTTATTTATTTCCCTATTTTTTAACAGAGTCTCACTCTATCACCCAGGCTGCAGTGCAGTGGCACTAGACAGGAAAATTTTTTGGTTCTGGGTCACTGAAACATACAGTATATTCCAAAACATGTTGTACACAATAAAAAATTTTGTCCATAGAAAAGAAACATAATGTATACATTTTGGAGGGAAGGAATGGGGGAAGAAAATTATAATTTCGGGGCACATTCTAAAGCTCATGCAATCTCTCTCAGCTATCTTTATTCCTTTCAGTGCAAGGAAAAATATTTAATGACTAATTTTTACAAGTAATCAGTACGGCTATTTAATCAGATCGGAGGTCACTGATTGGCTTCAATGGAGAAAAGAGAGAGTCAGATAGTTTTTTTCACAGACACAAATTTACTTAATCCTGGCAGCTAGAAAAAGAGCAGATTTTCAAATCTGGGATGCCACAATTGGATATTTCTCCCCTTTCTCAGGTGAGAAAGGCAGGTTGAACTGCTTTTTTACATTTTTAGTTTGAGAATAAGTGGAAGTTTTGTGATAGCATTTCCAGATTTAGAAAATAAAAATACAGGATGCTTGATTAAATATGAGTTTCAGATAAACAACATATACATGTTTAAAGTATGTCCCATGTAATAACAGTATACTTACAGTAAATAATGTTCATTGTGTACATGTTTTGTTTTGTTTTGATTTTTGAGATGATATCTCACTTTGCAGTCAAGCCTGGAGTGCAGTGGTGCAGTCATGGCTCACTGCCCCCTCGACATCCTGGGCTCAAGGGATCCACCCACCTCAGCCTCCAAGTAGCTGGGATTACAGGCGAGTACCACCATGTCTAGCTAATTTTTAAAGGTTTTGCAAAACCGGGGTCTCACCACCTTGCCCAGACTGGTCTCGAACTCTTAGGATCAAGCGATCCTTATTGTGTATTTGAAATTCTAATTTAACCAGGTGTCCTGTATTTTATCTGGCAGTTCTGCCTTGTAATAATACGCTACTTTCCCAGCTCTCTTCTTTGTCTTCCCTTACTCACATTTCTGAGGCAACCCCAGGCAGGGCTCCTGGCTGAGGTGGGGCTGGGGAAAGGGGCCATGCTTGGGAAAACTTAGACATATTTTTCCATGAGCCGGGTTTCTGCCCCACGTTCTCAGGACTTCAGAGGGAAGGCTGTCAAGTGGCAGCGGTTTCTGACATGGCTGTACATTTGAATCACTGGGGAGTTTTGAATTCTACTTCTACCAGGGCCGCCCACTCTCAGAGGTTCTGATTCAGTTCATCTGTGTGGGAAGGACCTGGGCACGTGCATTTTAAAATTTCTCAGGTGATCCTACTGTACACCCAAGGTGAGAAACAGTACACAGTCAACATGCTCCTCGGTTCACAATGGGGTTATGTCTCAATAAACACATTGCAAGTCGAAAATATCATTAAGTCAAAAATGCATTTAATATATCTAACCTTCTGAACATTACAGTCTAGCCTAGCCTACCTTAAATGTACTCAGAACATCTGCATTAGCCTATATATAGCAGGGCAAAATCATCTAACACAAAGCCTATTTTATAATAGTGTTGAATATTTCACGTAATTTATTGAATACTGTACTGAGTGAAAAACACAACAGTTGTGTGGGTGTTCAAAGTAGAGTTTCTACTGGGCGCGTTTTGCTTTGGAACCATGGTGAAGTTGAAAACTCAAGTGGAACCCTCAAAAGTTGGGGACCATCCGCACAGCACAGTGTTTCTCAAGCTGGACTGTGCCCATCACCACCTGAAACCTTGTTCAGCTGTAGGCTCTGACTCACTTCGTCTCGGCCCCAGAATCTGCATTTCCAGCAGGCCCCGAGGTGACACTGATGCACTGCACAGACCACACCTCAAGCAGCCAGGTTTTAGAGTGTGAAAAGTTATTATTGTGGACTCTGGTGGGGGTATCTCTAACTCTCCAGATAGATCACTCAATAAGTTAGCTGTCTTCCAGCTCCATCTGTATTTCAATTTTTCTAAATAAACAGAAGAGGTCATTTCCCCTCGGTTTACAGAATGAACCACAAGCTGGCTAACTGCAAGATGTTTGAGCCACATACTCGACAGAGGTTTCTTCCTGCTTTTACCTTCCTGGCTAGGTGGTTTTTCTAATTACTTGGATGGTTCATATCTTGAGGAAGAATTCACCAGAATTGAAGAAGACGCTCACATTTTAATCACATGTAAACACTGCACCCTAGGTTTATTTCCTAAATGGTCTTCCTGACACTGTAAAACCGCTTAAGAAGGAAAGCACATTTGATTGTTACTTCAGCACAACTACCACAGTTATAAAGACGAAAGAAAGAAGAAAAAGAAGGAAAGAAAGAAAGAAGAAAAAGAAAGAAGAAAAAGAAGGAAAGAAAGAAAGAAGAAAAAGAAAGAAAGAAAGAAGAAAAAGAAAGAAAAGAGAAAGAAAGAAGGAAGGAAGGAAAAAGAAAGAAAGAAAGATCAAAATTCATCTCCCAACCAATCTGCAGAACCTTACCGGCGACTTCTTGATATCAGAGACAGCGTAATTCCCTTGTGATATCCATCTGGCAGATTCAGTTAAAGACAGGCCAGTTCCATAAAGGTTGATGCTGAAACGACCCTGGAACAGACGGCCAACAAAAGAGATTTTCAGTCCACGTGATGTCCTCAACAAAAGCAAAGGCAAAGGTGATACAATAAAAGGTACTTCGGAAAACAGAAGGATGTTATTAATTGTGATAGCTACTAATTATTGATGGCGTTTTGTTTTGTTCAGGGCCAGCCATTCTTCATGCATCATCTTAATCATCCTCAAAAGAGCTCTATGAAGGACGTTTTCTTTTCAGGGAAACTGAGGCTTAGCGGAGGTGATTAACTTTTCCAGGATACGGTAAGAGTCCAACTCACATCCTCCTGACTTCAAAGTCCTTGCTCCATTCGGCCTCCCTAACACAGCAGTCCTGATGTTGCTCACAATTACCAGATTCCTTCAGGAACAAAATGTCACAGTGTAATTTTTCTAACAAGATCTTGGTGCCAAGCTTCCTGGGCTTTCAGCTCCCTGGGGTGATTAGCACACTGCGTACTAAGCACAGCAGGGCGGGACTTCAAAGAAGAGGCGCTTTCCCCAGGACGGTCAGCAGAGGGCAGGGTTGGCTTGCTCAAGACCACTTGGGCCTGTGGGATGTGGCTTCAGGCGTAAGGGATCTTCCAAACCCCTCCAAGGGTGCCTTGCAGAACATGGCCTCTGGTGCCTCAATATTGATTTCTAAAGAGACGGTGCAGCAGAAAGACCCTCTCACTACTTTCTCCAATTGTCTCTCTCACTCTGTTTCAAAAATGACTTCGCAAAGGCATCTGAAATACTTTGTTCTTGAGACTTCTTATGCCACAATGAGCGGTTTCAGAGCTAAAAATATTACACATGAACACTCCTGATTGCTTTCTCTCTGAACCTGATGAGCTAGTACTTTGTCAAAACAGTCTTTTATAAAGCAAGAAGAGAGGCAAGGAGGAGCTCACAGCTGGTCAGACCCGCTTGTAAATAAAGTTCTTTCACCTGTGATTAGATCCTGGACAGATTTTTTTCACCTCTTGGAACCTCAGTTTGTTCATCTGTAAAATGGAAGGTACTAAAACTCTCTCCCCTCAGAGCACCGTACAGAGGACTAAATGAAAACAGCCATGTAGCATATGGCTGGCACTTAGTAGACATGCAAAGGATGGCATCTGTCCTACATTTTCTAACTGTTTTCTAAGTATTCATGTGATCTCTCCAATATAACAGTAAGCTTATTGAGAGCAGGGTATTGCTTCATTTATCGAATCAGCTATGGTTTGTAACATATGACTTGTCACTTAAATATTATATCCTAGCTCTAAGTGTAGCTTCGAGGTCTCTCAATGCCAGTTCCATAACTATTGACTAACAAGAGTTTATAAACACCTCGGGAGCACTAGATTCCACAAGATAGAGGTGACCAGAGGACTTAGTTTGGACTAAATCAGTGGTTCTCAACAGGGGACGATTTTGACCCGAGGAGAAATCTGGCAACGTCTGAAAACATTTTTGTTTGTCACAACCGTGGAGGACAGGGAGTGCTGTTGCTATTAGCATCTGGTGGGTAGAGACCAAGGACGTTGCTGTGATGCGCAGTGTGGTCCACAACAGAGAATTCTCCAGCCCGAAGTGTCAACAGTGCTGAGGCTGAGAAAACGTGTACAAAGGGGGGATTCACCCTAGAATCTTGCTCCCCTCTTTACTTTCAGTGTGATCTCAGGCAAGGTACCTATTTGTAAAATGGATTAGTAAGACTTAACCTGTGAATAGGAGGTGATTAGACAGAAGGCACAATGCATGTCACTCATTACCTGGCAGAGAGTAGGTAATATTTAAAAAATATTTTTGGGCCAGGTGCAGTGGCTTACACCTGTAATCCTAGCACTCTGGGAGGCTGAGGTGGGTGGATCACCTGATGTCAGGAGTTTGAGACCATCCTGGCCCAACATGGTGAAACCCTGTCTACTAAATACAAAAATTAGCTGGCCACGGTGGTGAGTGTCTGTAGTCCCAGCTACTCAGGAGACTGAGGCAAGAGAATCGCTTGAGCCCAGAAGGTGGAGATTGAAGTGAGCAGAGATTGTGCCACTGGACTCCAGCCTGGGTGACATAGTCAAACTCCATCTCAAATATATATATATGCGGAGGACATTATTTTTATGACAATACAGAGGTTTATGGCTATTGTGTGGCATGGCCACAAGGCTCAGATGTTTCTGATTATAGCTGCACTGAAGCCTCCTCAGATACTGAATTCTGTGTGTTGCATTATTTCATTGGCCATTTTCTTTCTTTCTTTTTTTTTTTTGAGACAGAGTCTCATTCTGTCATCCAGGCTGGAGTGCAGTGATGCGATCTTGACTCACTGCAACCTCTGCCTTCCGGGTTCAAGCGATTCTGCTACCTCAGCCTTCTGAGTAGCTGGGACTACAGGTGTGTACCACCACACCCAGCTAATTTTTTCTCTGCTAGAGACAAAGTTTCACCATGTTGGCCGGGCTGGTCTTGACCTCAAGTGATCCACCTGCCTCAGCCTCCCAAAGTGCTGGGATTACAGGTGTGAGCCACTGTGCCTGGGACCCCATTTTCTTATCTTACTACAATTCCTGCCCCCAGGAATGGGTCCCCAAGAGGTGCATTCTTGGCACTAGGATGGCCTGGGCATAATTCATAATGCCCCTCTTTTCTTCCTCCATTCTACTTCCCACTCAGACTGCCCGTCCCACTTGTAATGCAGGAGAAAGGAGACTTGATCTTTGACACTGAAGTTTTCAGGAGGTCCAGGCTGCTGACCTGGCTTCTTTCTGGACAATGCCCCCAGCTGATCTGGGCATCCAGTGTCTGAGCATGCGCAATGTACATGTCTACAAGGTCTGTCTTCCCAGAGGGGTTGATGAACCCAGAAGCAACAGGAGATCGTCCGCCTCATTCTCCTGACTTCTGCAGTTTAGGGATCCGCATTTTCAGTAAATGTCCTAGCTGATTATTCGCACTCTAAAAGTTGAGTTCCACCAGAGAAGTAAAGACCTAATGTTCTTTCTGGCTCTGCTCTGGTACATCTTTGCCCTTAAAGGCTTTATCTTCAGGGTCTAAAGGGCACACATGTTGTAACTACTACCTCCTGTTGCTGATTCTAAAGAATAGCGATTAAGAGGTACTAGATTAAGGACATGTACTAGATGGTCCTTAAAGGTTGCAAAAGATGTGCTTAGACCAAAGGGGAATCCTGTTCTCTGTAGTACAAGAGCAAACACTGCAGAAATTTTGCCTGAAAACAGAATCAGAAAGACACCTCTACTATCATGGATATGAATTCAGATACACTTAGGATCAAATCCAGACTCTACTGAGCAGCAGCTGTGTAGGTTTGGGCGAATCTTCCCAATTTCTACTCCTCACTCTCCTCTTTAAAAAGAAGGAATTCTTTTAGAATATTATGGTGATTTTTAAATATATTAAAATTTATATATATATTTAAATGCTACATTGAATAGACAATGCTGAGTACAGTGACTAACAGATAAATGCATAATAAATGCTAGCTATTAATACCATCAATAATAACAGTGTCACATCTACTGTCATTAGGATAAGAAATATTCTGGGTATGTCTTGAGGTGAGAGCTGTTGGGGAACCCCCTGTTATTAATAAATACATACACAAAGCAATAGTGGCCAATGAGGTAAAAGAAACAAATTCTGAAACACAGCATCATTCTGCTTTGATTTTTGTGCAATCACTAGGCCAAAGGCTGAACCATCCACTCTGAAGCAGTCTGCACAATCACGCGTTCTACAAACCTTTTCCTGGAAAACTGATTTGAAAAACTCACATCTTGCATCAATATAGCTGGTGCTCAACACATGTCTAAGGAGTTGAATTCTAAAAGTACCCAATATGGTTTGAAGAATCATCTGGGAAAAAATACAAATTAGCCTCTCACAAGCTTTAGGTTTTCCCATTTAGGAATTGCTTCATTGTCAGGATTTAGCAAATCAATCAGTTCATTTGTCTCTGAATTATTAAAATAAATGAATGCAAATTATTTTCATTTACTTAAGCTTCCCAAAGGATGCACATATAGAAACAGGAAAATCCTGAGATATTTGAAAAAGGCAGGACAGGGCCAATCTATTAGCCACTAAAATGCAACAGATACCAATGGGATTTTTGAAGCCATCAATTGCCCTAAAAAAAACTGCACTTCAAAAGTTTTCGATTCCTGGGTAATAGAAGAAAGGCTCTTTTTACCATTATGTCCTTTGTTTATTTTCTTTCTCCCCTAAGAGCTTCCTCTCCACTTCTCTAAAATGTTTAGCAATACTCTTCTAAAGCTTGAGGCTGAAAAAACACTTCGTTAAAAGAACATTCAGATGTGTTTGTCTTTGGACGTTCTCTGTAGTTAGGGGTAAATCCATCCTATGGAGACAGGGCTTGAGATTCTGAATGTATCACGGACTCCCAGTCTTCAGACTTTAGAAGTCTCACAGGCAAAGTGAGAAACTCTTGACAGAGTTTAACGACAGCTTTGTGAAGACCTCCTTCAAACTGAAGAGCAAACTGGCCAAGTTCTCCTGTCCAGGATCACTGAATTCATTGTTTGTCCTGCCTTCCAAGGGCAGAAGCTTCTTGCAAGGACCAATGCCTGCTTTGCAAAATTAGCCTGGGCTGATTATGACAGCATGTTTCAAAAGGCAAGTTAAAACTTGCCACGCCTTTCTCAGGCAAGAAAGTGTAGAACCACAGAATGGGCAGAAAGATTGCTGCCGAGCGGCTCTGCTGAAAAGCCATCCAGCAGAAGATGATGACTTTGCACTTCTGGCCGGAACACTGCAAACTTTGTAGATCTGAGGAAGGGGTAACAGGTTGAGTCAATGACATTCACAGAGCCCCAAGCCTTGGTCCCGGGAGATTTCTAGAATATATTATTATCTCATTGGTATTCATTGTCATGCTCTCCAATAGGCTATAAATTCCTCAAGGGATGAATGTTTGTGAGTCTCCAGTGAAAAGGATGGTGCCGGGCACAAAGTAAGCACTCAAGAAATGTCAGCTGATTTGCTGCAAAGACAATTCTAGAGCCATTTCTGACTACTATTAAGGAATCAAAGGAAACCCAGGTAAGTGTCGAAATTTTGAGATCTCTAGGTCCAACGTTTATTTCTTTAAAAAAAATTGGTTTCATGCTTATTTTGAAAAACTAAGGAAACCTGGCAAAGTTAAACTTATCAATACACCCCACTAATATTTTGCAAAAGTTCTTGCAGACTTTTTCTCTACTTATATGTTATAAGAAAATACACATGCTGTTTTGTATCTTGTTTTTTCCTGTCTAGTCTCATAAGTGTTTATATATCATGCGATATTCAGATTCATAAATAGCACTCACTTGAACTGGCTTTTGAGAGTCAATTGTCTGCATTCTTCCTAGCCCTCCATTTAGTGACATAATGGTGACAGCTTGAAATCAACTACAGGGAGAGTATTTACACCATGGCAATTGACAAATGTTACAAAATAGGGCCTTTTTTTTCTTTTTGGAAGAGTCAGTCATTAAATATTTACTAGCACTCTGCTGACTGTACAATATTCATTTTTTTAACCATCATAAATTGTTTAACCAAGCCCCTGCCACCCGAAACCTAATTTGTTTCTAAGTTGATGCATTTTGTTGAACGCAGAAGTTAGGCATGTAGCTGCCATCATTTCCTTAGGATCCACTTTCAGGTGCTGAATTATGAGATTAGACTCTAGAGCATTTGTGAGGCTCTTGATAGATGTGGTCAAATTGCCCTGCAGAGCAACTGTTCTAATCACGTTCCCAGGAACAGATGCAAATGAGGGTGTCCCTGGGGAAGGTGGGAGGTGAATCCCTGGCAAGGGGGAAGGCACCAAGGACATACCTGTGGGCACTTGGCAGCGCTGTAGCAGTCTCCGGCTGTGGCAAAAGGGACAGGATGTCCTTCGCTTGTCCTTGCAAACTGTAAGTCAGTGGCTGTGGGGTGGAGAAGGGGATAAGGGCAGGTGAGGGTAAGAGTGGGAGAAAGGCCAGGAAGGAACAAGACATTAACAAGGAGACAGAAGGGAAGAAGAAGAAGAGGGAATGGGAGAGAAAGGAGCAATATGAAGTATTAGTGAGCAAATGGATCCAGATGCTCGCTTGCTTTTTCCTCATTATATTTGTGGTTCTGAGAGCTTCGTTCCCTGGGCTTCATCAGCCCTGCCTGTCTGTCTCCCCCCAGTATGGAAGTCAAAAAGGGGGTTTCAAATGACTTTGGAATTGATTCCTACATAAATAAATATGTGAATCACCTCACTTAAACGTAGTGTAATTGGCTGGTTGAGAACCTCCTGTTATCCTGCATCTCAGGCTTCAGGCCAGCGGGAAATAAGCCAGGAAGCAAGCATTTCCAGCTACTTAGGAGCGATTCCCTGAGGTTTCCTCTGTCCTCCCATGGCCTAGGCACTATTATTGCCAAAATGTGGAGCAATTAGAACCCCCATCTTGAAATTATTAATGGCAGTTTCTCAAGTTCGGGGCTAGCCTATAATTTTTTATTTTTTAAAGAGCCAATAAATACAAGGCCAACCCTAAGTGCATGTTGTTAACCCCTATTGTAGCTCCCGAGGTGAGCTCTGCACATGGAAAGGGAGGAGTTAAACTGAGAATCCTGCAAAAGCTGTCTGCCAGGGAGACTGGAGGCCAGAGGCAGGTTTCATCTTTCTGCCTCGTCTTTCAGGAATGGCCTTAATCTTTCTACAGTTCACTACACTTTGGTGAGAGGGAAATCCCAGTGCTCCATTCTGCAAGGAAAGGGGCCCTTGCCTGCTTCAGCATGTAGAACCCTTGGGTCTTAGCTGGGGTTTTTCTAAGTGGAGAAACTGCAGACCCTTATCAGTCTAGTTGAAGGAAATTTAAAGTATCTTGGTACAAATCACGTTTAACCTATCTCAAAAGAAGAGCAAAGCAATACTATGGGTATAATGTTAATAAGGAAAAATTAATTATTCATTATTTCTGTTTTTCCTTTATTCAAGGGAACATGTTGAGGTATTTTAGCTGTCCTTAACCACTCCTATGATTAATGTCCCCAACAGAGATGCAGTGTTGGCGAGAGTATGAAATCAGCCCATGCACGGGCAAGTTTAGAAAAGGTAATTCTGTGTTCCCTTTTTCTTCTGCAAATTGACAATTGGATAAAATTAGTTTTACGCCCGTGTAAGCATGTACACTGTGCTGCTGAAAGCTGGAGTGGGGGGTGGTGAATGTTGCCCATGAATTTCTTAGCTTTGGGGTTTTGTATCTGCTGTTTATTCTACCTTGAATACTTCTGTCTGAATGGAGAGAAAATGCACACGTTCCCCCAGGACACCTCACTAACTTACTTATTATCTGCATACTAGTCAGGTCTATTCTGATTTTCTGAAAACTGGAAAATCCAGCCGCCGTGTAATCCTTCCGACATTGGCAGTCATCGCGTCGGCTCCCGTTATAGGGACATTCCGTTGGGTTGTGTAACCTAAATTATAGAGAGAATGTTCTGGTAAAGATGGGAAAGCATTTGCAGGGATCTCCAGGCCTCTGGGATCTTCTGAGCCTGGCTCTCCTACCTGTGCCCATAAACCTCGGAGAAATTCTCAGAGTCTCCATGCACCAGTGTCACGTATTCTTTGGGGTGGTCAGAGTGCATCCCTGCACAGAATATCTGAAAGACCAGAAAAAACCCATGAAGAGTGGCTCAGAAATGAGGTGATGAGAGCAGTGATCACTCACCCTAAAAATATTCTTGAAATAATGCCTGGTATCTGACATTCACCTTCAGAAGCTTTCCTCTAATGATCAGGAAATATTCACCATCTTCACTGGCACCTTTGAGTCTTTTTACCTCCTTGCAATTCTGGGGTAACTCACCTAGAAAACACAAATCACAAAAATAGGGTGTGACACTCTGAGATGTGAATTATCTGCCTACAGAATGAATGACATTGTTCACACTAAAACTTTTTAGCAAAGGGAATGATTTCTTCATTAAAAATTCCGTATTTCTAAAAAGGGCAGGCAATCAAATGAACAAAGAGAGCCTGTTCTTTGTGCTAAAGAAAGATAACTTCATTCGGCCAACTTACAGTTATAGGTATTACGGCAGGTTTTTCGTTCTTCTGGCTTCAGATCAGTGTGGCATAAGTGGCTGGGTTGGTCCTCATTGGTTAAACATTGCACGGATCTCTGCATCACTCCAATGCCACACGACACTGAGCACTGTAAGACGAATGAGAGTCAGTGGTGTAGCGACGGAATGTGGGAGGTACAGGCTTCCAGTGGTGTGGAGCTCAGCCCTGACGTCATCACGTACAGGGTGTCACTTCAGACCCTGCGTCGCTGAATATAAATAGCTGACATTTACTGAGCACTTACTATGGGCCAGTCTCTTTGCTAAGCCTTATAGATTCATATTTATGCATTTATAAAAACATATATATGTATAAAACACTTATATGTATGTATAAAACTGTGTAATTTTATAAATATCTACACACACACACACACATACACACACACACACAATTTTTTCATTTAAGCCTCACAGTAACACGATGAGATAGTATTATCATTATCCTATTTTTACAGGTGGGAGAGTGGGGCTTGAATATTAAGGAATTTGTTCAAGGTCATCGTGGAGCCAGGATTGAAACCCTAACTGCTTTCAACTCTTCATACACTTTTGCCTGATCACTTTTCAAGACTGAGAGCTGCCTGGTCCAGAGCCAGGGGTTTGTGACAATCTTCCAGGACAGTCCCAATTTAAAATATTCTGCCTTGTTGTACCCCAATGCAATGAAGTATTTCTTACATAGAACATACAGATTTCTTAACAACATAAGCAACAGTAACTAGTCCTTCTATAACTCTTATGAAGTGTCAGATTTTAAGTACTTTAAAAAATTATTTGCAGTAAAATATTACATAAAACATTTGCCATTATAACCTAAGTGCTTTGTATATACAGGCTGAATATCCCTTCTGAGTATCCCTTATTTGAAGTGCTGGGGACCGGAAGTATTTTACATTTCAGATATTTTTCAGATTTTGGAATATCTGCATTATTACTAGTTGGATATCCCTAATCTGAACATCTGAAACCTGAGATGCTCCAAGAAGTATTTCATTGGAGTGTCAAATCAGCACTAAAAATGTTGGGATTTTATAGCATTTTGGATTTATGGATTAGGGATGCTCAACCTGCATAAACTCATTTCATCTTCACAACCACCTGTTTGGCAGATGAGGAAACTGAGACACAAAAGTTATGCAACTTGCCCAAGGTTGTTCACTTGGGAAGTGGCAGAACCAGGGTTCAGATCCAGACTGTCTGGCTTCAGAGCCCACGTTTCAAGCACCAAGCCCCACTTCTGAACAGAAAGAGGTCCCTTTGATCCCTGTCAGACCATTTCAGCTTGCTAACTCCAGGGTGTCTCCTGGAAGTAGAGTTACTCAGGAGAGCGGGTTAGGCAGGACATGTTTAAGATGGGGTTGAGATCCAAGAGCTTTCAGATTTGAGCCCTCAGTCTCCTACTTACGCTCCCCCAGTTTCCAACTCTCCAGGTGGCTGAGACAGGGCACTCCCTCAGGTAGCAGGGGTGGACACTGGGGGGCTGTGTGCCCGGGCAGTTGACAGTGGTTTGGTAGCTGTACTCATAATTCTCCTTCCCGGTGTAAATCTCGCTGCACGAGACAAGCCTTTGTTTGTAGCCTTTTCCACAGGTCACTGAGCACTGTGAAGACAGGGGTTGAGAGGAGAGGTTCGAGCAGTTCCTGGGGGCAGCCCACAATAGGCCCCTGACCTCCACATCAAGCACTGACCGTGTGACTAGGCTGCAGAAAGCTGCCACTTCATTAGCTTATTTATTCATTTCAAGTGGCAGGCCCTGAGCACACAGGAGACAGGCAACCCTACAGGGTGCCTCCGGGATCTGATGCTTCCACTGGCATCTTCTGGGCCCCCACTGCAGGTGGGGGTGCCTCAAGCCCCTTCTGGGGGTTTCGAGGGGAGGAGGAGGGGGAGGTGCTCCAGCTGTCATTCATTCAGTTTGCATCTTCAGCCCAACTTCACAGGTTGGCAAAGTGCCCTTTTCTAAACCTACGATGACCACCAAATTGAGAGGGGAAGAGGATCCAGCAGCTGACCCATGAGTCAGCAATTTGAGTGTGAAATACAAGCACTGAGCCAAAGGGAACTCTGGGACTGTTTTCCTTCCCCATTTGGTGCTGTTTGCTTTCCTACCTGCCCTCCACTTAATTTCCTTCTCTCCTCTCTCTCCCTGGCCATAGATGTTTTTTTATTTTAAGACAGCGCCTTACTCTGTTGTCCAGGCTGGAGCGCAGTGGCATGATCTTGGCTCACTGCAACCTCCACCTCCCAGGATCAAGTGATTCTAGTGCCTCAGCCTCCCAAGTAGTTGGGATTACAGGTGTGCGCCACCACACCCGGCTAGGTTATAGATCTTGACTGGCATGTTACCTTTCTTCTTTTCTAGCTCTTGCTCTGTATCATGCCCTCATCTATATTCTTTTATCCTAACTCTACAGCATTTAAACATACTCAACCAATACAGAAATGGAGAAGAAATAAACATCGTACTAGTGTCCCAACTTTCAACCTCCTTAGCTCAGTTTTTTAAAATCATTTTCTATTTAAAAAATAAAACTGAGTTACAATTAATTTAGTTTTGATGGTATTTTTAGCAACAGCATCAAATAACTGGTCATCTTTTGTAAACGTGCTTCATAAAATTGGGGTAGAGTGCCAGTTATTCTCTAGACTTAGGGTTCTTGGGCGAGGGTGGGATAAACTGCCCAAAACAGTATGCCACATGGAGTATATTATGCTTTTTCTGGGATGAGGGACCACAGCTTTCACCAATTCTCAGGGCAGTTAGAAGCCACAGTGTCTGCTCTGCCCTAATGCTTCCTGTTGCTTTTAGTCACATGGTTTTCATCTACTACAACTCTTCCAGGGAAAGGCTCTCCTTGAAGAAATCCCACAGACAGGAGAGAACAAGTCCAGCCAGAGGCATGCAGAGCATCCCTGGGCCTTCCCTTCCAGTTGGCTCGAGACATAGAAATGCTCTGCGTACATTTCTTCCTTCTTTGGCTGCTGCTGTTCAAATGTCTGAAGGCCAAGTTGACACCAGGCCAGGGAAGTGTAAGGCCAGCCTGGGGTGTTTCATGCAGATGGCTAATAAACTCTGTCCAAGCTGTGGGTATCTCAGTTTCTAACCCAGTGCTTGCATGCGTTGACATCAGTTCATACTAACTTAAACAAGGCTGTGTGTTTGAGAGAGGCAAGGAATGATACTCTTCACCCCCACAAACCGGGAGCAAAAGCAGCCCCCTGGTTATTTGTGTGGGGGACCCAGTGGGAGGCAGGCATTTGCTAATGGAACTGAGCCCCAAATATGGTCAGGCTAAATGCAGAGGCCTTCACATCTCTAAAAAGAAGCTGGCAACAACAGATGCTCTCAGCTAGCTGATATCAGCATTGTGAAAATGTTGACTGCTGCTGGTTTCCTTAAACCATTTCGGAGCAGAGTTATGAAGTATTAAGAGGCTCCTCTCTGGAGAGAGAAGCTCATACTGTAGACTCTGCATGCCTTGGTGTATGTGCTTGGTTCCACATGAGCATGCATTACTTTTCTAAATTGAAAATAACAGCAAAGCAAAATAAAACAATAAGAATGTGGGCTCCCCGCATGAGCTGTACACTTCAGGCCCCGCTAGGAAAGTGCATGTGTCAATCAGGACTGACAGAGCTCTTCTTTGCCAGTCTAGCTTGGGCCTCCTCAAATTCAGGTGGAGCAGAGTTCAGGGAAAAACACAAAGAACCCTCCAGGTAACAGAGGTCCCAGAGAGAAGGCATGTCTTCTTTTCTAGAGAGAATGCTGGTGCCAGTCCCTTTTGGCACCTCTCCCCTCCGTGCAGGCTCCCTACCCTGTGGTCCTTGTATCTGTGCTAAGTGCTGTTTCCAACCCTCTAGCTGTTGCCCATAAATTTACTGACTTTTCAATTCATGATGCACCTGTGAATTTACAGAAATATGGAAGGCTTCCTTTTTCCTTTTTAATCTTCTCCCTGTCTCATCTTTCGGGAGTTATGGTTATATGAAAGCTATAGGAGTAATATGACTCAAGTCTTAGAAAAAGATCAAAACTCTTTTAGCATAATAAAAGTGCTACACAAGAGATAAGCTAAGATAAAGATATCAACGTGGCCCGGTGAAAGGTGAGATCCCCCTGCGTTGGGATCTGGATGGGTTGGAACCTATGCCTCAAACCCAACGGCAAGAACTATTCTGAACACTTGGATTCCACATGTTCCTAGCTGGCCAAGAGCAAATCAATTTCCTAAAGACCAGAACCATGTCTTCTCTTCCCTCTCTAAGGGTGTATAGTACTATTCAGGGCATACCCAGAAGATGCAGGGTTGGGGTCGAACAGGGTTTCCGAACTTCAGCACCACTGACATTTGGGCCAGATAATTCTGTATTGTGAGGGCTTCCCTGTGCAATGTAGGATGTTGAGCCCCATCCCTGGTCTCCATCTTCCAACCCTAGTCAGTAGGATCCCCTTTCCCCAGTTGTCACAACCAAAAATATCTCCAGACACTGCCAAATGTCCCCTCGAAGGACAAAACTCACAGGAATAAAGGCTAAGGAGAGATCATAGAAAAGACCCTGGGATCAGCTTTAGTGCAGGAAGCAATTCAACACCTAACACACACATCATCTAAATGCAAATATTCATCTAATTAACATATGAAATTGCTGTCCTGTCAAACTTTGAAGAGACCTAGCGGCAGCAATCATATTACCTAACAATCTTCAGTACCTTTACCATAAGTCCAGATGCCTCCCTTTCGAATCTCTAAATTCTTTTGGGCAAATGACAACTGGTTTGAATGCTACAGATCTCTCATACAGATATGAACATATTATGATGTTTGAAAATAATATAATCATGCTATTATTACTATCGGTTTATTACCAATAAAAAGGGTCTGGATAAACATTGTATACAGAAGGATATACGGAACAAATGGTACCTGAGATACTTTGGATATTATAGAAAATTATTTCATTCCTCTGAAGTTGTTTGTTAAACAGGCAAAATATATCTGGTTCATGAAAGTGCTTTGTTTGCCCCTTATAATGTTTTAACACCAAAAATTTCAGCCCCCACTTTCAAGTTAGGAAATCTCACAAGCTAGTCCAGAGTTTTAACCTCTCTTGAAACATCAGGTCTGGTAATGCTAGACCACATTTCTGCATGGCCTCAGCTGGAGGAAAGAGACTCTGCTTCCTTCACACAGCATGTGCTAGTTTGTCACAGTCCCCACCTCTCCCTGTTGTCTCCCTGGCACTACAAAATTTTCTTATATTTAACTGCCTTCAGGCACCTAAAATCATACTATGAGTTTGCAGCCCCTGTCGTAATTCCTTCTTTATGCCAATAGGACATCAAGGTGAATCACAGAATGTAGACCTGAAGGGACCTAGAGACCATCTTACACATCTCTCCCACTTTGCATGCAAGGAATTTGAGTTTGGGTAGGCTGAGGACTTGTCAGAGAACATACAGTTCACAGTGGCAGATCTGGGGGGTAGGCTCAAGTCTCCTACATTCCTGCACTCTTCCCTCTGCCGCTCTCAGGCCGTGGCTGAGCTGAAGACGGTTACAGGGTCCCCAGGATGGTACCTCTGACCATTCTCCTGTGATCCAGACATACTCGCAGGGTTGCAAACTGCAGCTTTCTCGGTCTGCAGGCCGCTTGCTCACGTCACAGCGCACACCGTGCACCTCACTTTTGCTGTCATCCACGCACACTACCTTGCGGTACCTGGATCCTTCGCCGCAGGTCTTGGTGCACTGTTAAAGTCAAGCAAAAGGGAAGAATAAACAATGGTTCCTCATATCCTATGACTGTAATTATGTGTTTACCTGTGTACATCGCCTTTAAGATCATGAGAGCCCTGAAGGCAGGGATTGCCAGAGAACTCATTTTACCCCAGTTACCTAACAACGCTGTTCCTGTCATTCACCACCTGGCTCTCTCAAGGAAGGAAGGAAAGTACAAATGAGTCAGTCTCAGTTTAGAAAGGACCTTAAATCCTATTTACTTCAAGCACCTACTCACAAGTGACTTGCTTTAACACGGGCAAATGGTTACCGAACTGGTGTCTAAATGCCTCCAGGGTCAGGGACATCAGTACCTGCACAGGCAGCCATCTCATCTCATAACACAGAACTAAGCAAATCTCTTTGTATGTTCCAGGCCCTTCTCTTAGTTTTCTATTCAGGGAAGCATAAAGAAAAGTTTCAGCTCTCACAAGAAATCTCCAGCTCCTTGAACAGGGCTTTCCTGCAGCCCCAGGAGCCTTTTCTTCTCCAGGGGAACTGCTCTCATCCCACATCATCCTGCAAACATTCACCAAGTTCCTACTAGGTGTCAGGCCCTGTGACCGGTCCTGAGTGAACAAGAGTGGACACAGATGGCACAGTCCCTGTTCTCAGAGAGGATCTTACACGTTAGTAGCAAAGGCAGACGATAAAGAAGATAGCTAGGTAGCGAGATTGAACAATTACTGTAATCCCATTTTCCAGATGAAGAAACTGGGACTTGGAGAGCCTAAGTAACTTGTCCCAGGTCACCTATCTCTTTGTGAGGGAAATGGGACAGATATGTTTATTCTCATAAGCCAAAGGATGATTACAGAGTAAGTGGTATGTTTCATTGTGGGATAATCTCTATACTGTCCAAGGATTCTTATTTGTTTTGCTTTAACCGATAGCAAACCCCATCCCTGAAGTTTAACCTTAGTGCTCTGTGTTGCTAAAGGTCACTCAAAGCGTATTTTATCTAAAGCCTCTGTGTCACTCAACATTTCAAGACTCTAGACTACATTGGACAGCCCCAGTGAGCTAACTGAAAACTGTGCCAAGGACTGCTATGGTTTCTTTTAGGCCAGGGATTGAATACCCTGTTGGCATCGAGCTTATCTAGCAACTGTGATTTTTTGTTGTGTTGCTAGCATGCTGTCTTTTATTTTCTTCTTTCTTTTTTCTTTGAGACAAAGTCTCCCTCTGTTACTCAGGCTGGAATACAGTGGTATGATCACAGTTTGCTATAGCCTCAACTTCCCTGGCTCAACCCATCCTCTCACATTTTAGTCCCAAGTAGCTAGGACTACAGGCATAAGCCTCCATGCCCGGCTTATTTTTTTAAAATTTTTTGTAGAGATGAGTCTCACTATGTCGCCCAGGTTGGTCTTGAACTCCTGGGTTCAAGGGATCCATCTTCCTTGGCCTCCCAAAGTGCTGGGATTACAGGCATGAGCCTTCATGCCCAGCTAGCACACTGTCTTTTAAAATGTCTAATTTTAGTTCCTTTATGGAGAACCATAGACACCACCTCTCTTTTCTGTCTAACGGACAGCCTTTCCTTTTATCACCTGCCTTGCCTCAAAGGTATTCGTGTTTGGGATTCAGCTTCACTCAGAAATGTCTTCTATAATATGCCCCATATCTTTTTTTTTTTTGGTGATAAAATACACATAATATAAAATTCACCATTTTAACGATAATAAGTGTACAATTCAGTGGCATTTGGTACATTGCAATGTTGTGCAATCATCACCCCATCTGATTCTAGAATATTTCATCACTGCAAAAGGAAGCCCTGTACCTGTTAAGCAGTCACTCCCCATTTATTCCTTCCCACAGCCCCTCGCAGCCATCAATCTGCTTTTTGTCTCTGTAGATTTGCCTATTCTGGGTATTTCATATTTATGGAATCATCCAATATGTGGCCTTTATTACCTGACTTCTCTCCCTTAATGTTTTCAAGGTTCTTCCACATTGCAGCATGTATCAATAGTTCATTCCTTTTTAAGGCCGAATAATATTCCATTGTATGCATAACCCATTGTTTATCCATTCCTCAGTTGATGGACATATGGGTTGTTTCTATTTTGGCTATTGTGAATAGTCCCACTATGAACATTTGTGTACAAATTTAAACACCTATTTTCCATTCTTTTGGGTATATATACCTAGGAGTGGAATCGCTGGGTCACATAGTATGCCCTGTGTCTTTCGTGAGCTATCCTGTTCCTTTCGGAAGCAGAAGGGATATGCTGGCATGTCTTGGTAGCCCCCGTCACTTGCAAACTTAAATTAAAATTGCTGCTGCTTGGGAGCAAACCTTAATATCTGGAATATGAAGTCACTCCTCATTTTTCTGGAGCATAAGCGTAACTTGAAACCACTGTGAGGTGAGCACGGAGGAGCAGAATCACTTCAAATTAGTGTAGGAGGCTGGCTGAGCTTAGCTACCTAGCTCAACCCTTGCTCAGTGGTTTTGGGGTTTTCTATTCCTCTAGAGTATGCTGGGAACTACTGCAAAGTAATAACATTTTTTTTTTCATCATTGAAAAACTGAGTTAGAGAGCCACTGAATGTTAAAAAAAGAAAGAAAAAGTTAATCTTCGAAGTGTCGATATACGCAAATACTTAACTATCCATAGAAAAAGCAATTCCTTAGAAAATTAGGACTTAGGTGACTCAGAGAAGATCCTAATTATTGCACAGCTAAACCTGGACTAAACCTTTCAGTATCCCAGTATCCTCTCTTGTTTTCACTAATCCACAAGGCTTTAATCTGCATCAATAAGTAACAGTTCAGAGCAGAAATACAATGATTCCTAAATACTTTATGCTTGTTAAGCGTTTCTCTCTGGGTCTTGAAGAATGGTTAACTACCATAAAACTATTTTGCCAGCAGTGGAAAAGGAGCTGGGAAAATTTACTTTGAATATAACTTTTACAAAATTAAAAATTAAACTAAGTAAATAAGTGACTTGCCCAGTGCTTCCTAATTAGTCAACAGCAGCTCTGAAAATCACATGGCAAGGTTTTTTTCCTGGAATCTTAAATCCTAACTAGGGTATGGGGGCTGGGCAATCATAAAACAAATCCAGCCCAGGCTATCAGGTTTTATCAGCTTTTTGTAATTTGGCTTCCTCCACAACCCTCCATGATTTATGTCTCTCTTCCCCTGTCCTGGAATGTGATCTAGAACTTTCTAAAAAACAGTTGGAAAGATCAATCTGCCTCATTTTAATTTCTAAAAGGTTTTCTCTAATTTCAGTATGGCTTTTAGAAAATTCTCTAGCAAAAGTAATACCACCAGCCTCCTTGCATTTCATCACATACTATGATTCAGAAAGAAAATAATCACAGTGCTGGACTAATTTGGGCAGCTTGCCTATTGCTGTGCAAGCTCCATGTACCTTTAAATGTGCTGAAATTAACAGGGGGAAAAGAACTTTTCCAAATTGGAGGGTGAGGAAGACCTAAAGTAAACCCTGAAGGTGGTATTTTATTCAGCCAGGTAGGTTGGCCCCAGAGTGATGGTCTAAAAAGGATCATTTAATGCAATAGGTAGAAATTGTCCTTACTTAAAGATTACAATCAAGTTGCTTTATACTTTCAAATATATCTTTTGGTGCAATTCCCTAAGCATGGGGGAAAGAAAATCACCTGATGTTCGCAGGCTCTATCTTTTAAGGTTGTTGATTGTCTCCATGGATGAAAGACCTTGTCTGCTCTAGTGCTAGGTTACCACTGTTGCACAGTGTATGGACGGCAACTCACAGAACCACAGGGTTCCAGGGTTTTTATGTCATGAGAAGCAGCAATGACAAATCAGTTTATCTACCGTTGCTTTAAACGGCAACAACAAAAAAAGCAGTCCTTACTTCAAAGCTCATTTTAAAGCCAGGTATATAGAATTTAGACATTTTTGCTCCCAAATAGTATATATTTGCTGGGGGTGGGGGTGGGGAGAAGGAGGTAGAAATAATGCTATGGAGACACTTTGTAACTTTGAAATCATTCATTCATTCATTCTGTCAGTATTTTACAATGAACCAAGGTCTATGCTGGGCACTGGGAGTCAGCCCCCATGGCTTCCTATTGTGCTTCTCTCCCTGTTAGGGCACCCAGGGTGGCAGCGATTCTCAGCTTGGGGTCTCCTGTGTTAGCTCAGCTGGCCAACTGGTGAGCCCTGGGGTTTAACACCTAAGGCTACCTTATGCAGTTTTGGAAGCAGATGTGGTTTTTGTAACAGAGTGTATAATTGAGTAAGAAGCCACCAGGGAGAGAAGAGGAAAAACAATGGAGCAATTCCCTCGATGCTGCAAAGGGGGGCCCAGGTAGCAGCAGATGAGCAGGAGGAATAATGGAGGACATCAGTGCACCGGGCAGGGAAGGGAAGAGGACATTCTCAGGAGGGGCTCAGCATGCATGGTGGCTGGAGGTGCGAAACGTCATGGGTGAAGAAGCGGGGGAGGAGAATGGCCACAGCAGTTTGGGGTTTTCACAGCAGATGACTTGCGCTTTGAGATTTTTAGACCATCCCTAATGTCTAATGCCTGGAACTTGGCAAGGGATTGATAAAGTTGGTTAAATAAATTAATAAAAAGAGCAATAAAGAGTTTGTATCTGGCTCTGTACACACATCAAAACCTGCTCATTTCCTACTGTTAACTTCAGAAGACTCTTTTTTTTTTTTTTTTTTTTGAGACGGAGTTTCGCTCTTGTTACCCAGGCTGGAGTGCAATGGCGCGATCTCGGCTCACCACAACCTCCGCCTCCTGGGTTCAGGCAATTCTCCTGCCTCAGCCTCCTGAGTAGCTGGGATTACAGGCACGCGCCACCGTGCCCGGCTAATTTTTTTTTTTTGTATTTTAGTAGAGACGGGGTTTCACCATGCTGACCAGGATGGTCTTGATCTCTCGACCTCGTGATCCACCCGCCTCGGCCTCCCAAAGTGCTGGGATTACAGGCTTGAGCCACCGCGCCCGGCCAACTTCAGAAGACTCTTTTAAATCAACTGACTAAGGACCTGCTGCTCATTTCTAACTTTTCTGTGTTAAGGAGATGAACTTGGGAATCATTCTACGGCTGATCTTAGTAAAAGTCCTCAGAATCCAAATATGTGTCAGAGTGGCCCAGGTCCCCATATTGGACCAAATAGCAATGAGGTGAGCAGTTCTGCAACGTTCAGACATATCTGAACACAGTTTGCCCGTGGCATTGTGACAAGAAACTAAAACAGCTGTTCTTACAGAAAAAACAGAATTTGCTTGACTGTGCTTTTTTTATTTTTATTTTTTTTGAGACAGGGTCTTGCTCTGTCACCCAGACTGGAGTGCAGTGGCCCAATCACGGCTCACTGCAGCCTTGACCTCCTGAGCTTAAGCAATCCTCCCACCTCAGCCTCCCAAGTAGCTGTGGCCACAGGTGCATGCCACCATACCCGGCTAATTTTTTCTATTTTTTGTAGAGATGCAGTCTCACTATGTTGCCCAGGCTGGTCTCAAACTCTGGGGCTCAATGATCCTCACACTTTGGCCTCCCAAAGTTCTGGGATTACAGGCATGAGCCACTGGGTCTAGCCTGCTGACTGTTCTAAAAGTCATTTTAGAATGTCTTTATTCTATAGAGTGAAAGATGAAAGTCCATCAATTAGCAGGCACTGCTCTACGTCTCCATCTTTCTATCTTTCCTTCCTTCCTTCCTTTCTCTCTCCCTCCCTCCCTTCCCTCCCTCCTTCCCTCTTTGCTTCCATTATTCCCTCATTCCTTTCTCCCTCCCTTCCTTTCTTCTTTTCTTCCGCCCATCCATTCTTTGTCCCTCCATTCATTCACAGATTCATTCATTCAACAGGTGTCTTTGATGCTGTATGTACCACGTTAAATGATAGAGAAGATTCTGGTGAACAAGCTTCTTGACCTTAAATAACTGATAACATAGATGAGGAAAACAGGCAATGAGAATTCTGGATGCTAACTACCAGAGTACAGTGATTTGAGGGTACTGTAAGAGCTGAGTGGAGGAGCATCTGACTCAGATTTAGTGGGGCGGTGTGCTTGGCAGAGGTTTCTGAGAGGAAGTGACATCTTGGTTGAGGCCTGAAGAATGAGAAAGGGTGACTGAGGCGAGGGTGGGAGCAAGGTGGCCTTATGATGAAGAGGTACTACAAGGGAAGAGAGTATTCCAGGTAAAGGGGAAAAGGAACACGTGCAGGATCTGTGAGATCAGTTCCTCAATGCTGCAGATTCAGAGCCCCATACAATCACAACTCAAATTTGATCAAAAGGACCTCTGCTGCTCTAAGTGCATTTCTATGTCAGATTGTAATATTATGAACAAGTAAATCATTTGTGATAATAATTTTCAAAAGAATTAAAAATGCTTTTTAAAATTTTTTTCTCCCAAACAGCCTCATTATAATTCTAGAGTGGGTAAAGCTGACCACTGCGAGGAAAAATTACTCACCTGAAGCTGATGGTCATATTAGAAGCCCAACGTCATAAGGCGCAGGCGGAGCTGAACTGCTGTCATCACCAGAAGCCTCCACTGGAAGGCCACTGTACTCAAGAGATGTCTATTTTGGGAAGGCCTAAAATGTGCTAGGCACTGTGTCGAATCCCTCTTGCCATCTCACCAAATCCTCACTGTGACCCTTGAGCAAACTCTGCCATATAATTCCCATTTTGCAGATGAGCTAAGTGAAGTCTAGAAATTCAAAGTCAACTTTTCAGAGCCACATGCTGAATAGAATTTTGCTTACATGTTGTTTCTAGTGTAAACAAAATGAGACATGGAAGTGTGGACAGAGCATTTTTCTCTTGTCCAGTTATTTTGCCCTATACCTGAAAGTCTAGGCTCTACTCTCATGGCATCGGGAAGGTACCCTGATGCCCCTCTCCCTTGCACAATCAATGGGCCTCACAATGAATAGGGGAAGTCCACTGAGAGGCCCCAACATCATCACTACTCTCCCAGTGACATAGCTTAAGGTCTGATAGCCAACTGGACTGAGAATCTCATTTTTAGAAAGAGCTGGTATTATAACCCAGGAAAGGGAATGCACTTTGATAGCAACTCTCCAGTAAGAGACTTGGCAAGTCATTGAGAGGAAAATAAAATAATTTGCTTTAGGGTCAAGCTTCCGGCCTTTAAATTCTAGCCATATTATTTACTAAACACATGATCATTGATAAATTAAGCTACCTAAGCCCCAAGTTGCCCCTATTAAATGATGATAAAAATATAGATACTACATCAGAGAGTTATGGAAAGGGCTAAGTGAGGCACTTCATGTAAAAACATTTAACATAGTGCCTGGTTTGTAGCTTAGTAAACAACAAACTTTTATTATTTTTGTTATCATCAGTATTAGGGCCATTGTACTATACAACTCTAGGGGATGCTCCTCACACTATAGCCTATAAAAATGGCACCCCTCAAGGTTGTGCAGTGTACAACCTGTGTGGCTGTACAGAACATCCCTGATGACCATGCCACGGTGAGGGTACAGAAACTGTGCTTCTCAAGGCAGATGCCTGGATTATTTCTCAAAAAGAGGACAGTGCCATATGCCACAGGCCTAGCATGAAATACACCTTGCCAACACACTGGGAGATTTTAATAGTCCACAGAGGGGAAGCAAAAGAGAAAGTGCACGTTCAAGAAGCAAACGAGTTCTGAGGTGATGGCCAACCACTGCTAAGAAAGAAGGGTGTTTCCTGTAATGGGGGGCTCCCGCACATCCCATTCAGTGGGCTGAGAGGCTGCCCGGTGGCACACCTCTGACCTCAGGTCAAGGCGTCACTGATGTGGGAGAAAAGTGGAAATGTGTACCTGCATCAGTGGATAGCAGGTAAAACGGTGGCCGAATGAATGGATGTGGGAGGAGGTGGGAGCAAGAAAGGAGGTGAGGGCTGTGACTTAGGGGAGCCTGAAGGGCGCTGTATTAACAAGTGACCACCCAACTTACTGCTGAACAAAGGCACGTTTGATCACAAAAGTAGGAATAATTCATAATTACCTGAGGCAAACAGGAGGCATGGTCACCCTTTTCCTGATTTGATCAATTAAGGTAATTCCCCACTTACTGTCATCCTTCACTCTCAGCCTTGCTGCTGCTGCGGAGACATTCTGAGCAGGCTGTCAGTAGGCCTTGCATACTTGGAAAACATAAAGACTTTTGGTGGGGCTTCTCCCAGCCTCCAGCTGCCCTGGGCCTCACTCTGCCAATGACAGGCCTCCTATAGAATACCATAGGAATATCACAGGAGTATCTCATATTCCATCCACTCTCACCACCCCGGTATTCCTTCCTTAGACTCTCCACTTTGGGTGAAGGCAGATGAGAAAGCATGTTCCCAGGAGGGTGACTATTAGACTCTGCTTTTCCCATACTCACAGAGTCTTTTCTCTTTGTGAGAATGGTAAACCTCTAGTAAACTTCTTAAATAGAGGCTCAGGCCAGGCTATCTCCTGAAGCCTTCTATTCTTATACAGAGTTTAACTGCAATATTTGAGTGAGGTGTAAAAAAGTTCCATCTGCACAGCACATGCAAAGAAGTAAATTTTAGGCATTTTTGCAAGATCAGAGAAGAAGCATTTCCCTAGTGCATATGTGGCAAGGTTTTTCCATTCTTTGGGGTGCAGAAGGAATTGTAAACAGAGCGTACATTTTCGCGATTGGCTCTAGCATTTTCAAAAGCTGGCTAAAGTGCGAGCAGTCAGCTTATATTCATTTCTGAACACTCTCTCACTTTCGGCTCCTCAGAGCAGGGTTGAGTTTAGCATGACACAAAGAGGGAGAGGGAGAGAGCAAGTCACGGTGAGTCTGAAACAGGATCACAAAGAGAATCAAGAGGTCACATTGAGGGGGACAGAGAGAGATGAGGGAGTCTCCTCTTCCTTCTATATCTGACATGGCCAATCCTCAAACCATAATTGACCATAGGTAACACTATTATCTCCAGTTTTCTCAGAACAACTCTGCAAAGTTACTTTATCCCCATTCTACAGATGGATAATCTAGGGCTCACAGAAACCAAGAATCCTTGTTCTAAGTCCCTTGGCTAATGTGTGGCAGTGCTGGGATATGAACAAGTCTGTAGAATTTTGTAGTCTCTAGGGTTCCAAATAACTTGCGTGGCTCAAGTGCTGTTAAGCTGAAATATAACTGCTTTAGGCATTCCTCCCTGCCACTGTCTGGTGGGAATAAAAAAGTAAAGAAGGTAAAACAGCAAAAAGACTGAGTAGATGGAGAGGGTGAGTTTCCTAAGAAAAGAAATTACTGCAAACAATGAAAGTAATCCATGAGGAGGCGAGGGAAGGGGAAGACCAGGCTGGGTGGCTGAATCCCAATAGGGTAAAGAATGCAGTTCTATAACGAGAACACACGGACACAGGGAGGGGAACATCACACACGGGGGCCTGTCGGGGCATGGGCGTGCTGAGAAGGGATAGTAGGGAGATGGGAGGATAGGGGAGGGACAGCATTAGCAGAAATACCTAACGTAGATGATGGGGAGATGGACGCAGTAAACCGTAGCACGTGTATACCTGTGTAACAAACCTGCACATTCTGCACATATACCCGAGAACTTAAAGTATAAAAAAAAGAATGCAGTTCTAGTATTTCATACTGGTTTAAGAGAACAAACTTAGCATCAACTCTTGCTTCCTCTACTAGCTAGGTGCTAGGTATGTGACACTTGGACAAGTGATATAGACTCTCTGAACCTCAGTTTTTTCACCTGCAAAATGGGATGATGATAATAATAATACTCACCTTGTCTGGTGGTTAAAAAGATGAAATGAAGTGAACCAAAAGTACCCAGCACAGTGCCAGGGGTAGTCTAACTTCTTCCCAAATCATACCCTTTCCTTATGTTCTGGAAAGCTCTTCCTGGTGGGGAATTTCCTGTCTTATTTTTCATTATCTCTGCACCTCAAACAGCCCGCATTGTGTTTTTCATGCCAGCATCAATGGATATGGTTTTCTTTCTAATTCTTTCCCTCGTTTTCTACAATTTAATCTTCTGTCCTGGAAACAGAGGTTACCTCCTACAAAACCTCCCTGGCCAAACTTTTCTCCATGGACATAGTGTTTTCTTCAAGCAAACATTAACTTGAAGCCAGGAAAACAGCAAGTCTTGTCCATTTCTGCATCGACCATCAACAGAGCAGTTTCTTCAGATGCCATTCTTTTTTTTTTTTTTTTAATGTTAGAAATCTTTCACTAATTAATCAAGGTTGCACATGAATGCCCATCTTCAACCTGACAGCCAAAGTCATAGAAAGAGGAAAAATACAGAGTAGGTTCTATCTGATGTCTGCCCTGTGGCTATTTAAACAAATACAGAATGACCAACTCTGAAGACACATATTTAAAATATTCCTTCTATCTCCCCCTCCTTCTGTTAAAGTTATCTGCATGCATTTGGCCCATGGCGTTTTTTTTTTTTTTTTTTTTGGAGGCAGCGAGACTCGGAACACTCAGGAATACAGACAGACTTGGGAATTGCTTAAAAACGAAAAGTTCTCCCACCTTTGCTGGAGCGAACGCTCAAGTCTGACAGTGAACCTTTTGGGAAAGAGCCAGCATTGTAACCGTGCTCGATGACTTCTCTGCTTTATAGAGACCGGATGTGATCATAGCAAGGGGCGCGCACGTAAAATGCCTGACAAGTACCCTTTGTGGCTCTACTTACTTCTTGCCATTCCTCTGCCCTCCAAGTATAGAGAGGACACCGTGGGCCTTGGCAGTCGCGTTCTGACTCCGGTCTGGTGTACGGGTTGCACTCGGTCTCTCTGGCTATTTTGTGTGTTCCAATCTGACAGCCCACATGCCTCTGCTGTACGCCTCGGCCACAGGACACAGAGCACTAAGAAGACAGAGGACGTAAGTGGGAGCTTCGGCTCATTTATTTTTGGGGGGCGGGGGGTGTCGAGGGTCACAGAGGAGGGGAATGCACTCCTAATCCAATGACTTTCATAGCTATCACATCGCTTTCTAATTTGCAATGAAAGGGATCCCAGATCATGTCTTAAACCTGGAAACTCACTGCTTATCTTATCCATGCTAGAGAGTGAGGAAACTGCTCAAGTTTGGAGGAATCCCTCAAGTTAATGAAATTCTTGAAGGACTGAAGAGGTTGATAGAAATCATTATGAAACATTTAGCACAACCTAGAAATAGTGCTGCCGTGAAAAATGAAAAGTTGCAATGATTTCTATAGCCTGGAGGACTTGAGATTCATGCAAACTGGAGACACAGTGTTGTACAGGAAGAATTTCTTGGCAGATTAAAAATATAACCCAAGGAGAGCAAACCACTGAATATTTTAGGACCTTATAAGTAGAATTATTTTCTCCAGTCTCTTCCTTTTCTTGTTCCTATTCTTGGAGATAAGTCATATTTTTTTTAACCATGGAATTCACTAAAGAATTTGTATCTATTTACAACCTAAGATGAATATATGAAGAATAAAAAGTTGACAGGAAAAACCATTTCCTCGAGTTTAATGTTTTCAGCCCTTGAAAAATATTGTTAATCATGTTGAACATTTTGTTGACCAAGTTGCAAAACACCATATTAAATCTGCAATTAACTTTCCTCTAAATTAATTTTTAATGGTTTCCTCATTGCTAGGTTTCATAATCTCAATTATGGCCAGCCCAAGAATTAT
Organism: Aotus nancymaae; assembly: GCF_030222135.1. Taxonomy (NCBI): domain Eukaryota; kingdom Metazoa; phylum Chordata; class Mammalia; order Primates; family Aotidae; genus Aotus; species Aotus nancymaae. The sequence continues at coordinate 39,011,641 of NW_026988482.1, forward strand.
TTTCTTAATTAAGGTTTTGACAGTCAGAAACTAAAGGCAACATTTGGAAAGAATGGCATATTATTACACTTAGCTATTAAAAATTGTTTTCAAATTTTTGTGATAGTCATCCTCCATTTATTGGTCTGATATTGAGAAAACAAGCTTAACATACATTAAAGTCACATTCCTAAGAGGAATTCTTCTTAAAAGAATAGAATCATGCTCTTTCAAACTTGAAAAAAAATATTTTCCAATTAACCTGTAGCAGCATTCAATTTTCTCTGAGGCTAATAATGGAAATTTACTATCAAGAATCATACCCAAATGGATTCTGCTGAACGTTAATTTTCCTCCATTTCAGATTTTAAGAAAACAGGTAATGATATTTAGAAGGTAGCTTGGGAAATCATATTGTTTCAGATAAATCTATGCCAGAGAGGAGGACCATATGTTCGCATCTGTTCAAGCTAGTTGAACAGAAGAAAACTTTTTGGATCAACATAGCTACTATTGTTTGAGTTCAATTGTATTAATTGGATTGAATGAATTTGTGACCTACAAGAAACCAGACTTTTAAAGTCATTATGTCCTGGGTGTAATGAGAGGGTTCCTGAACACAAGTGATGATCATATCTACAGAGAATGGCCATTTAATGCTCATTAGAGTTACATGAATAATATTTTCCATTGATTACACTAGAAAAGAATGAACTGTAACATGGTAGAGTTACCCTTTCATAAATGACAGAAATGTTCAAACATTATCATCATCATCATCAACAAACAAAAGCCAAGAAGTCTTTTGACTATTTCAATTCGGGGTCTTAAACATAAAAGGCACATTTCCGGAAAAATATATCCAAATGGAAATACAGGAAGAATATTATAAACAAATTGGAGTTTGGTATAGGGCTCAAAAATATGCAAAATCTTATAATGTCTTAATAACCTAAAGAAAAATGAAAACATATTAAAGACTTTTCGAATGTATAAAACTCTTCAGGCTACTAAATAAATAAAACCTCTTTTTGATGCCATTATTATTGACTAAATTACGGTTCAATGAAGGCACGGTACTAAGAGCCATAAGTATCCAACATCTAAAAAATCACTTTCTACAATGTTTGATAATTTTTCAAAAGACAAATTAAGATAGAGGAAGGTTCCATTATACAGTATGTCATTCTGGCTTCCGATTTTCATAATGTCAAAGCCAGGTTTGAAATAACACATTCAGAAGTTTCTACATGACTTAAATGCTCACAGCAAGGTACAAACCTGCCTTTCTAAATAATACATTCACAGTAATCTTTGCTCACAATGAGGTGTACCTGCATCAGAGTTTGTTTTCTGTGCTCAACTTTTCTTCCCGTGCTGTATCAAGGGAGGCAACAATTTACTTACAGAGCCAGCCAGGCTTGATTGGAACTGAGACATTTGTGCAGACACCCCATGAATAAAACAGCATCAGAAAGACCTCTGTGTGACCCTCGAGGCAGTGATGGTGGTGGTATGTGTACATGTGTGTAAATCTAAGTTTTTTTTTGTTGTGTTCAGTACACTCTTAAGTTAGTTTGCAGATAAAAACATCTGAATGGCCTGTATTAATGTGTTCCCCCCACAGCCATCTTTCCACCATCACAGTCTGTTCGTGAAGGTTTGAAAGTAGATGTTTTTCATCTGAACTGCTGAGCTGGGAGCTATGTTTCATCTCTCTCTACTCCCCACTGTGCAATGCTAGTATGCAGAACTCACCAACTTAAAAGGGGAACTTGATGCTTATTTCCATAGAGGGAAAGAATCTCTGTGGAACTTTTGATGTTTAGGGAATCATAATATATACTTGAAAACACAGAAAGAGTTTTATATGCTTTCTTCCAGTATTACTGCTGAAATTATGGTGATGACATTAAAGCAGCAATTAGTTTGAAAAATAACTATATAAACCAACTTTTATAAGTAATAATAATAACAATAATAATACAAACTTTTACTAAGCACTTACTATATGCTAGGATTTCTATACTACCATACAGTATATGCTAGTGTACTGGGGTTTCTCAATTAAATAATTCTTTTTTTGTGGGGGCTGTTCTGTGCATTGTAGAAAGTTTAGCAGTACCTCTGGTTTGTACTCACTAGACACTAGTTGCAGTCCCCCTCATCCCCCCAGTTTGTGACAAACAAAACTGTCTCTAGATACTCCCAAATGTCCCATGGGGTACAAAATCACCCCCAGTTGAAAGCTTAGCTCTTGGCTAAGCATTTTACACAAAACACTTCTGATATTTCCCAATAAATCTTTTAGGCAGATACTCATAAGTGAATAAAAAACAGAGATAATCACCCTAACTCAAGCAAAAACAAAACCAAAAACACGAAGTAAAATTTGTCTTAGACAATGTAGCATAGCTACTGCGAATGTGAATTTGTGATCCCAGTTTGAAATATGGTGCTAATATGATGCAGTCTTTTGTACTAGGTCAGTGAGAGTGTGGGTGAGAAGTCTGTCTTCAAACAATTCAATATCAATGTTCATGCTTCAAATAAAAACAAAATACAAGGAAAGCATAAAATACGAAAGTGACTTTAGTTCTCCTCACTGACCACATTTGGCTTCCTTAATTTCTCAAAGAACACAAGCTACACATTTGCCACATTTCTCCATTAAACACTTGAAGTACACTTCAGAATGACACCACAACCCTGCTGCTCTAATTGTAATTATAAGAAAAGTCTTAATCAAGAGGGGATGGTTGATTCCTAATGCAATTTGCCAGTTTCCATTTCAGCATTAGCACTGAAGATCTTTTAAAAATTAATGCTCATTTCATTGAATGTAAGATAACACTGATTGTAAGACACACCGTTATATTTTGTAGCACTAAGAAAGACAACAAGGTCTGTTAAGGAAATCGTGACATTCCATAGTTTGTGAAGCCCATCCTGATCACAAAGGTATTGAACTGTGAAAAAGACCTGCATCTCAGAACTGATGAATGAATTCATGATTAATGAATGTGTTGGTGTGTTACTTTCATTCTAATCTGATAATTTATTCTTTTTTTATCTTTATTTTTAAAACGCTATAGAGATAAGTTAAAAAAAAAACTTTTACTGTGCAATGCTTTTGTATCATGGGAATATAGAGTCTTCACATTTGTCAGTCTGAACCAAGACCTTGATGCTGATTTTTGTCTTAAAAGTTCATAGGCATTCCTTAGCTCTTGATTTAAAATATCTAAACAAATTAAACATAACCTTTTCAGAGAGAGAAAAACCCTTTGAGACTTTAGTAAGGATATTCTCCTCCTTCAAGAAAAGCTGATTTTCTTTACAAATTCAAGATTTCAGAAGATGCAGAAATGAAATATTCCACTTTAAAACTCAAAATATCAATACTGGGGGAGAGACTGTAAAGATTAACATGGCTACAGTAGTTTCTATCCCAATATTCTATATATCATATTATCATCAGACCTTTGGATGTGATGAGAAATCACACCAATTATTTTTCCTACCTTGAAGACAGGATGACTAGGCTGTAACTACCAGCAGAAAACAGAAAGACCAGATATAAAATCTTCTAAATATTGCTGCAAGTGGACAATCATTACTCTTGCTTAATATCACAGCCTTAGGGATATTCTTGTTTACTAGTGGATCATTGGGAAGCCAATAATCTTTAATCATGCAGACCGTCTTTCTCCATCAACCGCTGGGTCTGATTATTTTCAGGTACATTTCTAAATTGCCCAAATTGAATTTTACCCATGCAGGACTTTGTCTTGCCCGCTTTTATAATTCATTTCTACAAATCAAATCAGGGCATTATAAGGCTGGCCACAGACCATTATATAACTGTGTTTACTTGCATTTTCTAAAAAGGTGACTTGACTTTTCCAAGCAATCATTTTGAACAGGTGCAGTTTTTTTCTGGGGAGGCATTCCGATAATCCTATTACCTTATGTTGGCAAAAACCCCCAGGGTTTAAACCTAATCATTCCAGCTTTGTAAGCAATTTCTGGCTTCCCATCAAGATCACGCGATGCTGGATTAAAACTCACTCTGTGTTTACCAATAAAGACCAAAATATTCTTTTAATTATCCTTTGTGAATATTGGCCTTTAACATGAGCATCATTTATATGCTCTGAACTTAATATTCAGAGATAAATACAAATAGTTAAGTAGAGGCCAGGGAACATTAAAAAAAGTAACAGGTCATGAAAGTCCACAAGAGGACAAGCTAATTAGCATGGCATCTTAAATAATGTTAGCTGCAAGATTATACAAGAATTAAATAGCTCCAAACAATAAAAGGGCTGGAAGTTAACAGATGACAAGGATCACTTAGAAAAACATTAAGAAGGATGACTGGTATGAAATACTACCTTGAATGTGATCCCTTAAGGAAGGCAAAGGAGGAACTAGTTATGGCTGGGTACAGATTTTTTGACTGTTAAATTAAAACAACCCCCACCACTACCCCATGTTTCATTATGATAAAGGCCTTGAGAAGGATGAGGCCACTGCCCTAGGGAATGATGGCTGGAAGATATGGAGGGCAGTGATGCCAGATCAGGGCATTTAGAATACCTTTAGGTTTCTTGAGGAATTTTCCGTTAGTCATATTGAAATGGAGGATTCTCAAATCCTCCCCATGTTAATGTAGCTATGTTCATAGCTGCTTTGGGGCTTTAAGAATCAAGATTCTAGGCTCTGGAAGAATCCATTCTAGAGTCTGCCAACCTTGAACCTAGCTTCTCATCGATTCTCTAGAGTCATCTGCATGATTCTCCACTGCATGGAAGTGCCAGACATACAGTAAAACCTCATAGACTCAGATCAGTGGAGAGAAGGATCAGCATTAAATACAAAATATTTTAAAAGAAGTTGAGCCCTATTAAAGTTAGCACCATCAACCAAACTAAGAAAATGTGCAAGTGTGGAGTTACCAGATCTATTTCAAGGATTTGATGTGAATGGCTTTAGTTCACATATCCAGTGTTAATAGATTAAACAGAAGCTTCTCAAGTTCCTGTTTCAAGTTCAACAGGGAAACTCACACCCGGTTCCTGACTAGCTTATGAAATGTTTAGAATTAGTGGAGTCTAACTGCAATCAGTGTCTTGGGTACTCACCCACTTCTCCATCCCATACACACAACACACTCGTCCAAACAAATACTACTCTTGAGAGCCTACGAGATTCAAGACCCCTGCAAAGTATTCATGATTGCACTAAATCTTCTAAGAGCCCTGTGTAGTAGGCTCAGAAAAGTTAAACAAATTACCCAAGGTCATATAGCTGGAAAATAACAGAGAACTCCCCGTCCTGTCCTTTACCTTTTGTAAATAAGCAAACAGGCAGAGATGTATTTTCTAATACTTTTGGTCAATAGCCCTTTCTTCAAGAACCTCTAAAGTATACTGAGACTCAATTTCTGCCAGGTAACCACAGTCAGCTTCAGTGCAGCCTGAATTAGTAGTTTTCTATGTGGTGATAATGCAGTGCCATCCGTGAAGTTTTGAGGGACTGCTCTATGCTCCATCTGACCCTTATTTCCACTTAGAATTCATCCTCACAGCCACCCCTAATTATATGTATTATCCAAAGCTCCAGAGTCTGAAGCCCAACATCACACAGCTAGTAAGTATCCTGACTCTCTAGGTAATAGCTAGTAAGAATCACAGCTAGTTAGTATCCTGACTATCAAGGTAATGATTCTTCCCTCCCAGTCCCTGAGCTCTCCTCAGTAAAACCAAAACAGTGCATAGAAACACAAGTGAACACACTGGTGTCAGCCGTGTGGCCAAATGCAAGGAAGTAGTTGGTAGAGGAGAAGCATTGCTCACCTGACTCCAAGCGCCAGCTTTCCATTTGGGGCATCTTCCTCCTCGGCACTTTCTGTGCCCATGTGGCTTAGCCAGGTGTTTACAGTAATCACTTTCTAAAAGGCTTCCATCTTTTGCCATGCAGTAAACATTTCGTTGTTTATGCCCTCGACCACAAGAGACAGAACACTGCAATATAAAGCAATGGCAAGGTTGTTGTTGTTTTTTAATCACATGGAGTTTGAGAAAAAACCTGCGTCGTGAGATGTTAAGACAATGCCTAACAAGAGTTACCATTCCCCTCTTTTACAGCGCCAGTTCGGATAATATCTCAAGGCTCGATAGGGAAGGAAAGTGGCATTGAAAAAAAAAGTCCATAGCATTACAGCAGCAATCCTGTGTGGCATTTTGGCTCACTCAAGAGTGTGGGTAAATCCTGATAATTGAGGCCAAAAATAAAGCTCATGAACCTGAAATTACCATGAAATTCTGATTTTAAGAAGTTTTACTATGAAATAGTGAGATATTTCTTCAACAAAATGAATTGTGATTCACTGATTGGGATAAAGGTGCATTTCCAAAATATAACTATGTTCAATTTCTTAATTAAATGATTTAAGAATAAAACTCTTCAACCATTCTCCAGAGGATAAGCTCTCATTTTCCCAGTCTATTGGGAAGAGGTGAAAAAGGCACGTTAGAAACTGAAAGGTAAGCTAGCAGGTAAGTCTGTGCCAATTTCGGGAGGGAGGCATTACCTTTCAACTTTGATCTGCAGATTCACTGGACTGTTTTAAATGTGACCTTGTCTGACCACATCTGAGAAACTTGACTTTGATTTCAGATTAGGTTTCTCAGAAAGGTTTAAGAATCAAAGTGCCCATGGAGTTGGGACAAAAATTTGATATGACAGCTTCTTGTAAAACAGGCAAGAGGCTGGCCCCAGTGAGTGTGCTGAGATATGCAATGTCCATTGCCTCATTAGTGATTACAGAAGTCATTACCACTTGGATCATAAGCTGCTGGCTCAGGTTTTCAAGACACATTATTTCCCAATATAATGGTCTTGCTCTTTAGAGGGAAATGAGTTTAAGAATGAAGAACAAAATGTGAAAACGCAATGAAAACAGATTTCAAGTGTCACTTCCTTCTATTCAATATTTCTTATTCCTCCCACTAACTTTGTGATTTTGTTAAATTACCAACATGCCTTTTTATGCCTAATAAATAGCACCACATGAAATATGTAGCCTAATATTAATTCAACCACTGTTACCAAGCATGCTCACAGTTATATCATTCATAAATGTAGCAGACATGTTTTTCTAGTAAACACAAACCACTATAAAAATTTCAGTAGTTCCTGATACAGAAATGTAAGACACGTGTATTAATACATTTGGCTTTAATTTTTTTAACTTTAGGAGGTAAAAATATTGCTGTCTTCATTTGAGCTCTAATCTTATATTATGATTTGGAGTAGTCATTCTGAAAATCTTAATAGAGAACACAGGACGGCAGAAAGGCACCCAACTTGAAATATCTATACCAAAACAATAATATTCATCATTCAACCTACAGTGTTTGACCTATGTAAAGACTTTGCAATACAATTCTAGAAGGCTTTTAGCATGAAATTCCTAGAAGTATCCCCACAAATCTCTAAAAGTGGGCTGATGACTTGCACACAGATAATCCCTGTTAGTAGTGACCACTTTTAACATTTTAAAATGTCACTCCAACAAGAAAATAATATAAAGGGTTCAATTAGATTTGGAATGAATTCATGTGTTTATTTAACAAATATTTATTGAGCACCTACTATGTTCTAGCAATTATGCAAAGTACTAGGAATACAGTGATAAAATTGACAGTCTCTGCCTTCATGGAGCTTACAGACCAGTGAGGGAATCTGACATTAATTAAGTGATGACAAAAATAAATATATGACTATTCATTGAGATGAGTACTATGAAACAAACAGGCTGGAGTGGTTGGAAGAAGGCTCCCTGAGGCACTTCCTGGGGTCAGGCCAGCAAAGCTATGAGCTATAATTATGAGTTTGGATTTTTTTTCTACACAAGATGAAAAATCACTGGAGTTTCAAGTCAGAGTAAGACATAGTCTGATTTTTGTTTCAAAAAATTTACTTTGCTGAGTAGAGACCAAATGGGAATACAGTGTGAGTGGAAATGAGAAGCTCATTCAGGAATGCTTGGGTAGGGGAAGTTGGTGGATTTAAGGTATATTTTTTTGAGGAAGAAATGATAGACGTTCTGTAGGGTGGAGAGGAAAGGGCAGTACCAGGGATAGCTTTCAGGTTTCTGGTTTGGGCAACTCGGTAGACAGTGATAACACTTACAGAAATGGGGAAAATTGGGAGATACAGCATTGGGAGTCAAGATATATTTATTGCTAGGAAATGAGTTGAACTTAAAGGATATAGAATCATGAGTGGTAAAATTTGCTTGCCTAGGATGAAGAAACATAGTTGTGTTAGGGTAATCACATGAACATGGGTGACCTTAACACAAGTCTATCTGTAGGGATCATCACTTTAATATACAAATAGTCCAAACAAGCTATCTCTTAATACAGAGGGGAAAAGAGAGTTATGGAAATGTTAATTTAGTAATCTACTGTGATCATCAGAATATACAGCCTAAAAGTTGGCAACAATCTGTAGATGAAGAATTGGAAAAGGTACAACTCTTTCACATTTATGAGTCAGGCACTGCCCTATGACTTTATATGCATTATCTAATTTAATTATCCCGATAACCCAGTGAAACTCAGTAATAGAGATAGGTACTATTACTGGAGACAACTGGTGTTTTCAGAATGGCATAACCATAACGCTTTATATAGTGCTTCCCACATGACTTCAACATGAATGAATACATTTCTGTTGGAAACAATAACAGCACAATGAAAAACAGTTAAATTATAACCAACCTTTCTGATAAAAATTCATCTGAGGTGTAACTGACATCTATTGCTAATGGAATGAAGGTGGATGAAGTAGCTTCTAAATCCAATGGCTTAAAAATTTTTTCACTATCTGAACTAGCTGCAACCTACCCATTCCAGTGTTTTGTTTTTGTTTTTTTAAAAATTTGGGGACTTGAATGGAATTGACTTGGAAAAAAACAATGCAGTACTCAGTACACATATTATTTACCTAATACTGTTAAGACCTAAAGGCAATTAGGAAATTCTCAAGTATCTAATCTGATAGCAAACACTCTTCTTTTAATGTTTTCTAACTTACCAATGAAGAAAAGCAGCTGCTCGTGGAAATGTTCAGATCTAACAGGTTTATTATTAGGTCTACTATGACTTGATAGAGGAGCTGTCATTTTGATAATCAAATAAACACAAGTTTCACCTCTTCCATTCAGAGGGAAATTTCCATCTGATCATTTCCAGTCCTTTGCCAGGCATTGACTTTTACATCAACATGTGCCACCGAGACATAACAGTTAAATTTAGTGCATCACCTACTGTATGCTATTTATTGGTTACCCATCTGACAGTTCTTGCTCTAGGGAATGTTTAATTCCTGAAATTTGCAGCCAAAAAGCCTCCTACTTTGCCAATAGGACTCTAACATTTTTGTCTTGGGAAACAACCCAACTTTGTGTAACAGAATGATTTTCCTCCCAACTTTGAGCAAGACTCTCAGACAATGTCATCTCTGCTTGTTAGCAGCACCAAGGTCAGCATCCCAAGTGTTTGAGCATTCAGGCTTTTGTTTCTGTGAGGTGGTTTGAAGGGGATGTTGAAAAGTGGAGCTTTGTTCAGATGGTGTGTTAACACTTTTCACTAACTAAGGTCTAAGAGCTTGAAATCCTTGCATTCCAATTTATCTGGTGGAAAGGAAACTCAAGACATGGGCTGTCTGTTCTTAACCTCTATCGAGGGCTCTCTCTGAAGCAGTAGCACTGGATATAGTGCAAACGAATTTGGGTTTGGTGTGCTGTCTCTGGTTTTAGGGATGCCCTGCATTGGTCCTTTCACTTATACTGGGGAACATGGTTTCTTAGTTATTGAGAAGCCAGAAAACTGCCCAGGTATGTCTACCTGAATGAGAAAGGCTGGAGAACTAAAGAGAATGGGATCCCTGGGGTTGCCAAGGCTGTCAAGGACCTGGACATCCAAAAGAAGATGGATTTCTACACAGAGTTGCTAATGATACCATAGGGAACCAAGAAGGAATAAGGTGGAGGTCAGAGATGTACACAGGATCTGGCAAGAAGGAAGCTTCTCGGTGGGGCTGGAAGATGCTGGGGCTTAGAAAAAGCATTGGAAGGGGATCAGATAATGAGCAGGACTGCCTGAGCTATAGCAGATGCCCGCTATGCAAGGACTAATGGATGGGACAGGGGGGACAGCCCTAGCACAGTGTCTGGGCATAGTTCTATGCATCTAGGTGATTCCCATCTCCAAGCAGTCTGGATCGATGAGATTCTGTATATATGAAATAAGTAATGGGGGATGCTGACCGACTAGTCCATATTTCCAACCACAGGACTGGCTGACAGCAGGTGAGAAATAACAAGCACTGAAAGGCCAAGAGAACCATCATATACTAGAACCTATTACCAAGTTGTCAAGGCTCTTCTGATCTAAGGATTTTTGACAACAGATGGCTAACCATCCCACAGATAGGTGTTTTGAGACAGGGGACTGAATGAATTACTATTCGAGGTCCTTCCCCTGTGAGTCTACAGACTATGAAAATAACATCTAAGTCACTTCATTTAAAAAATATTCATTTGTATCTTCTCATACAACAAGCTCTTCTTGATCCTACTCTCATTTTAACTTTGCTTAACAAAACATAAAATCACACCTCATCTGGAAAGTATGTCATCAGAAAGGATGCAACGCATGTGCCCAAGGTTCAGGACTGCCTCTGCCCATTACAGTGACAAATGAAGTGAACACTGTATGGGCATTGCACTGTTGGGGGAGGCAAAGGAGATGCCAGCCTGTACCTCCTGTTCCACTGAAGAAAGAGCATAAGCACAAGGATACAGATTTAGGGATCGAAGTTTCAAACACTGCTCAGTGGAAGGCCTGGAAAACCATGTAGGCTTGCCACATGGAAAAAAGATAGTAGCTGCAACTCACACATGTTTACTTGCTGTTTTCTACACTCTAGTCAATCAGCAAATACTTACAGAAATGAATGAACATATAAAAACTATAGGTATCACAGAAGTGTACTATAAACCAAAGCCATGTTTTTGTAAAGGTCAGAAAGAAAGAACCACCTGGAATCTGACTCATGTTGCTAACGCTGAACTCATCTGGCACAAGTTATTTAGATTCAAAAAGGCCACCCCAAGAGCACTGTCTTTCAGTTTGAGCAGAACTCTTGAAAATCATACTAGCTACCTTTCATTGAGTTCTTACTATGAGCAGGATACTGGGCTAACGAACATTGGCTTCTCTCATTTAATTCTAACAACACTCTGGTGGCTCAGGCACTATTAGGATTTTTTTTATACTGATAAAGAGACTGAGGGTCAAAGAGGTGACATCACTTGCTCAGGGTCACAGCGCCAGGAAGCAGGAGAGTTAGACTTTAAATATAACATGGGCTGGTCACTCTGGCTCATGACTTTAATCCCAGAAGTTTGGGAAGCAGAGGTGGGAGGATTACTTGAACCCAAGAGTTCAAGACGAGCCTGGGCAACATGACAAGACCTCATCTCTACAAAAATAAGAAAAATTATCTGGGCATGGTGGTGCACAGCTGTTGTTCCAGCTGCTTGGGTGACTAAGGCAGGAGCATGGATCAAGCCTAGGAGTTTGGGGTTACAGTGAGCTATGATTGTGCTACTGCACTCCAGCCTGGTTGACAGGGCAAGATCTTCTCTCTAAATACACACACACACACACACCCCGCAACCACTTTAATCCTTAAGTTACACTGGAAAAAGGGCCTGGTTAAGACAACCAGTTGCACCTCTACTTAACCCATGATAACAACAGAAAGCAAGAACCTCAAGAAATGTCTCTTAAGGCTATCTTAGAGTCATCTGACTCCTCAGTCTCCCAGGCAGAGAGTAGCTATGCAATGTTAATAGTTCTGACTTTAATACCTTTCTCACAACACCTTTAGTGCCAGTGAAGAAAGACACTACAAAAAGCAAACATACAATCCCATAAATAAAGGCCCACATTTTCCCATGGCTGAAGCCACGCTACTTTTCTCTTGGCCATTTTTCAGGGTTTATGAATTCTTTGAGGCCTGCCAGATGCCACACAGTAAATTACCATTACCACTGACGGGTGAATGGCTCTTTACATGGTGAAGAAGGGAAGGCTGCAGGTTGTAAATTTTGGCCCCCGCCAATTCACCAAGGAAAAAATCTTTCGAATGTTCGATCTGCAGGCCATCTCAAAGTGTATTCAGTCCATCTATTTATTTTACAAATTCAAGACTAGAGAAAAAGAGATGTTGTGCCGAAGGTCACACAGCAGGGAAGGAGAAGACGCAGGCTGAAGAAGCTTCTATCCTCGCACAGAAAGCTATTTGGTTCTAGTTGCAATAGGGACCGGGTCTAGGTTCTGGTGTTGTTCAGGAACCACAGCTAACCACACACTCTGATTCTTTCTCATTCCCAAACAAGAGCGTAACAACCTCTTGTTCCAAAACACCAAGGAAGAGCAAATTCCAAGGGGTGGCTGTGCTTGGGTGCTGCCAACACAGGAAACGGCAGCTAGGGTGGTGGGGAGGGTGCTTGTCTTCATCTTGCTCTAAAATGTAGCAAAGGTTTGGAAGTCAGACAGGCTTGCACTGGAATCCTACCTGTCATTTGACCATGGTGCCACTGGGGCCAAGTGACTTTACCTTTCTCAGCTCAAATTTGCTCTCTGTAAGATGGGAGAATAGTACTATCTGTACCCAATATCGTTGTGTTACAATTAAATGAGACAATGCTACAAAGTTCTTTGTGTTTCAGCCAGAAAACATACAAAGGACACATTTTTTTTTGCATCACCACTACTATTATTTCTATTCAGTGGACTCTTTTAGAATATGTCTTAACATGAAGTTTAACAGGTGAGTTTTAAAAAAATATATTTGTTAACTAACGAAGTCTAACATTCTAACAGAGGCATTGATAGGTAAAAGGGGGACTTTGGCAAGGTCTCATCCCTGTGAATGGGCAAAGTGCTTTTCTTTCCAAAGGTCACAGAGAATTCAAGCCACAGAGCAGTCATACATGTTGAAGATTCCTTCTGTAGCACCCTTTTCTCTCTTAGAGACTATGACTTACCAATGTCGTCTCTTCTCACCAGAGTAAGGAGAGGAAAGATGCTATATCTGAATTTCACATCCCTCTTTTACCCCACCATTCCCTGCTCACACTTATTTTTTCTCAAGAACTCCTGCATTTCCCTCTTGTCTTTTGTTTTGTCATTTCTTTAAATGTCCTGAGACACAGAATCAGTGTGAATGATAACCATTATGGAATCCATAGTCACTCACTTCCCTGCCACGCCCTGCTCTACTATCAGAGTTGTCACGGTCTTTTGTCAAAAACATATCTCCTTATTGGCAAGGAACCCATTTAGGGGAGGTCTCACAGGGCTTCTCACAAAACAAGAATGGCTTTGAACAGTGGCAGCGACAACCAAAATATTGAGGAAGAAAGGAGAGAAAGCTTTATCAGGAAACAAGGGCTATGACTTCAGGGCGTAAAGCCAGTGTTGACAAGGCCTGCCTGATGGCTGTTTATGTCTGGGACCACCCTGGCACTTATTACCATGAAAAGGAGCTGAAACCGCCTGAGATTGGCAGGGAACACCAAGGAAGAAAGCGGATGTGGGAGTCACGGTCATCCCAGCCAGATGGGGCATTAGGCCATCCTCCCGTCCCCACTGCCCCCCCAACACTCCAGCCTTTGCAATGCTACAAAGGTCTAAGAAAAGGAACCAAGATTCACATGTCAACTCTTGGAGCACGGTCGAAGGCTGCTGTCAATATGACAGCCAAGTAGGTGGCCCTGCATATGCTTAGCAAGGGAGACGGCAGGGCTCAGCAAATAAAGGGAGACAACGAGGGGCTCACACCTTCCGCTCCCACCCCATCACCCCAGGAATATGGGGCACAGGGCTCTCCAGTCCCAAAACCTTTGATCTCACAAAGTAACAACTTCATATTAGGGAGGAAAATAAATTTTAACATTAAGTAGAGTAGTATATGATATTAGTTATGCATACTATGAAACCCAAATTAGGGCTCTTTTTTTCTGCAAGAGTGGAAATATTACAGTTCCCCATCAAGAAAGAAACGAAAACCAAGGAAATCTGCAAATGTAGCACCTGGCGAATTCTATCATGGCTATATCCAGGGGTGCAAACGGGGAAGTGAAGACAATAATCACCAGGCAGTCTCACCCCTCACGTGGGTAACAGGGCTCTATCACCCCTTTGATTCCTCATTCTCAAACACATCGACTGCTTTTGTAGGGATTATTTTCCTTTTCAAGGTTTATCTGGTGATTATTTGTAACCTGACATCAGCAGAATAATCATGTTCACATTTTTCAGGAAAGAGGCGAAGATGATACAAGGACCCACTCTGCGCCTACCACGGGATTATTTCTGAAAGCCATCTGGAAGACAGGGAGGGCAGTGGGTGAGAGATTTGTTCCAGAGGTGAATGAAGTTGTGGCTGAGTAAGTAATTGGTGGGAAAGCTATGACTGGTGAGAACAGTGACCAGAGTTTCTTGGTACTCTGAAAGTGGACTGTGACTGAAGGCCTGGACTGGAGAGTTCAAGGCTACCTGGAGATGTCAGTCCGCTAGGAGATAACAGTACTGGGGCAGACCCACTTGACATCACTTATGCTACTGTCAAAAGCAGTCAGGGGACAGAGCTGGGAAGCTTAAACCACCTTCAGAAATGCTTCTGTAGAAAAGCAATCCATGTATCTAACCAATGTCTTCCCCTTGGACCTTGTCCTCTTCCCAAAGAACTATTTATGTGTCAACAAGTCATTTAGAAGACACCAGGACACAGTTCATTCAATTGCCTCCTCCAGTCTTGCTTTCTCTGTCTATCTGGCCCTTCTTCTGTGAGCTTGATGTGAAAGGAGCATCTTTGCAGGCCCATACATCAGATAGACTATACTGAAAATTTTATGCTTTTGGGAAGCAGCTTATGTAATTAATTTGCTTGTGGGTAGATATTAATGCCAACCCAAAACTAAGATATGCATACATATCTGAGCCTGTATCCAGAGAAATGTATCTCAGCAGCAGGGATAAAGGTCATTTTAACCATTATTGAATTAGATGCTCATCCTCCAATTTTGCATTGCTCTATTGGGAATTTGGACAGCACATAGTCACTCTCAATATGCATTATTCAAGTCCTTTGTGGCTTTTCTTGTCTCCTCTTCCTGCCTTCCTTTTGGTTAAAAAAAAAAAAGGCTCAAAAGTAGCACCATGAAAGGATGGGACAAGAAGTAATAACCAGATAAAAGGTAAACGGCTCACAACACGGAAGACTTGGCGTTGAAAAAGGCTAAAATTATGTTAGATGGTTTTCTGCAGATTCAAATGATTCTTACCCTACTCTGAGATGTATTCAGATGGAAATGGAAAGATTGAGGCAGAAGAGTGTAGTAGTTATGAACACAGTGTTAGGACAGACCTGGTCTGACTGGAGAGAGCTTTCTTTGTTATTTTTTGCAAGATGTTTCACCACTTCCAGCATCTATATCCAATTCTGTTTAACAGAGATATGAAATGATGACACATACACATCTCAAACTTAACATGTTCAAAACAGAAGTCCTGATCTTCCTCTGCAAATCTGTTCTTCCTATAGGCTTCCCCATTTTAATCAATAGCAACTCCATCCTTTCACTTGTCCAGTCCAATAAACTTGGGAATCATTTTGACCCCTTTCTGACTCTTGTACCCAACAGTCAAACTCTCAGCTAATCCTTTGGCACTATCTCAAAAATTAATCAGAATCCTACCACTTCTCACCACTTCCCTTGGGACCACTATCATCTGAGCAATGCTTTCTCTCATCTAAGTTACTACAATGGTCTTAACACTTCCATCTCTGTTCCTCCTGTAGCCTCTGCTAAATTCAGAAGCCAAAGTCAACCTCCACCCACCCTTTCACTGCCAGTGCCTTCCTATCTCACTCAAAGTGAAAACAAAACTCCTTCCAATAGGCTAACCCTCTTCTTGCTCTCCTTGCCCGACAGTCTGCCTCCATGTTCGTCTCCCTCAGTTTCATCTCTAATTTCCTATCCTGTTATTCACACCCCCTGTTCTAGGCACACTAGTCTCTCTGCTGTCACTAAGAGATACCTGGCTCACTCTTACTTTCAGGCCTTAACCTATAAAACTCTTCTCCCAGATACTCACATGGCTTGCTTTTGTATTTTCCCCTATCTTTGCTCAAATGTCACTTTCTTAACGGAGACTTCCCTAAACCTTCTTTAATTAAGTTCTAATTTAATTTAATCTAATTCTCACCTACTCTTCCATGCTATCTCTTATCCTTCTTTCCTAATTTATCTTTGGCACTTGTCATCTTCATTCATAATATATATCTGACTTTTTCATTTTGTGATTTGTAGCTTGCCTCCACGCCTCACTAGAATGTAAGTGCAATGAGTTCAAACGTTTTTGTGTATTTTGTCCACTCCTATGTCCAAAATACCTAAAATGGTGCCTGGTTTATGAAAAACACTCAAACATTTATGGAATGTACAAATGAATGCATGAAACAAGTGAATAAATAGTATCTAATAAAACCTGGAACCACTTATCTCACAAGAATAAAGATTAAGTAAACATTCTGCACAATGCTCAGTTTATTGTCAGAACAAAATAAATAACAATTGCTGTCTCCTGTGTCTTATACCCATTCAGTCCAAAACTAGCCACATATTCTTGTGGTTTAATATTTAAATCATATCTACAGAACTAAATGTACAGGGGACATCTAGAGGGAAAATTATCTGAGATTATCATATAAAACAAGCAGACAACAGGCAGAAGCTAGGAACTCAGAATACTACACTGCCCTGCAAACGCAAGAAACATCGACAGTTCATTCTTAGCCACTGATCCCACCACATACTCTAAGTGTTGTTTCCCCTCCCTAAAGATGTCATCGTAGAGTGACATTTTTGCCAGATGGGTGGGAAAATGTACATATAGAGACTAAAAACAGAATACAATGAAATGCAATACATAAGAATGAGTTTTATCAAGGCCAGGCATTTTCTTTTTTCTGGCTGGAAACGTCTAAAAGCATAAAACTGCAGATTCACTCTTCTGTTCTCAAACAGTGAGTCTCAGTGATCCTGAACAATTTTTTTAAAGTTTTCTTCCATTTAGAAAAAGGCTTTCAAAGTATAAGATATCCAGGACTCTAGAACCAACACTGACTCCAAGATTTTATAACTGTAGAGTGAATTTGATAGAATGAAATCATGGCCACCCTTTTGCAAACTCTCTAGAGTCAGTCACCACCAAGTCAATCTCTTATGGAGAGTACCTGTTATCCAAATATTAGGATGAGGCCATGTCCAGAAAGACAAAATTTTCTTAGCTTAGTAGGACTTTTCCTTACAGATGTACTAATTCTCATCATTTTAGGATGCTGTAAAAGTCTAGCATTTTTGAAATGGATCAACTTCAGGCTGATCCATTGCAAAATTCTGGCCTGAGGTTGCTAGCTGATCCAGTCCAATTTTTGAGTTTCTGTCTTTCTTTGAAATCCATTCAAAATCAAGTGAAATGTAAAAAAGGTCCTATTCAGAAATGCAAATATTCAGCTATCTCTGACTCGTGATAAGAAAAATAAACAAAATCAGGAATCTGGCTGAAAACCCTTGGACTTTTCAGATCCCAAGGACTCAGCTTCAGGGACTTTTACAAAGCAAAAGAGGGCTGAACTGGTGTCTACTCAGGCTTGTTTCTTTTATGTGTCACAAACAAAAATTTATGTTTCTAGAAGTTTTGAAAGCCCTCCAAGAAAGGCAGCAGAAAAACATAGAGCTTTGGAGTCTATCAGGTCTGTATCCAATAATTACTGATTGTATGATTATTGGGAACCTTTTTAACTTCTCTGAATCTCAGTTTTCCTATCTGCACAATGGACATCATAAGACCTATTTTGCAAAGATTATATGAGGATTAGCAATAATGCATGCAAAGGACCTGGTCAAGGCCATGGCTCACATCAGATGTTTAATAAATGAGGGACTTTCTTATTATTTTCTGCTTCTAGTCAAATCCATTTGGTCAACTGCAAGTGGGTGCATTTATGTGCCACATCAGGAAATGTAAGACAATTAATTGTCCATCAGCTGGTAACTACAAAAGTGGAGAAAGTCATTCATTCAGAGCAGTGAACTTTTTTGATGGTGGTGGTGTGTCCTTGATTGTTTAGCGGAGATTTCTCTTTTTAAACATTTTTTAAAATTTTAAAATTTTAATTAATTAATTAATCAATTCAGAGATCAGGCTATGAGACTGGATATGTATTTTTGGTGGAGATATGATTTCACCACGTTGCCAAGGCTAGTCTCGAACTCCTGGGCTCAAGCAATCCACCCACCTTGGCCTCCCAAAGTTCTAGAATTGCAGGCATGAGTCGCCATCCCTGGCTGAGATTTCTCATTTTTTAGGGATTCTTTCCTAGGCAAAAGATTCACATGTGCTCAATTTATAGCCTAGAATTATATGTAGATTATATGTAGTCAAAAGTCAAAATTCAGTTTCTAATTATAAAGGGATTTTCACATAGCCAATTGGTAATTTAAGGTTTCAATTAATTCTGAAAGGCAGCATCCACTTTCCTTATGGAAAACCAAGATCTCTTCCACATTGGGCATCAGTGTATAAGTCTGTTATTAAGTCTTAATAAACATTTCTTTGGTCTTCCATCAAATAAAGTTTGAACATTGCAGGGAAAATTGAATGTTTCATTAGAGCTTAGGTCCAACCATGAAATTTCTGAGGTTGATGATAGTGTCTTGGGTTTATTTTCTTTGCCTTTCCTCTACCAATAGATTTCTTCTCCAGTCTCAAAGCTTTGGAGTCACTACTAGTGTTTACAGCCATTGTTAATGATCTTTTTAAAGGAAAAGAATTGAGATTGATTTTCCTTCTGAGACCAAGACATATCATCTAAAATGTTTTCTGACCCTCTGATCTCAGAGTTGCACCTGCTATTTTGAGTGTGTTTGTGTGGCATGGGGGTTGGGGTTGGCAAATATATAGCATTTGCCATCTGCTAGAGGAGGAAAGATTTGCAGAGTGGAAAAGCAGAGGAATAGAGAGGTATAACTGCAGAAACCTGCTTTCCCAGAAGTTAATGTATAGGAAAGCCAAGTTAATGCCACATATTTACAAAAGGTGCTCACTGCAACCTCCACCTCCCGAGTTCAAGCGATTCTTCTGCCTCAGCCTCCCAAGTAGCTGGGACTACAGGTGCATGCCACCATGCTCCGCTAATTTTTGTATTTTTTTGTAGAGACGGAGTTTCACCATATTGGCCAGGCTGGTCTCAAACTCCTGACCTCATGATTTGCCCGCCTCAGCCTCCCAAAGTGCTGGAATTACATGTGTGAGCCACCGTGCCCAGCCCCTCTGATGGGTTTTTTAAAAAACCCAGATAGAGTGGAAATGACTGACTGTGAAAACCTGGTGATCTCTACAACATAAGGATTTCACTTCCCTGAGAGGAGTAAGGGAACAATTTTATAATCTCAAGGAATTCTCTGATTTAACAAATAGGGACTTGGTATCAAATATGTCTGGAAAATGCTGATGACTCTACCCTTCTAATGCCCACAGGAATATGGAAAGAGAAATTCTGCTGTGAGAAATTCATAGAACTACCTGGCGGAAGAGGAAGGGTGATATTGCCTCCCAGGGAACATTTGGCAATGTCTAAAGACATTTTTCATTGTCACAATCGAGGAGGTATGCTATTGGTATCCAGTAGGCAGAGGCCAGGGATGCTGATAAGCATCTACAATGTCCCAAACAGTCCCCACAACAAAAAATTATCTGATCCCAAATGTCAACATTGCCAAGGCTGGGAAACCCTGCTTCATACCTATTCACAATCCACAGAACACTTTACATACTGCTGTCTTAGTCCCTAACCAGAAATTCTCAGTTAAAATTCTCACTAGAATTAATCCTGCTTCTAGAAGAGTTCCCAAAAGGGAAACCTATATACTCAACTCTGACACTCAAATCTCACCAATACCTAGATACTGCTGGCCTATTACATATATGTAAATTCTATCATTGATATGGGAAGCTCCATTTGAAACCTAAAGTTAAAAAGGAATCTCTATATATGAACTATCAGTGCTATCAGACAATGCTGACATTATGAACGTGATGAGGATATTACCCTTGTTTTCTTAGAAATACCCACCCACATTTATGCCATTCTTTCAAAGTTTATTCTTCTTGCCAAATTTGCCATGCAGAATGTCCACTGATCAATTGGACATATCTGTACACATTTACAATATCTGCCACCTCTTTCAACCCTCAACCCCACCCCCAAAATGAGTGATGGTGCTTGTTGATTTGTAGATTTACAGTTTGGTGAGACAAGTTTGAGGCCTCATATTTCCAGCGCATCCTTGAAAGCCTTGCTTGCTTAGGTTTGACTGACCTTGATGGCTCCCTGGAATCTCCCCTGCATTTTATGGGAAATTTAACTTTCCAGAGAAAAGAGCTTTCGGAGAGCTATGGGCTTGCAACTATGACTTTCAGCTTTCACTTTTGAATGTGGCTCCAAATGTCTCAATGGTGACACTATTTCCAGATTTGGGGTAAGCAAATTATTTGTTGTTGTGGTTATGCTGTGCACTGTAGGCTATTAAGCAGCATTCCTGGCCCCTACCCACTAGAGGCCCATGGCACCAGCATCTCCATCATAACTACCAAAACTGTCTCCAGACATTGCCAAATGTCCACTGGAGGCAAAAATCACCTCCCAATTGAGAACCACTGAATTATACTAAGGTTCTCAGAAAGACCTTCAGCAAGTTCTCAAAACCAAATTGATTCAAGTTGACTTGGTGAGCTCAGGGCACACAGAGATTCTTTGTTGATGGGGGTTGCAAAGGGCCTGCTGAACATCCATTCAATGAAGTCAGGGGCTACAGCTAAAAGGGTCGGGAAGCCCCCATCTATAGAAAACGTGTCGTGTACAACGTGAAATCAGTTCCCATGCATGACAATAAAGATCCCAATTACAATGAACAAACAGGTTCTTCTGAACAGCGCTTCCTCCCTGACATCACATCCACTACCCTGCACCCTGCGGGGGTCTCGGATATGTTACGTCTGATTCAAAGACAACCAGAAAGAAGGAAATAATGATTTCACCAAGAAAGAACACATACCAAGACAGGAATAGGTAAGTGGGCTAGGTGGGGCTTTTATTAATCTCAAGGAAAACAAACAACACACATTTTTGGGAAAATGCTTTCATTTTCAAAGGAATCTGAACATGGACTGGGTAGCAGTCGATAAAAAAGGGAGGGAGTCTGCACATGGCCAGATATTTACTGGAATTTATTAGGAAGAGATGCAATGAAAATCTAGATCTCTCTGGGAAAAGTGAAGCAAAAAAATGTACCATTCCCAGAGGCCTTTCAGTTTAGCTGCATGGGTGGGATGGGAAGGAGGGTGGAGGAGAAAAGACTTAGGAAAGAGAAAATCATGGGAAAAAGCCAATTGAAAAAGTAGGAAAGATTCTGTTTCTGCTGAGCTCTGACAGCCACACCCACTCCCTTTTTTATCACATTACGGTGCAGGTCTGAGATTAAAAACAGCTTCCTAGAATGTGTTAGAATTTTTAAAGTTGTGAAATAAATCCAGATCTACTCTTTACTTCCTTGTGAAGGAAAATACACACTCTGAACATATTTATGTTTCTTTAAGAAATTTGATAAAGTAACTTATTATGAAAATTTTCTACCTTGCAGAAAGATTGCAAGAACATCACAAAGATCTCCCTTATCCCCCCATCCTGAGGCCCCAATTGCCAACATTTCACCACATTTGCTCCTCCCATCTCTCTCTATACGTGCTATTATCATTTTGTCTTTAACTGAGCAATTTGAGAGTAATTTACAGACATAATGTACCATCATCTCTAAAACTGTTTCCTCAAATCAAGGACACTCTTTTACATAAATACCATACAACTCTCTAAGTCAGGATATCACTATAAATACAACAGCACTAAACAATCCTGTGTCTTTCTCTTTAATGATCCCCTTCTACCAGTTAGCTCTATTTCCATATTTCTGGACTAATGTGATAAGGAGTTCAGCTCTTGAGCAGCTAGGCTCATTCATTCACTTCAACATTGTTTATAGTATGCCCAGTTTGAGAGAGGCACCCAGTTTGAACTGTGGGCTTCATTAGGCAGAAGGAAATTAAGATTTGGGGCAATTAAATAAATGATTTAGGAAACAGGTTTTTTCACTTAAAATGTGTTGGTTCTGTCTATATTTCTTCCTCTGTCCTAGCTAAGAAAAAGGAAGCAAACCCATTCTGCTTTTTCCCTGTTATATTTCTCCTTGGTTCATCTTACCAAGTTCCCAAAACATAACTGTTTCGTTATTCACCCGCCACGTGGACTAAGGAATACAAAGGTAGTTGTGAGAATGAGGGGTGATGAGAGGAAGAGGATGCAAGAGCAGGGTTCAAGGTGGTTGACTCTCCTACCAATGGAAATGAACAAGACTCAGCATTGCTAAAAGAGAATTCAGCTCCTGTAGCTTAATTTTAGCTCAAGAAATAGTTTGGAAGACATTTCAATACATTGATTATCTTTCATTTCAACCAGAGAGTTATTACTGTGAGATCACATTTTAGTAAATTTTATCATTTTTCTTAATTCATTTGTAAGTGCTATGACATCTTACTTTCTACAAGGAAACTCATCACCATGAACATCTGTAAAAATCACCTACCTGGCTCTAAGAAAATCTATCATCCTGACTATCTATATACCTACTATGTAAAGAAAATACGTAGACTTGTCTACGGCCATACCACCCTGAACGAGCCTGATCTCATCTGATCTCAGAAAAATATTTAGGTTTATTACCTCAGGTTATTTCATTTCTATCAAAAATGCCAGAGATCTAATCAAATATGTGCTTAATACTGGTTGCTTTTTCTTAAAATCTTCTGAAAACCCCAAATCTTTCTCTTTTACTTGGTATAAGACAATTTTCTTATATTCTGTCCCGATTTTCTTTGCTTATCCACTAAGCAAAACTTGTAAATAGCTCAATTAATTCCAGAACATTTCAAGTATTAATAGTTACACTCTGGTATAAGACAAAATCTTACATTGTAGTCATACTTTTTCCACACAGGTTACGTTTTACCATTTCATCAACTAAACAATGATTTGAGGGGGTTAAATCTTGGCTTAAACCAGTGGCTTGAAATTTAGAAAATCCTAATTTCAAACCCTGGTTCAGCTACTCCCCAACAGTGAGACCTAGAGACCACTTCTGAGCAGTGAGATCAATTAAATAACTTCTCCAATGGTGCAGACTTCATCAAGTAGAGAAGATTAAGTTAGACAACATGGGTGAATTGTTCAGCATAATTCTGAGCGCAAAATAAACATTGCAAAATATAAGTGGTTGTTATAATTTAAAAAAAATCAAAGTCTTCCCTATAATTATGGGAGGAAACACATGGTGTGAAAAATTAAGTGGGAAAAAAATCTGCTTTCTTGTGGGTAACTGAAGCTATCAATTCATTCACTTTCTGAGATATTTCTGATGAAAATGTCTCAGGAAGGATTATTTGAACTACTTTTCATTTTAGTGCATAGAAAACCTGAGAGTGAGCATAACCGATTAATCAAAACAGACCAACTGTTGTATTATAGTTTAATTCAGAGTGTTGCCCTAAAGGCGGGGGGAACACTCTATCTGGCTGTTGAGAAAGAAAACTGATGGAAATTATCAGTCAATTTGTAGTCAATGTTGTGCATAAATTTAAATTTCTTGGGGCCTTCAGTACAGAGTAAAAATGTGAATGAATAAGAGTTTTTTCTTTTTTTTTTACATTGTGGATATTAAGTTTTACAAAAATAAATGACTACAATTACAGTCATGGAAGAGACATTGCCTCAACTCAGTTTCTTCTGATGTGTCTTTGAAACAGAGCCCTGCAAAGCTAACGTGCCCAGCTTTCACCTACTGGGTTCAATGAGTATGAAAAGCTGCCTTCCTGAAACTTTTCCTTCAAAGAGGGGATGATCTCTTGGAATTCAAGCTTCTACAAGGTGGCTACCTGGTGTTATCCACTTTTGCCTTCTCCTAAAAAGCATCAATCAAACCTTGACCTTTTAACCCACTGAACACTTAAACATGCTTTCTCCTTAACTGAACTTATTGCCACGATGAACTTGAACTCTGAGATGCACAAGAGGAGACTTTGTTTTAACAGCTGCTTTTATAATGAAGCCCTGGAGTTACTATTCTCAAGACTCCTGGTTCTGATAGGCTGTCTTTTCACTGTCCTCTGCATTTTCTAACCCTCAGCTGTCAGGGAACACCAACTGAAGTTTTCCAAGCCAAAAGCACAAAATGCAAGAAAGACAAGAGAATGCTAATAATTGGATGCATGGGCATCCTATGGTGGGACCCCTTACCTGTGGAATAAGGTTTTTCTCCCCAGTTTATTTTATTAAATTTGATTTCTTTGCTAGTTTATTATTAATTATTAGAGATGTCCTATTGCCTGAAGTTACCCTGTCCAACATGGTAGCCACTAGCAACAGGTAGCTATTTAGAGTAGTTAAAATAACATTAGAAATGCAGTTTCCTTGTCACTTAACCACATTTCAAGTGCTCAGTATTAACCACATGTGGCTAGTGGCTTCCATAATGGAAAGCAAAAATACAGAACATTTACATTGCTGTAGAAAACTACTCGATTCTGTTGGCCAAGGCATAAGCTCTTCCTCATAGGAGAAAGGGGATGCAGATCATGCTAAGAATGATGGATTTCTGGGTTCAGCCTACATAAGTCATCTTCTATAACACCCCTGGACATGCTTTTCTTGGCTGCAATTTTCTATTTTATAAATTTCTGGAAAGAGAGGTTATGGTCATTAAAACCAGTCACGACAATGATCCCACTTTAGAGAAAACAACAGCAACAAGCAAAGAAGATGGTGCGGAGATCCACGCATTCCACATCTTTTAATTGGTACACATTAAATAACAAAGGGAAAAAGTATCCTCAGACCGCAACTCTCCACCTTACGTGGAGGCCAAGGTCCCAGCAAGGAAAAGACAGAAAGTCAGGTTCTCCACTGATCCTGGCTCTCAGACCACTGAACTCACATTTGGTTCTAATGTAATGGTGATTGGAAGCATATTCTCTGACAGGAGATTTTTTTAAAGTTCCATGCCATCAGTCAGGCAGCATCTATCACTGAAAATGGCCAATTGCACATTTAAAAGCAAAGATAAAACTACTAATGTATACTTATTGAATAAACATCATCAACAACCATGAAGGTACATACCCTAATAGCAACTTGTATTTTTATTTTTATGGTGGTGGTGAAACTGCCAGGAAAACCAAAGTATCAGTTCTTTAATTACATGTGTTTAATATTCATTTAATACTAAAATTTCTCTTACTCCCTTAGAATGAAGAGCTATATCCTTAGCACCCAGAACAGTTCCCAGTAAGCCCTTTAAAAGTATTTGTTGAAAATTGAATGACTTTTTTTTTAAAGAAATGACCCAGAGTTTTTTTTATCCTTCTCTCACCTCCAACCCCTGGTATTAAAATAAATCTTCCTCAACTGCCAAAACTAATCGCCAGGATTCCCTCCTAGCCAGTTATGCTTGGACTCAAGTGGGAGGTAGACCTCCCACTCCACATTCCAAAGTTTCTATTCCTTTCCATTCCTGAAGGGCAACTCCACAACAGGAGTCATGGAGAGGACCTGGACTCCTCCTCAGAGCCCAATAACCCTCCTACCCCGGCTCCCCCCACCTCTGGACTTTTTAAATCCATGAAAATAGAATCTGTCAAGCTACCACAAAATAGCATCAGAAGGCAGTATCAGTCTTTCATAGGCATATAATCTCTGTAAATAGTGAAAAAAAAAAGATTAAAAGCCTGCTAAGTTTTGTCTGTAGTGAAATAGATGCTGGCAAGTGTTTTGGTTGTTCTGAACACATTAGAGATGAGTGCTACACAGAACTCAGGTAAACTTTGTAAATTCATATATCATAATATTTTGTTGCGCAAAAAACTATTTTATTTTTTATACTCCATAGTGATATAGCCAGATAATGTGGCTACTTCTTTTTTAAAAATGCTAGCAATATGTTTAAACATGTCTTCATTGTAGTAAAAAATATATTTATAAAAATACATATGCATTTAACTTATATTCCTTATAGTCAAAATCTTGATAACATCCTCCTAATCTGGCTAAAAACATATTTGTAAAATGAAAGAGGAATATTTTGCCATTCCCTAAATGACAGTCATTTGAAGCTTTTGTAATTGCTGGTTATGGGAATTTACCAATAACAAGAATGAATTTGGATTTTCTGTTGCTGGAGTCAAATGGACAATGCCACAATTAGCTAAATAATGTTAAGTCTAAATGAAGTTTGAGTTTTAGGCATATCCTTTATGCAATATAAACAGGAACTTAAAAGTTTATTCTGAACATAGGCTGTTCCTTTCTACCAAAATGACATTAATAGGCGATACCATAACAATGAGGTAGAATCAGTCAAGTAGATTATCCCCAGTCAAATGAGTTCCTAACAGCACCTCCCTCATGGGTTACAATGAGAGGGTTAATGTGATGTGTATTTGCTTAATTTGGCTTGTTACATAGTAAACACTCAGCAAACGTTACCTACTGTTATCTTCATTTCCTTTGGAGACATTAGCTTACTTCTTACCTTATTAAAAATAAAGTCTAACTTATATAGTGGACCTCCCTACCTTACCTTGGTCCTTTCACCCATGAATACCATAATAACCTATATAGCAAAATGGAGGCTCAGGAGGAGGATGAGGTATCAATAGGCCTCCGGGTCATTTTTATGATTTAGACTTTTTTGAAAATGGTAGGATCTCTTGAAACTTCCAAGGTAATTGTTAGAGTATTTTATTTTCCTTCGATAAGAAATGCTTTCTGAAATGTATTGCAAGTGAACAAATAACGAAATTGACAAACGCTGTAAGCCTTTTACAGTTATCTGAACACACAGAATGAAGTGTAATCAAATTTATGCACATTAGGTTTGCTTTTTCCTGTACCTAGTCGTCTCTTATGTGTTCAGAACCATGTCTTCCAATCACCTTTTTTTTTTGTCTTGTGGCTATGTTTTATCATTATCTACAAATTCAATAAATGGAACATGCATATTTCATTGTTGAGACTCAATAACTTAGGACAACAGTATTACAAAAGAAAAAATACCCAACAAAATGTTAAGCCTCATGTATTTTTGTTTACATATCTAAGCATCATTTCCAACTCAGAAATTTTTTTTTAAGTATCCCTTTAAAATACATACTTGAAGCTATCTAATTACACAACGCTAGATACTCGGCTACTCAGATTTGAGGGAGGGGTTGTACAGGCTGGAGGGAATTTACAAAATTAAAATGTATCTTTTTAAAACCAGAAGAAACATATACATTCATTTCTAATTCACAGAGCCTACTTGCCTTTACAGTCTGCTGATAAACACTGTTTTTAAACATTGTATACAAAATTAAATAACATGAAAAAATAAATATGCTTTATTATATAACACATAGAAATCTGTACTGCTCAAAATATTCAGAAAATTCTAGGCGTGGCTGCTTAAAACTGTGTTTAGAAAATATGGAAGTGATATTTACAATCTTTATTTCTTCTAGAGAAAGAAGTAGTGAGGTTATAAAATACTGATATCAAACATTTTCTCTTCCTACCTAAGAAGCTGCAAACTTTAATACAAAAATGAGGTAGACACAAATTCATAAGTTAGCCAGGCAGAAACAAAAGCACAGTTCCTTCACGAGCTCATAAATTCTCATTATTCGGGTCGACAAGCATTATTCCAATGCACCTAAAGCAAGGCTCAGAGAACATTTTTAGGTTTGTCACGAAAAAACCAAACAAGCAATTTCTCCTAAGGAGAAGCACAGTTTCCAAGGTGATCAGCAAGCAGGTTGACAGGGCAATGCACAAAGGAACATCAAAGACCCATCTTGGATATACGGTATCACCTAGCATACTTTTAATCTGTATCCTAGATGAATTAGCTTTCTCTAGAATGCTCTGGATTTTTAGCCTACTTTCTGCTGAAGTTTGACAGTATAGCTCTCCTTCCAATTTACTCCGCTATTCACAGGATGTGTGCATTGACTACTTAGTGTCCTCCTGGGACTGACTGCAGGAGTTGACCAAAAGGCACAGGAGTTTAAGAACCTTATCTCAGGCTGGGCATGGTAGCTTATGCCTGTAATCTAAGCACTTTGGGAGACCAAGGTAGGCAGATCACCTGAGGTTAGGAGTTTGAAACTAGCCTGGCCAACATGGTGAAATTCCATCTTTACTAAAAATACAAAAATTAGCCAGGCATGCTGGTGGGCACCTGTAATCCCAGCTACTCTGGAGGCTGAGGCACAAGAATCGCTTGAACCCTGGAGAAGGAGGTTGCAGTAAGCTGAGATCATGTCCACTGAACTCCAGCCTGGGTGACAGAGCAAGACTCCATCTCAAAAAAAGAACATTATTCAAAAACAAACATTAGCAATAAAGAGTCCAAAGGCCCATTTTAAAAAGGATAGAAAAGGTTGAATTTCTGGAGGATATTTCTCATCAACATGATTCTTAAATCTGTAATGACTTGAGCCAGAACCAACGGCTGATCTAAGATGGGTACTTAAACCCTAGGTTCACAAAAGCTTCAATTTAGGGACTCTGGAAGGTATATTAATAGTGATTCGGGGTTTCTTTCCTAAATACTGCTGTTTAGTAACAAGTTTTGAAGTAGGCTATCTCCATTTTGACCTTGGAGAAGGCTAATTCACACAGCAGCAATTACTTCTTGACATTATCTACTGCATGGGAGTACTTGGAGAGAGAAAGCAACCAGGCAGAAGGACTAATTGCTACCCTTGGTCTCTAATAAATCTAATTTGCTTTCTGTTGAAAGCAACATGTTAGCACCTCCAACATACTTTTTATTGTTGTTAGTTTCACTGTCAGTTACAATGATGAAGCACCATGGAAGTGGCTTTATGGCTGTTAACACAATTACTGAGGTATGCTCACATTTGGACTTACTAAGATATTATACCAAAGCATCCACAGAAATAAACATACAATTAAAATCAAAATCCTACAGTCAGAATCTGAAAGACTGCCCTCTCACACATATATTTAGGAAAAGTAATATATTACAAAGATATCTATTTAAAGAAAATGCTTTTGATTTAATTTTTTAAATCACAAAAGCCTTGCAGAAGTGGTCTTGCTCTTTTGTAGAGGCTTAAAACATATATTTGAGTAATGATCACTTTATAAAGAAAGCACTGAAATCATGTAGGCAGCAAAATGATTTTAAAAATCCATGCATTTGCTTCTGTGCATACTAGAGCATTATAATTTCTTTCTCTCTCTTTCTTCCTGTTTCAGAAATCTGTGTGCAGACCCAAGGAGAACAACTACATGAAATAAACTTTATGTCTTCACTTACAATAATTAGCAATTCATGTTTTAAAATTTAAACATTTGTGCTCTTAAAATATCTGCAGGGGAGGATAGTGATACTGTGTAAAAAATTATAGTGTATTTAGAAAGTGTTTAAGGAAGAGAATACCATGGAAAATAATTTATAATTCTCTAAGACTATAGGTTTTCCCCTCCATTTTCCCAAATAATTATTCCTGGAGAGATAAATATAGAATGATCAATGGAATTGAGAAGATCAATGGAATTGAGTCTGAGAAGGAAAATGCACAAGGAAAAAAAATTCTTTTTTTTCACCAAACCATAAGAACATGCAATAAATAGCCTTGTGTACTCCTTCTTTAGGGTTAAAAGTTTTTTTGTTTTTTTTTGGTCAAAATTAATGAAATACCTCTTTGTGGAGAGCTAGTAGACTTTCTGAAACATAACTCTGGCACTGGTGTTGCTGTTGGTCAAGTAAACTCGGTGAAAATATAATGAGCTCAAGAGGGAATTTCATGAAAAATAATATGTAATAGGTGATGAGGGAAGTTGGGAACGTCAGAAGATGTTCCTGACATTCTAAGGTTGTTTCTGATCTTCAAATGTTCATGTGGGGAAGGTGCCATTTTATAGGCAAAATACTCCTAGTGTATTGACTTAGAGGTACAACAAACCAGAGCTCTGACTCAGAGTGGCATTTCTTAAACTCTGGAAGAAAATACTTACAGTCCAGCTAAATAGTACCAGTAGAGATAATGCTCCAAATTCTTCTAGGTTTCTTCTTAATACGAAGTACAGTGATTATGTAGTTAGTGTTATACCTGCAGACACGACCCCAGCCATTGAAACCCTTGACTCTTAGAAATGTCAATAGGTATTAACCATGTCACTTTACTTAATCTGCTCCTTAGCTGGTTTCGGAGATGGTTAAGACTTGTCAGAACCATACTGAATAAAAAACATTCTGGGTATGACTTAATATAATACTAAATTCAGCTTCAGTGCAATTAACGTATTTACAGGACCATTTTTACTCTATTTACATGAAACAGCCCTAACGGCTCCACAGCTTATGGGCACAACTCAGCCAAAGTATTGTTTCGACACAGCTGATCCTTCTGTTTGCCAAGAGCTGCCCCAAAGTTTGCATCGTATTTACAGTGGCAAACCTGTGTCACCATGTCAGCTGCTGGCTAAGCAGATAGCAAAGGAAGACTAGGACCAAAGCAAAAAATGGCCTCAAAGGAGCTTCCTGTCTCTGTGCAAGAGAGAGAACATTTCCGACTCCATAACAGGCACCAGGTCACCTGTTTCATTTTTGGTCTTTTGCATTTTCAAAATGATTTTAGTATATTTTGTGGGCACAGCCTTCATACAGATTATGTTGAGAGCTGTACCCGAGTCACACAGGAAAATTACAGTCACTGAAGAAAAATTGCTTTGGCCTCAATAAGCAGGTATCTTTCCCACAAAGTCAAAACTACCATAGCTTAGAAAAGGAAAGAATGTCTGCTGTTGAGTTGTCTGCTAAAATCACTACGTGTGTATGTATCTGTGTGTATTTCTGCTAAGAAAAGGCAGCTACTTCTTGGCACCAGGTCCTGTATGAGGTACACATATTCTGTAAAGTCACTTTGGCAATATCATAAAAAGTTCATTCTATTATGTGTCAATATGGAGAAAATGATAGACTATTTATAGCAGAGTTTCTGGGATGCCCTTTTCAGGGTGATAATTATCTGCCACAGAGGAGTGCCCCAGAATACCTTGCAATTAGATAGTTTGGTTAACAAACATGAATAGTTAGGGCCGTACCGAGCTCCAAGGGCCAGTACTCCATGCAGCGTCGTGTGGACAAGCATGTGTGTTACACTGCTCACGATCGGGAGGTTTATCAAGAATTTCACAGCTCAAATCTGGAAACCGTTCACCACTGGACCGCTGACAGACCACCAGTCTTGTTCTCATGCCTCCACCGCACAGCTTTGAGCACTAGAAGAAGGAAAAGGAAGGCTGAAGCTATTTTGTCTGAAAGACCAATGACAAATTTTCTTTCTCCCTAATTTCTTAGCCAAACTCAGTTATGGCATTGAGCAAGGTAAGCCTCTGACAGATGGAACCAGGGTGAATTACCAGTAGTGATATGTGAAACAGACCCAAGGCTCTCCTACCTTAATGGCAGATATTAGTTATTGAGTGCTTTCTCTTCACTTGCAGTGAGGGCTTTTGCAAATATTATCTAATCAAGAGGAGTATAATTATTTGTCCCATCTTATATGAAGCAATTAAGATGAAGGGAGGTTAATTAACTTGATCAAGGCCAATCTGTTAGCAAGTGTCAAAGATTCTTTGAGAAATACAAAACCAAACCAAACCAAATTAAGCCAAACTAAACCAAAACAAAAATAAACAAAAACTACCCAATACCAAACAAAGGAGATAATAACTTAACCGGTTCAATTTTCTGGCAACTTCTAAGAAGCTATCACCAATCCTTGGCTGTTCTCTGATTTCAGTCTCTATAGCCTTTTATGACGCTAAACTATTTTACTGTATTTCTGAATCTGAGGACAACTATGACTTTCCCCTTGGATGAATAAACGGATGGTGGGAACGCTGGGTGAGGTTCTGACTCCTGGCTAGGTCTAAACTTCTGAGGCAGGAACACGTTGTATTTCTTGGACAGTGCTGCTGTGCTCAAATCCAGAAACACTGACATTTGCTTTCCCTGCTGTGCCAAGGCCAGATCTCCCACAGAATTTGGAATGATCTGGTCTGTGCTGACAGCAAAGCATCCCAGCAAGTTCGTGTATTCTTCTGGCCTAAATCCAATTACAGAAGCTTAATCACAGGCCCCACAGGACAGAACTTTGCGAGGAGGTTTTGGGAAATCCACAATACATGAGTCACAAAGGCTCATTCCCCTTTCTTTCCCTTCAACAAAGCTCTCCAGAATGACGCAAGTGTCAATGAAAGTCAACAAAAACCCTGTTATGACTGCCTATGACTACTAGGTTACGTGTATGCAACCATGAAATGTGGACACGTGATTTCAGTTATCCAAGGACGTGGACTAACATGCCCATCAGTCTCATTTGTCTTTTTCCCCCTCTTGGCACTGGGACCTCCAAGGTGTTATTTCTCGTGTTTTATTTGATAAATGTTATAGTCAAGACAGAACAACTCAACAAACTTTAAATATGTGCTCTCCCTGTGGATTCAAGAATAGAGAGATATATTCTTAGTTATTTAAACACAAAACAATAAGCATCTAAGCCCTATGTATAATAGGGGCTAAAAACTCCACTTAATCACAGTATTCTTAATGATAATACTTATTCTTAACATTAATTATTATAACATTATAGTACCAGTTACTTGATGAAAGGCTATGTACTAGGCATTTGACAGGTACTATCTCATATCACAGTCATAAATACTAAGAAGTTGGTGCTATTATTATCCTTAGTTACAGATGAAAATATAAGCATTTGGCAGATACTACATTATTTGCCAAGGTCACAAAACTTTTAAGAGCCATAGCTGGGAACAGAACATGGTTTTCTCAGCTTCAAATACTGAGAAATATTATTATTTAATTTTTAAGAAATTTAAAAATTTATTTTAATTTATTTAATAATTATTTTTTATAAATAAAATTTATTTATACATAAAATAAATAAAAATTTATAAATTAATTTATAAATAAAGTTAATTTATAAATAAACTTAGTTGTTCCTTACCAGTTGTCAGAGGCAACTCTGAAAAGGTAGCAGCTAAATAATTCCATATTTGAGAATATACAGCTAACTACTCACTTCCACAATAAAAACACATCATCTTTCATAGGAGTTATAGCACCTATTCAATCTGGTTTCATTGGGGATTTGGAATATTGGGAGACATTATGCCATGGGAACAGGGCATAACACAAACATCACGAAACTATGAAGAGGGCAAGACTTCCATGGACCAATTTAATATATATTTTCAATCACGTTAAAAGCATCTACTTTTTATTCATCAGAGGTAAGCAAACAATTTATACTAGTATTGATCTGTATTCTCTTCTAATTTTCCTCACCTATATACCCAAGCTGTCTCTTAGTGGTAATAGAAACACTTTAAAATAGTCCAGAATGTAATAAGACAGGTTTCCTAGTTAATCCCCACTCCAGAAGCTTCTATTAGAGCTAGTTCTTCTTCCTTAAAATAAAATCTGAACGACAGATCCAGTTTGGTTAACACAATTCCTCTGTGTTTATAGACGGATAGTTCACTCTCACCTCTCCCCAGCTGCCATAAGCCCACTGAGGGCAAGGGCCGGATTCACAGGCTCTTTGCTCATCGGGTTTTATTCTCTCCACGCAGTCATTTGCGGTGTATCCATTTTCATCCTGACATACAACAACACGCCGCTGGGATCCGCCAGCACAGGTACTAGAACACTAAACACATCAGTTGACAAGTTAATCCCCACCTCAATCTCCATCTTAGGAACACAAAAGTAGCTAGTTGAAAGGTTAAGACAACTGGGCTGAAAAGCAATCTCAAGTCATCCACAAAGGAAAAAAAGCAATCAGAACCTGGGAACTTCCCCATTGTGGGGTTGTTTCATGTACACATCTTATAGACACATCTGGAGGCAGCAATGTGGCTCCTCCTCTGGTGTGCCTCAGGCCTCCTGCAGGGGTTTCATAAATGCCTAATATGACTTCCGAAGCAGGCCACTTAAACTGTCTTTCTTTATCCCCTCTGCA
Source organism: Aotus nancymaae (assembly GCF_030222135.1). NCBI lineage: Eukaryota > Metazoa > Chordata > Mammalia > Primates > Aotidae > Aotus > Aotus nancymaae. The sequence continues at coordinate 39,046,002 of NW_026988482.1, forward strand.
TCTCTAAGAGGTACAGAGGTGTTGATGGACAACCACAGTTTATTTGGAAATTCTTTTCTTTTCAAAACTCCAAGTGCCTATTTAGAACCAATATTTGATTTCCCTTTCAACACAGAGGTCAACTTACATGCTTAATGAATTGCTAGTTGTTGAAATTAAGCTTCTATATGAACTCATTCAGTTACTCCAGGAAAACACCATGAAATGTCATTTAGACATCATTTCCTAGCCAATAAAATGTTCCTTTCTCTCTGTTTAAAACAGCCTGAACTTCGGTGGCTAATGGTAGCAAGACCTGTTTTATTTATTTTTTACTTCCCCAATGAACTTAATTGAATTTCATCTTGGAGCCAAACCTCGGCTGCACTTTTCAGTCTAACATACTCTCTCTCATGGTTTGTCATGGAGTTATGTTTGCATTTCAGTTCATTTCCCATGCGAGCTTCTCATAGCTCACTTATTTATTTACACCTGAAGTGTTTTCTTCTTTCTATAATTTCCTTATCTTTTTAAAGCCAAAATGTTTGCTAGTGTCCTTTACTCTGACCCTTGTGAAATCAGTTTGCCTATAAAATAACCATCTGGTCCTCAAAGCAATGTATTTCTCAAGATTTATCAAGACTCAAACTGCATTTGCAAGCATGTTGTTAGTTTCAGGTTCTGAAGGCTGATTTTTGCTTTCTAGCTAATCGTAGCTCACATCAGTGTTACTTCAAAATAGGCTCGATCAAACACTGCTTCTTGCTGGTCAGCTTCTTCTCTATCAAGATATGAATATATTTTGTTACCCATTGAACTGGACCACTATTAATTTCCCTGCCCATGCTGGTCAAATCATAAGTGTTTTTAAATCGGTACCTACAATTTCATTTTATATTGGGTTTAATTTTTCAATGTAGAGCCAGATAATAGATTTATATAAATAGATTTGTAATCTATATCTTGGTCCTTGAGCTTTCTCCTTGATAATATAATCTTGTATCATTCCTTTATTATGTCAGGGACCAGGTTTATTGCCCCAGTTATAACTGGTATCCCTATTATCTCCCATAGTGCTGGTCACAGGATTTGCTACCTGGTCCAGTTAAAGATTCTGGAAGGAACAGCTCTAGAAAGTACATGGTATTCTCTCTCCAATATGGCTGATGGGTGCAAGGAGGAATACCCGATCTAAGGTCAAACAATCCACTGGCCACCCAGGGAGCAACTGGATGCTTCCTACTGAGAATCCAACAGAAGTACTGGCGGTAGTTCTCAGCTTGGGCCAGGCAGTGGCACTGCACATTTTGAGCCTGCTTGGGTCTTTATACTCCCACAGACAGATGAAGTATTGTACATAATTGACCCTGAGCCTGCTTGGGTCTTTATACTCCCACAGACAGATGAAGTATTGTACATAACCCTTCTCCAGGTCTAATTTTGCCATTATTTGATTAACAGGGATTCTTAGTTCCATTCCTCCATGTTGCAGACTTTCAGTCTGGACTTTTGTTAACAAAGTCCCTGTCCTCTTTAAATGACAACATTTTCCTAGGTAAACATTTATTTAAACAAACCCTATATCTATTAGTGAAACATACATGAGATCTGTCATCCACAATGGACAAAATAAAGGAGAATGGCCTTTAGAGAAGCAAAGGGTGACAGACATTTGTTTTTTTCTACCTGCTCAAATTAACATCCTTTCCCTTACTTCTGGCAGCACGATTTCCTTTAAGAAACCATTCCTCCCCACTGTAGGTGCCATATTGGTCTGTCAATTAAGATGCTGTGCCCTATGTGGTCAGAGGTGGGCAACCAGAGTTTCTGAATCCTCGGCAGAATAACTCATGAGTGGCACAGGCTTAAAAGAGATTCATTAAGACAGAAACTCTCTAAAGAAATTATCCCTTAGTTACCCCTCTATCTAGATCAAGGGTTGGACAGCCATAGCCCAAAGAGCAAATGTAGGCTACCACCTGTTTTTAGAAATAAGGTTTTATTGGAACAGAGCCATGCCCACTTATTCACATATTGTCTATGCCTGCTTTTGTGCTGCAACACACAGCTGATTAGCTGAGACAGAGACTATATGGTTTGTACAGCTGAAAAGATTTACTATCTGGCCCTCTGCAGACAAAACTTGTCAGCCCCTGAGCTAGAGCCCTGAAGATGCTCTGGTCCCTGTCCCTACTGGAGCTAAATGAACAGCTTTGTTTTTCTTTCAATTGAGAGTCAATTTCTTTTCTTTTGTTCGCAAAATCCCTAATTGGTCACATACCTTGCTCAAGTGTATGCAGAAATGTATTGTAAAATGAAGTTCTTACTCCAGAAATCACTGAAAAACTTGATTCCCATTCTCCAATGTTTTTAACACTTTGCCACCTTTTCTGCCATGGAAGGCAGGAAGACCACGTACGGATTGTGTACCATGCAATGCAGTGCAAAGATGATGTACATCCTTCATCCTCCTGAGAGTAGGTCAGACACATCAAGCTAAGACTGAAAATCACATTGTCCAGCTTCAGCCTCACTTAACTTAGGGGAAAAAAAATCTCCAAACCAAAAACAGGCACAATGAGGAAAAGAATGGTATTACCCATCGCTACAAAAAGCTTACCTAATCCTCCCTAATTGGGAGCTCTGCCCAAGGCCAGAATCATTCCATCTTAAAGGAATGCATCATCCCCAAATGTAGTCATAAATAAGCATGGCACTAAAATGCTCTCTTTAAATCCTAGTGCTGTCATTAGACTACACATGTGTGAGTTTTCAATTCTGTCAACAAGGAAAAACCATGAGACACTCGATGATTATTTCCCTGGATCACCCTTTACTTTCTCAGAACTGAAATCTCTTCTAACCAAGGCAAAGGAAGCCCAAAAGTGGAAAGCAAAAGACAGGGATTGGATGGCTAGGGTCTTGGGCGACTTGGCAGCTGTTCTGCACACAACCAGCACAGACAGTGGATGCAAACGCTCAGTGGCTAATTAGTATTCATCGGAGAGTACATCTAATTTACTGAAACATAACCACGGTGGGAAACAGACAGCTTCCTTCTAATTATTTTTAGCCAAGAAACAATTAAACAGAATTAGCAGTACTAGAAAGAAACTAATAGTAAACAATTAAAAAGAAGACCCCTGAATAATTACTAAACACCTAACTACATCCCTACCCAGGATCCTTTAAAACCCTCCCCCTCCTGCAATTCCATTCAACATGCCTGGTATTCCACAGCATACTGTTTTTTTTGAAAATTATTTAGTAAAAACGTTAAAACATCCCAAAGCATACTTTTCTTTTGATAGCAGGTATTTGTCAAGACCTTCCTAACTTGAAGGACAATGATAACGATAATAATAAAGACAACTGTTGACATTTATTAAGTTCTCACTCTGTGGCACACAGGGCGCAAAGCACTTTATTTGCAGCATCTCATTTAATTCTTACAACAACCCAAGAAAGCAAGAAGTATTGTTATCCTCATTTTACAGATGAGGGAACTGAGGCTCAAAGAGGAGAAGGGACCTGCAGAAGGTCCCCAGATTTGAAAGTGTGGATCAAACCAAGGCATCTCCCCTCAGGGCTTGTGTTGATAACTATTAGGTTAGGGTATTTCTTTTCTAAATACAAATCTTACCTAGACTATAATTTCCCCCTAATCCAGGATAATGACCTACCACTACAAATTATACAGCAACCATGCTTTGAGACTGCACTCTTCTGGAAAATAGTAGAAAGGAAAGTTACTTTCATTAAGAATTCCCTTTCAGAAAAGTTTCTCTGTCTTCTTAATTCCCCTACTGTTATGAACTGCTTGTGGCCTCCAGGATGAATCATGATGGTATTCATGATACCTTCCAGGAGGCCACGTGATCACACCAGCTAGCCGTGACATCCCCTTTCTCCACACAATCGAGACAGCTTATATGTGCATGCAGGCAGTATCATCAGGGGCTATAATTAACCCAGTACGGGTTAATCAAAGCAAATGAAAATGCACAATGTCAATCCCTTGTAAAGAAAAAAATATGTTCTAAAGGTGTTTCTACTCTGTTTTTCCCCAAACCAACGTCAGGTGAAAGAGAAGCAAGCAAACTACGGAAAGACTTCAGAGAATACTCACTGCTCCCCAGGGGCCAGTTCTCCACTGGTTTCCACCAAGCACGTGGGTGCGGCCAGGGCTGGCGCTCCGGGGACGATAGTCCTCATTTTGGAAGGGGTGCTGAGCTAAGCCACTGTCTGGGGTCCTCTGAGGACACGGTGACATGGAACAGTCCTGGTCGGTTTCTGGGATATAATCCTGGTCGCACTCGCTCCGATCGATCACGTGGTCACTGTAGTTGACACACACTACTTGCCGGGTTGCCCTACCTTGCCCACAGGTCACAGAGCACTAGGTTGAATGTTCAGAAAGAGAAAGGGTCAGTCATTTGGTGGAGGGGTTGAAAATTCCTGAATGTGCATTTCTGTAAATGGCCTACCACTTTCCCAAATTGCTCAGGCCAAAAACCTTGGGATCATCCTTCATTCCTCTCTTTTTCTCCCACCCCATTTCCCTATCAGTGAGAAATCTGTCAGCTCAGTATTCAAAATATATCCCCCAAATCCAGCCACTTCTTACGGTCTGCATCATTACCTCCCTAGTCCAAGACATCACCTTCCCTTGCCAGGACCATGCAATGGGCTTTCAGCTGAGCTTTGCTTCAGATCTGGACACTCCTCACCTGAGTCTGCTGTCTATGCATCACAGAACATAACCCATTAAAACAAAAGTCAAATTCTATCCTCCTTCCAGTGATTTTCAAATTCATTTGAATAATATCCCAAATCCTTACACTGATCTACTAGGCCCTTTATGATGTAGCCACTGACTACCTCTTTGACCCATCTAATATTCAACACTCACTGCACTCCAGCTATGCTGGCCTTACTGATGCTTCTTGAACATGCCAAGAACACTTCCATCTGAGGGGCTTCATACCTACTGCCTCTTTTGCTGTACCACTTAGATAACCATGTGGGTCACTCCCTCACTTCACTCAGGTCCTGCTCAATGTCAGGCCTTTTTTGACCACCCTGTCTAAAAGCACATCCCATCTTTCTCTATTCCATTTCTCCTCTTGACTTCTTTCTAGGATTTATCAGCACCTGTTGCTATATTATATACTTCCTTATTTGTTCATTGACTGGATCCTCCATTGGAATAATCTCCATGAGGGTAGAGACTTTATTATTCATTCTTCACTGCTCTTTCTCTAGCAAACTTTCACAAATATCTGGTGAGTATACAGAGAAGATGAACTGACAGATGGATGGACAGATGGATGAATGAATGCATGGATCAGTGTTTGAAAGCTCAAGGTGTGAGAGTGAGATTATCTACTATTTATTGAGTAGTACTTTCTTCTAGGCATTTAACATACATCATCATCTCAATCCTCACAACAACCCTGTAAAGTAGTATGCTTTTTGGTCTTCTTTCCTAAACCAGATTGCTCAAGGCCACGCAACAAGTAAATGCCAAGGTCTGGGTTTCTACACAGGTCTATTTTATTGCACCTCTCGAATTTCTCTATGTATATTATCATATTTATTGAGATATGAATCTCCAGTCTCCTTATGCCCTCTCCTCAACTATCCTAATCTATTTCCTGAACTCTGGGCTTTTTGTAGAGCAGAAAACAGAAGCTGCCTAAAGAAAAAAGTTTTACTTTTATAAAAACTAATAGATGGTGCTTAGTGTACACAGCAGGCAGGTTCACAGCACTGGATGAGGATTCCCACTTCCCACTCTTGGCAGGGAAAACCAAGAGCCACTTGACTTTTAGGGACCACAGGATACAGGAGGAATGCAGACTCAAAGTAAGAGCCTCTCCCCCGACTCTTCTAACATTTTTGGTCCTCTACAAATATACTGCATACTAATGTGACTCAGTGAAGACTGGGATTTCTGATCAGCCCAACAGGATGGGCACTCGAGCAGACTGTAAACTGATTCATCCATTTTTTTGAAAATGTGCATTCCTTATACACTTAGCTAAGAGTCCTTGCACACTTGGCTAACTGCACATAAGTGGAGCAGAACAATTTAAATTATAAAACAAGTCCAGCTCTGAAATATTACCCATTGACATTTGCGAGTGGGACCCCCCACTCCACCGACTCCTCATCCCCTCCACTCCCCGATTCCAAATAATCCGCTCGCTTACAGAGCTCCAGTCCAAGGCCTTCCACTGCCCACAGGGTGTCACAGAACATTCTTCCTTCGCCACTGGTCTAGGCAGGGTAGCACAGGCACTCTCATCAGCCACAGAGCCGTCCTCATCTCGGCAGCTGACGTATCTCATCCGGGTGCCTTTCCCACAAGTGGCTGAGCACTGGGTGTTGGAGTAAAATCATGTGGTTACGTTACTCGGAATGGCTGCTTACTGGACAGTATCCCGCTTTCTATAGTCATGTCAGAGAACATTAGCCCCAGTCCTGCCCTCCCCATTTCTCCCAGTCTATTTCTTACTGGAGTCCAAGACCCAAATCGCCATTGGGTTCTTGGTGCACTGTATGTGCTTCTCCTCGTTTCCGGGGCAGCTGGGGGAGGATGACAAGATGGTAATTCACAGTCCTATATGTAATGGGGGGAAAAAAAAGTCACTTTCAAGTCAATGCACTTTCAAGTTAATGGTCACGGTGGACAAAAATGTAAAGGCTAAGAATTCTAAGGCTTCAGATTTCTATGTGAATCTGGGCAACTCACATGACATCTCTCAGTCCCAATGTCTTCTACAGCAAAATGAGATATAATCTTAGTCCCTTTGTGAGTGCCTTAATACAGGGCAGGAGTCAGTTTGATAATTTTTAAAACCATATTTACTCACCCATTTGTGTAAAAAGAGAAAAAATATTGTAAAAGGACACATAAGTCATGAAATAGCAGGATATAATTTTAAAATCATTAATTGTTAATGTTTTAAAATTCTGAAGGCCAAACTGTTCTCACATTTCAATTAATTTCTTAATCAGAATTTGCTAATCATGAACTTGCTTTCCCAGTTTGCCTAAAGATAACATCAGAATCCCAGAATGTCAAATGTAGATATAAATTCCAATGCCTGGAATTTATATAACATATCTCAATCATTCAGATGAAGTCCCTGTTATGAACTGAGGTCATCTGTATACAGGTAATATTCCAAGATATACAAACGGGAGTAAAAGTACACATCTGTTTATATCACTCTCAGTCTCAGTGGTTAGCAACTACCTGGTGATTTAATGCATATTCATCACAAGCCTAAGAGTGCTGTGCACAGTGCAAAAGTGCTGGGGGTTGGTGTCAAATATGACTGAGACATCTTTACCTTAGAAAACTTAGGTGTGGAATGTGAAATTTTGTTAACTTGGCTCCAGACTTTGCCTATTCCTTTGCTTTTGGTCCAAAGAAAGCCAAAGATAACTTTTTACAAAGCGAAGAAATTTTTCACATACTGCAACAGTAGGAGCCATTCCATAGTCAAATGGATATCATAAAGAGAAATAATATTTTGAATCTGAAAGGGAGCTGCTCAGTCCTCAATTCATGATTATTTAGGTGTCATGGCTAACATTTTCCAGGCATTTATCATACTGTCGTTTGGAACATTTCAATAAAATATTTTTATTATAAGGCACGTGTTGGCTGGTTAATTTATCGATGATGATAACATGCATAGCACTGCCATATTAATTTCCTTTTTTAACACTCTTTATCCATCAACAACACTTTGAAAGGCAGCAGGCTGAGGATGTTCAGAAGAGAGACAGTACATCAGCCACATGGAGCCTCACTCAGAGCGCGAGTTCTGGGAATAGCCTGGGTTCAAATGCCATTTTCAGCAATTAGCAAAGCTGCTATGCAAACCCAAGCATTCTCTTTATATATTCTCTTTACATACATGACGCCAAAATCAAGGCCCATATAGAATAGTGTGCTGGCAAGTGGTTATCCACCAGCTTCTTGAGAAAAAAGATCTGTGTGCTTGCAAATATTGTGTGTATACAAACACAATTATGTGCATGTACATATACATACATATGCATACATATGTGCTTATTTATTTTAAATTTTACTGATATAAAAGATGTATATCAATTTTGAAATAACAATAAAATATCCAGTTCTTTATTTTAAATTCCATACAGCAAATTAATTCTCACAGAATACATCTGATGATTTTTGCTGAACTTTTGAACCTGTTGCTCTCCTATGTTTGTTATTGCCAAATGAATGTAGTTCAGGCATGAATGTTAGTTGATATTTTGTTTATGTTTAAGGGTAGGATGAAAGTGGAATAATGAAGACACACGGTCAGAATTTGACCCACTGACCAATAATGTGGAAGATGTCTTTGCTGAATCAGATACTTTTCAGATATTGGAAGAATATTTCCACATCCTTTTGTTCTATTCATAGTGTAACTGCTACAGACACAAGACTCTTTTAAATTTAATCTGCATCATTAACATTTTCTCCATTACTTTCTTAAGTCTAAACAATCAACAAAATAATAAATTAAGCCCTGAATTGTAGCCCTTGCTGATTCCTGTGGTGTAAATACTCTCACCATGATCAATTTCAAGCTATGAATTTGATGTCAATGCACATAGAGTTGGGGAGAGATGTATGGTAGCACACTCTTATATTGCACATCCACCATACAGACACATATGTACATTGTATAAGTTAAGTTCTGAGTATTTATCAACTCTGTTTTTAATACCACATATTTAATTACAGGTTTATATTTTCAGTTTTTAATAATAATGGTTATACTTAATAATCAGCTTGCAAAACTCCTGTAAAATTTATCGATTGGCTCTTGTGAGCTGGTGCAAGTTAGCTCCAGTAAATCACTGTCTGAACATGTGACACTAGTTACTGCATAGTACACTGAAATAATTTTAGAAACATCAGTTTAAGAAAATGAGCCCAAAAGCCAACATTTATCATCCAATAAAAATCAGAAGCAAACCTACATATACTTCAAATAACTAAAGAACAACAAAACTGACACATCAAAATATTTGATTGTAAATATAACATACAGGTAAATCTGCACAAGTTAATCTACTGATTGCTCTACTGACATACTTATCTATGAAAGGATTTCAATTTTGTCCAAATAGCTGAGAAGTTTGGTATCTTAGTGCCCAAAGTCAACAACTGAGTTGGACAAAGGAAACTTACCTGGGTATCAGTTGGCCTAGTTGCTGCATTACAGTCATTGTCATCTACCACTGACATATAAGTCCCAATGATGCATTTCACTGCTCTTAGCTGGTATCCCTGTCCACAAGTGACACTGCACTGGAAGAAGGAGGACATAAGATATATATAATTCAGCAAATCATCTCTTTCCCTTACGTTCCCTATAACATTCTCTAAGAGAGAAATATTTCCATCATAGCAGGCCAGAGGGCTGGCACTCAACTAAATTAGGTCGAAGTGGGCAATCCTGCTCTGTACAAATTATACTGATTCATTATTATGATGACCCTTGGAATTATTTCAGCCTCCCATTGAAATCATATTTATATCAGTTCAACTCATTAACTGTGAACTCCTACAAGGAGCAGACTGCATCTTCATTATTTTTACATCTTTCACACTACCTAGCAGAGTGCTGTGGCTAAAATAGTACTTAATAGAGAACTCTGTGACTTTATTTGACTTCTAGGAAACTATCCTGAAGAAATAACTGGAGTTTACTTTAATATTTTTGTACAGAATGGTCTTTGCAATGTTATTTATAAGAGACAAAAAAATTGGACACTACCAAAGTATGCAACAACAAAAAGTTCAATATCACAGCATATAGGTAGTTAGGAAAATAATGTAGCCACTAAAAGGCAATTTGTTAATTATAAAAAGCTGTCTAAAAACAGTAAGTAGAGGGAGTGATGTCATAGAAATGGCAAAGTAGGGAGCTCCAAGAATTGGTCCCTCCACTGAACCAACCATTAAGCTGGCAAAAACTGGATCCAACATTTTTGGAACTCTGAAATTTAAACACAACCTTACAGAAACTAGGTAAGTGTTTAATAAAAAAAAAAAAAGAAGCCACTAAATTTTGGTAAACTAGTGTCACAGCATTTCTGATTACTCACCTAACACACTACACATTCCTCTCAAATGTATAGGGATCTTTCTTTAAGAAAGATCATAAATTAGGCTGCAAAACAAGTCTCAATATGTTTTAAAAGAGTGAGATCCCACAACCACAATGGAGTGAGGCAAGAAATCAGTAACAGAAGAAAAACTAAAAAATTCATAAATATGTGAAAACCAAACTACATACTCTTAACCAGTAGGTAAAAGCAGAAATCATAAAGGATACTAGAAAATACTTCGAGATGAATTAAAATGAAAGCAGAGTATAAGAAAATTTATGAGATGCAATGGAAGCAATGTTTACAGGAAATCTATAGCTGCAAACACCTACACTAATAAAGAAAAAAAATAAATGAATGAAGATGGATCTCAAATATTTTACTTTTTAAAGAACTAGAAAAATAAGAGCAAACTAAAACAAAACACAGGAAAAAGAAGGAAATAACAAAGATTAGAGCGGAGATAAACGAAATAGAGAGTAGAAAAACAATAGAAAAAATCAACAGAACCAGGAATTGATTATTTGAAAAGATCAACAAAATGGACAACTCTTTAGCTAGAATGAATAATACAAAATGAGAAAAGACTCCAATTACTAAACATCAGAAATGAGGAGGGAACATGTCTACTGACCTTATAGTAATAAAAAAGATTATATGCGAGTACTGTGAACAATTGTAAGCCAATATATTAGAGAATCTAGATAAAACATGCAAACTTACACAAATTGCCTAGAAACAAACAAATCACAAAAATTGACTCAAGAAGAAATAAAAAACATGAGCAGACATATCAGAAGTTAAATGATGGAATCATTAATCAAAGGCTTCCTCAAAAACAAAAGTTTGTACAAGTTCACTCATGAATTTTACCAAACATTTAAACAAACGTTAATACCAATGCTTTTCAAATTGTTCCAGAAAAAATTGAAGGAGAACACTTCCTAACTCATTCCATGAGGCCAGTATTACCCTATCACCAAAGCCAAAGACAACACACACCCATACCAGATTAATATTGCTTATATAGATGTAAAAACCCCCAATGAAGTACTAATAAATTGAATCCAATAGTATACTAACAGGATAATAATACATCATGGCCAAGTGGGATTTAGTCCAGGAATGTAAGGGTGGTCCAACATAAGAAGGTCATTTAATGCAATACACTATATTAACAGAACAAAGGAAAAAAAATGTGATTATCTCAATTGAAGAAAAAGCATTTGACAAAATTCAACACCTTTTCATGATAAAAAATATTCAGAAAGTTAGCAATAAACGGAAACTTATTCAACATCATAAATGACACTTAGGAAAAAAAACCCCACAGCTAACACCATACTCAATGATAAAAGAGCAAAAACCTTCCCCCACAAGATCAGGAACATGACAAGGATGTCCGCTTTCACCACTGCTATTCATCATGTACTGGAAGTTCTAGTCAGAGAAATTAGGAAAGATAAAGAAATATTAACAAAAGACATGCAAAGAAAGTGGGAAGGAAGAAGTACAACTAATTCTATTTGCAGATGTCATCGTGCAGTACATTGGAATCCCAAGAATCCATTAAAGCTATTACTAGAGCTAATAAACAAATTTAGCAACATTGAAGGATACGAGATAAACAGAAAAACCCATTGTATTTCTATACATCAGCAATGAACAATCCCAAAAGGAAATTTTAAAATAATTCCATTTACAACAACATCTAAACAAATGAAATACCTAGGAACAAGTTTAAACAAGGAGGTGAAAGGCTTTCTACATTAAAAACTATAAAACTTTGCTCAAGAAATTAAAGAAGACCTATATAAATAAATAGACATTACATGTCCATGGATTAAAAGATTTAGTATTGCTAAAGTGACAACATTCTCCAAATTAACCCACAGATTCAGTGAAATTCCAATCAAAATCCTAATAGCGTTTTTGCAGAAATGAAAAAGCTGATCCTCAAATGCATGTGGAATGACAAGAGACCCCAAATAGCCAAAATAATATTGAGAAAGAAGAACACAGCTGGGGGAATCATACTTCGCAATTTCAAAACATATTATAGTGATCAAAACAGAGTACTGGCATAAGAATAGATGTACAGACTACTGACATAAAATTCCGAGTTTAGAAATAAACCCATATATCCATGGCCAACTGACTTTCAGCAAGGGTGCCAAGACTACTCAATGGAGAAAAAACAGTCTCTTCAGCAAGTGGTGCTGAGACAATGGGATATCTACATGCAAAAGCATGATGTTGGAGTCCTGCCTCATGCTATATACAGTAATTAGCCCAAAACAGATCAGTGACCTAAACATAAGAGCTAAAACTAGAAAACTCTTTTTTTAAAAAATGGCAGAAAAGCTTCATGACATTGGATTTGGCAATGACTTCTTTGATATGACATCACAAACAAAGGCAACAAAAAACAGACAAATTGTACTACATCATAATTTAAAACTTTGTGCATTAAAGGACACTATCAACAAAGTAAAAAAGCAACACAAGGGATGGGAGAAATGTTTGCAAATCACATCTCTGATAAGGAATTGACATCTAGAATCTGCAACTCAACAAGAAAAATGAACAGATCAAAAAATAAGAAAAGGAACATTATTGAACTATACATTTAAATAGTTGAGACAAATTCTATGATGAGTCTATTTTACTATTTATACAATTTATATATTTTTTAAAAATTGGCAAAGAACTTGAATGACACATCTCCAAGGAAGATATATTCAACGAGCACATGAAAAGATGCTCGATATCTTTTGTTATTAGGGAAACACAAATCAAAACCATAGTAAGATAAATTTATCTTATCAGGAGGGCTATAATTTAAAAAAGCGAAAATGACAATTTTGGCGAAGATGTGGAGAAAATGGTACTCTCGTATATTGTATTAAAAATGCAAAATTATGCAGTTGCTGTAGAACATCATTTGGTAGTTAAAAAGTTAAACCCAGAATTACTCCATGATTCAGCAACTCCAATCTTAGATACACATCCAAAAGAAGTGAAATTAGGTACTGAAATAAATGCCTGAAATAAATATTCATAGCAGCACTATTCACAATAGCCAAAGGTGGAAACAACCCACAGGCTCACTGAGGGATAAACGGATAAACAAATTTTGGTATATCCATACAATGGAATATTCTTTGGCCAAGTACTGATACATGCTACAATAGAGATGAATCTTGAAAAAAATTACAGTACATGAAAGAAGCTAGACAGAAAAGGCCACAAATTCGATTTCTATTAAATGTCCAGAATAGATAAATCCATAAAGATAATGGAGATTGATGGTTGCCAGGGACTGAGAGAAGAGTTGGGTGGGGACCAACTGCTTAGTTCAGCGGTCCCAACCTTTTTGGCACCTGGGACCAGTTTCATGGAAGGCATTTTCCATGGATAGGGTGGGTGGGGATGGTTCTGGGATGAAACTATTCCACCTCAGATTATCAGACATTAGAGTCTCATAAGGAATGCACAACCTAGATCCCTCACATATACGGTTCACTATAGGGTTTGCGTTCCTATGAGAATCCAGTGCTGCAACTGATCTGACAGGAAGTAGAGCTCAGGCAGTGATGCTTATCTACCACTCACCTCTTGCTGTGCAGCCTGGTTCTTTACAGACCATGGCCCATGATCCAGAAGTTGGGGACCCCTGGCTTAATGTATACAGGGTTTCCTTTTAAGGTGATGAAGTTTCATAACCAGATAAAGGTGGTAGTTGCAAAACATTAATATACTAAATGCCACTGATTTGTTCACTTTAAAATGGTTATTTTATATTATGTGAGTTTCACTTCAAATAAAAAAAACAACTGGTAGAGTACAATCACAATATTACTTTAAAAAATATTAGAAGAAAATCATAAACATGTTAGCAACAACTAATCTCAGTGTAGAGGTTGGACTGGGTTTGGTTTTCGTTTTGCTGGATTACATTTTGCAAAATTTCTCTTATGGATATTTATGACTCTTAAATAACACCTTTAAAAAACTGTTCCCCTAAACTGCATGTTCAGTTAAAGGAAAAAAAAAGATCTTTGATTGTAAGATGTGTTAGGAATGGCCTGGTGTAGACACCGATAAAAAACAGGACTGTCAGTTCTAATAGATGTTATATTCAGATCTTGACAGTGACCCTAAGCTGTGTTTTCCTCCTCTTATTATTCTCTAAAAGTTATACAGATACAGATGAAAAGAAGATGACATTAGAAGTATTAGTGAACTCTCCCTATTAATTCAGACCTGATTGGCTATTTGGACTGTGGATGCTATGAAATGGGGAAAATTCAGAACAGTGTCCGTTTCAGTGATAGAAATTGTAAGGGTGTGATAATAAAGCCGCTTCCACTTGTTGCATGCATATTTGGAGATGAAGATAGAGGCTAAAAGACTGAAGTGGCTGTGGCTGGTCAGGGTGACGGGAGGGTCATTCTTCAAGGGATTACGTAAGTGACAGCAGACAGCTGTTCTACTTCTATGGAAACTCAGAGTGCTACTTAAATAGTACCCTGAACGCTTCTGCTTCTATATTAGGAAGGACTTAATTCCAAGAGTAGTGCTTCTCAGATGCAAGCCCAAGGGAGACTTTTACTCTCCTTTAAGAATGGCTCAAGTTAAAGCTGTGGAACCTAAAGATCAGGGGACTGGGAAAAGATTCTTTCCAAGCATGAGGGTTTTGCAACTTTTGATTTAATTAATTATGTTTGAAGAGTCTGGCTTATTTATGAGAGGTGAGCTTTGTAATTGTGACGTTGGGAGTCAAAACGTCTTTTCCAAATCTCATTCCAGACCTTCTTGCCAGAGACTCTGGTGCTGGATCATCTTCTGTAACACCCACAGAGGCACACTAGAAGATAACATTAACCAGACATGAAATCTGTTGTGAATTTGTTCAAATACTCCTGTGCTCAAACAAAAGGGCAAAGATAGGCACGTGGGTCTGTAAAAAGGGTAATCAGCTCCAGGAGGGCAGGCGACAATCCTTGGAAGCCGGGCAAAATCGCCGCAGACTTACATGTGCTTGATCCAGTGCAATGGAGGTGTCCTGCATGCCACCCAGCACAGCAGTTAAATCCCTACCACTGGAATGCTCCTTTGTAAGCCCTCTCCAGATAAGAAGGAAAGAATGTAGTTAAGAACCTTATCGTTCAAAATACCTGTCCCCAGGGACCCGCCTGCCAGGATGCACATTCCGGCTGCTGACAAGTCTGCATAGATGTTGGCTTGGTCTCAGGGTCACACATTCTATCGTTTAATCGATCTTCACCAAACTGACACCAGACCTGGCGGTGCTTATGCCCTTTTCCACAGGTAACCAAGCACTGTAATGAAAAGCAGAGCCAGTCAGGGTCATTTTTGATCAATGTGTTGTGGTTTCTGGGGGTTATTTATTGATGAGTAGGAACAGGTGTGTCCTTTTCCCACACCAATCTCTCTTCTATAGCAATTTGTAAATATACTAAGCCTCATTTATCCTTTTGTTCATTCATACATTCATTCATTCTATATTTATAGTCTCTGGGTCAGTTTCAAGCACAAAATAAACTCAACAAAGCACCATGCTATGAAATTTGAAAAACAACATTCATGATTTTCTAGCATAGGAGTTAAATGTGGGGAATTATAAATCAGATCAACCTGGGTTTTAACCCTTAAACAACCAGGTCACATGATCAATTTTCTGATCTGTAAAATGGAGAATTAGTGTCTCCTGCAAAGGGTTGTGAAAACTAAATGAAACAAATCCAAGTTAAGCTCTTAGCATAATGTTCATTTAATAAATGTTAAATATAATAATTTATTCATACTTTTTGTAGAAAATTTGAAAACTACAGAAAAACATAAAAGAAAAAAAATAATGATTCAAAATCTCACTACCCAAGGATAATCATTATCAATATTTTGTTATTTTCTTTCCAGTCTTTTTTAGCAACTTTGGATTTTAGTGAATTTACAGTTTGAATTCCCGATCCCCATTTTATCACATATTGTTGCAAAGGTTTGTTACTTAGTTTGAAATGACACTTTAACTAGTATTAGCTATGGAAGTAAAATTTAAGCCCACTACTTCTTTTATCTTTTTTAACCAAATACTAGAGATTTTTAAGCAAAGGTAACTTGCTAACCTGGAACTAAAGCACTAGGTTTGTAGTTCATTTGTCCAGGAATCAGATACTGTTAATCAAATATACTGTTAATTGACAACCATTTCAGGGCCATTAATAGTATCCTCTTCAGATTCACATTTTATTTGATAGTGAAAGTAAAATTGCACTTACAAGGATGGGATAAGAGCATGGATGTATGAGCTGTAGCAGGGAAACTTTTTCTTTTCCCATGTTCCTGACTTAGCCCGTAAAAAAGGGCCAGACATGGTGGCTTACACCTGTAATCCCAGAACTTCAGGGGGCCTAGGCAGGAGGATTGTCTGAGCTCAGGAGTTTGCGACCAGCCTGGGCAACATGGTGAAACCCCGCCTCTACTAAAACACAAAAAATTAGCCAGGCATGGTGGTGTACACCTGTAGTCCCAGCTACTCGGGAGGCTGAGGCAGGAGAATTGCTTGAACCTGGGAGACGGAGAATACAGTGAGTTGAGATCACACTATTGCACTTCAGTCTGGGCAACAGCAAGACTCCATCTCAAAAAAAAAAAAAAAAGGAATTTCTCTTTCGTGTTTCTTATTTCTCTTCTTCCCTTTAAGGAAGGTGGAGTGAGTCCCTGCTTGGTAAGAATCTCCTCGGGCTGTGTTAACGCTGGGCTGTGTTAATAGTGAGTGATAATACTCTACCATAAAAGCAAGAAAGAGGCTACATCTTCTTTCTCTTGTTGTCCTTAGGTACCACTTGCACTAAGCACTGGAGGGTCTGCCTTGTGCTTCATAAAGTAAGAGATGAGAAAGGCATAAATCTGGTACTCAGTCAGGTCCATTTCTTTCTCTTTTTCCAGGTTTTGTTTGTTTGTTTTTTCCTTGCAGTTGGATGAGTAAGTCAGACAGGTCACTCCCTGGAGTCTAATTCTCTTATTTCAAAGTCAAGGAAATAGGAAACCTCATGTTGACTTCAGATGTGAGCTAGTATAGCTTTATGATTAATAAATCCATGATTTCCTTTCAGTGACTTAGCTAGGGCTCAAAGAGAAGGGAAGGTGATGGACTGAAACTTCAAAATCACAGTAGAAGCTACCACAGTGAGTAATCCAGCCAAGCCCAAAGTGCCTCTGAGGTCACTGGCAGACTAGTCACAACCAGTACTATAGTCATGGTGCAGGCAGAGAACTGGAGTTGTTTTCTCAAGGGAGATAAAGGCGAAAGGGAGAGGTGGGAGAAAGGTGCCCAAGATTTAGCCTTAAACAGATAAGGAGCACCAGACCTAGAATATGAGAGATGACCTAGGGGAAATAATAGCCCTCCCATCTCACCTCTGACCAGTCTCCAGATTTCCACTGTGGACAAGGGAACTCGTTGCACCTCTGAATGGTAACTTTCTCTTGATGCGTGCATTTGCTGTCATCCAGTACATCATTTCGGGTATTGACACAAATAGCCCTTCTCCTCTGGGTCCCACCATCACAGCTTTTAGAACACTGTAGGGACAAAAAATTAAATAAAACTGTTGCTAAGTTTCCTATAAAGTATGCTCAAGATCCTGGCTATGTCGTCTCTTCTAGCTCTTAAGAAACAAACACACAAGCTGGCCAATTCTAGTTGTTATTTTGGTGGAGATCTTTTCATGTTATATTTGCTTACCAGGTTTATAATTAAAGTCAATATTAGCTCATTGGCATACCAACATAAAATTGAAAATGTCTTGTAGAGTATGCAAAATAGATCAGTTGAGTTGTTCTACTTCTTCCAATTTACCATATGTCATATCCATGTCAGACATTACAAATCAATCATGCTATTCTATTCTGCAAAGCTTGAATGGGGTCAGGCATTACAAGTCAATCATGGACCTCTCTTCCACAAAGCCTAAATGAGGCCTACACACCTGCAAGGAGCCACCAACTAATCAAACAGCATCTGAGAAGACGACTCTTTGAGTGAGAGCCAACTTACTTCAGTCCAGGAAGAATAGCGCCAGCCTCCCGTGTTACATTCCCCTGAGCATTTTTCACGGTTGCTTGGTTTGGGATGACTGCTGCAGAAACTGTCATCAACCTTCTCGGTCTTGCCATCCAGCCTGCTATATTTGGCACAGTGGATGTCTAATGTGCGGTAACCCAAACCACACTGGGCACTACATTCACTCCTGCTGGCAACATGCCACCTATGCATAAAAAATGGAGCAAAATCAACATTTCTGTTAAAACAAATATGCCTTATCTACAGTCAGCCAGTATTCATAGGAGAATTGAGTTCTTTTTCCTTTCTTAACTTGAATATCATGAAGCGCAAAGCCACAGTCAGTTACTAAAATCTTATTTTAAACCAACATATCCATGTATTATTCATGGCTGCCAATATACATGGAAGTCACAGAATGACAGCCAGAGGCTTTATCTTTGTGATGAATTTACCCCAATACAGTCAATCTGAAATTCAAGCTACCAAAAGGAAAATAAATAAATAAAAATAAAACAAAACAAAACATTGAAATTCAACAGAGCAAATAAAGCAATTTTATATTTCAAAAGTTCATGCAATCCAGTGCTTCATTTGGCTTTTCCCAACACAAAACTGCTCTTGGAATCTCACCCTAAGATTCTTCCTTTATGTGGGTCTATACTAGAAGGTGTTCAATGAACATTCCAGGAACTAATTAAAGAATGGATAATTTGGACTACAGTTGTGAATTTCAAGTATATTCAATGTACCCTGTGTACATTATTATCTGTAAATAAAGCCTCTTAAGTTCCTTGAAGACATGGACTATATTTTATACAATTCAATTATACCCTTTAAAATTAGATTTGAATCTATAAATCTCTGTCACCTTAGTATCCATAGTACCTATAAGAGATTTTGGGGGGATACAGTGGGTATTCAGTATGTGCTGGCCAACTGTCTAGTTCTTTTAATGCCCCAGGAATATGATCATCCGGGCTTAAATTAAAAAAGAAAATAAATAATGTACTTAAACTAAATATTCTAAATAAATGACCTTAAAATGTATTTTGTTGATTACATTTAGAAATCCAAAAAGGGTGATTTCTTTATATTCTTCATTGGATTTTACTCTTGACTGCTCACTCTCTACTGCTCAGAAATTGAGTGGTTTGCTGGTTACCAATGTCCTGAGACTACTTCCATGCATACCTGTTTAGGGTAGACTCAAGGAAAAAAATAAAAAGAGTTCTGGCCACATGCTTGTCTTGGAATTTCTCATGAATACCCAAAAGTAGGTCAGAGTTGACCATCTAGCAAGTAAAGTGGGCTATGGAGATTTTTCAATAGAGTGACACCATATTTGGGGAATTTTGTTCTAACCTGGAACACATTCAATGAGGAATTGTAAAATAATGCTTTATCTCATCCTGTCACAGTCTAGTGGGGCAAATGCTCACTTCCTTCAGGAAGTGTGGCAAAAATGTGGCCCAATTCAACAGAAAGCATCTGGAACTTTCATCTGCCCTTTGATTCTTGGCTACCTTCTCTTTGCCTTTGTCACCATTTCCTTGTGGAAAGGTTATATTCCATCCTGGATGAAGCAGGAAGGTATCCTGCCTCCACAAGAAAACATGCCAGCAGCTTAGCATGGCAGAGTGGCTCGAGTGCCCCCAACAGTAACATCATCCCCAGAATCTGAGCAGAGAACCTTGAAGAGTCTATGGAAAAGGCATAGCACTGCCTTAGAAAAGTTCTCAAGACGCTACGACTTGCTGGCCAGGCACAGTGGCTCACGCCTGTAATCCCAGCACTTTGGGAAGCCAAGGCAGGTGGATCACCTGAGGTCAGGAGTTGAAGACCAGCCTCACCAACATGGAGAAACCCTGTCTTGACTAAAAATACAAAATTAGCCAGGTGTGGTGGTATGTGCCTGTAATCCCAGATACTTGGGAGCCTGAGGCAGGAGAACTGCTTGAACCCAGGAGCAGAGATTGTGGTGAGCTGAGATCATGCCATTGCATTCCAGCCTGGGCAACAAGAGCAAAACTCCATCTCAAAAAAAAAAAAATGCTACTCTCTGCTCGGTAGTCTCTCTCTGGATGGTGGTCTTCACTTCAGTGTTTCGGATTCATTTAGTGCATTTCAAAGGACATAAAATTCAATTGCATTTTACTACAATATTTCAGAAAAGCGTATTCCAATGGGTGTGAATAAGTAGAAACTGAGAGAAAAAAGTGTAAGTCTGTGTGTTTTTGTTGCCAGGGGCAGTTGTGGGATTAAATAATTTTAAGAACTACTGAATTCAAAGGTTTTATATATTACAGAACTTCTCAAGGCCTTTGAAACGTTGATCAGCATTATTAAATCTCCACATGGGAAAGTTTCTTGGTAAGGCTTCTCAGACATACTGGTTTGCCATGGATCATCTTACGAAATGAATGATCCACATGCATGCTTTTGGAAAAACTATTTCAGAGTTTGACCAATCAGTAACAATCCTCTCTTCAGTCTTTCAGTTTTAAACACAGCTACTTGACAATAATTAGTATAAATCATGGTTTTATTGACCGTCACTTTGCTAGAAGCAAGATAGGACACCTTATTTAGGCTTGGCTTGTGTCTTTGTGTATTTCTCAGTGAACAATTTTATTTTCCCAACAATCTATACAGGCCAGTAAGATGCATTTGAATGTTGACAAATAGGCATGACCTTTTGTTTAATTTTAGGCATGAGCATGCACCTGTCTAATGGGGCCTTGGAAACTAATTCTAAACTCCTGTTTTGTTTTTCTTTGCGTTTTAAAATTCCTAACCTTATGATCTTCACATCTACCAAAAGACTTGGCCATATCCCTTCACCTTTTCTTTAATCAGAGGTGCTATTATCATCATCAGAATCTGTGATCTGACCTGCTGTCCTTGTTTGGTCTGAGTAGAATATATATAAAAGTTAAGTGTTAAAAAAATAGTGACTTTTTCCAAATGGGGAATTTAGAATTTAGAATAGCTTAGTATGCTAGCATATCTAGCATACCTACTATATGAAATAAAAAGGCCTGAAGCCCTGATTTTACCTGGGGATTGTGACATCACTTTTAATAAAAATCAGAGGATGAACTATGGAATCAGAAAGGCCTGATGTGTCACTCATTAACTAAGTGACCCTAATTGAGTCACTTGACTTCACTAAGCCTCAGTTTCCTCGTCTGTGAAATGGAGGGAAACAGATCCATTTCACTGGGCTATTTGGAGGATTGAGCGAGGCAAGGCATGTGCAGCATTTCATGCATATGGCAGGTATTCAAGAAAAGTAGCTATTACTGTTATAATTTATTATTATTATCATTATCCTTGGTGTTTCACTCTCCAACCAAGTTTTAAGTATCATGTAACTCCACATAAACCAATGAGCAGAAATCTATTCAAGATCTTTTGCATCATTTTACATAAAAACTCATGGCTCTGAGGCTACCTTTTAATGCATTAGCTTTGTAAGCACTGTTTAAATTTTATGTCTAAGGGCTTTCAATGCAGGAGAAACTCTGGAGAACATCACATAAGCCACCATCATCACAGATTAAATCGTGGCTCATTTTGGAATCTGCTCAAAGTGAAAAATAGTTTTTCAAAATAACAGCTCAAACATTATCTCCACTCTCAAATTGGTGCTCCATGGGTAAACTTAAAAAGAGGGTTCTTAAAGAATTATTTACTTTTTTTATGATCACATTCTATTATTCGAAATGCTTTGTATGAATTCATCATCTTTATGATCACAGGAGCACACTTAGTGCTGCAGGCAGGAGTTCTGCTGTAACTGTACTTATCGTGGGAGACTCAATCAGTCCCGTTCTGATTCAACCAGTGGAGAAAAGACAGGTAAGGGGCTCCAAGCAAGGAAGAGAACAGGGATGGGCCAGAAAGCTCATGAGAATTCTTTCTTTTCACAAAGGAAGAGAAGCTACACAGAATAGAATCCATGAGTAGCACTCATCATCATAACTGAATTAAGAGTAAAAACAGCTCTCTCCTAAGGTTTAAGCACAGGATCTAGGTGCAAACAGACCACATTTATATTTCTGTCACTCCACTAACTAGTTGTGTGAGCTTGGGGACTTTGCTTAAAGACTCTCAGCCTCTATTTTCCTTATTTGTACAATGGTAATAATGTATGTCATAATGTTGTTTGAAGAATTAGTAGGGTATTAATTATATTAATAGGTTAATAGATAATGGGATAATCTAAGAACTATCCTATTAGTAAAAGAATATTAATAGGATAATATATAACTGTTAAAAAATAGTTCTTAGTAAATGGTTGACTCTATTACCATAACCATTACAGAGTACTGGGGAATATAGTGATAATTTGATAAAAGACTACTCTGAAAATGTCACCATTCCCAATTTATTAAGGTTGTGCCTCAAGGTATCTATCCACCAATTCAATTTTTTTCTCAAACTTTAGTGATTAATTCATTTTGGCACTTAGCTAATTGTTTTTTCCTGAGGACTTGAACTTTAATTTAACTCAATTGACTGAAACAATGGGTTTATATGGACAGTATCTACAACAAGAATATTGCCTAGTATAAATGTCTTTTAATGTCTTCCCTTTTTTTTTTTTTTTTTACAATGACTTTTGTCAATATATTTTGGCAAGCCAATTTCACTAAAGCAATGAGCTAGAAAGTCAGTGACACTGGGTAGAGACTAGAAAGATCCTGGACTTTGAAGTCAGAGCCTTCAGTCAGGACTGGCAAAGATAAGACATTCTTACCATAACTGCCCCTCTCACTCCCATGGCAGACTTTACTAGTCAATCTCATAACTCCTCTGTTTTCTCAGAGCCTCAAGAAGGCCTGATAATCTGCACTAAAGCACTATAGGCAGCCAATATCCTTTGATAGGATTTGACATTGTAATGTGAAGCCTTCAAAATGCTTAAGTATTCACTTTTCTGCTTATAAATGGTGAGACCTTAACACATTCCCATACACTCTCCCACTGAATTTCCTTCTTAAAAGGAGGACAAAACAGCTACGCACCTTAACTGCATTTAACTGTCATGCAGACTATACAATGCAAGCCTCAACTGCTTAGTATCTCAATATGACACAGTCAACCTTGCAGGCAAGTGGAAAAGCTTCAGAATGCTCTACCCACCCAATATTTCCTGCCTCAGATTTTACACTTTTCTTAAATAAAGAATTGTTTGAATTCTCAGACATCTGTATATACATTTTCTTGTTTCTTCCATGACACTACGTTAGTACACTGCAACTTTCATGTGTGTAGGAGTTCTTCTACTGGATGATATACACTCTAGGTAGATATAGATCCTTATAGGGTACTCTGAGGGATGAGGGTCTCCCCTTTTCTTTTGACTTTCAAAACAAGATTTTACATACAATGTGACTCAATCATAATGCTAATACCTACCCAGCAAGTTGTCAGGATCAACTGAGAATGTTTTTTTGGCAAGTGCCATATTCTATTAGCTATTTTAAATTCTTAGGTGAACAAGAAATCTGCACATGTATGTCCTGGATAATCATTTCCAGAGGGACGGGGAATTGGTTAAAGCTTATTTCACTGAAACACAAGAAAGGGGAACTAAAGACCAGCATCCCCTCCTTCCACTTCTCCTGCTGGGACCTCCCGCAAGACTCTCGCAATTCAGTGGTAAAGACCCTGAGGAAACAGGAGCCCACCTCAGGTCACAGTCTGTGCCACAGGGTTCAGTAATGGGTCCAGGTTGGGGCAGTCGATCACATCTTTGATCAGAAACAGTAAGCTGATCAGATTCCCTGGTGCAAACAGGTTTTCGTTTCCGCTCCCCTAAGCAGAGAGGGAAAAAAAAGTTATTCAGAAAAAGTAATCTATTCTGTAAATAATTTAGACCCTAGATTGGCATTTTCTCTAAAGAGCTAGACAGTAAATATCTTCAGGGTGTATGATCTCTGTTGCGCTATTCAACCCTGATGTTACAGGGCAAAAGCAGCCACTTACAGGCAATAAACAAACAAAATCGGCATGGCTGTGTTCCAATAAAACTTTATTTATAAAAATAGGTAGGCCGTGTGCAGTGGCTCACACCTGTAATCTTAACACTTCAGGAGAGTGAATTGGGTGGATCATCTGAGGTGAAATCCCTTCTCTACTAAAAATACAAAAACCAGCTGGGCATGGTGGCATGTGCCTGTAATCCCAGCTACTTGGGAGACTGAGGCATGAGAATCCCTTGAACCCGGGAGGCAGAGATTGCAGGGAGCTGATATTGTGCCACTGCACTCCAGCTCAGGTGACAGAGCAAGACTATTTCCAAAAAAAAAAAAAAAAAGAGAGAGAGAGAGAGAGGCAAAAAGAAAAAAAAAGTAGGTAGCGGGCCGGATTTGGCCTACTAACTATGGTTTGCTGACTCCTAATTTAGACAAAAGAAAACAAAATAAATAACATATGATATGACTACTAAAACCATGCCTCTGGAAAATTACAATGGCAGAAGTGATTTCTGCTTGGTTTTACAAATGTGTACAAAAATCTCTTAGGGTGAAGAAACCTAAAATTTCCTGAAGCCCTTAAAAAATTCAACTTCCCAGCCAAAAATGACCAGACACATTCAAAGAAAAGAGATTAGAGAATGTATGCAGATAGAGGGGTTCACAGTTTGCATATATTTGACTGTTATTAAAAAAAAAAAAAAAGATAAAAAACTTCTCTCAAATCCCCAGAACTCAAATTCAAAGCAGATACCTTGGCAGGGTTTGCTGCATGCTTGCCATGGCCCATGACTGTTCCAGTAAAACTGCTGAGGTTTATCTTCAATTGGAATATTGAAAGAATAGCGTACGTCAGGGTTGTATAACTTTCCCACCGACAAAACCTAGAATGTGTGGACAAAACAGAAAGGTCATGTGTGGGCTTGGTGATGCCGAGCAGAAGAAAAGGGTGGGGGGGCTCACAGTCAAGTTTTTACCTGAAGCAAAAGTTCTTGCTCAATGCGATCTGTTGCATTTATTCTTTCTACGACAGTCTCGGATCCACTGTACTCTACCACAGCATTCCCAATGCGGATTTCCCTTTTGGCCATTGTGACAACGAAGTTTCCATTTAGCAAGAATTCACCTTTACTGCTTGATAAAGCTGTAGGTGAGGAAAGACAATAATACACTGATCTTCTGTCAATGACTAGCTGTTTGAACTATGAAGTAACATCTGGATAGGTAGAGAGTCGCTGTGCACAGAATGGGGACTTTTGAGCCAGACGGGCATGGCTTCAAATCCCAGGTTTGCCACTTGCCAGCTGTGTGGCCTTGGGAATCATTTTCCATCCATCTCCATTTCTTTATCTCTAAAGTGGAGATAAAAGCACCTGCCCACTTGTGGTACCTGTGAAAAATAAAATGTAACCTAGGTGTCCTAACAAACCTGGAACTTGTTGTACAAGTCCCACAGTTACAGAATTATAGATGGAAGCTAAAGTGTTGATATGATTTAAAAATATGTATTAGTGAACTGAAAACTTATAAAATTGGTTCCTACACAAATCTGAATATACTAGAATTAGTCAAACCAGTTGACTCTTTGTTAAGTCTTCTTTGACAGATGTTGGAATCTGAAAATTCATGGTTAATATGATGCTCAAAGGTCTCCTTTTCAGAGTGGCTTACTGTGGTAGCCAGCCTCAAATATGACCCCAATGATCCTTGCCGCATGGTATTCACACTGTGTGTCATTCCCTCCCACATTCAATAGGAATGACTGCAATCACCAGGATAATGCAGAAGCAACAGAGCATGACTTCTGAGGCAAGACCAAAGGGGCTGTGGCTCTGTCTTGCTCTTCCTTAGACCTCTGGTTCTGGAAGAAGCCAGCTGCCATATTGTGAGTATACCAAAGAAGCCCACAGAGAGGCCTGCAAGCAGCAAAGAAGTACTGATTCCTTCTGCCAACAGCCTCTGAGTGAGTCATCTTGGAAGTGGATTCTTAAGCCCTACTTGAGTCTTCAGATAATACCACATTCCTAACTGCCATCTTGACTGCAACCTCATGAGACTTCAAACCAGAAACACCCAGATATGCTGTTCCCTAATTCCTTACATGAAACACTGAGAGATAGTATATTTGTTGTTCTAAGCCACTATGTCCTGAGGTAATTTGTCATACAGTAAAAGATCAATACAACTACACAGACTATTATTTCTAAACCTGCAACTGCTTCCCATTGTCAGCACAGATTACATACTTCCTATCTCCTTTCTCACCTTGATTTTTCTCCATGGCACTGTTTATACTCTCTTCCCAAACAAGAATGTAAGACCCATGATGGCAAGACTGGTGGGATCATTTTATTCATTACTATATCCCAGCTTCTGAAAAAGCACATGGCAGGTGCTCAGTAAATAGTTCCTTTGGGGAAGAATGAATAAATCTACTCCAGATCTCGCAAAAGATAAAAGAAAATCAGTGATGCTGAAAAAGTGATATTGGAAAACTGCTTGAATTGAATGTCAAAATGTTGGTCAAATGAGAACCTGGCAGAGTTCAAAATAGTCAATCTTATAGAAGCAGAGAGTAGAGTGGTAAATGCTCAGGAGCAAGAGGGAGGGGGAGTTGGTCAAAGATGCAAAGGTTTAGTTATGCAAGATGAATACATTCTGGAGATCTAGTGTACAGCAATGTGACTATAGTTAACCAACCATACATACTTGAAATTTGCTTACAGGGCAGATCATAAGTGTTGAAAGAAACAAAGAGAGTAGGAGAGAGAAAGAAAGAAACGGAAAGAGGAAGGAGGAAAGGAAAGAAAAAAGAAACAGGAAATGGTAATTATATAGATGATAGATACATTAATTAGACTGGTTTTGGTGATCATTTCACAATGTATAGGAGTATAAATTCATTAAGTTGAACACCTTAAATATAGGCAATTTTTATTTGTCAAGTATCCCTCACTGAAGCTGAAAAACGAAACAAGAAAGAACATTGACAAGGAAGATGAGACAACAGCTTCTTCAGAAGAAATTATTTATGAAAAGGTCAAGAGAGATTACTGGGAAAGTTAATAAATCTCTAGAGAACTTTTCTAAAATTGACTCCCCTTCAGATTTTACTGTTAAATTTAAACTTTCAGTCAAGAATATACTACTGTGCTATTATGTGACTTGATATGAAAAAGCATGCAAAAGTATTTGTCAATTGCTTTATTCTTTCCAAAACCTTGGCGTGATTGAAATGAAGATGTAATTTTGTTAATGGTAAAATAAAAATAAATTTATTTTCATAATTTTGGATTAATTTCTCAAGATAAAATCTCAATCATATCTTTTCCCTCTAGTATTTAATATAAAATTTTGATGGTACTGCTTTTTCCTGCCCTGGTACCACTGCTCCTTGAATAATAAGTCCTCCTGAGTATTGGGCTTGACATGAACCAGGTATTTGATAAATCAGAGCTATTACAAATTTGGGCTCTGAACAAATACTAGAGAAAGGTCCTTTTACCTTGTGTAATTTGTGCATGAGTAGCAAATTGTAGTAGTGAGGATGCCCTTGAAAGGTACAGGCTATGTATTTAGGTGAATAAAAGGAACAAGGAAATTTAACTCATGGATGGCAAATAATTTTCCTCCCCTGTGTCAGTGTCAGTCAATTGGTACCAGGTGCCCGACAAACCATGCTGAACATGATTCACTGGCAGCATCATGTCTTAGCACCATATTGATGATATCCGTCTTGGTTGTGGAATGAGGAGTGATGAAGATATTTAGGTATTAGCCAGATCCTAACTCATCTTTCACTGATGCAGGTCATCATCAATGTAGGTGACACATTATCTTTCACCACTCAGGAGAGAAGCAATGTGTACATAAAGAGGTTCCAAGGATTTGGGTTAAGTAGATATTATACCCTTATGTGGAGATTAAAGAGGGCTCAGATGAAGCTCTGAATATTTGTGGTTCAGCAGCAGTAGGATCCTTATTTTCTTAGACATGGGAACCTCACAGAGTTCATGCAATTGGACACTTTACTGGCGCAGGGCTACTGGTTCAAGGATTAGGAAGTAACGGCATTGAATTCATTCTGTTCCTAATCCAGCACTTCATTTACCAGAATCCTCACTCATGTAAACAAATTTAGCCCCAAGAGAAGAATAAGGTGCCTTTATTTGAAATGACTGGGAAGAATGTGGTGACGCAGGGAAAAGTCAAGATTAGCTTTTAAAAGAATAAAATACCCTCCACCTTCTCGGCTCAAAATCCTTTGATAATCATCACTACCTACAGAAGACAGTTAAACTTCCTGAGCATAACCCCCCTGTAACTTTACAAATCTTATCCACTTATCTTTCCAGTCTCGCCATTCACTCCCACCAATAAACCTAAATTTCAAGTCCTGTATATTTCCAGGTAAGCCATATATCATTCTACATGGAGGCAGTAAAGTGAACAGGTTAAATGTGTAGCATCTGAAGTCAGGCCAGTAAGGATTCCAGTTATTCCCATTTTCTACTTGTATCACCTTAAATAAATTACTTAACCTCTCTAAGCCTCAGTTTCTTCCTGAGTTATAGGATTTTTATATGGATTAAATAATAATCCATATAAGCTTTAGTTCTTGGAAGATCAAAATACCGTTTCATGTACTGTCTCCTCACCACACCTCTCTAAGGTAGTGTCAATTATAGGTGCCTAATTTATGGGTGAGAAAAGCATGACTTAGAAATAGTTAATTTCCCAAGGCCCCGTGGCTCCTAATCATGGAAATCTGTCTCCAGAGCCTATAAACTACTAAAATTTTCCAAGAAGGGAGCTAACAAGCATTTGTTAAATGACTAAATGAGTTCATGCATTTGTTCTCTTGTATACAAATAGAAACTAAGTATGTTTGTGTTGTAGATTTTCTTTCATGCAAATTGTTCATTTTGTTAGACTGCATGAGCCCTTGAGCAAAGCAGCCATCTAAAAATCCACTTTCTCGAATAACAGACATTGGAGACTACCAAAGGTGGGAAGGTAAAAGGGGGTAATGGTTGAAAAATTATCTATTGGGTACAATGTTTATTATTTGTGTGACGGATATACAAAAAGCCCAGACATCACCACTACCCAATATATACCTGTAAGAAACCTGTACTCCTACCCTTTAAATATGTAAAATAATAAAATAAAAATAAAAATTTACTTTTACACGCCCAAGAAAGATCCCAACCCATAGTAGGTACTCAAGCGATGATGCTGAAAGAATAAGTGATTGATAGAATCTGACACTCATGACAAGGAGGATAGAGTGCTTCCAGCCAAATGACTCTTTCTCAGTCAGTGTAAACCTCTGACAACCTCGTCTTGCCTGCAGCTCCTGCAGTGTGAGACCCCCAGCCATGCAAGAGGCAGGAGTTTCAACGGGTCACTGATTGAAGCCGGTTGTTTCCGAGGCACCTCGGGCATCCTGAGGCTGCTCCCTAATGCGGGTCACTCACATGGTGATAGTGTGATACGCTGTCAACAAAATCACCCAATTCTTTCAGATGAAGTTGCATGTTAGCTACCCAGCTGATGTCTTGCTAAAAAGGGGGAAATAAAATGTCACATGCAGGTTCTGTAAATCAAGCGATAATCCAGTTTGGTCATATGCAAAGAGTGATGGTCTACTCTGGGTTAATTTGGGGGGTCTTTTCCAATGTCTCCAAGCTTTCCTTTCATGCTTTGCTGACTCAGGGCATTTCACCCTTCAGTGCATATTCGTTATTCCAGTAGATGCGAGGAGGGAGAAAAAAAGAGCACAAATGATATAAGATTCCTCTTAAGATCTGCCCTGATAAGCAGTTTGGCCCCAGACATCCTTAAAATCATCAGATGAAAAACAAAATCCTATTTTATATTGCATGGCATAGATTCCCATCTTCTCATTGCCACAATTGATCAAGAGCTAAGTGTGCTGGAGACAAATAAGTATCATAGAAATGGCCACTTTTTCTTCTAAAGAGATACGAACATGGTGGCCCTGGGTACAACTTGGCTTTAGCTCAACAGGAGGAAGGGGTCCATGTGAAAGGATGACCTTTGACAGGGAGGCTTTCTGCTTTGGTACTTTGTGAAACAAATAGTTTCCTGAAAACAAGAGCCTAATGCCCAAGCTCCCACTAATGCGATTAGGGGAGCTAATTTCCTGGGTTGGTTTCCCTCCCATTGCACCCATCAGAGCTGGGTTGCTACAAAAGGCCCTCTCTCCTGGAAATCGCTCCCTCCCTCCCAGAATACACAGAAAAGTATGGCTTGGCTGACACTGAAAAAAATATAAGGGATAAAGATGAAGATTGCTAAGCAATGGAACAGCTGCGACTGTACTCAACACGAGACTCAGTGTGGGCTGTAAAACCTTCTCAGTGCATTTGCTCCATCTTCCCTCAAGCCAAGAGTAAACATTTACACATGCCAGACTTGATGACAACATCAAATTCTTCCTAACTTGTTGAGTAACCACCGTGAGGTTCAAAGGCTCTGAGGTCTCAACTTTCACACTCAGTGGACTGTGACGTGCAATGTAGGCTTGCACACTTTTCATTTGCTTCTAGAGACTTTCTTATGCCAACAGGTGACTTTTCCATTCTATACCATTAAAGAGCCATGACTGACTCAGACTGCCTGTCCCAGATGACAAATCTTCTTTAATTTTGTTTGCATTCTTTACAAGGAGATTAAGAAAACTCCAGAGAATAATAAAAGGTTATCATGAGGTCCTCCCTGAATTCAGGCACTTGATGTGCACTGATTAAGTTGAACTGAATTGAGGCCACTACTTGAAGGGAGATTATTTTTCCAAGAAAGGAAAGAATAGAAGAGAATCCTTCTCTCTTTCGAAGAGAAGAATGGAGCAACTCAACATGGCCTTCAGGTCTCAGGAAATTAATTTATAAAGTAGGCTGCATGCAATGCTGTATGATTTAATTAGGAAGTAGTAAGGACACAGCAGCCACATGCTTAAATTTATAACCAAATGTATGAAGAAAAACGCTTGCCCTGTTCTGCAGCTGTGCAAGGACAAATGAAGGATTTCCCCCTGCCAAATATCTTGAGAACAGTCCCCAGAGAATTTTATTAATTGTTTTTGAAAGTTGCCACTCATTTGGATATTTAGGGTAGCGAAAAGCAGATGTAGTCATTGAGTAATTAATTCCAAGTAGGGCTTTATGGCCATTGAAAGAAGAGATGCCTGTACATTTCCAAGGTAACCCCATTCTCCATTAAGCGCACAGTAGGTATTCAGTAAAAACAGCATGGACAATGGCTGTTCAACAATTCGGCAGTCATTTGCTTTGTGTGTATCATGTGTGGGCTTCATATTAGTAGCTGAAGATGTAAAGACCCTGCTCTACTTTAAAACACTAGTGGTTGTAAGGATAATTATGTAACTTGTCTTGTCATCTCAGTTGATGACAACTCCATCCATCCCATTGCTTAGGTTTTGACCTTGGAGTTTTGAGATTCCTTTGTACCTTTAACTCCTTTCTTTCTCACACACACTACATTCAATCCATCAACAAATCATAATGGTTCCAACTTCAAAAGATATCCAGAATATAACCACATATTGTCACTTTCACTGCTCCCATTGGGGCCAAGCCACCAGCATCTCTCTCGGATTACTGCAATGCTTTCCTAATCAATGTCATTGCTTTTGTCCTGTACACACTTCCTCTATCATCTCTTCTCGATGTACCAGCCAGAGTGCTCCTTTGAAAACATAAATGCAATAAGACGTCATTCCTCAGCTCAAAACCTCCAGTGGCTTCCCATGTCTCTCAGGGTCCAAATCAAAGTTCTTATAATGGTATATGGTCCCATATGATCTAGTCCTGTTTAACCTTACCTAGGAGTGTCTTCTATGCTCACTTGGCGACAGCCACACCGCCTCCCTCTGTTTTTCCCTACTTCAAGGATTTTGCAATGGCTATTCCCTTTGCCTGGAATGCTCTTTCCCTAAATAGCCTGTTATCTTGCTCTATGATTCAAACATTTCAGCTCAACTGTCCACATCTCACCCTTGGTATCCCAATTGCCCTTAGGCTGCTCTGATTTCTAGCAGCACTTATCAGCTAAAGCAGTATGGAGTTTGCTAATCCATCAGATTATTGTTTATTGCCTTTTGTTTATTGTCCCACTAAAAAGTAATATCCAAGAAGACACAATGCTTTTTTTTGATCTGTTTTGTTCATTGTGCCTAGAACAGTGCCTGGCACACATTAAATAAGTGAGTGAGTGAATGAATGAATAGTGATAGCAGTAAATGCCTTAATGGAGTCAAATAAATATCATACTTGATTAGCATGCTTAGCTAAAGACTCACTGTCTATCTATGTAGCTTCATGGAGACATTTCAAAATAGAGATAAAGGCTTTAATTTAGTTCAACAAATACTCATTTACTGGTTCAATATGTCCAAATGCTTAGATTAAGGGCCTCTACACAGATTGAATTCAGATAGATAAATAGAGTTCATGCCTGGATATTACAAGAAAGAAAGTACATTCATTTCTTTTAAAGATTGACTGCCCAGCAAGACTGTTCTAATGTATTCTAGATCTGAGTGTAAGGCATGCTGCTCTTCACAGCTGGGAAGAGTTTTGTGTAAGGTGACCAGTTAAACCCCTTTCAGTCATGACTCGACCCTCCATGTCCTGTTTCTTTTAAATGCCAGTTAGGCAAATTTCACAATCACCTATAGCAATTTACAGAAAAATAAATTAAAGTGAGACTGGGCCAGGCATGGTGACTCACATCTGTAATCTCAACATTTTGGGAGGCCAAGGCAGGAAGATTGCTTTAGGCCAGGAGTCCAGGCCCAGCCTGGGTAACATAGTGAGACATCATCTCTATAAATAAGAAATAAAAATAAAAAACAACTAGCTGTGCATAGTGGTGAGTGCATATAGTCCCAGCTACTCAGGCTGAGGTGGCAGGATCTCTTTAGCCTAGGAGGTTGAAGCTGCAGTGAGCTGTCATCACACCACTGCACTCCAGCCTGGGTGACAGAGTGAGATCCTGGCTCAAAAATACAGGGAAGGGAACAACACACAATGGGGCTTGTGGGATGCAGGACGTGCGGGGAAGGGAGAGCACCAAGAAAAATAGCTAATGCATGTGGGCTTAATATCTAGATGATAGGTTGACAGGTACAGCACAGCACCATGGCACATGTTTACCTATGTAACAAACCTGCACATCTTGCACATATACCCCAGAACTTAAAATTGAGAAATAAATAATAAAATGGGACTAGGCTGAGAAAACTGTTGAAAATCAACACAGGGTCATTAATATGGTATGGTTTAAATATAGGGAATAGATACGAATTAATCATGCACCTAGGTTCAGTGAGAGAAGGATAAAAAATCTGCATAGTATTGCTATTCTAGTAATAACTTGAGAAAAATACACGTCACCATAGAACCTTTTGCAATGAGTAGGCATAATGAAATACTGAATAAGTCTACCAGTGGTCTGCTACTGATTAGAGCTGATAACATAAAAATTAAGTCAAGTAATGACTCTAATAAAACATTTGCAAGTCAGTTCCCCACAGGACAGCTTTTTAAGAAGACTCAATGAGAGCAAGGATTTTATGCTAAACTTAGAAGATAAGTACTTTCAAATTTTGACTTGGGGCCTTTCTATTTTTTAAGATCCAGTGTAAATCCCTTGATATCAAGTAGTGCAGCTACATTACTTCAATCAATACTCTGAGGGCATATGTATGAGGGAGAAATACAATGATGAATTTTGAGATCCACTTATTTTATGAAAATCCATGCCATCTGAAAGCCCTCCCTCTACATGCAGAGCAGGAAGGAAGTAGTTATCTGACCACTGCTTCATAGAACCAGAACTTGCAAGCAGTGGGGTATCCCATCTCACCTAAATAGTTGTCATCGTCTTTTTCCCCTGAGAAACTGTGCTGCCGCACATCAATATTGGTAGCACCAGCTGGAATTCGGACCACAGTATTGTAACCTGAAAAGAATTTAGCAGAAATTCAGTACTCCACAGAATGGTTCACTTTTTCCAAGTATGGAATAAAAAATGGACAACAAAGGAATAGAATATAATTTTCACCTAATTCTATTAGGTACCTTCTAGTTGATGGATAATCCACCATAACAAGGCTGATTTTTATGCTTGACATTAATATTTTTACGTATTACATGTGGTTAACAATTTTCAAACTTGGACCATATTCCTTCTCATGGTTCTTAGAAGCAGATTCTTACCATAATGTACTGTATTAAATGTTCCTGCCACTGTCTTGCATGAAGAATTATCACCACCACAAACTCCACATTTATCTCTCCGGGCTTTTGAGTTTAAAACATGATCGCATCCAGCTTGCTTTTAAAAAGAAAAGATTTGAAATAGATGTAAGTATTATAGAAATTATAAAATGGCAAATAACGTGTTTCTTTTAATCGTGTGCACTGAAAATGACAAGAAAGTCAAGTCCCTTTAAACTTGCAAAGGTTGAGAACTGAAATTGATTACTGCCCTGCTATTTAAAATATGGTCCTTGGACCAGCAGCAATGGGTATCTTTGATGCGATCAGGAATGCAGAATTTCAGGACCCACCCAGATCTACTGGATCAGAGTTGGCATTTTAATAGGATTCCACAGGTGCTTCATCTACAGATAAATGAGTGAAAAGCATTAGTCTGTAAGTAAGCACAGTAGTTTTTTAAAAAAATTGCTTAGGAATGAAAAAAACAAGGGCATAGGTGAGGACTGTATCTAATTAAAGAGCTCATCCCCCATCTTAAGGGAGCTGCTGCTGTCCACTCTAGACTATTGCTGCCATGGGAAAATGGGAGCCCTGTGTTGATATTTTTTCCCAATTTTCCAAGAGAAGCTGGAAAATTTAATTTTATGCAAAATTTCATATGTTTAAATATTGGCTACAAATGCCAGCCAAAGTATGACATGGGCCTCCAGTGTGAGACCTGAAGCTCCATCAAGTGGCCTCCTGAATTTCCCCCCATATTAACACAATGCAGTCATGTACCCTGAACTCTTGAAATATACACTGACGATGATGAGAACACCAGGAGAACAGAGTCCACACTCTTGCCCATTTTGTTCATTTGTGTGAACTAATTTTTGAGGAAAAACTCAACACGTTGCTGTGAAATGGACAGACAAGGAAATCTGCAGTATAAGCTGTTAGTCAGGAGGTGGCTGATGCCGTTGGGAGCTTTTTCAATCAAATCCGTCCAACCAGGAACTCCAATTTGCCTTTGGACCACAGGCAAAAAAAAAAAAAAAAAAAAAAAAAAAGCATTATCTCAGAGCCCCACTGGGTTAGGAATAATTTTTGACTAACAAGAACAGTGAAATGGTATCTGACCCTGAGAAATCACTGCTCT
This sequence comes from Aotus nancymaae, assembly GCF_030222135.1. Lineage (NCBI taxonomy): Eukaryota > Metazoa > Chordata > Mammalia > Primates > Aotidae > Aotus > Aotus nancymaae. The sequence continues at coordinate 39,081,618 of NW_026988482.1, forward strand.
GATGCATTGCTGTTTGCCAGAAGTTTCTCAATTTCCCTTTCAAGAATAATTGATTAATAGGCATGTCTCAGGTAGAAATGATCATGATTAAAAATGCAAAAAGCAACTTGAGTGAGGGCAGTTCTTCTTCCTAACATATTTCTGGAACTCAGCTATTCAATCTAAAAAATTTGCTGTCAGGAAGCATTTGCTTAAGCATTGAGGTTATAGCAAAGGAGTACGTGTGTAAATTGTTATAATATATTCTTAAGGAGAGGTTTTGTGCAAGACCCCCACAGACACTGAAAATGTCAAAGAAAATCCAGCGCAATGGTTCTCAAATTTTGGCACAATGGTTTCTCAAATTTATGCATCAGAAAAAAGTGATATTGATGCTGTTGCTGATCCTGGGGCCACACTTTGAGAACCACTGCCCTGGCAATAGTGCATAGATATTAACAGTTGGTATTCAATCTAGGAAGCCACAAACCACAGCTTGGCAGTGGGAAAACACAGTGAAGAAAACACCATCTGGGACTTACCCGGCAAAGGCCCTGGACACAGATATCATTTGTGTCCTGGCCACAAGGAGTTCCATCTATCACTCTGTCTCGGAGCTGATAGTAGGCTGTGTTCCCTGCCACTCTGCAGAACAACTTGCACCGGTCCTTCATCAGAACTAGAGAGAGAAACAATACAACTTGACTTTTGTGCCTGGCCTCGGTGCTGGTCGGCCAACAGCAAACACATACACCAGACATACTTACTTCCACTGTACTTAGGGACCCAGCGCACATTGGGAAGCAGACCATTGATATTAAAATGCTTCCCGTCAAAGTGAGCACACTGTTCATCTCGGAAGTCTCGCTTCTGCTTGAGACATGGCTCCGTGTTGCAGGACTTAAACTTCATTCTACGTCCTACACAGTATTTTCCACCATTTTTTGGCCTGAAGAAAATGGAAGAGCGCACACCCTGTATTATCATGTATTCCTCCAAACATCAATCCCTCATTTGTGACTTCCTGTCTTCTAGAGAAGTAAATCTGTGGTGGCAAATGACAGAGGAATGGGCAAGAGCTTTGAATCCTGGTTTTGCATCCTGCCTTCAATGCCATGATGTATATAACCTTGGGTAAGTCACTCGACCTCCACAAGCCTTTATATTTGCAAAATGGGATGTAGCTATCTTGTAGGCTGTTGTAAGGATAAATGTCAGAATATACAGCTTAAAGTCTGAGATACAAAGCCTCAATCTGAACCTATGAAGCCACTTTTTGTTCCTTTTCTTCTCAACATTCGCAGTGCTTCAATGTTAAAAACACAGAGGATGAAAGGTACCCGTGATAGTTTGGACTACTCCCTATGTTCCTTTTTTACCTTGATATATTCATGGGAGACCATCATAAACTAGTTCCCTCACACCTCCATTCATCCTGTCTCTATACACCCTCTCCTGACAACCATTGTTTTTGTTTGCTTTGTTTGTCAAATAAAATGAAATAAAGGGAATGTGTTCATACTTTAACTTAGAGGAGAAGCAGGAAAGAGCATACTGGTTTCATTAGTTTTTGTGGACGAGTGTATGTCATATGCCTTGCAAAGCATCACAGTGCAAATTTAATCTCAGCATGCAACCCCGTGCATGTATATTCCAGATGTGATCCAGAGAGTAAATTATACAACACATCTACCAGCTGTCAGCAGCATGCCAAATTCTTCATGGAAATGGGAAGATCACAGAATCATAGGAAGTTGGGGCTCACCAATCCAGGACTGAAACAGCTTGGGTTTCACGACTGCCCTAGAACACCCTCGAAACTGAAAGGATATTTTTCACCTTTTTTTCTTTAGAATGAATCTTTCAGAGTAATCCAGACTGTATGGATTTTTGGTTGGTTTGTGTCAAACAGGAGTTTTGGGCAATGAGAAATACATCCCCGCTCATGAAACATAGAATGAGAGGCAGAAGGAGCTCCGGAGTTGGATTGTGGTTCCAATCTGGCCCTATCCTCACTGTGTGGCCCTAGACTAAGTTCTCAATCTTCTGGAGCTTCAATTTTCTCCTTCTCTAAAATGAGTGCACATGGTAGATGCCAGAAAATGTTAGGTACTATGATACTACATGTCAGCACTGCCCAATCTAATCTGATCCAGTTCTGCAGTTGGCCTGAGTACCCACTCAGAGTACTGAGTCAGGACTCAGTGCTCCTGCAGGGTGCCCAAGTCGCATAAAGGCCCACCTAGGCAAGCTTGTCCTGATACTGTTATAAATGTACTCGTCTGATCAAAGATTTGTAACATAAAGTAAGAGCGCGGGCTTTGCAGTTACAAGCTAGGGGTGACTTTGTGTAAGCTGTCTTGCCTCCCTGGGCTCTATCTTCACATGTAAAACAGAGATGATGCTGTGTACCTAAAAGGCTTGTTGTGACTCTGAGGAACTTAGCCAGAAGTCTGATCAACATTCACCATTATTTATCATAAGGAAGGCTGCATCTAGAGATGCAAAATGGCACATAACACAATCATGTCTACATCTGTCTGTTTCTGCATTAAGCACAATTAACTCCATATACTGTATATCTGCACCATCCATTCAACCTGGCAAAGCTCCTTCACATCTTGTCCAAGGCTAGGGAAGATGAGGTGCTTTTATACCAAGTGACAGAATGTTTAGAGAAGTACTTTGCCCAAAGGTCACACAGCTAATAAAAGAGCAGAGTCAGGACTGGAATCCTAGTCTCCCAGGCTCTTGCTCTGTGAGCATCTGCTACATTATCCGCGTGCTGTGGTTCAGTCTTTCTTTTCTTTTTAGGTGCCATTTAGAGATGCAGACTGGGTTTCCTGGATCCAAGCCCTTTTCTCAGTATCAAGGCACCCCAGTCTCATGCATAAAATATCACAGATTACCCATGAATAATAGATCAGGACTGTCTACCTGCTCAGGTGAAACTTGTTTTAAATGTGCTACAAGGAAGACCCCCTTCAATTTTTCCTCCAGTTGAAATTACCTTTATGGAATCTTTATAGATATCCCAGCTGACTATGATGGATCAATCATTTATTTATTGCCTGAAAGTAAATCATATTTCTTTCCCTTTGAACACAAAATTTTTAAAATTGATTTTTTTTTTTGGTTCTCTTATATAACAAGTCTTAACTGATTCTTGAAATTTATCAAATGCAGTAGTTCTTTGGACTGCAAATAGTTATTACTTATAGATGGCTTCCCTTCAGATGGTAACAGCTTCCACCTTTGCTTGCTTTGACCACTGTAACATGACAAATAATATTGTGGGATTTATTTTTATAAAAAAAATTTTTTATAAACACACAAAAAATGCTATATGTGAGAGGCAATATTGCTGATGGTTAGAAACATGGACTCCGGAAACAAAGGGTTTGAATCTCAGCCATGCCTCTTAATGATGTAATCTTAGATGAGTTGCTTAATCTTGCCAAGCCTCTGTTTGCTTATCTGTAAAAGGGAGATGATACTAATATCTACTTCATAGAGCTATCATGAGGCTTAACTAGGTTAATACATTCAAAGCACTTGAACAAAGTGTGGTTCACAGTAAGTACTTAATAAAAGTTTAGCTGTTACAAGATTTGGCAAGCTACCATCCTGTGGGCCAAATCCAGTCCACCACTTATTTTTGCATGCTTGTGAGCTAAGAATAAGTTTTACATTTTAAAGTAATTGAATTAAAACAAACAAACAAACAAAAAAACCAGAAGATTTTGGTATACATGTGAACTACGGGAAATTCAAATTTCAGTGTCCATAAAGTTTTCTCAGAAAATAGCCACACCCACATTGTCTATGCATGTTTTTCCCTGTATAAGTAACGTTAAGTAATTGTGATGGAGACCACATAAATCGCAAAGCCTAAAATATTTACTATCTGGCCCTGACGGCAAAAGTTTGCTGATCCCTGAACTATTCTTGTGTCACTGTGCTATGTTCCAAATTCTGTCACTGACTTTGCTGAGAGGGGAGGCCAACACAGCTCTAACTGAACAGAAGATCAAGACCTGGCGTCTCTTCCAGGCTGTCTCCCTTGAGACAGGCCTCTTTCCATATCAAAATTTGGTCTGGAACTTGATTTGCTTTTATGTAAAGGCAGGTTACAATTTCTTCTGTAATTATTAAAATGACTTTAACAAATGTAAATTGCCCTTCTCAACTATATAGTGTTTCCTCTATCCTAGACGATATGATTGCTGCCTGATTTACATGGACTATGTAATAGAGAAAGCTTTAGCCAATCAAACTCATCTTTCAGCATGAAAAAAAATCATTTTATAATTTAATTATTTAGCTGAAAAAGAGTATTTTTTTCTAGATAGGCAAATATTGAAAATAATAGGAAATGCAGCTTTAAAAAAAATAGTAACCACATTTCCCAACTATTAAGATCCTTTTAAAGCGTTGGAAGGGTTTAAGGAAATTGCTAGATTAATTACTATTTTGCACAGCCAAATTGGATCTCTCTTTCAAGCACATATTACACAGCCATGCCTGTTAATACATGGAAAGGAAATTCAAGATGATGCATGACCAAAGTTATAAAGACAATTTTGCAGAGGTTATCACAGGTACAGTCTATCCTCAAGGAAAGCTAAACTTTGGTCTACAAATGGGTTTGAACAGAAATCTTAACTTCTACGCTTATGTATAGTGAATTAGGGTAGGCAGATTTAGGGCTGGCACAAGACATTTCTAAAGATACAACAGACAGCCCCAGAAGGTAGTGTGATTCCTGTGCTTAGAGGCTTTTAAGAAGGGGCCCGATAGCCAATTATGGAGAATGCAGAAAGGCTATTCAAGGATTAGATGAGATGGGGTGGGAGCTGGGCTAGTCCATCTTTAATGATCCTTCCAAATGGGGCAGTCTATGAAACTGGATTCTTTTATTTATTCATTAGTTAATGGCTCTTCCACAGTAACCAATTCTCAACATTTCGAAACAAATTCATCTAAACTGAGTAGCTCAGAAAAAAGCCTTGGTGCAATTCCTTACAGTTAAATGAGAAATTCTTTTTTTTTTTTTTTTTTTTTGCATGAAATAGACATATGCTTTGAATATATTTTCAAAGTAACATTTCATAAGAGGTTGCTATGGAGAGAGCCTAATGGGGAAATATCTAGTTTACAATCTTTTCCTTTTCTCAAATATATGAGTTTATTATTTTTAAATTTTAATCTGTCTCCTAATTTAAAAGCAAAATACAAGCATTAGTAAAAGAAAATGCTGTGCCTTTCCTAAGGAACTGATATGATTTTTGTTTTTGATGGACTGTAACAATTCTACGTACCATTTTGTTTTAGCCACCAAGAAGCCCAGAGCCAAATTTTGGGCACAAAACAACTATAGGGCCCAAAGGCCTGAAAATGTATCTTCTAGTTCCAAAGCTCAGGCTGTTTTTTGGTAATCTTATGCTTTGGTGGTTCTGATTTTAAATTTTACGCTATTACACATTTCTTATAGGCCAGGTGACCATATGACCATATAATTAATTGCCCAATCAAGAACATTCTGAGAGTGAAAATGGAAGCTATTAATAACTTCTTCAGGGCAACAGATAGAAAGTGGGACTGTCCTTGCAAACCAGAACTACGATCGTCTTATCTGTAGGGCTCAGATAAAAATTGAGATTAAAGCGCTTCAAGACAAAATATGAGGGCCCCACCTGTAGCACCATATATACCAGTTGAGACCAAAAAAATCTTGTGACCAAAATTAGAAAGCATATGGTCTCTACAGCTTGCACATGGACTAGAGCATAATCTCGTGTACGTAACAAGGCTACTTCTCTTTTTTGAGTTTTATGCTTTTGGGGGAAAAATAACTCCTAAGAATATACTATAAAGTCTCTGGATGCTAAATAGATACATTCTTGAATCAGATGAATATTGTAAAAAAGAAAAAAAAATCCAGTGTCCTTAATAGAGACATACCTTGTACCTTGGATTCTAAAAACAGCTCTCCATTACATTGTAAGGGCTTGTCGAACTGACAAAAGGCATATTCCCGGTGAGGGGGGCAGCTGTTCCCCTCAAACTCCTTGAGAAACAAGACAGCAACCACTTCTACGTTCTACATAATGAACCATCTGCTCTGTGAATTTCTCTGAACAAGCTTTTAAACTGAGATTTGGATCTGATTTTCCCTTTTCTATGCTCCTTTCTCTTTTCAAATTGACTCCCCCAGAGCCATTGTAACCTCCGTATTCAGAGGCAGTCTCCTTCCTCAATTAACAGGGACATCCTAAAGTGCAAATAACTTGGAGGAGTTTTAATGAAATGATGTCAGTGCTGACACTCAACTAGGTGGATTGTTTTTCTTAAAAAAAAAAACCTCCCATAGCAAACAGCAGGGACAAGGACCTCTAATTGAGGTCTTTAATGATCAGTTCTTAACTTCTGAATGTGAGGATCTTTGTTGCACTTTGAAGCTCAAGATCCTTTTCTGCTGAGATCTTTACACTGGGCGATTTGCTTTGTGTAGCCCATTCCAATTACCGAGTGATTTATCTCCACTTTTCACATTACTTCTAGAATTGCTCTAAGACTTAAAAAAGTAATATTTTTTTAAAAGGCCAAACGCTTCTTTTGAATGGAATATTCTTGATTCAAAAATGTTTAAAGTGCTTATAAAGTGGTCACTGTTTGCAGATCCATACCCTCATGATAGCATTTACTAAAAACTAATAACTTTGCTCAATGTGGCCAGCAAGTCATTTTTAATTTGTAAAGAATTAATTAGTTGTTATGATACAAAGTTTTATTTTAAAGCTTCAACAATACAAGCAGCAAGGATGTATAGCTGAGTTTAAAAAGCAGTATGAGCCTTCTTTTATATTATATGATACTTATTTCATATAATACGTATTTACATCCACAATCTTTTCTAAAAGTCTGAAATGACACACATCAAATTATTTTTCAGTGATTATTTCTCACGGGGAGTAGGTAGGAAGTAGGAATAGTGTGACAACTTCCAAAATACTTTATATGTTTGTGTCTGAATTTTTTAAAGTATGATTTAATATTTTAAAAATGAATTCAAAATATAGGCTATGTAGAAAATTTAAGGCTTATTCATTTTTATCCACAGCTACACCATTGGTTTTATGGACAAAAATCTATATCTCACAGCCCTTTAGTTATCTTCCTTAGTGACCACTACATGAACATGAAATAAGGTTGAGTTATGAACAAAAATGAGTTAAAGTAAATTAATCATCATTTGTGATTTGTAGTACAGAGTATTTATTTAGACCAGGGCTTGCAAATCAGTCGCCTAAAGCTATGTCCTTTTTGACTTACACAATTCAGATTTTTCATAGAAAAGATTTGGAAGCTTTGCCAACATTAGACTCTTTTCTTACCTCCAAACAATCAGCCAGACCTGAGTAGTGCCCTGCACTTGGTCTCTACAATACAACTATTGTATTACCCTAGCCTACTTAGTTCCTTTACTTCACCTGTTTGCTTCTCAGTACAATAGTCTGCTATCCGTAATCTAAGCTGTTAAAAATAAATGAGACTGCTAGGGGAAATCATTTTATAAAATCCCAAAGCAGCGAGGGCCTTAAAAACTGTTGTTGGTTTTTACATCAAAAAACTATCCCTATAGATTTCTTGGTTCTCCAGCCTAAACAGGCTTCATGGCAAGTCTGAGAAAATGCCATATAAACTATTACTTACTTTTACTTACCTGTTATTTTCTATTTCTTTTCAACTATGTACGTCTTAGATCTATGTAAAATTGAATGTCATTTTTCATAATGAAGATAGCAATTTATTATCTATAAACAGCCTTCCTCATCCTCCACCCCACCCCACCCTACCCATGCCTGCTATGACAAATGCTGGGAAAAAAGTCCATGGACTTTAAACATGTCAGTCCTAACAGTGTTAGGCTGGTATAAGTTGCCATGGTCACACAATGAGAATTATTCTGAAAGGCAAGAGACTCTCAATCTGTAAAATGTCAGGTTGTGGGATGGGGACCTCAGGTGTCTTGCCGGTAATACAACTAGATTGATTAAAAAAGTAATTCCTTAACACAGAATACATTACTGGTGGAAAAAAAAGAAAAAGTAATTCCTGATTTGGGGTCCCAGGTCCTATGAGGTCTGTGAGCCATTCAGTGGCTAACTAAAAGGAAGATATTAGTCTACAAACTGGATGAAAATGTCCAATTTCTTTGTTTCCATGTGAAAATCTATCTAGTCACTCTATGAATGTGCTATCTCAAGCTCTGAGTGTAGCGGGGAGAGTGAGACCTGCCTGATTGTCAACAGTGGGAAACAGACCAACCAAAAAACCATCAACTGTTTGGAAGATAGAACTTTGAATAACAAAGGATCTGGAGAGAAAAACAGTATCACAAGGGGAAGTGCCTGGGAATAGAGTTTGGTTACCATGGGTCTAAGTAACCCTTGAAGTTTACGTTCTTTCTAGCTCTCTCCCTTGGAACGTGCTCTTCATCCACCAAAATTACTCCCTTTAGGAATTTCTTGTTCTCGTCATGCCAATAATAACAGTTATACGTTCCAGGACTTACTCTGGTCTGTTGCACTCTCGAATGGCTGTTTTGATGCCCCCTCCACATGTTCTGGAGCAAGTTCCAAAGGGACTCCAGCTTCCCCAGGATCCATCAGTCACAGGGACCTCCATTTCTTTGGGAACACAAAATCCATACTTGCAGTGCTGTATTTAATAAGGGGAATAGTGAGGGAGACTTGGCACTGTGAGTTGTTACAGGACTGGCTGTCCTTTTAAACACAACATATGTTAATTCTTTTCCATGTGTGGGTTTGAAATGCTGCAGATTCATCATTCATATGAATAATGGAAATGATAGGGATTTTAATCTCACACTTACTGATTTTAGGCTGGGTCTTCCTTTGCAGCTTGCTTGAATTAAACTGGCCAGTGACTGGCTCCAGGCTAACAGGGTAACTCCAATGACAAGCTTCAAACTGCTCAATTAGTTTACTTTGAAAAACCAGGAGTGGAAATGGGAAGAGTGGTAACAGACAGGCCCAAAATGAGTTATAGGATTTGCATAGTGAATCTCCATCAACAAGGCCTAGAGAAGTTACAAGTCTGGTAAACGATAATGCTTTATTGCTCCCAATTTTAATTACACTGGAGAGGGGGAAAAAAGCAAATTACAGGATTCCTATAAACACGCTCTAGGAAAGCTGTCAGGATGAGACCAAAGTAAAACGAACACACTACAGAGACCCCTAAACTTTATTACTTGTTTGTTACTAATGATTTCAGATTCTCCAGCCTGGAGCAAGAAGGCCACGATGTTTAAAAAGTAATAATAAAACAAAATAAAACTCCTCAGCAGGACAAGGGAGGAGAGAAGCCCATTTCAACCCTGTGCCATTGTTGGGGTGTGAAGCCCTGACACAAAGCCGAGGTCACCGAGCAGTGGACAAAGGAACAGTGGCGGCAGTGGCCACAGGAGGGTGACGCCCCGCGGCTCGCTCAGATCTCTGAAGCAGAGCTGGTGGCGGCTGTCGTGATTTATCCCCAGGGAGGACATAGCCGCCAAGAGGGGAGAGGCAGAGAGGTTTGAAGGCCAGGGGGTGGGGCAGTATGCAGGGAAAGTGGAAAAATAAGAGGTAGGTGAAGGTCTCAGTGGAAACAGCAGGCCCTACCCCCACACAAGGTTTGGTAAACAATTGTCTAAACAGTGCAATTAAGCTTTCTCCAGTCTGCCTGGCCTCCTCCCTTGTAATTATCCTCTTACAGTATCTGAGGACACGTCCCTTTCCCTGGGCTGTTTGGCTGAGGCTTAAAACATTCTGCATCTGAGCCCTGGGTGACTCAGGATACATGAAATGTACACTGAGGCAGCGGGGACTACATCACTCTCTGGAAATCACTTTACATTTGTCTTTACAGTGGTTATGAACACTTCTTAGAAAATATACATATAAAAATAAATGAACAGAGGGGCAGCTTGCTCCAGAGTACCTCTGCCCAGTAGACAGAACATGAGTCACATATATAATTGAAGAATTTCTAAAGTCACATTAAAAAAAACTAAAATAAAACCTTAAATTAATTTTAATATATTTTATTTAGCCCAATCTATGTAAAATATTGTTATTTCTACACTACATGGAATCAATATAACATTACTAATGATACTTTTTTTATTTTTGAGATATGGTCTTGCTCTGTCACCTAGGCTAAAGTGCAGTGGTGCAATCATGGCTCACTGAAGCCTTGACCACCCAGGCTCAAGTGATCCTCCCACCTCAGCCTCTAGAGTAGCTGGGACCATAAGCATATGCCACACTGCCTGGCTAATTTTTTTATTTTTTGTAGAGACAGTTGGGGGTGAGGGTTTCACCATGTTGCCCAGGCTAATTTCAAACTCCTAGGCTCAAGCAATCTGCCCTCCTCAGCTCCCGAAGTGCTGGGGTTACAGGCATGAGCCACCACACCTGACCTACTAATGAAATTGTTTAAATGCTCACTTTTTTTTCAAATTAAGTCCTCAAATCCTGGGGTGTATTTTATACCTAAGCACATCTCAGTTTATGTTGACACGTTAACGTAGCCACACGTGGCTCGTGGCTACCATACTGGACACAGCAGGTCTAGATGGACAAAATTTAACAAAATATAACAGGTCTCACCAGGTGCGGTGGCTCATGCCTGTAATCCCAGCACTTTGGGAGGCCAAGGTGGGTGGATCATGAGGGAGGTCAAAAGATCAAGACCATCCCGGCCAACATGGTGAAACCCTGTCTCTACTAAAAATACAAACATTAGCTGGGCATGGTGACGCGCGCCTGTAGTCCCAGCTACTCGGGAGCCTGAGGCAGGAGAACTGCTTGAATCGGGGAGGCTGAGGTTGCAGTGAGCTGAGATAGCGCCACTGCACTCCAACCTGGCGCCTGGCGACAGAGCAAGACTCTGTCTCAAAAAAACAAAACAACAACAAAAAAAAAACAGGTTTCACCGGGACTGGTTAACTCTTCTACAAAATAACTTTATGGCCTTGGGTGTGTCCCTGAAGTCTGTTTCCCCAGCTAAAAAATGGGGACCTACTGGCCAAAATTATTTGGAGTGTAACATGGGACAAAGTATGTAACATACTTAGTATACAACTTAGCACATAGGGGACCCCACTTAAATAACAGTGGCGATGATAATGGCAAACATGTACACTGCACTTAATATTCATCAGGCGCTGTTCTAAGCATCCTATACACAAACTCAGTCCTCACAACACACTATGAACTAGATACTATTATTACTTCCATTTTTACAGAAAAGCAAATGAAGGGACAGAGGAGTTGATGCCAGACATCAGTAAGAGGCAGACAAGACTTAACAGTGCATACTCTTAACTGGGACACATGCTGCCTCTCAACTGTGAGCAAAGGGGGACAATTTCTGTCATCTACATAAGGACTGAAATTTTCGCCAAAACTTAAGATTAATGAGATGGCTAGGTGAGACTGAGACTCCAGATTACTCACTCAATATCCATCCTCCCCTTTATTCCTTGATAGTAGAACCTATATTTTCCAAAGTTTCCCTATGGATAGAGGAGGTCAAAGAGATGTAAGCAGAATTCACTGGGTAGGATTACGGAAGAGGCCCTTTGAACTCTTTGGCTTCATTATGCTGGGAAGTCAGACTCCATGGCTGGAGATGCCACAGCCATTTTGTACCTTGAGGACAAAATTAAGGAGTTTTCTGGAAATATATATATTTTTCCCTCTTAACATTTCAGACTTCAGTTTCTGGATCTCTTTATTCTATAAATTTTACTTCCACACAAGAGCAAAGTCCAAATGACCACTCTTCTCATTAAGCATGACTATAAACCTCAGAACAAAACAAGGAGGTAGGTTTATCAGAGCACTACCATTTAGCCCTGCACTTAAATGTCCTCATGGCTACTTTCTAAAAGAAAACTTCTAATTCAAAACTGATGTGGAAATTAAATATTTCTTAGTCAAATGACCGTTGATAGGTGTCCAAAAGAGAGGAAGAACTTCAGAGGAATAGGAAAAGTGTCTGATATGACAGAGGCTGAGAATGGAGGCTGTTGGGGAAACATGCACTGAGATCATCTCTTTTACCAGGCAAATTCTACAAATCATAATCACATAGTAAAATAACGATTACATCATAACAAAGCACTAAGTGGTTGGTGAAATAAGAGCCAAAATAAAGTCAGCCTTTATTAAAAATGTCCAAAACCATCCAAATAATATTTTATACAAATGTATCTTTTTGAGAGTTGGAATGGGGACTTGGACATTGATTTTGTCCAAAAGAAACTTGAAACAAAAGAGTTTCAAACCTCAGACTCACAAATAAGGTTAAAATGAAAATGTTAATGGACTTAAGAGAGTGGAGAAAATAAAGAGACATTAGTGAGTAATTCATCACAATAACATTGTGTCAGCAGCCCAAGATAGATTACTGCTGCAGGAGCAGAACACGAAGAAGAGAAAGAAAAAACATTAACCCAGCGGCCAAGGGAGGCAGAATGTGCTAGCATATAGAGAAAAGGCACATACTGCCAATTCTATGAAAAAGAAACAAAGGAAAAAACTCAAAGAATTTCTATGCCAACATGTTCACCTTCTTTGGCATTTCTAGAATGTGTAAGTACTCTTCAGGGTATTTAAATATACCCACATCTTTAATGAAAGCTGCTAGACATGACACTTTTCTAAAACAACCAAAAATGGACCTATCATTTTCTCTGCACAGTTCCTTCTCCAAAAGCATCCTGAGCCAGCCTTGGGAATGCCTTGGAGGCCCCTGCTCTTGCTCAATACAAGCATACCCACTTGCTTCTGTTTAGCAAAAGCAGGGGCTGCTGAGAGCTCTCCCAAAGCTTCCCATCCCTCAGAAGATAGAGATTATCCTACAATCCCTCCTCTTCTGCTTCTGAAAAAAACAGAAGATTGGGAAAACACACAACTGACATCCTCCAAGTTATTCGGGATTACAGAATTGGTTGGGTAACCATACTGCTACATGGAGCTTGATAGCACATTTACGACAATTTTACTGAATACAAGTCATTTCATCACATGATTGAAAATTTTCTTTGCTGTTTTTTTTTTTTGTTTTGTTTTTTGTTTTACCAGCAATAACATGTGTCAGAAATAGACACAGTGGGTGGATCCATTGGGTTGAGAACCACAACACAATACCAGTGATTTCACTGAGATCAAACAGATTCAATTGAAGTAATATAATGGGCTGGTTCTAACCCGAGCCAACTAACCAAGTTGTCAAATAGGATCCCCCACCAGCTGGTAGCAGTTGTTTGGGTCTTTGTGTTTAGCAGGGCTCTGAGGCCACATCTTGATTTTTTAAGAATGAGTGCCATATTCAATTTTTAATGGCTGCCATGGATTCTCAGACAAAACTATGATTTTGTAGCCACCAATGCACTAAGTTGCACATCTTGCAAAGATTCACTCTTTGGCCAAAGAGCTATATTTTTCTTTAAACTAGTGAAAGCTCTAGAAGTTATTACGCATGTATTTGTATAAACTTTTTGTTAGGCTGTTATTGAGGAAAGCTGTATTCTCAATTGATGAGGTCCCAGCTATGGAGAAATGAGAACATGAGCTGACTTTGTTGCCCATTTCAGTCAAATACAAAAGCATCTTCATTATAATTTTTTATTTTTGCATTAGACTTTATATTTTTAAAATAACTTTCATGTCCTGTCCACTGAAGAAACCACTAGTCTTCCTCTTTGACCACCAGAAACGGAAGGAGCTTGAGTTAGGGTCATTCCAGTAGAACCTGCTGCCCCTTCAGACAAAGCAGTGGAGGAAATGAGGGCGCAGAGGGGCTGCCCCACATGATCTGAGTGACCTTGGACAAATCACTCATTGTTCTCAGTTTCTTGTCTATAAGATCAGGTAACAGGGAGTTAAGTTTCATCTTCTCTTAGGACTTCCTCCACAGAAACATTCTGGGTGGTACTGATTCTGTACAGTAAAGTGGAGGAAGAGGAACTGAGATGAGAATAAATTATTAAAAGTAAGTAAAGTAGACAATGGAAAGAAGAAAGAAAAAAGGGAAAAACATATATAAGGATAACAAAACACTCAGAAATATCATTCAGGGATTGTATCCTTGGTAAGTGACAGGATGCCATTTTTCATGTGTATTTTTTTTTAAATCAGGATTTATATCTAAAACTTTTGTACCTTAATTTTTGGGGTGAATATTACTAACATGCCACCATTTTTTAGAAGCACACTGGGTACAGAAGGCTAGGTTAATCATATTCCCAGGTGCATGAGACACAGTTACCATTGGACCACATAAGTAGCAGATTTTGTTTAGCTATTAACAAATAAGTAGGACCATTATAACCAGCTCATGAGAACTTGGATTTGGATATATCCTGGATGACATTATAGCTCCTTAAAGGGAATAACAGTGGTTGCTAAAACCCTGGTATCATAGTAGTACCTGCAATAACCGTACGCTATTTCTGAATTTCCTCGATTCTAAACTGTTCCATCAACTTACCAATAGCTTTCCAGTACCACCCCCAAAAGAGAGAGAAGAAAAAGAAATACAATCTCACATTAGGTGTTCCCATAACTTGAAAAGCACACTGGGATTAAATGTTTAAATGAGAGAAAGTCTTAAGTTGAGAGTATGTCTTAATATTGAAGCAATAATGATAGGTATATTCCCTGGTATAGCATTATGCTATAATGTTAAGTTTTTCAATTTTTAATAGTAAGCTAAATGTCTATCCCCTAAAAAATATCATGCATGCTAAAACAGACTGCATTATCTTATATTCTAAATATCAGTGTTTGATCATACAGCCAAAATCATGCACATTTCTGCCTTAAGACAGAAGGACAGAACAGGGCATTACTTGCCTTTCCAGGCTCACACTCCGTCCCATCGGCCCAGGGTGTGTGCTGAGTCCGGCAGCCTTTGTGTACTCCATCGACATTATTGCACCAGAGCCGTCTACACTGCATCTGCTCAATTCAATGGAATGACAACTGAGTGGCAAGTGATTTATTTGACAGTATCAAACAAGGAAAATCTTGCTTTCAACTAATGTTCCACCAATGATATAGGGTAAGTGGGAAAGGAAATTCTTTTCTTGGTATGATAAATGCTAAACTATTTCAAGAGCTATAGACAGCATCCCATAAAACACATTTCTATGCCTGATAATGGATACCCATGTACCCACCACCAAGCTAAGGAAAGAAAACTTCATCAGCACAGCTGAAGCCCCTATGTACTCATCTGAGGTCCCTTTCCCTTCTCTTTCTTACCAGAAGTGACCACAGTCCTGAGGAGTTAATCACTTCATCATTCCCAACACTTTGATTACAAATGCATATAAATCTCCAGTGATGGACAGCATTTAAGCTTTGCAACTTACCACCCCACCGCTTTCCAGGCCAAAATTACTAAATTAGAAGTGCATAAATACTTGTGAACTTGGTCAACTTCATCATCAACTGTACCATTCTGACATATCCTACAACTTGCTTTCTTCCTCCTCTAAACACTATGTTTTTTTTTTTTAGATTTATTCCAGTTGATATATTTAGCTCTATTTCAGGGCATACTTTTAAAAGATTTTTTTTTTTTTTTTGGCTGGGCATGGCGGCTCATGCCTGTAATCCCAGCACTTTGGGAGGCCAAGGCAGGAGGATCACGAGGTCAATAGATTGGGACCATCCTGGGATGGTCAACATGGTGAAACCCCGTCTCTACTAAAAATACAAAAAAAATTAGCCAGGCATGGTGGCAGCTGCCTGTGGTCCTAGCAACTCTGGAGGCTGAGGCAGAAGGATCACTTGAACCCGGGAGGCAGAGGTTGCAGTAAGCCGAGATTGCAAGTCTGGCAAAAGAGCAAGACTCCATCTCAAAAAAAAAAAAAAAATTTGTTTTTTTTTTACTTTTTGTGATTATTAAAATATATCATACTTACAGTAGAAAAGTTGTGAAAGTATTAAAAGTTTATTTTTTTTTAAATAGAAAAAAGTTTCAAACTACTCAGTCTTTTCTGTAGTTTTTTCTCCCCTTTTAGAGTTGAGATCATACTTTATAAAATTGTTTATCTTGTTATCTTAGAATTGTATCAGGAGCATGTTCCCAGATGTAGATCACTTTCAATTGCTATAAAAGGGAGACACTATAATTTGCTTAACCTTTCTTTTGCTTGGCATTTCAATGACTCCTAATTAATTTCCTATCATGAATAACACAGAAACAAATATCACCATGAATCAAGTTTACTCAAAATTTTGTTACTATTTCCATGGAATACTATTGTACTTCTCAATTTACCAGGCAATCTCTGAAGACGCTCCCAGCAAAAGAAACACACACACACCGCCCCAAAGAGACAGAATGGGCCACCCCATAGAAGCACAGTTCTGCTCATCTGCAACCTGATAACTGCTATATTCTATCACTGGCCCAAACATCCACAACACATGCATCAAATTATCACATAGCCACCCCAGCTGAGGCTCCACCAGAAATAATTTCAAGCCCCAGGTCGTCCCAGGATGCTACCTTAACAAGCTAAAACACAGAAACATGTTTGTCTCATGAATTACTTCTGAGTCTAAGAGAGTTCCTATAATTCAGGTCACCTGGACAAGTCATAGGGCATTAAAGGCGACAAGGAAAGAAAAAAGCTGAGCTCTGTAACCTTGCTGCCTCTGAGCTTCACTCTCACTTCTAAAATGAAAGTGGTGATGGCATCTACCTTTTGGGTTGCCATGAGAGTGAAATGAGAACGTGCAGGTAAAGCACTATTTAACACTGAGCAATAGTACTGTTGTGCCATCCTCATCATTATTATGATCATTAATAGTCAATTTTACTCACATTTTTCTTGGGTAGTTTATATTAGAGTGAGAATCCAATGGAAAACTATGAATAAAAAGTGCAGAATCAATAGATGAGGGCAGAAGTGGCCCTTGTACACTTACCATATATGGGCACACCTGAGAACCTGGTCCAAAAATCAATTCACATTGTTTATTCACGTTGTAAAGGATGCCTGGCAGTTGGACAGGCAAAGGATAGGGTCTGGATTCAGGTTCATTAAGCAAACACTCGCCATAACCAGTGCTATGGAAACACACAGAAACATACAAATGGTGAGAATGGTGGCTGTCAAGTGCTCTGGATAACAATAAAGGCCTCCCCACCATTGTAATGGTAGAGATGACAATTACTTTTTAACATGTGCTTTATTCTTTACATCTAAGATTAAATCCAGATGCTGAAGTTGTGTTTTTGCTGTCTACTTTGTAGAACCGCATGCAATGAATACAACATCGCCAGTAGGAAATACACATCTGTTACAAAGTTGATCACACTTCACAGCAATTATCTGTTTATTTTTTACTATCTTTCCCAATAGACTGTAAGCTTCTTAGGGGCAATGGTAGTGTCTTTTTCATCCAAGCACAGGGCCCTGTCCATGACAACAGGTGCTTAGTAAATGTTTGCTGAAGGGATGCATGAGTGAATCAATGACTCACAGAAAGAAAACACCTTACACCATCTGGCTAAAAAGAAAAACAGCAACCTTCCGGTTCTTTCACTTTTCAGCAAGCACCTCTCCTGGAAAATTCACACCCGGTGAGTTCTGATTAATAAAGCCTCCTCTTCCCTGTGGTTGCAGAAATATACACCCAGTGACTCTGGGACAATCACTTAACCTTTCATACTTCTGAGACAGAAGAGCAATAAATCTGTGACACAGGGGCATTGTATAATGTAATTGGATCTTTGAGCAACCTAGCAGGAAGCTTAAAAAAAAACAAGAAAAGAAAGGAAATGGGAAAAATAGAGAAAAGCGGGGGGGGAAGAGGGAGAGAAGAAGAGTGAGGCAGAAAGAGAATGTCCTCAATTCACCAATATGGGAGCCGCTGTAATTTCCACTTATCCACAAAATCTGCTTTGGAATCATCTCACTTCCCCACCCCTTTCCAGGCCAAAATTACTAAATTAGAAGTGCATAAATACTTGTGGCCTTCGTCAAGAAATCACACTCATAGTCCCTCGCCCAATGTTTGAACAAATCTCAAAACTTAACCCAAAAAAGAAGCAGCATTTCCACATTCTCTTTAAGATTCCAACCTTTTCTTTAGCTCAGTCTATAATCTTCTAAACTCTGGCAAGGATATAAATGACACAGATATCGGAGAGTATTTTTTTTTTTTTTTTTTTTTTTTTTGCCTCCTCTAAGGAATGTCAACAAAAATAACCCAAAAGGAATGTTTGACTTGGTATTGCCTTTCCCACAATTAGTTCACTACACATAGGCCAGGCACTAGAAGTTTGTTCTAAAAGAATGTTCAAGCCTTACTCTAAAAACTCAGTGATATATTTTCGACTACACTTTGACCACATCCAGGGGTTGGTGTAGAAGTTCAGTGTTGGAGCCATGACATGCTGAGGACTCTTAACTCCTTCTTCTTTACATTTGTTGTTGTCATCATGAGGCATGTTAAACCTGAAGTCAATGAGACAACGATGAGAATGTCAATAAACACCAAGAGATCATACTGTTCTAATTGCTTCAAGAATGCTTCTATCTAAGGGAAAAATAATTAACTGCATTTTGGATAAGAACCTGAATCCTGGTAAGCAGAACAAAACTTAAGACAATTCAAGATAGTGTGTAGATTAAAATATAATTCTCACCCAACTTAATACAAAGTGTAAATGTATAAAATGTATTTTAAAAGATGAGAATCGGGCCATGTATTTGGTTTAAGTGTACTTTCTGGAATTGCAGAGACTCTGAATATGCTGTAGTTGGTGCTAGAATACAGTAGCTGGAATTCCTAATACACTGTTACAGAGCAATTTATAGAGTCAAGAATTTGGCAGGTTATGATAACATGAATATAGAGTCAGGAAAGTGTCAAAAATTGAAGCCAAGAGCTTTCTAATAAGAGGCTCACGATGGGTCTTGGCATCTCCCCCTTTTTGGATCAGGCTGACAAATGATATACCTGTGTAAGTATATCATTCTAAAGGCATGCAAAGTTTCTGTGCAATAAAACCCATGAAAGGTAGTGGTATGCATGGAAACCAGAGGCATGCCAATTCAACTGGCTTAACTCAGAGATGGCAAAATGTTTCATGCTTCATGCCAACAGCAATTGATTGGTATTAGCTTCCTGAAAAGCCAGGCACAAAAGGATTCTTAAATTAATCTAGGTTCCGCCTGTGAGAAGGCTGTGAAGGATTGCCAACGTCCTTATGGGCCTGGAAGGGAATGCAGCAGCATGAACACATACTTGCCATTCTTGGCTTAGCCAGAAGAAGTGGGAAAAAAATAGAAAGTATTTCCTAAATCGAGAAACATCAATTCTGTGACCCACATGCCATTCTCAGCTCAGGCAATTATCCACTGGGTGACAACCTCAGAAGGGTCACCTTCCCTCTCTCTGATGGCTATCCCCAATCACAGAATTGACGCATGTCATTGATTTAGCATTGAGGGAGAATTCCCTTCACTAGTTCACCTTGATTACAGAAATAAGTGAGTCAGACAGAAGCATGTAGATCTGCATAACGTAAAAGTTGGAATAAAAGCCTACAGAGTCTATTCCATTGATTTATCACATTTTTCCCTTTTTCTTTAAAGTTTATGTCTCTTAAAACTTGCCAATAGAGACAGAAAAACTCAATCTTAGTTGAAGTTAGAAATAGTTCTTAATACGTGAGACTCTTATGCTTAAGAGTCTATTTTCTTAAAAGAATGAATGCCTTGGTTTCTAGTTCCCCTGATGCATAATCAATGCAATACCTGCATCAACAAACCCAAAACAAGTAAGGCATTCAAATTTTAGTGGTTTCTCGATAGTGGTGTTTATTTCCCATCCCTAGATGATGTTTATTCCCATCCTCACAATAACTTGATAAAGTCAACTTTATTTCATGTAAATAAGCTGAAAAATTATTTTCATTCAAATGTCACTCACATTTGCTCACTGCAGAAGTTAAATAGTAATAAATACTTAGTAGACACTTACAAACAATAATAACCAAGACTTTTCAGCCTTCACAATACACCAGAAAATGTGCTAAATGCTTTAGATGCTTCATTTTGTTTAATCACTTACTTCACCCAGTGAATACTACAGGTTGAGCATCCTTAATCTCAAAATGAAAAATCCTCCAAAATCAGAAACTTTTTGAGTGCCAATGTAACACCAGTGGAAAATTCCACACGTAATTGCTTAACACAAACTTTGTTCCATGTGTAAAATTATTTAAAAGTATCATATAAAATTACCTCTAGGCTATATGCATAAGGTATATATAAAACATAAATTTCTTGTTTAAATTTGAGTCCCATTCCCAAGATATCTCATTATGTATATACAAATATTGCAAACGTCAGAGACAATCCAAAACCCAAAACGCTTCTGATCCCACGCATTTTGGATAAGAAATTCTATACCTGTACTCTTACTATCTGCATTTTGCAGATGAGGAAACTGAGCCATGGAGAGGTTTAATTATTTGATCAAGTCCCACGGCTACTAAGTTGGGGAAGCTGGAACTGGAATTCCCTTCAAAGCTTCCCTGAGTTTCACAAAGGTGGCTCAGGAACCACAAGGATAGAAAGGATGCTGACTCAGCAGATTGGGCCTGCCACAAATGCTTCATGGAAAACCATACCTCTTTTGTGTTCTAAATATGGGGCATCTGACTGTATTTCCTTTGGAGAAAAGAAAAGGGGTGTGCTCTTAAAATATGTTTGAAAGGTACTAGTTTAAAAACATACCTGTTATATATTGAACTAAATTGGAGACACCTGTGTATACACAGCTTGCTCTGTGCCTGGTACACTACACTGCACATAAGGGACCTTAAATGTATGAATGAAAAGCTTGCTTAATAGATGATGTTAGCTCTAAGTAAAGTTATCATCTGCCACACAAATTGATCTACAGCTATATTATATTAATAATATCCTTTTACTGGCTGGGTGTGATGGCTCACGCCTGCAATCTCAGCACTTTGGGAGGCTGAGGTGGGAGCGAATCACTTGAGGTCAGGATTTTAAGACCATCCTGGCCAACATGGTGAAACCCCGTCTCTACAAAAATACAAAAATTAGCTGGGTGTGGTGTTGGGTGCCTGCAATTCCAGCTACTCAGGAGGCTGAGACAGGAGAATCACTTGAACCCACGAGATGGAGGTTGCAGTGAGCCAAGACTGAGCCATTGCACTCCAGCAAGGGCAACAAGAGTGAAACTTAATCTCAAATAAAAATAATATTTTTCAGAAAATTATTTAAAAATGATAGTATAAGTAATCATTCTAGAAAGAAAATAATGCAGATCAAAACTCAGAATAATTTCTAGCAAATTTGCAGTGTTTTGCCCCATGTTCTAAGCATGCTCTCTCTCTAAAAAACAAAAGGGGAAAGCCATTTCATAATGGCCACTTAGTTACCATAATTAGGAAATGATTTCATTTTTTGTTCATTTTCTTCCCTGAAAAAGGTTATTACTGTTCCCAGATGCTAAATATCAGAATTAGAGCTGTGTATCATAGAATCAGGAATTGTTTGGATTTGTAAAAATCTTGGGGACCAGAGTAATGTTGGAGGACCCTCCTAGACAAAGGTGTTAAATCAGGAAAGTTCTCTAGGCAAACATATCCTCTGCTTCAGTGGAAGAAATAGAAAGACTCAATTTCTCCAGTCTAATAGGAGACTATTAGACCTTATGTATTAAACTTGAGCAGTTAAACCAAAGACACACACAAGCTATGGCTGAAGAGAGTGCACTGCATTTACTCAACTTTCGGAAGTCAAAGTCATTTCACCCAATTAGGTTCAAAGCTCTTCAACCCTGCAAACGCTACTATGACTCGGGAAGCGTCTTACACCCTCTAAAGTCAAGTAAATGCTCACTGATGCGAAGGAACAAAAGGTTTTAGGTCACTCTGAATTAAATGAAATTACTGAAAGGAAACTCACACATGGCCCAGCTCATGGGCGATTGTAAAAGCTGTACTCAATCCACTATCTTCACTAATAGAACAACTTCTGTAGGGATCACAAATGGTTCCCAGCTCAGCCAGACCTATTAGAAGAAAAAAACCAACAAGGATTTACTCTAAAAAGCAACTGTGGCTTGAAATAAAAACATGTAGCAAATTGTTTTAGCAATAGAGGTTATGCACAGAGGACTCACCTAAGGTATCACATTTGTCGTGAGCTCTGCAGATATCCTGCCTGAAAGCAAAGCAGACTTAGGCCTTGATGACATCAAAGATAAATGTGAATATAAGTAGATACTTAAGGGTCTTCTAGGCATTCACAACAGCACACACTTCGGGGCGGGGGTTACAAAAAGCAAATTCATAAGGCCAGAGTTTCAAAACTCAAAAACTTTTTGGAATCGTTGATTTAACAATTATAAATTACTACATTAAGAAGTCTTCTTCTGTGGCCAAGGTGGCCACAGAGCCGTAAGAAACCTCTCCAACCAGTACTTTTCCCAGTACCCTGGGGTAAGTGATTCTAGTTTTGTAAAGACTCTTTGAAAACATTCCTCAGAAGGTACAAGATACCTTTCACTTACTTTCATTTAAGAGAATGTGCTCATGACCGCAACAGAGGTGGCAGGGAGGTGGGAGGCACAATTAAGCCAGCACACCTCTTTGTTGCTACAGTGTTTTAGCATTTTGCAATGATAACTACCACAGAAGAACTGGGAGGTTTCACATTTTTAAAAGATTCATTTTTCTGGCTTTTGCAAAATCACAAAAGCTGGCAACACTGAATTCACACACTACGTGGCAACGTCTGGTCCATCTGAATAGCAGCTGCCCTTTCCTGTTACATAAGACATTTATTTTCAGGTCTGCCTAACACATTTATTCCTCACTTGGCATCTATGGGTTAGTGGCTCTCAACAAGGTGATTCTATCATCCCCGGGGGGCAGTGGCAATGTCTGGAGACACTGTTGGTTGCCACAGCTGAGGGAGGGAATAGTACTGATACGTAGTGAGCAGAGGCCAGAGATGCTGCTAAACATCTTGCAATGTACAGAAAGAATTATCCAGCCCAAAATGCCAACAATGCCTAAGCTGAGAAACCCTCTACTAGCAGCTGACTGTTAGTAATGTGTGACCACATCCCAACTTGACCTGAGGCTGAAAGATCTGAAGAATAAGAAATCCAAATACCTTGTCAAGAGAACAGCAGTATCATGATGGATTCCACCTGGATGGTTCTTTGAATGCTGCCACTGGCAAAAGTTTTTTAATGTTGTCTGAGCATTAAAAGATATGGAAGGCCCATCCTAAATACAGAGAAGAATTATGGTTAATCTGTTGTACCAATACCAATTAGATATGCCATTTCGGATACAGTTAGAAGAAAAAAGAAAAAAACTTTATTACCTGTTCATTATGAATCACAATTAAGTTCACAATAACAATATTAATTAAATTTCCAATACTTGGGTCTTTATAGATAGAGGCTACCTGCAACCGAGATAAATTTTTCAAAGTTAATTGTGAACTCTGTGTAAGCAATAAGCAAGTCACGTCTTACGTTGGGCTCCACCTCTTTTTTTTACGTTTTTGGCAACATATGCATTTTGTGGTTGTGAATTTTTCATTCATTCAACAATCCTTTTTGTAAAGTCTCTTCGTGAAATTCATAGATCAAGTTTTATATAACAGTGAATTCAAACAAGTTTAAATTCCTCTGAAATTGCATTGCCACGTGACTTAACAATTCTCTGTACCAGAACAATGGATATTAATTTTCCATCAAGCTCTTTGCTCTCATTTGAAGTCCTATATTGCCAACTTATAGAATCTCACATTGGGTACACGTTAGCCAACACTGCTGTTCTTTAATGTTTACTACCCATTTGTGTCCTTGACAACCTTGTTAATCTGGTGGGGTTTTAACTTTGCATTATTATAATTAATTATAAGAGCTAAGATTTACTAAATGCTTATTGTGAACCAGATACTGGCTGAAAACTATATACACACATGTATTTAGTCACTATGCAGCAAAATTCTGGGCTGGGTACTATTACAATCTCTGTTCAACAGATAAGGAAACTCAGTCACTCAGAGAAATTAAGTCACTTGTCTGTGGCCACACACTGGTGAGTAGCAGAGTCAGAACTCTCAACCTAGAGCAGTTTGATTCATAGTCTATGTTCATAATCAAGATTCTTATGAGAGATATTAAATTAAATGGTAAAAACGAGGCTGTGCATGGGCAGGGCCCGATTAGATGTTCCCTTCTCTCCTGGGCATGAGAGGGCTGGGGTATCTGGGACTGAGCATCATATGGGGGTGAGAAGGGCATGGAGGCCAGGCAGGATTGGGGGGCGGAGAGGACTGGGTCACGGCAGTAAACAAAAAGGCAAGGAGCACCATAGGCCACAAGGGAGGAAGAAGAAACCCTAAAGCTATCCCAAACAGGACTGCTTTTCACATTCACCTGGGGGATTTATTAAAAATAAATTTTAGTTCATGTAAATTAGGGCTCATCCATTAAAAGGAATGTCATGCTATGACTGAAAATGAGTAAGAGGAGGTCTATATGGGCTTTTCTGGAAGCATCTCGAATTGTCAAATAAAATAGTAATGTGTAATACAGTATATGAAAATGTCTCCTGTTTGAAAAGGAGTTGTATATGCACACGTGTTTGCATAAGAAATACCTGGATGCTGTACTGCCCAACAGCGGCCACTCATCAAATGTGGCTACTGAGCACTGGTATGTGGCTTGCTCAAATTGAGATATGCTGCGAGTGTAAAACACACTGGATTTTGAAGGCTTAGTATAAAAATAGTCTCATTAATAATATTTGAAATAATATTTGGATATAAAATAAATATATTGCTAAAATTCACTTTACCTATTTTTTACTTTTTTTTTTTTGAGATAGGGTCTCATTCTGTCACCAAGGCTGATGTGCAGTGGCACAATCAAGGCTCACTACAGCCTAGAACTCCTGGGCTCAAGATATTCTCTCACTTCAGCTCCCGAGTATCTAAGCCTACTATAGGTATATATAGGTATATGCCACCACACCTGGCTAATTTTTACAGAGACCAGGTCTTGCTATGATGCCCAGGCTGGTCTTGAACCCTGAACCTCAAGAGATTGTCCCACCTTGGCCTTCTCAAGTATTGGGATTACAAGCATGAGTGACTGCTCCTGGCCATTTTTTTAAAACTTTTTTTAAATGAGGCTACTTGAAAATGTAAAATTAGGAAAAAAATTTAAAATGCATTTGAAATTAAATATGTGGTTTGTATTAAATTTCTATTGAGCAGTGCTTGTTAGAAACACACACAAAAACTTTTAACAGTGGCTGCCTCTGGGAAGGGACCTGGAAGTCTGCAGAGAGAAGGATGCTTATTTTTTAACAATAGTCTTTGGTTCTGATTTTTTAAAAATCATGCAAATATATTGTGTTTTCAATTCAAAATGGGAGAAAAATAGAATGAAAGCCTTCTAGACCTCACTGCCCAGGCTACTTAATTAGAAGCCTGGTGAAGAGGCTATTTTTAGGAGTTCTGCAGGTGACTATGGTTCACAACCAGCATCCCTACAAATTACTGAATCGCCACGCCTGGCTGTGCCAAGTTCCTAAGTGATGCAAAAAGCATTGGTTTTGGGAACTGGACAAGCTAAAGGTCACAGGCAGTAGTCTGAGTGATTTATTAGCTTTACCTGGCCATGGGCAAGTGACCTAACTCCTCTGAGACTCAGTTTTCTTATCTATAAAATGGGCATGATAATCTCACCTGGCAGGGTTGCCAGGAGGATTCAAAATTATGCCTTTTAAGTAAGAAGCACATTGTCTAACAAAACATTCCATACTGATAACCATTGTCAGTTTAAAAAGGCAACCAATAAGTAATCTTATGTTCTCTTCAGTCACTTGCCTGAATGGCTGAAATGCCAGCTCTGAATGGTCCTCCAAAGCACTGAGTGGAAACCCATTCCCCAATGGCACATTTAGAGACCTCATAAATCACCTTCGTTTGAATGTACTTACAATTGACATTAAAGTTAAAATATAGTGTTGAAGGTTTTCTCCATGATATGAAACCATTCTGTTGTCTGCCACCACCAACAACTCTACAAACCGTGGATAGGATAAAAAACGTTTTGTCCTTCTGTGGGTCCTCTTTTCCCTTGTGTTGTCCGTCTTATTACCATAGGCAGAAAATGCCTCTGTGGCTAAGCCGCTGTTTAATGCTGTCACGTCATCAGCCAGGTTAATTCTTTCTCCCCATTTTCTTCTTCTGGTTTTCCTCTTGTCTTTCCTGTGACTATTTTTGTGTTCTGTAACAAATCAGATGGTAAGCATTACATTTCAAACCACATCTATTTTATATTAAGAATTCAATTTGACACATCATAAATTGATGCCTCTGTGGTCAAATTACATACAAAAACAAGTCCTGCATACTGTGGACTCTACAGATGCACCTCTTCTCTTACCTAAGTGACTAACGATTTAAGATTAGCTTCTCTGGGAAGTTTTCATACTTGCTCACTTAGGGTATTAGTAAGTCAGGCCTGAGCTTAAGGGAAACAATTGCATGTGATTCTTACTCTTTTCATTTGGTAACAAAACACTTTTTGGGATTGAATCAAAGGATCCCATTCTTATTGTTACTTGCCATAGATATAGTAAGGGCCAATAACATAGCTAGCGCACTAAAAAATTAAGATAGAGGCTGGGCGCAGTAGCTCATGCCTGTAATCCCAGCACTTTGAGAGACTGAGACAGGTGGATTACATGAGGCCAGCCTGACCAATGTGGTGAAACCCTGTCTCTATGCAAAATACAAAAATTAGCCAGGCATGGTGGTACTCGTCTGTAATCCCAGCTACTCAGGAAGCTGAGGCATGAGAATTGCTTGAACCTGGGAGTCAGAGCCTGCGGTAAGCTGGGATCATGCCACTGCACTCCAATCCAGCCTGGGTGAGACAAAGGGAGATTCTGTCTCAAAAATAAATAAATAAATAAATAAATAAATAAAAGAAAAAAAAAGATGGAAATGGAAATGTTTCATATATACCACTTGTGTTATTCAATGAGATCTAATACAAAGAGGTCTGAGAGGTGGCCAGGCTAACGGATGATACAAAGGAACTGTAGAAAATTCATAACCAGGTATTCTATTGCCTTATTAGATCATTTCAATACTTAAAAGAACAGGATCACAGCAATTCCATGTCTCCGAATTTTTAATTAACTTACTCCAGGGTTCAGTTAAGGAAATAAACTCAGAGACTTTGGGCAGGCAGCTGGGACTATGCTTTATAATGTCAGATTAGCTCTACTATTTCCAACTCACGCCTAGGCCTCATCTTGGGTTCTCCACAGTCTTGCTGCTCAAAGTAGGCTCCGTGGACCAGCAAAATTGACAACACCTAGAAGCTTGTTAAAATGCAGATTATTTGGCCCTACCCTAGGCCTAAATCTACACTTAACAAGACTCACAGGTGATTGATATTAACAGTGAAATTTTGAGAAGCGCTAGTCTCCAACTTGGCTTGAAGTTTATATTGCTGATGAAAACACTGCATTTTCACACCATCAACTATATAATAAACAGAATAAGCATTAAAGTCCCTGCCAAAATACACTTTGACTAAAAACAGGATTTATCAGTTATCTTGATTATCAGATCATAAATGTGCTTTAATGCTACCAGCTTGTAGTAGAAATAGGCAACAGAATTGTACAATGAAGAAGTATGCTTACTTAATACATAATAGAATTTGTCATGTCAATACCAAAAGTAAAAATTAAAAACAGCTAAATTGTAAGTGGTTTCATATTTGAAGGGCCTAAATATTTGACCATTATAATCAATTGCTAAAAGAATCAGTTGAGGTCAGGATACGCATTTTGCCCAAGTTGAGTGTTTTGTCACTATTAAAATACAGTGGTCCCCCCTTTTCCATGGTTTCAGTTCCCTTAGTTTCAGTTACCTGCAGTCACCTCGGTCCTAAAATATTAAATGGAAAATTCCAGAAATAAGCAATTGAGAACCTTTAAATTGCATATCGTTCTGAGCAGTGTGATGGACTCTGGCGCCATACCGCCCCATCCTGCCTGGGGCGGGAACTCATCCCTTAGGCTCACTATCTACTGTATATACAACCCCCACCTATTAGTCACCTAGTAGCCATCCCGGCGCTCAGACCGACTGTCAAAGTATTGCAATGCTGTGTTTAAGGAATCCTTATTTTACTTAATCATGGCCCCAGAGTGCAAGAGTAGTGATGCTGGTAATTCAGAATAAGCCAAAGAGAAGCCTTAAAGTGCTTCCTTTAAGCAAAAAGGTGAAAGTTCTCTACTTAATAAGAAAAAAAAAAAAAAAAAACCTGCATGCTGAGATTAAGATCTATGGTAAGAACAAATCTTCCCTCTGTGAAATTGTGAAGAATGAAAAGAAACTGGTGCTAGTTTTGCTGTCGCACCTCAAACTGCAAAAATGCACAATAAGTTTATTTAAGATGCAAAGGCATTAAGCTTGTGGTTGGAAGACAGGAACAGAAACTTTCTGACTGATGGCAATCAGGTTTGGTACTATCTGATATACCCCAAGGGTAAGGGAGGACTAATACAGTAAAATCTGTCCAAACTGTCAAACAAGTTATATGCAGTCCTGTTATAGGTAATATCACTAGCCAAAAACCTGGTACATAAGATGTAACATTAGATTCTTTTAGTTTTTCTTTCAAGAACACTCATATGTATAACAATGCTATTGGGTATTGCATTTTTACCAACTGGCATTGGTATACATATATGAGTTTTCAATATATGCATAACAGGGCCAATCAATTTTTAAATCATCAAATGAATACAGACTAGATATTAATCAAACACCTATTATGTACCAGGCATTGAATTAGGCTCTTTATGTATGTTATCTTACTTAATCCTTTCAACCTGAGAAAATTACCTCTATTTTTCCGATGAGGAAAATTAGTCTCAAAGAAATTAGAAACTCATCCAAAGTCACGTTGCAGGAAGTGGAGGTATGAGGAATCAGTCGTAGATTTGCTCAATTCCCTAAACCGTGCTTTTTCTATCAGACGAGCTTTCTCAACCGCTGCAGTTTGAAATGAGCTCATGATTTGGTTGATAGCTTCCAAAGGAAATATGAATTGAGAAAAAGACAGTGCCTAGTGGATATTTTCACGAAGATTTTTGTTTTTTACAACAGGTGTATGGAAAGGTATGTTGAAAATTAAATATTTTTAATACATTAAAAAATTACATCACTTATACTGTGAAAAATAATCCTTGCTTAATGTCTTCTGTAAATATAATTTGCTTTATTATAGTAAGTAAAATTTTAGATATTTTAGAAGATTTAAAGTCTCTGTTGGTTTTCTATTTCTTATTTGTTGATTTCTACTCTAATCTCAATTTCTTTTCTTCTGCTTGCTTTCCTTTTAACTTGCTCTTTTCTTTCTTTCTGTTAACATAGAAGGTTAGGTTATTGAT
Organism: Aotus nancymaae; assembly: GCF_030222135.1. NCBI lineage: Eukaryota > Metazoa > Chordata > Mammalia > Primates > Aotidae > Aotus > Aotus nancymaae. The sequence goes on from NW_026988482.1 coordinate 39,111,192, forward strand.
TTGAGACCTTTCTTCTTTCTTCATAGAAGTATTTACTTCTAAGCTATAAATTTTCTTCTAGAATCCCTGCTTTAGCAGCATCCCATGTTTTGATACATTGAGTCTTCATTTTCATTTACCTTGAAGTATTTTCTGATTTCTCCTTTGAATCATTGTTCGTTTAGGAGTGTGCTGTTTAATTTTCACATGCTTTTGAGCTTCTTTGTCCGTAATTGATTTCTAATTTTGTTACATTATCACAATGTAACAAAATTAGAAACAAATGTAACCAAAACAGCATTACTGTTATCCTTTTAAATGTATTGAAATTTGTTTTACCTTCTTGCATCTGGTGCATGCTGGAGAATGTATCATGTGCACTTCAGAATACTCTGCTGTTTTGGGAGTAACATGTCCTATAGATATGTTAGTAGTTGATTTATACTGTTGGGCAACTTTTCTACTTTCTTGTCATTCTTCTGCCTGGCTGCTCTATCCATTATTGAAAGTGAGGTACTGAAGTTTCCAATTATTGTTGTTGAATTGTCTTTTTTTCCCTCCACTTCACGTATTTTGGTGCTCTGTTATCAGGTGCATACATGTTTAAAATTATTGTATCTTCCTGATAAATTGACCTTTTATCATATAAAACGCTTTGATGGACTTTATTCTACAAGAAAAGTGAAAGAAGCCAGTCACAAAAGACCACACATCAAGAGACTCCAGTCACAGGCAACGTCTAGAATAGGTAAATCTACAGAAACAGAGAGTAGAGTAGTACAAGTTGGGCATCCCTAATCTGAAAACCCCAAATCCAAAATGCTCCAAAATTCAAAACTTTTAAAATTGCTGACATGACACCACCAAGCAGAAGATTCCACACATAAGTATTTAACACAGACTTTATTTCATGTGCACAATTAATAAAACTATTGAATAAAATTGCCTTCAGCCTATGTGTATCAGGTGTATATGAAAGATACATGTTTAGACTTGGGTCCTATACTCAGGATGTCTCACTGTGTATATGCAAGCATCCCCCCAAAAAAAAAAAAAAAAATCTAAAATCTGGAAGACTTCTAGTCTCAAGCATTTTGCATAGAGATGGAGTGCAGAGATGGGAGTGTGGTTAACTGTAAAGTACAATCTTTTTCTCAAGTGATAAAAATGTCCTAGAATTGACTGAAATTATTATTATACATATCTGTGAATATACCAGAAAATAATTAAATTGTACAGTTTAAATGGGTAAATAATATGTATGAGACTTATATTTCAATAAAGCTGTTTAAAAAAGAGAAACTATATCACTAAGTTTGTGAAAAGTAAATCTTACTTAATGTTTTCTGTAAATATTATGATTTTATTTATTGGATTTCCTTAAAGTACTGCAGTGAGAAAAACACTCAGGAAATGTATGTAATTCTTTTTTTTTTTTTTTTTTTTTTGACCACTAAGGGGAGAAACAAGTGTACTATCAGAATCATCAGAGGGCACTTGGGCACAAGAAAAGCTGCTGATGAATCAAGGCCATGATTAGAAACAAAGTATATAAATAATGTTGATGAAGGAATTAATCAGAAAAAGGCTACAATTTCTAACAGTGAACAACTCACAAATTGTAATATTTCTGGAGGACATTTCATCCACAAGTAAGCTATGTATCAAAGAAATAATTCAGCACACTGTAGGTGGCATGAAAATGCAAAACCCAAGTTGTTTCTTCAGGATTAAAAGCAGTATCTTCTAAAACAGAATGCTCCTCAGTCTTTTATCAATCTGACCTTTTCTCCTAATGAGTTAAATTCATATTTATTGACCTAATTAGCCCAACTAATTTCTATCACATTAACCATTTTAGCAAGCAATTCTGAATTTCTCATTAAAAATTAGCATTCAAAATAAACACTGTATCTTATATACCCACTCAACTTTCTTGCTTCTGAATAGAATCGTGATAACAGAATAGTTTTCACCAATAGAGTACACACTGTTAGGATAAATAAAAAGTCATCCACATTTCTCTTCTGTGAGCGTTTAGCATAATGCTAAAGGAGGAATAGAAGCTAGGGTTTCAGGAATTTGCAGTCACTTTGCTTACAGTTTAATCAGAATGGGCTACATAATAAAATTTCACCATCCTGGAAAGCACTGTAAAAATGGTCTGTGTATTCTTGCTCTTCTTTTTTTCCTCATACATAGTTTTACATTTATGATTACTTTTTAATAATAGTTTAAGATTATTTATATACCATACAATTTTCAAAGTATGAAGTTCAGTCGTTTTCAGGATATTCATACAGTTCCACAATCATGGCCACCATCTAAACTTAGAATAGTTTCATCATTCCAAGGAGAAATCCCATACCTCTTAGCAGTCGTTTTCATTCTCCCCTTTCCTTAGCCCCTGGCAGTCACTAACCTATATTTTTGTATTTGTGAATTTGCCTATTCTGACATGTCACGTAAGTAGAGTCATATAATATGTTGCCTTCTGTGACTGGCTTCTTTCACCTAACACAATGTTTTCAAGGTTTATCTATGTTGTAGCATGCATCGGTATTCCATTACTTGTTACTGTTAAATATTCCACTGTATGGATATACCACATAATGTTTACCCATTCAACAATCAGTGGACATTTGGGTGGACATTCAACCCAACTGAATAAGAATATTGCTGCTATCAACATTCATGTACAAGGTTTTGGGTGATATATTTTTCTTTCTCTTGTTTTGGGTGAATACATTTTTGTTTGTCTTGGGTGTATACATAGCAGTAGAGTTGCCAGGTCATACCCTAACTCTTCATGTAACATTTTGAGGAACTGCCAAATTGTTTTCCAAAGTGGCTGCACCATTTTCTTACTTTTTCTTGAAGTTCAAATAAGACACTTGGAAACAGGACATCATTTTTTCTTCTTTGAGGATTCCTCAAAAATTAATTATGTTTACTTAATTAAATAGATTATGAAAAACCTGGCCTAGTTCAAATCCTAAAATAGCATGTTGATACCTCCAAGTAGTAAATGCACGTTGGCATTTGGAGAAAAGTGTAATATTTAGCAATCCAGATCCTCATACATGCCTGTAAACAAATTTAGACATGTTTTAAAAAGCTCTAACTGGCAATTGTGCTTTTCCTATCACCACATCATAGGTATCATAGTGCTCACATTTTATTACAAGGACATGAGTTAATATTGGCTTTTGCAACTACTTTGGTGTTGATCTCACAAGTGCTTACACTGCCACAAACAGCCAATGTTTGAAGAACTCGTGCAATGAAGGCAGTGCGGCCCAATTTAAGTCCTGTTTGACCTGAGACAAATAACTGACTCCTTCTCACCTTCCATCCTCCCACTTATAATGTGGAGTAAGACCAGTATCTATTTCATAGAGTGGATTTTAGGAATAACTGGAGATCATGCATGCAAAGTGCTAGCACAGTGCCTAGTGCATAGGAAGGAATGAATAAATATTGTTATTACTTTTTGGCTATTTTTTACCAGTCATAAAGTCATAAAGAGAGTTAGAACTACAAGGAACCATTTAAGGTAAAGTGACTAAGCGTTCTTAAAAACAATTTTTTGGCTTACAGTAACAATTTTAAACACATGAGCTGTATATTCCTAGTGGGGCAAATCAGCACAGTGTGCCTGATTGCATTCCTGACACCCAACTGTATGATACTGTGAAAAGAGTAGGAATTATAAAACCAGAAGTGCTGAGGGCTGGTCTTTGCCCTACTATCCCATCTGAAGGCTCTTTCCTGAGTCACTTCTCTGGGCCTCAGTTTCCTGACCTCTAAATGGGCATATAAATACTTCCTTCTATCTTATGGCTATTTTGAGAATTAAATAAGAAAGAGAAATTCCTCATAAACTATAAGTTAAATTTTTAAAAAATTCACTCCTTGGGCATTGATTTTGTGCCAAGTACTCGACTAGATAAGTTGAAATAAACAGTGATGACAAAACAAGAATAAAATGTGGATCCAGTCTTTTAAAAAACAGTATTCTAAAAATGTAAGATGGAATCCTTATTTTAAAAAACCTCACAGCATAAAACTTTAACATCTGCTGATTTGTTGGTAAAAATATTTTAAATGAGCTTCATTTCACCTTACAATACAATAAAATGCACAGTTTGTTACTAAATAACTGAGATTATTTTGGCAAATACCAGCCAGGCCTTGTTATTCAGTGGTTACTCACTGAAGTGTTTCCCACCGACTGGGGTTGGGCAGAGGATATTCGAATGTTAACATTAACAGTTGGGAAGTTAATCATTGCTCTGTACTTTATAAGGTTTATCAAAATTTAACTGAATTTCCTCAAGGTGCTGGGCTACCTTGTGACTTCACACAGCACAGGACCAAAGGGAAGATTCAGGAGCAAGGCGAGACCCCTTTCTGCTTCACCCAAGCTTGACAGAGAGAAAGAAGTCTGGACAGGAATCATCTGTGGTTTTCCGCTTGGATTCTGGAGCCAGGCCAACCCTGGTTCCCATTACTGCCCTAAAGCTACTCTAGTTGCCCTTTCTTGGGCTATTTCCTGCTTTAAAGCCTCAGTTTCCTCATCTGTAAAATGATGGTAGTAACAGCATACTGCAAAAAGTAACCGTGGAGATTAAAAGAGATAATACATAAAATGCCCTTAGAGCAGGGCACGGCACAGAGAACCGGTCCATTAAACATTTAAGGTAAAAATAATTACTAGTGGTTATTGTTTTACTCATAGCATGCAAAACATCTGCTCTTTATAAATTAGTATATTGACATTCTAAAACAAAACAATTCTATTGAGAAAGAATCTTTGGTGGGGTGCAGTGGCTCCTCCTGTAATCTCAGAAATTTAGGAAGCAAAGGCAGGAGGAATGCTTGAGGCCAGGAGTTCAAGACCAGCGTGGGCAACATAGGGAGTCCCTGTCACTGCAAAAATCAACCAAACAACCAATACTGTGAGCTGTCATTTTTTTGTTTTATTATTACTTTTTAACTCATGTGCCCAGGGTCAAGTAGTGCTACATGCACAGTGCTGACGGTAAATAAATACAGAGTGGTGGCAGAAGAGATTATGGCTAAGACTCATTTCGGGCTGGCCTAAACCTTTATAAACAATGTTTCCAAGAGAGCAGTTCATGGAACATTAGTCCCATAAGATAGTTCCAAAAACAAATCAATTAAGTTTGCAAAACACTTAACACAGCATTCAATTCTGGAACTTTCTCCATGCACATTAGCATTTTAAGAGCCCTGAGAAGTCTTGCAGAAAAGAAACCAGTTTACATGTGTTTAATCATATGATTGCCAAACTTATGGATCTTTGCCAATTTAAGAGGCAGGTGATGGGGACAGCCCCATCACTGGAACTATAACAAGATGCAGGTGGGATGTGTGGCTGGGCTTCCCTCTCAGGGAGAGACGGGCATGCTAGTGGAAGGCAACAACTGAGAAGCTTCTTGGCTTTGAAGGGGCAGTGGGAGGCATCTGAAGGTCCCCTCACTACCTTCTAAGGGAGTAGGTGCCTCCAGTTACCTGGGGAGTTAAATTTGCTGACTTGGGCATGAGAGCTGGGTGCACTACCCCCAAAAACCCTTCTGTGTCCTTTTCATGCTCCATCCCGCAGCTCCTTCAACTAAATGTGATAACAATGATGACTATAGGCTATAATCATACTGGCTAACGTTTGTTGAATGCTTTTCTCTGTGTTAGACACTCTTCTAAGCACCTTATATGGATTAACTTGACTAGTCCTCAAAGCAACCCAATATTACCTTCATTTCATAAATGAGGAAACTGAGGGACACTTGAAATAACTTGAGAAAACATTTAAATTATCTCTTTGAAGCAGTAAAAGATGCTGAACATCCCAGGGCCTGTATTTTACTGAGAGACTGTTTCGTTTTGCTATTAACATCCTGCAAAATACTCTTTGGGAAATGTTGGTTTCGACTCACTCTGTCTCTTAGCAGTAGGGGGAGAGGGACCTTTCTGCCTGGCATGGTGCCAGCTACCCACAGCCACCCTGTCCTGGCTGCAGCGTGCTTGCCATGGCTGCCTCTCAGGCTGCCTCGTGTCACAGTTTGGGATCTCCCAGCTTTGCACTCTCTAGTAGAAATAAAATGCAAGCCACACGTGTAAGTTAGGAATTTCTGGTAGCCACATTTTTTTTAAAGTCAAAAGGAACAGATAAAATTAATTTTAATAATAGAGTCTATTGAACCCAATTATGCAAAATATTATCATTTCAACATGTGACACTAGCCACATCTCCAGGGCCTGCTGGTGACCATATAGAATGGTGCACTCTAGGCAGGAAGTGTTTGCAGAGTGGATACAGGGAACAATGTGGTGTGGGCGATAAGAGTGTGGGCTCAGGAATCGGAGAGACCCAAGTGTAAATCCCAGCTGCTCTGCATTCAATCTGTGTGACCGCTGGTGAGACACTTCAGCCCTCTGTGCCTCAGTTTCCTCATCTGTGAAAAGGGAATAATGTTCGTGCCTAACAGGGCAGTAGGAAGGATGAAATTCCTTTGTCTACATAAAGTGTCGGAAGAGGGTCTGGCAAGTAGGAAGTGCTGTGGAGGCACAGGCCGCGCTGATTCTCGTTACTTAGAATGAGCAGCCGCTTAAGGCTGCTGGAATAAAGTGGCTCCCAGGCCTGCTGCTGGGACCTGCCTGCTATCTGACATTTCACTGCAGTTCGTGGGTGACCCCGAAGCTGAATGTGGTGCCTGTGGTGGGTCTAGATATCATTCTCATATCAGAGATTAAAGCACAGTTGGACTGGAACTCTTTAAAAAGGCATCTAAGCAACTCATAGGGAGTGTATCTCCCACATTCTTTTGATACACAGGTCTCCTAGTTTACAGGCACTGAGAACTGGTTTATACACCAGGGCCTGCAACTGAGACCCTTTCCCATCCCAATGTCCATGTCCCATGACTATGGAAGTGAGTGACCACAGGGCCATGCTGTACTCCAGTGACAGGTGGACCTCACTGGGCTTCCTCCCCAGCCACAGGCCACCTTCCCCCGTACCCTGGCCCAGCTCAAAAAGGCTTGGTTTATTTATTTTAAAATCATATTTTGTTGCTGTATACTCAGTTCTAGCCATGACAAGTTAATCCCTTAAATGAATGAAAAGCTTTCTATCTTTCTCTATAAGCTTGAGACAACTTCTTGAGCGTCTCACCACTCATTCTTAATTATCCTTACACTTAAAATAAATCCAGTGGCACTTCCCAAAGCTCATTTGAGTCATACTTTTGAACATCCCCTTTCCAGGTACCCTTTTCCTTGTGATACAGCCTGGAAAGAACATAGGACAGGGAAGTAAGAGGCCTGTGTTCAGGGCCCAATCTTGCCATTCATTCTAGTTCCAAGATTAGAGGCCCCTTCAAAGTTCTGGGCCTTGATCCTCTTATCCATAAAGAGAAGGCCTGGGATAGAAGTTCTCTCTAAACTTTCTTCCAGTATTAAAAATTTATGAATTCTTATATTTTATAAGATAAAAGTGAATAATGATTAAAAATAAAGTCCTGAGTTTCAAAAGGGGCAAAACCCAACAGAGATTCCCTCTGAGCCACTGTCACTCTCAGAAAGGGTATGGATGAAACAGTCAACAGGGTAGCAGGGTAGAAGGAGACAGAATCACTCCGAAAGAGAGAGACCGATACAAAAGAAGTAGACTTTTGCTGATGTTAAATAATATTAAGGGGAGTACAGTCTACACATCTCCATTACTCAATGGGAAAATTTTACTTTAGACCTGCTAAAACAGATAATAGTTTCTGAAAAACCACTTCCATTTTCTCCAATCTGACTCATTATAAAGAAATAACATCAAATGTGAGAATTAAGAAACTGGCTTGAAAGAAAAAGTCAAAGATACCTCTGGAAAAACCTTTAAATTATCCACAAACACAGAATGGAAACTTTTAGGATTAATGGATTTCTATCTCCTATCCCTCTTCAGCAGCAGAGCATGTGGTCATAAGGGCTGAATCTCACACTAATACCAAACTCTTCTACCTCTGCCTTTGTCTCATTGTCCTCTGGCTCTTTCTCTCCTGACTGCATGCACATGCACACATGTAACATACATGCAAAACAACACAGTTGGATTCTCACCTATGCAGAGGTTCCTCTGGACCTGTTTTCACCCATGAGCTAAGACAACACATTCCCATCACAGAGGACACTGTTTGGACATGGAGAGTTGTGTTTCTGGATACAGAATGGCAATAAAAATAACAACGTGCCTTTTCTCTTGGCGTAGACCATGGCTTTGAATAATAAATCCTAAATAAGCCTCTCCTATTCCATGTTTTAGACAAGCTCTATACTGTACTCTCCACTCTACTTTCTTGCTGTGTAGTTCTGGGACTGCATGAAATCTACAGTACATGAGGTGTTGGCAATAAGATAAAGAAGCTATGTATGAAATAAGTATTTGCAAATTAAGATACCTTTTGAAAGACAAGCCACAATGTGGGAGACAATATTTGCAAACTATATCTGACAAAGGGCTTATATACAGATTAAAGAATTTTCAGACTTCAGGAATAAGAAAACAACATTCCAAGTTTTAAAAAATGGCTGAAAGATTTGAACAGACACTTCACTAAAGAAGATACATGGATAGCAAATATACATGAAGAAATGCTCAATATCATTAGTCTTTAGGTAAACACAAATTAAAGCTACAATGAATTTCCACTAAACACCTATTAGAATAGCTAAATTTCAAAAAACAAAAGTAGAACAACAAAATGTTGACAATATCCTCTGCTGAAGAAAATGCAGAGGAACTGAAACTTTCATACCCTGCAGGTGGGGCTACAAATTGGCACAACCACTTTGAAAAATATATTGGCAGTTTCTTACAGAGTGAAAGATACATTAATCACATAAGCCAGAGATCTTACTCCTAGGTATTTATCCAAATGAAGTAGAAACTTATATTCACACAAAAATCTGTATGCAAATGTTTATATTGGCTTTATTTGTAATGGCCGAAAACTGTTGCTCAAGTAGGTAATGGATAAAGAAATGGTGGTATATCCATTCAATGGAATACTACTCACCAATAAAAAGGGATGAATTACTGATACAGGCTACAATGCGGATGAACTTTAAACACACTACTCTTAGTGATTATTTATAAATTCTGCAAAAGGCAAAACTATAGAGACAGAAAACAGGGGTGGGAAGAGGGGCTGATTACAAAGGACACAAAAAACTGTTTTATAACTTGATGGTCCCACGATTGTATACGTTTGCCAAAACCTGCAGAAAGCTATACAGTAGGAAGGGTAAATGTTATAGCATGTAAATTATGCCTTAACAGAAAAATGAAAGGAAAACACTAGGAAACACTAATGAAAAAAAGATTTATCAAAAAAAAAAAAGAAAAAATCTTAGCAGAAAAATTCTGAAGCCAATCACATGAACTTGAACTTTTTCCACACACCAACTGCATTTTTAACACTCATTCTAATTTTAATGTCATATGAGAATTGGGAATCAATAAAAAGGAAGACTTGTGCCAATATTCATCCCTTGTTTGACTTTGCTCCTTCTCAAAGCCCACCCAGTCACATGTGAGCACCACATCAGATCTTGCATTTACCCATGCTCTTTTTCGTGATATTCAGATTATTTATTAACGATTTTCAGTTGCACAGAACATCCATGCAGATATCTGGTCCAGAGGTAAAAAGTCAAATGAGAAAACTCACCCATAAATGGCTATAATAAAGACTCTTTAATGATACAATTATAAAGAAACCAACTTTGGCAGATACAAAGGTGCAAATGTGAAAACTCAATGCATGATAAAATAGCACTTTATTAACCAGTTACTAAAGTACATGATAAAGTAGCACTTTATTAACCAAGTGGGCTTAGTCCCTCATATGAAGAAACTCAAGAAACTTTGCCATGTCTTACTTTAAAAAGACAGCCCACTGAAGTCAAAGGTCTAAAGGGTCCTCAGGTTGAGCAAGAAACAGAGCAAAGTTCTAAGATGGCACAGAAGGTGTAAAGCAGGCAGCCCTTCTGGCTGTGTTTGGATCCTGAAGCTTAATTAAAAGGTTTTAGGGGTCAAGCATGGTGGCTCGTGCCTCTAATCTCAGCACTTTGGGAGGTGGCAGTAGACGAACCACTTGAGGCCAGGGGTCTGAGACAAGCGTGGCCAACATGGCAAAATCCCATCACATATAAATTAGCCTGGTGTGGTGGCGCACACCTGTAATTCCAGCTACTTGGGAGGCTGAAGCACGATAATCACTTGAACCTGGATGGTGGACGTTGCAGTGAACCGAGCTCATGCCACTGCACTCCAGCCTAGGCAACAGAGCAAGACTCTCAAACAACAACAACAAAAAGGTTTTGGGGAATAAGCATATTTCATATGTCAATGAGTCCTAACCTCAGGTCCAAACCTAACTTGCCACTTTACATTCCTAATTGCAAACTGGCCCTTCTGGGCTTCAAAACACAGGTGAGGAAGATCCTTTAAAAACAGAAAAAGTAGCTTAAGTTAATATTTCAGTCAATGATGGAATGCAGATATGACAGTGGTCTTCTAAGACCATAATACTAAACTTTTACTGTACCTTTTCTATGTTTAGATACATAGATACTTAACTTCATGTTACAATTACCTACAGTATTCAGTACAGTCACATACTGTACAGGTCTGTAGCCTAGGAGCAATAGGCTATATACTACCTAGCCTAGGTGTGTGGTAGGCTATCCCATCTAGGTTTGTGTCAGGGCACTCTGTGATGTTCACAAAATGACAAAATGGCCTAAGAAGAATGCATGGGTCACACACACCCTATGCATGACAGTATTGTAAATTGAGGATCTTCCTACTGATAGGAAAATCACAATGAGAGCTATCAAGGCACTTCAGACAAGGGGTCAAAAAAACCTCCCAAAGACACTGCCTTTTGCACTCAACTAAATCACTCTGAGAAGTGGCCTAATGGCCCAGAGGCTTTGCTCTGGCCTTGGAGGCTGGCCTTGCTCTTCAAATCCTTGCAACTGCAGCCTGAACTTATGACAATAAAAATGAAGCAATGACGAAGAGCAATGGAAGGGAAAAGGGGGCCATATGGGAGCAAAGCTAAAACTAGAACGAAAATAGCAATTTTATTTTATTTTTTTTCAGACAGAGTCTTGCACTGTTGCTGGGCAGGGGTGCAATGGCGTGATCTTGGCTCACTGCAACCTCTGCCTCCTGGGTTCAAGTAATTCTCCTGCCTCAGCCTCCTGAGTAGCTGGGATTACAGGTGCCTGCCACCATGCCCAGCTAATTTTTTGTATTTTTAGTAGAGATGGGGTTTCGCTATGTTGGTCAGGCTGGTCTTGAACTCCTGACCTCAGATCCACCCACCTCGGCCACCCAGAGTGCTGGGATTACAGGCATGAGCCACCAAGGGTGTCAGAAATAGCAATTTTAACAATAGCAATGACGACAACAAAGTGAAAAGTTACTTAAGAGATAACAATAAGTTGCATGCAATATGTGGACCTTGTTTAGATCACAATCTAACCAATGACTGTAAAAAGGCATTTAATATAGGTATTGTGTAGGTGATATGAAGGAATTATTGTTAATTTTGCTGAAATGTTATTTGTAATATTACTTGATACATATTATGTATCAAATATGAATAATATTACAGTTACATAGGAAAAGATCTCCATTTTTCAAAGATTTATCATGAAATATTTAGAGATGGTATCTTGGGTTTGCTTTAAAATACTCAGCATAAAGAAAAATAAGCAAATGTAGAAAAATCTAAGTCATTGTTAGGATTCATAGTGTTCATAGTGGTTCATTTTATTATTGACTTTACCTTTATGTATATTTGAAGATGTTCATAATAAAATGGTTTTTAGAAACAAAATGAAAATTAAAAAAAAATTAAATAAGTGGGAACAAATGAAAGAAGGTACAATTCCTGTATTAGAAGTTTCTTTTTTACTTCCTTTCATGACTTTATTGAAGTACTGCACTATTAATACTAAAGTTTTTTTTTAAAAAAAAGGAAAGCAAAATTTTTTTTATAAGTACCATTCAGTAGATTAAGTTAAAGAAATAAAGAATTCATGTATTTAAAACAATGATTTTCTAATAATTTACCAAGATTTTAGAGGTCATTGCTTATGTTGACTGTTTATTAGACATAAAGTCATTGAAGACTATAAAAAAAGAGAAAAAAATGTATAAATACTAATGAAGAACAAAAAGGGGGAAATGAAAGGAAATCAGGCTCAGACCATATATCCCAAATGGCAGTATAACCATCTTTAAAACTTCATAATCAGTCTTGAGTTGCAGTTCCAGCTTTTTCCCTTTCTACATGCTGCCGACAAGTTCATTCACTTCTCTGAGTTCAACTTTCTTATTTGTAAGATAGGCATAATCAGAGCATCTTCCTCCCATGAACTGTTTGTTACAGGAATAAATGAAATAATCACAACCTGCTTCCATACTGCCGATTACGAAGTTCCTTAAATGCTGCCTGTTCTTGATCTTTATGGGGCTGAAAGGGTCTAAGAATGCAGAAAGTGTGTGGTGAAAGTGCAGGCAGACCAGTTCCTAGCATAAGCCACTAATTAGCCACCAACCACTGACCTGCTTGGGGCCCAGGCTGGATTCTGAAGTCAGCCAAAGCTTTCGTCACTGCCTGGAACCCACAGGCTGTCTCAGAATGTTTTACTGAAAGCCCCCTCAGGGGTCTGCTCCCCAGCTCTGTCTCTCACTCCATTTGGGCGCCACTCTAAGGGCAGCTAATCTAATCAGCTAATCTATGCTAAATTATTAATGGGATCCAAGAGGTTAATGTGTAACAAGTATACACTCCATCAAAGGCCTGCTGGAGACAGACGCAAGGCTTCTGTGAGTCATTAGAGTCTTGGTGGGAATTTCAGGCACCCGGTAGCCTTCCTCAAATAAAATCAAATTCCAGACAGGCATCAAAAAATTTCTGCCAGCAAAAATAATTCATATATGAATGCAGTCAAATCAATAGAGAGGCCAAAAAAATATCCCCTAACTAGACCAGGACATAGGAGCGCAAGAAAATGGTATGTTTATGACCTTTTTAACCTTGGGCAAGTCAACATCATGGACTTCTCTGTGTCTCAGTTTTCCCATCTGCAAAATGGAGTTTGAGGTAAAAATTGAAATATATAATCCATGTAAAGTGTCTGTAACAGAGCCTACCACATGATACATGCTCAGCAAATGTCAATTCTTATTAGTATCATCTAGGGATTGGAAATTAGATGATAGTCAAAGAAGATGCTCTGAAAACTGAAGTTAAAAAGGGGTTTCTAGGCCAGGCATGATGGCTTAGGCCTGTAATCCCAGGGAGATCCTGTTTCTACCATTTTTGTTTGTTTTAATTAGCCACGCGTGGTGGCATATGTCTCTACTTCTAGCTACTTGGGAGGCTGACGTGTAAGGATCCCTTGAGCCTCAGAAGTGAAGGCTGTAGTAAGCTATGATCATGCCACTGTACTCCAGCCTGGGCAACAGAGTGAGACTGTCTCTAAAAACCAAGCAAACCAAAAAAGGGGTCTCTAGATGGCAGTTTCCATTTGTGTTTTCAATGCAATTTGTCCCACAGTATAGCACACCGGAATCAGATCAGCCCCTCTTCCTCCTGGCTGTATGTCTTTTTGGATAAGTTTCTCAACCTCTCTGAGCTAATTTTCTCAACTGTAAAGTAGGGGTAATAATACCTACCCTACAGTATTGATGAATGTATTACATATGATAATGTGTATAACACGTGTAGCATACTGATGCCATATGCACATAAGAGCCTAACAGATGATGACTTTAATCATCATCTTATGTTTTCCAGCCTTTGTAACTGCAGCCTTGAAATCCCAGTTAGAAAGTGATAGTACTTTCTAATGGGAGTGATAAACAGAGTCCCTAGTGCCTAATGGAGATTAAATCTTAATACAGGGTCAGTACAACAGGCACGAGGCAATTTAGCTGCGTTGAATATGAGATTCAACTTAACCAGCCACAGATGTCCCAAAGAAATAGACATAAGGCAGGATTTTTATCTGTCTGGTTATTGAGACTGTTTCATTCCAAAAAAAAAACGCCTGTTAATTTCCAGTTCTAAGGTCCTAAGATCCTAAGAGACCAAAATTTGGCTTGGCTGTTGGTCTCCAGTGACAAGTTAAATGGGTCTAGCAAAATAAATCCATGCCACTATCCCCCACTATCCCCATTTCATTTTGTCTGTATTTTCTGATTATGAAACTATTAGAGAAACATGGCAAAGGAGTCACACAAATAAGGATACAAAATTTCAAAAGTAAAGATTGCCTATGTTCCCAGTAACCATAAATAATCACTGTTAATATTTTCATGCCTTTACGTCAGATTTTCTGTTTACACACGTGTCCCAAACACAGTTTATCATTAAAAAAAAAATGAGATCCTACCAAACATACTAGTTTATCACTTAATATATATTTCTATGTTGGTAACATAAATCCAGGCCATCATTTTTAATGGCTGCATGGGAATCCATTATATGCCTGCCCCATAATGTATCGATCTATCTCCCTCCTGAAGAGCGCTTAGGTTGTTTCCAGTCTTTTGCTATAACAACACTTTCAGTTTCCTCATCTGCACAGAATTGGTGTGTTGGCCTAGACAAGACTACTACTGGATCTTGTTCATAAACACCTTTACAAAAGTGTCCAGTTATTTTTTTTAGGCAAAGCACTGATGGGTCACAGAGTATAATACAGTTCTTAAATGCATTAAGAAACAAAAATCGCCTGGCCTTGCTGAGACAGAAAAGTGAGGGAGAAGTTTTAGTTAGAGAAAAACACTTGTCTTTCAGGCCCAGGCAAACAAAACAGCCTTCTTCCCTGCCTTTCTCTTACCCACCTACCAGGAAGCACTGATAAGAACAACTAAATCCTGTTGTGCAAAATTCAGGGTCAAATAGAGAGTGTCTGTGAAACAGAACTTGGGATGTTAACCGGAAACAAGCAATGGGAAGGATCCACAGGAAGTGGCTTGTAAAAGCAACCTACTCTCCGAAGGGCTCTCATAAGCCTTTCACTTGACCCCCTGGTGTGTGGGGCTGGCAGGCAGCGAGCACAGTGAATTTTACTGAGGACCCGGTGTGTAAAAGACACTGCAGTCACAAGGGCATGCCATAGGGAGAAAAGACACCCTGCTTTCCATCCTGAACCCTAAGGAACTCACAAATAGAATGAAAAGACAAAGAAATGCAGAGACAGTCAAATGGCCCAAATGTATACACATAGACATAACCAGGGATGACAAAACAGAGACCACTGGGAAGGGCAGCCACTGGGCCGAGAGAACCTTACAAGAAAGAAAATGTTTAAATGCTGCATTGGGTACAGAAGAATCAAGGGGTCAGGAAGCACCCTCAGCTTTGCTACTAGCTGGCAGGGTGACTTTGGGCAAGTCCCCTAAACCTTTCTCGATTACCCAGAAGTGCTAGGCTATTAGCTCTGAATTTTAGTATGTTGTTCTTTTCCTCATTGTGTTTTGTTTTCTATTTTCACGAACCCTTAAAAAAATCTATCATTCCGTGATTGTCTACCACCTGCTAAACACTGTCCTGGGAGAGTTTTCATTACTTCAGACTCATTTAGCCCTAACTACAACCTTGGAATGTATGTGTTATTCTTACTTCTTTTTTTTTTTTTTTTTTAATGCGATGGAGTCTCACACTGCTACCCAGGCTGGAGTTCCCCAGGCTGGAGGCACAATCTCGGCTCACTGCAACCTCCACCTCCCAGGTTCAAGCAATTCTCTTGCCTCAGCCTCCCAAGTAACTGGGATTACAGGTGCCCACCACCATGACCAGCTAATTTTTTGTATTTTTAGTAGAGACAAGGTTTCACTATGTTGGCCAGGCTGGTCTCGAATGCCTAACCTCATGATCCACCCACCTTGGCCTCCCAAAGAGCTGGGATTACAGGCATGAGCCACCATGCCTGGCCTTTTACTTTATACTCTAAAATGTGCTTGAAGTCATACAACTCACCAGGAATATGGACAGTTCCTGGTTTTCTCCTCATGACACAGAGGAGTTGCTCACTAAAGACTTGATGGCTAACTGAATAAACGCACACATGAATGAATAAACGGAGTTGTAGACTCCTTTCTAAACTCACAGAGTTTTCATTGCAGTAGACTTCTTCTACACTTGCCTTTTTAACATAAGTAATCTCAGAATCCTTTTTTTGAAAGTTAGGCATACCTCAAGAGTCAGAAATGACCAAGACATATTCCATCTGTACATGGAAGTGTCACAGTTATTGTGTCCTGCCCTGCTCCGACTCCCATGATCAGCAACTAAAGGGTTACTGCTAGCTCAGCAGGAGATCTCTCTCCCAAGGCTGGGGAAAGTTCAGTTGAGTTGGTTTTGAATATATAGGGTATCACTCCTGGGAGGAAGTATCTTAACATCCTGTAACCTCAGTTTCTTTATCTGCACAGAATTAGAGCATTGGACTAGACTGGGCTGCTAAGGACTCCTCCAGCTCAAATATTCTATTGTCCTATGAGAAGAGGAGACATGGAAAGCACTGATATAGAAAGTCAAGTTCACAGCAATGCCAACAGCAAGTGACAGATAATGACTACTGCCTTAAACCCAACTTTAGTAGGGACTCTCAAATTCAGCTAAACATCCGAATCACTTGGAGCACTATTAAAAACACTGATTTTTGCTTCATCACTTTTGCCTGGGAGAGGGGTTTGCTTGTTTGTTTGTTTGTTTAAGAATCTGCATTTGTATGAGGCTCCCAGGGTACTTCTAAGGTCACTCTTGGTTACCAACCTCTGCTCTAGATTGGGAATTGGGAGGGAAGGTGAATCACTGAATCTGAATGGATTGCTATGGCTAGGCAACCCATTTTCTCTCTGGGAAAAGGAACTACTCTCACCCCAACCTACTTTCACTCCCTGTGCAAAGGCTACCTGGCTTCAGAGGTTTCCTTGACCTGTTGGTGCATTCCTCTGATACCTGCTGATGAATCCTGCCATATTCCAAACTGTTCTGAGCCTCCTACATCTAAATTAAAAGAAGGGGTACAGAAGTAGCTGGAAGAGAGTGGCACAGCCCAGCAGCAACTTTTGGAAGAGCTGATCAAAAATTGCTGGGCTCCTGGTTCATCACAGAGGATAAAGGAACAGCGCGCTGTATTGGTCAGCAGCAAGCAAACACTAGGAGAAAAACTAAAAATACTGGCACTGGTTATTTGGAAGGTGGTGCTTAAAGGCCCCAATCTTAATAATGACTGGAACCCAAATAGTCTTTAAGGCATCTTCCATCATCCTTGAGCTTGACACTTTTAAGATTCACTCTGCTTTGTGTTTTTAACAGGATTTCACAATGACATTTCCTCCAGCCCAGGAAATCAAATGTCCACTGACTTGGACAAATAATATTTTAAACAAACCTTGAAGATTTCTTAAATGACAGTACTCATTAAGACTTTCTCTTTCTGTCGCCTCTCTCTTTTCCACACAGACTCCTGCACAGAGAAAATGGGCCATGGAATAAAACATTCAAGCATGGGTCATCACGGTGGACTAGCTGTGAGATCTTGGGCAAACTGCTTCATCTCTGTAAATCTCAGCTCCTTTTCGGGGTATTATACAATGGAGTTAGGAATGGTACCTACCTCATAGGTTTGTGATAAGGATTAAGCATGGTAGTGCAGGTAAAGTGCTTTGCATAATGCATATGCAGAATAAAACCATAATAAATAGTCATTTTTAAAAAATGTTGACCTGTAGCCACTTTAGGGGAGAAGATCATGAAGTGTCATTGGTCAATTAATTTATCAGTGAAAAAAATATTCCAAATGTGTCTTCTGAACATATACTAATAAGATGGAAGGGGGGAATCACAAATTTCATTTCTATTTCATGTTACGTATACATTTATACACACATCTAAAATGTGTGCTTGCTAATAAAGATTTAGGAAGTCGTCAAGTTTAGGCCAGTGGTTTTACTAGCGCAGTCGAAAATGTGAACGTCCTATCCATTAAACTGGCTGGTGGCTGGCAGTCTTGACTCTATACCTGCTGCTGAAACTATTGTTTTTGATGTATCTGAGTACACTTGCCCCTCTGCTCCTCATATCTCTTTGCTCTTTATAGTCTAATTGACAGAATGCTTCAGTTATATTCCATCTTGTTCTGGAGGTAAAACACAGAACTGGATGGAATAAAGCCAAAGACCTACAATGCTACACCCTTAAATTTGGCTACTTCTAGGTTTTAAATGGTCAATGTTATCTTTTATTAAAGGATTCACTTTAGAAATAATAATTCCAGGAGAGAATAGGACGCTGCATACAGTCCCACTGGAACAACCTGGTACAGGTACAAGGTGACGTAAGTGATGCTCTGGGGAGCATCTGAGGAAATCCCCTGTTGGTCTTGAATTTTGGCCTTGTTTGGAGATACCAGAAAGACCTGAGATACTATTTAATTTGGAGAAGCAATTTTAAAAATAAAGAATAGAGAGAAGGATAAAGTTTTAGAGACAGGAAGTCCAGTAATTTTTTTTGAGTATTTTGTCAGGCATCCTAAGATGCAGGACCAAATTGAGGAATTATTTCATAGCATAACCTATCATCAGGCAGAAAGTAACCAGGCTTCTGAGACAGTGAAGTGTTGCCACAAGACTGCAGATGAAGAAACACAGACCAGGGTGCCCAGAATGACATATCCCTGACAATGGCCAAAGATGTCAGCATATAACTTATACTCCAAGAATCTGGCCGGGATGGAAGGAGACTAGCAGAGGGCCCATAGAATTTGACTGGTTGATTGGTACCTCACAGTATAACCCACAGGTACCTTCCTACAGTTCCTGAAGTCACAGAACATGAGCAAACCTAAAGTTTATAGGAAACATTCAATGAACACATATACATTTTCGTGAGTTTCCTTTATAATACATTTCTGTGAAACAAGAAAAACACCCAAATGAACAGAAGATGCCAAGAAAATACAAGCATTTGCTGACTGAGGATACTACTAACATGACCTCAATATTACTCAAGCTTAATACTAAAAATCAGCAATTTCAACAGAAGAGGCAGCTCTGCCCATAGAGGGCATGGAGACACTGCTTTGAGTTCAGATCCTGACTTTGTAACTTCTTAGCTGTGCACCTTGGACAAGGTACTAAACCTCTCTTTAGTCTCCACATCTCTACAGTGGGGTGTGTATCCCTACGTCATTTGAGGACTGAATAAAGAACAATGCATAACATAGCACTTTGTAGACTGAAAGAGCCACATCTTCGTAGTATAGCAATTTAGCCATCTCCAAGAGCTGGGCTCTCTGCTTAAGCAAGAAGCAAATACCTGAGGTGTCACATGCATGTCTTCCCGTTGAGGGCTCTCTCTGGGGGATGCTGCGCCTATAAATGATGTGGGGTTTGTTTTGTCCCTCTTCATCTTCTTGTTCATCCATGGACTGTAGTGGTTCAATAAAATAATCCCCATCATGGGACCGGAATGTGCCCAGCTGCAAATAAAGAGAGATGAGAGGTTGATTTAACATAACTCAGCCATTGGGAAGAAAAAAGCAAAAGAACATTTCTGAGTAAAGATGGTGTCATTTTACCCAATCTCTTTTTCAGGAGGGTTGTTTAAACTGAAAATGCTGCAACATATGCAGAGAAGTGGTTTATTTTCACTGTCACATCAGAACATTTTCTAAAAATTATTTATTATTTGCTATTCTTATTATTTTAGAAATAGGGTCTTGCTCTCTCACCCAGCCTTGAACTCCTGGGCTCAAGCAATCCCCCACCTCAGCCTCCTGAGTAGCTGGGATTATAGGTGCGCGTGATGATGTCCAGCTAAATATTTTACTTTTCGTAGAGATGGGGTCTCAATATGTTGCTCAGACTGGTCTTCAACTCCTGGCTCAGCCTCCCAAAGTGTCATATCAGTACCTTATTTTTGATGTGACTCCAGTTGATTGCACCTGCTATCCAAATCTGTCTCTAAGAAATAATTCTTTAGGGCTCAAGTTCCAATCATTCCTACAGACTGTTAAAAGAGTCTTAGAAACTTAGAGAGCCTGGAAACCTAGGGACAAGTATGCACTCCAGCAGGAAAAGCTGGCCTATTGAAGTCTTCCCATTGATTCAAACTCAGGAAGCAAATGTTGGCCACAATGCATTCAAGGTGGTACCACCTGTAACACTGGCACATGGTCCTCTCACCAACCCTTTCCTTTGCAAAATAGGGGAGTGATGTCCTGCAAAGGTTTGAAGCCAGACTGCCCTAGGTTCCAGTTTCAGCACCACAACCTACATATCCACTTTGGGCAAGTTTCTTAACCACTCTGAGCTTAAGCTTCCTTGTTTGTCAGTCGGGGATAAAGATACTTAACATAAACAGTTACTGTGTAGAGTGAATGAGATCATGATAATTAAGTGCTACACTTTGCAAAGGGTTAGAACTCATGAACGGTTTTGTGTTGGTGTTGCCAGTGTTAGCCTCTATCCATTAGGATAAAATTTGCTCTTACTAATCATTCTAAGCACCTTGCAAGTCACTTTTTCTCCTTTATCCTACACACCCAAGTTTTTGCAAATGATAAATGATACCACAAGATTGAACCACCCAAACCAAAAATTACAAGAACACTGAAAAATTCCCCATGCCATGCTGGTGAGTGGTGTTTATGAGGAGAAATCAAGCTCCTCTCTTCTCTTCCACTTTCCCATTTCCCATGCTGGAAACAAAATTTGTTGCCTTCCATCCTTCGACTGACAGGAGAAATGAATCCCTGAACATCAGTAGCTGCATCTGAATTAGCATCATCCAGGAGCTTATTAGAAATTCAAATAATTGTGCTCCACCCCAAATCTGATCTACTGAATCAAAACTTCTAGGGGTACGGCCCAATAATTGAAATGTTAATGAGATCCCAGGGTATTCTTATGCATGATAAAGTATGAGTAGCACTAGGCTAAGACATTGGTTCCCCAAAACAGCTAGATTCAAAATTGTCTGGGAAGCTTTTATTTGTTGTTGTTTTTAAATGAGATTTGGGGCATTACCCCCTAATTGCAGATTCAGAATTTCTAGGGATGGATCTAGAACATTTATGTTTTAAAAGCTCTCCACATGATTTCTGAGCCCCTGGTTTAAGAAGAGGGCACCCCAGGTATGGTCAGACTAAGAGACAGAGTAGCTGGTTGCCAAAGAAGAAATGATTTAATAAATTTATTCTCTGCCTGTTTTCAATGCACAAGTAGGGTGTTCTCTGAGCACAAATCAGAAAGCATATCACAACATGTGAAGCCTACCAGAGACACAAATCCTGGGAAAGAGCCAGGGAGCTCAGCTGGTGAAGATTTACCACCTTTGGTTGGTAAATGGGGAAACCAAGACACAGAGGGAGGAAGGGATTGGGCCCAAGTTCCCCTTTGGTCATGTACAGAAGCAGCTGGACAGTGCTGAGTCTAACCTGACTTTAGTCCTGTGCCTTTTAGAAAAGAACCCTGAAGTTCTCTTCAGGAGCACAGGATCAGTCTCTGGTCTACGGTTAAGCGCACAGATCAGAAAGACCGGGCTGAAATCCCAACCCTGCCACTTACTAGCTGTGAGACTTTGGGCAAGTATCCAGCTCAGCTCTCAAAGCCTCAGATTTTTTGTCAGTAAAATTCATTGTTTCGAGGAT
Organism: Aotus nancymaae; assembly: GCF_030222135.1. Classification (NCBI taxonomy): domain Eukaryota; kingdom Metazoa; phylum Chordata; class Mammalia; order Primates; family Aotidae; genus Aotus; species Aotus nancymaae. The sequence continues at coordinate 39,132,936 of NW_026988482.1, forward strand.
TGGGTTCTTGGTGGATTTGGATGCAATAATACATATGTAAAGTACTTATTATAGTGCCAGGCACATATTAAGAGCTCAATAAATCATATCAATATGATGCCAAAATTAATTGTGCTGTTGATTCACAAAGGTGGGCCTAAGAGTTATCTTTTCTTGGTTAAGGTGACTATTTATTCAAACATATTTACTATGTTTATAAACATATTTACTAAGTTTATATAACATAACAAAGCTCAAATATGGGAGAAAAATGAGTTGATGCTGACCCTGGTGCCTAGGAGAAAGGGAGAAAACATGTATGCCAAGAACCTTGATACAAGGGAGAACATACTAAGCATCATAAGAGAGACTCTCAGAAGTGTCTATAAAGGTGGAGAGGAAGAGATGACTTCAGCCTTGGGGACTATGAAAAGGTCTTCTAGGGAAGAAGAGTAAATTACACCTGCAAAGAAAGGGTAGGATTTGAGCATGTGAAACTGAGTGAGAAGACCAAGTAAATTCAAAGGCACAAAGGCAACGAAGACTAGGATTAGGGGTGGGAATACAGAGAAAGCAGTGTAAGATCCATGACCTGAAGCTGAGACTGGACATGTGGATGTGAATGAGTACGCTGTAAATAGTCTTAAATGCCAAATGGAGCTAGCAGTGTGTGGCACGGATCGAGGAGAAAGACTGGAGAAGCAGCCCCGTGTAATATTTCTTAGACATCAGTCCTAAGGAGAGAGGAGAGAAGTGAAGGGGGATAGAATTAGGATAGAGATGTTGAGAGGTGAGCGACACATCTCAGATGAAATTCAGAAAAACTGACAACTGACTAGGGGGCGGAAGGATGGCACAGCCCACTCCACAGAGTGAGAAAATTCCTGGAAGAGTCCTAAGCGAAGGACTACCGACAGGACTAGGCGAAGGAAGACAAAGGGGCAAGGGTTTTGGAGCTAGATTAATGGCTTAAGATACAAAGAGCCAGAGCCCATATCTTTAAGACGTAGGAGGGCCCTTTTCCCCAAAAGAGGCAGACTGCTTATAAATGCAATATAAATGAAGGGATCACAGTCCAGGTAGTTGTTTCTGAAACCCCAGTCCTCAGTTCCCAAAGAAACCACGTGCACATTATCACCTAAAACTGCCAATGAAAATGAAGGTCCTGCGCAGTAAAATATTTATACAACTGCTGGGGCCACTCGGCTTCAGCGGGTGTGGAGGCGGGGAGAGAGGAGGAGTAAAGACTGTTTACAAACTTGACGTACACACGCAGCCCTATCCCTACGGTCCTGGAACTGGGGGTTACTATCTTGGAATCTGGGGGCACTCCAGGCTATGGGCTCAGACTGCAGACTTCTGCGTACTCCGGCCTTAACCTTTCAAAGACCCGAAGGATTCCTGAGCTTTTTGCCCTAGGTGCTGGGGCAGCGATGACTCACCACAGCACCCCCTCCCACTTCGCCAAGCGGCCGTCTCCGCCCACCCCCAAACAATCTCGACAACGCACTTCGGGCGCCAGGGCTCCGGGCGCTTTGCTGGGGGCTAAAGGGATTTATCCCTTTCCTAGAATCCCAGGAGGAATTCCTAGAACTAACCCCTCCCAGGCTTCAAGCTTGCCACGCTCCCCACCCGATCCTTCCATTGCGAGGCAGAGAAGGATGCGCTTGGGAACTTGAAGACCCACAACGACAGCGCACGGAGGGAGCAGCCCAGTGTCCGGGGGTGAGTATCCAAAGCCGCACTTAGAAAAAGGGAGGGAGGGACTGTGGGTGCTCCGGGAAGAGTAAAGGCATCACCGGGAACAGTGCCTACGACCCCATTGCGCTTAACGGCGCCATGCGCTGGGAGAGACTGACCCGGGAAAGTTTCTGCGTCACACGCGCGTAGCAGAAACGCACGCCTTTTGGGAAAGTCAAGGACCACCCTCGCTCGGGCCAGAACGGTACAGCAGCGAGTCCTCAAATGTGGTGGAGAAGTGGGGGACAGATGCCTTGTAAGACCCACTGGAGGGCACATGTGGGGGTCGTCAGGGAGTCGGGGAACCAACGTGGATTCCTTGCTAAATGCGTATTTGGCAGCACAAGAAGGTGGCCTCCCCGCCCTGCCTCGGTTCCTAGGGAAACGTGAGCCGCAGGCTCCCGCTTTCTACTCCCTGGAACCCGTGAGTGTTAGAAACGCCAGAGGAATCAAAATCACGTCCGGACAGCCTCTTCAGGCGGCCTCCCACTATTCCGCTTTTCCTGGCCACCCCGCCAGTAGGGTGCAGAGTCGGACTGTGCTGTACCCCCACTCTCGGTTCCACCCCAATTCAAAGCGTCCGGAGTAGGCTCCGCCTTCTCCCCCCGCCCCCAGAGCCCTCGGCCCACCCTTCCGTTCCTGGGACAGGACCTGCTCTCTGTCAATCCAGTTCAGCCTCAGGGTTCTTGGCGCGTGAATAAAGGCCCTGAGAGAAAGCGGGGACTCTAGATTACGCACCGCCCTCCACAACACACACAGAAGGAATTCCCTGTGCCTTGGGCCGGGGATCCTCAGCCCCACATTCTCGATGCAAGGCGCACCAATAAGCAGTCTGGTCCGCCCTGATCTCAGCTGCTTCGCTCCGGGGTGACCAAGTTTGCTGCAAGGAACTGGCAACTCCAGAAACTTTCTCCGAGTTTGGAAACTGACTTCCAGGCCGCCTCGCAGCGTTGGGCAACGCGCCGCTGAACCGAGTCCAAACTCCAGAAAGCTCTGAAACATCCAGAAGCCCCTGGGGGCGGGTGTGTGCTCTCCACGCCAGTGTACGCGCACTCACAGAGCTAGCTACCCAAACCATACGAGTTTCTAACTGATATTTAATGCAGGAGCCTCGTCTCGCCACAGTGAGGGTCTCTAGGCTTAGAGGGCAATTAAGTCTTCCAGAAGCGGGTGAGGAGGCGGAAGGGGAGAGGAGGTGGCGCGCGCCCACTTACCATTCCCGAGCAGAGGCTGATGACGGCCGTGTGCTCGGACTTGGTATTGACATAGCCTTTGTAGAAACAGTGCTTGAGTTCCGTTTCCTCTTCGGAATAAAACTTGGTCTGGTTCACCCCGGGCGTCCCAAGGAGGGTGACAGTGAACAGTGGAGCGATAAATCCGGCATTTGCGGTGAGATTAAATAGAAACTGCTGGCCAAAGGCAGAGAGGCGGTAATGCGCATGGGAGGAGGTAGAGGAGGAAGAGGAGGAGGCAAAGGCAGGCCAGGGGTCAGTGGCAGAGTTAATGCTCCGTCGCCTTCTTTTGAAGTGCACGTTCGTGGGAAAGGGTTCTCCGAGAGCGTTCACTCGGATGGGAGACACGATTTCGTATTCGCTCAGGGTCTCTAATAATTTCACTGCGGAGAGAAGCAGAGGTATATGAACCAATAATTCATTTTTCCCCAAGCTTTAATTTAAAACGAAGGCAGGGACTTTGTCCTGACCTTATTTTCCAGCCCATTCAAGTCAATCCCTTCACCCTTAATCAGTGGACAAATATTTGCTAAGCACCTACTGTGTGCCAGTAACAGGACCTGTGCTAGGTGCTGAGGATACACTATTCCCAGCCAGACAATGAACAAGTCAAAATATATGTGATTTCAGATATTAATAAATAACCTGAATAAAATAAAACGATGCTATCTGGTGCCCCCAATTACTAAGTTACTGTAGTTTGCGGCGTGGGAGTGGGGACCGGGAAATATCCGGCTAACAGCAAGATGGGGGGGTTGCCTAAATTCGTTTCCATAGTGTCCCTCCGTAGCAATTGGTTGGGGATGACCCAAAGAAGGGAGAGGCTGCAAAACTGGAGACGATTCTTTCTAGGAAAAGGAGAGAGGCCTCAGCTGCGCTGTGCCTCCTCCCGGGGAGCTAGGACCGGGAGGCAGAGACAGGGGCGGCAGGGTCCCGGGGGCCGAAGCCAGGGCCGGAGCCTCGTTACCTTGCCTCGGGTGTAGCCTGTCCTTGCGCACGGCCGCCGCGGCGTCTGGGCTCCCCATCTCGGCCAGGTCCCGCACCAGGAGCGTTAGCAGTGTGGCCCAGGATACAAACTGCATGGTGCTCTACACCCCTCCCCCCGCTGCCCCCACCCCCTCCCTCCTGCCCTCCTTGGCTGCGGCGGCGACGCGAGGCAGCGGCCGTGGAGAGCGCGCGGAGCCCGGCGCCCGCCGCCAACTTTTGACTTTAGGAGTCGCTGAGGTCTCGCTGCGAGGGTCCCGTCTGCGCTCGGCTGAGCAACGCTGCCGCCTGCCGAGAGCTGAGCTGCTCGGGCCGCAGGAGGAGCCGGAGAAGCAGGAGGAGGAGGAGGACTGGGGCTCGACTGCTTGGCCGCATAATGTCCAGCGAGCGGGCAGGAGAAGGAGAGGAACGTGCGCTCCGAGGCGCGCCGGGCGCCCTGTGCTGGCCGGGATAGCGGGGCTGCTTCTTGAATGGGGGGCTGGGGGGGCGGAGGCGGGGGGGGGGCGCGGGTCCACGGCCTCTCAAATGCCCCCGGTGCACGCCTCTAAGAGGAGGAGAGGGGAGGAGAAAGAGAGGCGAACGGGGACCGCCTCCTTCCAGACCAAATCCCCTCCTCGGCCGGCCCGTGAGGGACTCGAAGCCGGAGGCCCTGCGGGTTGCAAGAGGCGGAGGCCACAGGCTTGGCCAGCGCCGGGCAGCTGGTCGTGGTCCCCGCCAGCTCGCCGAAGTGGGGTTTTCTGAGACTCCCTGCCCCGGGGAGGGAGAACAGGGCAAGTTCTCTCCCTTTCCTGGCGCGTGTGCAGCCACTTCCCCTCTCGCCTTTTTCCTCTCCTCTCCTCTCCTCCCTTCCGAGTCTCTTTCTTCTTCTCCCCCTGGTCTTTCTGCTGCTGCGCCTCTCGGACTCTGTCCCCCTCCCCATTTTGCTGGTGAGGTCTGTCTTCTCCCATCCCACTGGGTCCCTCTCTGTTTCTCCCATTTCTCCTTTTCCTTTCCTTTCTCTTCCGTCCCCATCTCTTGCCACCAGTCCCCTTCTTTTGGTTTCTTACAAGTGAAAGTGTCCTAGCGCAGGAGCGCCTTCCCTTCTACACTTTTTCACTCGGAAGGAGATTTGGCACCTGAGCTCCGCTCTCGAGTTAATCGCCCCAAGTCAAGAGTTTAAGAAATGGGGTTCTTAATCCTGCAGGTCAGAATGTGTTTCGAATACGTGGTCTCTTGAAAATTTCGCAAAATGTTTAAGCTGTGCTTTCCACCAACCTCTGTCACCATTCACAGTGGGGTCCATAGCATTCTCTGGGTGCCCGCCCCCCAAAAAAGGTTTAGAATGAGCTTTGGCAGTGAGAAGGGGCGGGGACTCCGGAGCCCCAGACTACCCGGGGATTTAGAGATGGGAGGGGAAGGGGGAATGGAGTGCAAAGTTGTAGATCCCTGGGGGAAGCACCAGTCCCTGGAGGGATTTCTCAATCACTTCCGCTTGCTTTCAGCCTGAGATGCTTGGAAAGACTGGAAAGGTTGAAAGCAGATGCTTCAAGCTACACCCGCGCGCGCGCACGTGTGTGTGACAATTGTTCAATCCTGGGTGGTTCAGTAGCGCTTTTTCTTTAACCAGCCCTCAGGAAGGTAGAATGTGTTAATTTCAAGAGAAAGGACATGACAATATGGGTAAAAAATATATGACTAATTAATATATATTTGCCCAAGTATCCTAGAACCGGGGTTGCAGTTCTGTTGCATGGTAGGCTAGCACTCAAGACTAGGAATACTAAATCTCGCCAAACCAGGAACCAAATCTCAATATGCTAGCAATGTCAACTATTCTTGAAATATTAAGTCGTATATTTCTTCTGACGAAGGGTAAAAATGACTTGGCAAGATGAATTTGCTAAATAATTGTTAACCCAAAATGATAATGTTACCATAGTCTAATTGTATTACTGGAATTTCATAGTGGGTATGTAACATGTAAAGATGGTAAAATAACACCTGTACTATGCACAGTTCGAGATTTTTAGACAATGGCATTTAAACCTTGAAATTCCAAAATAATTCACTAAAATACACCTCTTCTAATACACAATCTTTCTTTTCATTATATAATAAAATTCCCCGCAATCCACAGTATCTGGGAGTTGCTCAGAATTTAGTAAGGAACAGAAAACTATCAAGAAATCAATCAATCTATCCCTATGGAAAATACTCCAGTACTTCCATTGTAAAATTACTCAAAAATATAGAACTTTTCAGTATTTTCTGTTAATTTTTTTTTCTCTTTCAGTTCAAATCCCTCCTGATAAAGAAAAGTTAACTAACAGTATAGAAATTATGATATGTAGGGACAGAAACCTCCTTTGTGTACTCTCTCTCCTTTGCTTTCTTTCTAGGACTTGGCTTGAAGAATTAATTAACTTTGTCTACGGTTTTAAAACATTGATCCACAAGAGCTGATAGGGCAGGAAGATACAAAATACATCTTGGTGACCTCCTGAGGTGACCAAGAGCCTAAGTTTCTGAATTTCTCATCCTGAGTGAGTCTGCTCATCCTTTCTTCAATGTATTAGCTGGCTTCTGAATTTACATCTGTAAAAAAAGTCTTAAAGAATCTTAGGAAGGCCGATGCGGTGGCTCACACCTGTAATCCCAGCACTTTCGGAGGCCAAGGCAGTTAGATCCTGAGATGGTGAGTTCGAAATCAGCCTGACCAATGTCTCTACTAAAAATACAAAATTAGGCAGGTGTGGTGGCACATGCCTGTAATCCCAGCTACTCCGGAGGCTGAGGCAGGAGAATTACCTGAACCCAGGAGGTGGAGGTTGTAGTAAGCCAAGATTGTGCCATTGCACTCCAGCCTAGGCAACAAGAGCGAAACTGTCTCAAAAAAAAAAAAAAAAAAAAAAAAAAAAAGAATCTTAGGAAAATGTCTTTTAAATCATGAGAAATGAAAAGGACAGTTGAGCTAACTAAGTAATTCAGGCAAAAATCTTTTCTCTGAATAATTACTTTTTATCTGAATAAGTACTCTTATTGAGTACTTACCATGAGCTAACCTACAGCATTTAATTTAATTCTCAAAACAGCTCTTTCAGGAAGGCAGTGTCAGTAATCTCATTTTACCGATAAGCATACCTAGATCTGAAAAAGTGAAATAATTTGACCCCCACTCCACCCATGAATCTAGTAAGTGAGAAACATGATTCAAATCCTGCTTCAGTCATTCAAGTTCATAACTATTATCATATGTCATGAATAAGTGATTAATCAGAAGCATTGCTAGATGTTTGGAGAGTTGCTTTGTGGGAAAATGGCTAAAGTCAGTCATTCAGAAAATTGCCTCAAGCTTTTATTCTATGTATAACTTTTCTTTAGCTCTCTCTTTTTCTTCTAATGCTAAGTATTTAATGATAATCATGTCAGCTATTTCACTGATATTTCACAACTTTCTCCTAAGTAATTAGAAGGGATCTGGCACATAGTAGGTATTCAGGAAATATTTCTTAAGAGTAAGCATGGTGGCTCATGCCTGTAATCCTAGCACTTTGGAAGACTGAGGTGGCAGAATTGCATGAGGTCAATGGTTCAAGATCAGCCTTGGCAACATAGCAAGCCCTTGTCTCTACAAAAGAAAAGAAATAATAAAATAAAATAAAATAAAATAAAATAAATTGGCCCCTCCTAAGAATTTGCTCTGAAAGAAGCAAACCTTTTCAAGGTCACCTGGAGTTAATGGAGGGACAGTTTTTAGCCCATTTTCTTCTTCTGGGGCTTTACTGGAATTGAATGTTATTGTAGATTAAGTGGAAGTCTTCACTGGTTGATTCTTCATAAAAATTGGATCCCAGAGGAATAATGATTGATACTAGTCACTGGGGAGAGATAATCTGCCAATGGAAATGAGAGTGATGACATCACAAATGACTCTGTTTGCCGAATGCCACTGAAACAGCAGGAAGGAGACTTGAAGCAAAGCCATCAATTTCCACAGAAAGGGGAAACCCACACCCAAATGGTAGGGAGGGCCCAGGAGCCAGAATTCAAGTGAATAGTTTCCTGAGTGGTCAGCAGCATCATGTGATTTGGAAAACAGATAAGCCCCTGGTACTTGGTAGCACTGCATTCTGGTAAGTGAATCACCAAGCTGGGACCTGGTGGTAGCTGAGCTCTGTGATCTGGGCTTAAATAATCTTAGGGAGATGTATTTTACATCACGAGAAATGAAAAGGACAATTGTGCTAAATAATTTGGGTTCAAATCTTTTGTCTGAATAATGAGAAACTTTTCTTGAGTACTTACTAAGTACCAGATCATGTATACTATGTCCTCTCTGGTCCAGTTTCCTATCTGCAGACTGTGGGGGTTAGAAACTGTGTTGTCTTTGCTTACTCTGTGAGTGAATGACCTTAGCGTATTTTTAAAAAGACTTCTAATTACTGACTTCAAGCAACAGGTAGTGTAGAGAAGGTGGTTTACATCATTTTTGATAATAACAGATTCCCTTCATTGAGTTACTTGTGCTTATTATTTAATCCTCACAGCTATCCTGACATCTAGGTTTTACCCTCCCTATTTTACTTATGATTAAAATAAGACTCAGCAAAATTAACTGACTTTGCCTGGCATTACAGAGCCAGAAAGTGCATTTGGGATCTGCACTGGGATCCAGTTACCTAGAACGTTTGTGATCTCCATTAATCAGAGGAGCCTAGTAACATAAAAACCTTTACCTAATTGATCTTAATCATTCCGCATTTATATTTGGCCTGATGAATACCATCTGTGAGAACATTATTTTTTCTTCTAATGCTAAATCTAGAGTTCTAACTAGCTTCTCTTGACCCTACTCTGAAAGTCAAAGTTCCATTTTGGAGGTGGCTCTGTATAACTCATGACCAGCTTATAGCAGTTCTATGAAGGTGATCCCATCTTCAGCCTGTTCAGTCACCAGGAGCTCAGTGTTTACTGGTCATTCTTGAAGACCATACTCACATTATTGCTCAGACTTCAAAACCCCGCATGAATCCCACTAATATTTCCTCTGACTCTATTCTTAGGGCTCCAAATCCCTCTTCTCCTCCTTCTACTATCCTTGAAATGAGAGCTTCGCACCTGGGGTTCAACATCATAACTACAAACGAAATTCAGAAATGCTAGGCTTTGAGCTTTGATCCAAACTCCTTCTAAACTGCAGCCAAATTAGCAAGAGAATGTGTGCAAATACAATTTTATTATTCTCTGAAAGTGATCATTTGATATAGACAATGGTTAAATATATGGCATCTTTAACTAGCAAGGAATCTGATAACTCTCAGAGTACTCCGAGATGTGCCACAGTGCTCTATGCTCCCTGAGTCTAGAACTTTTCCTGTCCTAGTTTGGTTCACACGTGTTGTGTTTTGGTGTCCTTTGTTACACTTTAAGGTGAATAAGGGCAAAGGACAAGTCTATTTCCTCCATGGTAACATACTAGGCACTTCACAAATATGCCTTAAATGAGTGAGTTTACTATTGCCACTAATTTGGCTCTAGTTTTCAGAGCCAGGTTTTGTTTTTAATTTAGAAAAACCATTCTTTTACACACACACACACACACACACACACACACACACACACACACCAGGAATGACTGATGTAATTTCTGTTTCTTACTGTGTTATTATTATTCTTGGGAGGCAAGTCCTGCTTTAATCAGAATCATCATGATTCCTTTTTTCTGGAATGAGACATTTCTAGAGCTAGACTTTCCCCAATGACTACTTCAGGATCAAGAGTAACAAGGCACCGGGCCCCTACTTAATCGCTCAGCACAGCAAATGAGAGTTACGCCTATGCTGTGGGCAGTTTCCATATCCTTTACATGTCCTAAAGAGGAGGTAATAATGGTTTCCTGCCTCATAGGGATGTTATGAAAATGACTTGATCAATGAAAGTGTTGACTCAATGCCTGGCATAGAGAAAGTAGGAATGTTCAAATCAGCGGGCTCACTCGAACCCACCCGCTAATCAAGGAAGGGTGGTTCCTGATTCATTACCCACAGAGGCACTAGCAGCCTAGCTTTCCTTTCTCAGTTAACTTCCCCTGACTCCATAACCAATTTATGGGCCTTTCTCCTCTAAGAAATAATAGTAATAATAAAAACCCCAGCCATTCGTGTGCAAATAGCTATGTATTTTTTCATCTTAACTCATTGTTACCGTTAGCCCTTCATCCCTTTTTAAAATTCTAATTTTTTAGGCCGGGCACGGTGGCTCAAGCCTGTAATCCCAGCACTTTGGGAGGCCGAGGCGGGTGGATCACGAGGTCAAGAGATCAAGACCATCCTGGTCAACATGGTGAAACCTCGTCTCTACTAATACAAAAAATTAGCTGGGCATGGTGGCGCATGCCTGTAATCCCAGCTACTCAGGAGGCTGAGGCAGGAGAATTGCCTGAACCCAGGAGGCGGAGGTTGCAGTGAGCCGAGATCGCGCCATTGCACTACAGCCTGGGTAACAAGAGCGAAACTCCGTCTAAAAAAAAAAAAATAACAATTCTAATTTTTTTTTAACAGATTTACTTCCTACAGTTTGCTTGGATGAGTAGTTTATATAGATTTAATTTAGCATTTTCTCAAGCACTGGGCTTTTTTTTCTGGCAGAATTTTTCAAAGGGCCAAAACGCAATTTTCTGTCTGAATATTTAAAAAAACAAAAAAACGATTTTTACATGACAAATAATTTTTACACATGCAAAAAAGTAATTTTTAAAAGTAAGCGCTTCTGCCAGATGATGCTTGATAAGTCTGTCCTAATGGTATTTATCTTAATGCTTACTTTCAGGAACAGTGGATAATACTGTATTCAGTTCTCCTGACAACCCCATGAAACAGGTAATGTCATTAGTCCCACTTTCCAGAGGAAATGAAGGCACAGAGAAAATAAGTAACTTGCCTGAGGTTGCACAGCCAATATGTAGCTTAGTGGGAGTTTAGTGCTAGGCTGTTGAATTTCACAGCCTGTCCTCCTAAACTGCTACATTATACTGACTCTCATATGTATTTATGTTTTATCAAGCTTAATATAGGATAAATTGTCATGCTTAGGGATGCAGCCTCAGAGTAGAAATTTCAGACATTTCTACTCTTCAGATATCAGGACAATTGGGGACCAGTAGGCCAAAAGTGGGTATGGTTTAGGGAGTCATTCGCAGATGTGGGATTCTGGATATCAGGCCAAATGGAGTTGAGGAGAATGTCTTCCCAGCATCCCAAACCACTCATTTGCCTAACGATTAGACTGGCCCTTGGGAGCACTGTTCTTCATCGGTCTCATTGCCACAACCATTGTCACTAGCTCCCATTGCTCTCAGCTCAGCCCAAGTCTTTGTATTGTTTAGGCTGTGCTGTGGGCCCTGCTCTAAAAATAGCATATGGCAAAGAGGCCTGCCTTGTAGTTGCAAAAGTGGTGTAGGGTTTGAATTCCCCATGATGAGCTAATTTGGGGCCCACTACAAAGAAGATTTTTGGAAAACTTTTCAAAATATCTCAACTGCTGTGACTACCAAGCATAATGGCAAGGGGATGGGGGCAGGGAAGAATACCTTCATGATACAAACTAATGTGCATACGTTTGAAATGTGCAAAAATGTAGTTGTGTCACATGTGACAACTTGACCTGGTAATGAGATTCTGGGGCATCAAATCCGTGCTAGTAGTAAATGATGTATTTGCCATGTACTGCCTTTGGATTAATTGGCACCCATAACATAAAATAAGTTGTTTCCTGAAATGTAAACCTAGCAATTAGCGCTTCATCAAGTCCCTATCAGATGTTGGCAAAATAATTGGCTTTGAATTTTTTTTTTTTTTACTCAAAACAGGTCTGACAGTACATATTGGTGGCGTTCACAGCAACATAACTGTAATAAACTTCAGCTGCTGTTGTGATCTTTGTAAGTGGTACAGTTACTAAAGAGAGAGTCTGGAATTACTGTTTTCTTTTAGGCACCCTCACCCGGGTGGCGAGGGTGCCTAAATTCTGGTTATAGTCAGTAACACAAATTAACTCATGTAAATGTTTTTAATCAGCATTTCTTATAGTCGATTATCCAGCTCATTAACTCTGAACATAAATCTGGACCTTGGAAAACTTCACATTCGTTTTACGTTACCTTTTCGAACAAAATGGTGGTTGAGGTAGAGAAATGACTTGTTCTCTGACTGGTGACTTTGGTCCCTGCATCAAAGAGTGGCAGAGGTCTTAAAAAAAAAAAAAAGAAAAAGAAACCTGACAAATTTCAAGACCTTTTCTCCCCACTGACCAGTTGAAAAGGGAAAGGAGCTATCTGGACACAGTAAATGAATGAAATAATAGGCAATTGTTAAAAAAAAAAAAAAAAAGGAAAGAAAGAGAAGAAAAGAGCCATGTATTTAGCATATACATACGTCTAAAATCTGTTATTCAGCAAGCAAGTCATAGTGTTGTTAGTCTAATTGTGTCCTACTGTAGTAAAAATGAAATAAAACAGCAAGAACAAAATCTCAGCCCGTGCTTAAAATATGATGTACAAAGAAAAAGTGTCTAGGAAGGTGGATCTACATTAAACTGTCACCAGTGGTTCTCTCTGGAGTAAGAATTTTGGAGCACTTTTACACTTTCTACATTTCAGTGACACCCATTTTTATATTGTTTGGTTATTTTTACAACAAGAATATAGTAAATTTTAATGAGAAAAACTAAGTTTGTCAATATACAGATAATATATAAAAAATATATATGATGGTATCACCACCCTTAGGGAAAACTTTTCTCATAAATTATATACAGCCCTAACTTTTTCTGTAACACTTAACATGTGTTTCATTATTTGAAAATAACCTTATCTATTTTGCATATATGAGAACAAATACAAGGAAGATATTTATGATGGTTGAGTCAGGCTTTTGAGGGAAACTTGTGACTTAGAGATATAAGCATTGGATATACAGTAACCCTGGATTTAAGATACGAATGGAGAATAATAGCTGATTAACAGGGAAAAATATAAGCTTTCCCAGACCTTGACTAGTAAACAAGAAAGACATTTGTTTATTCATTCAATAAATACATTATTCAGACACTTACCGCGTGCTAGGCTCTTTGCAGATAGCAGAGGCGTTTGCAGTCTGGTGGGGAAAAGAAGCACAAAATAAGCTAATACATGAACAAGTATATAATTAAATATTGTTATAAGTATTATAAAAGAGATTAAAAGAGAGATAGTGTGGATCATATGAACAGATAAAATCTCTTTGACAAGTAATAAGCAAATGGCAACCTAGAGAAGAAGAAGGAGCCAGGTCTGAAAAGAACAGCAGGAAAAATATTCCCGACGAAGAGAACAGCAGGGCCAGGTCTGAGCTAGGAAAGAAGGTGGAGTTTTTTGGAACCCAAGAAGCCCTTGCACCTACAGTTCTATAAATGAGGAGGAAATGATTTAGAATGGGGTTGGGCTATATTTCAAAATAACTAGAAGAGTGGAATTGGAATGTTCCTAACACAAAGAAATGATAAATGTTTCAGGTGACAGATATTCCAATTACCATGATTTGATCATTACAGTGTATGCTTATTTCAAAACATCACATGTACCCTGTAAATATGTACAACTGTTATATAGCCACAAATTTTTTTTTCAAGTTTTTAAATTTACAACATATAGAAACAGACAGACAAAAGAATGGGACTGAGAGAGCCAGCAGTCAGCTGATATAGGGCCTTTAAGGTGAGGAGTTTGATTTTATTTAGAGTAGAAGGAGTGGCCATGGAAATATTTTAGGCAGGGGCATAGCAAGATGCCTTTATGTTTTTAAAAGATCATTCTGGCTGCTGTGTGGAGAAGAGAGTCAAGGAGGCTATTCTGCTGTCCAGATGAGAAATTGAGGTGACTTGAACTTAGGGTGGTGTTTGTTAGTAGCGGTGGCAAGATTCAGACACATATAAAGTATATTTTAAACGTAGGATTAATAGAACATGATGAGGGATGTTATGATGGGGATGAGAGTAAGGGAGTATCAGGAATGAATTTGAAAATTATAATACAGATATTGCTATCTCCTGTATACAAATAACACCCAGATAAAGAATATAAAATAATAAAATCTCCATAAACAACAACAACAAAATCACTGGGAATAGAAATGACAAGAAACCTACATAGCCTATATGAATTATGTTTTAAAACACTAATGAAGACCTCAGAGGAGATGTGAGTAAATGGAAAGGCACTGTATACTTAGGATGACTGGATATCACAAAGATTCCTGTTCTTTCTAAGATAGTTTATAAAATGACTAGAAATAAAAATACCAACAATTTATTTCCGTTATTTCGTTTTGTTTGAATGAGACTAATTAATTCAAAATTTTATTTGGGAAGATAAACAAAAACATCTCAAAAAACTTTGAAAATGAAGAACAATATGGAAAATCTAGTATTAATGCCAGATATTAATAGGGAATTTAGAGCCACAATAAATAAGTAGGGCGATACTGGATTGTAAATGGACAGAAAACCCAATGGAACAAAGTAGAAAATCCAGAAAGAGATATAACTATGAGAATTTAGTTTCTGATAGAGATGCCTTCTCAAACTGATTGGGAAACTGTAGGCCACCCAATATATGCTACCAGAAATGAGTTGGTAGCCATCTGGTAAAACACATACCCACACAAATAATCATAAAATTGAATCTGTACTTCATATTTTAAGTACATACTTGACCCATATCAAATGGATCAATAAATAAATGTAAAAAATTAAACCAAAACTGATTTAGAAGGAAATAGGAAGGAATAATTACTTTACATCTGTGGCATAAGGAAGGCCTTATAACTATGACTCAAAATTCACAAGCCATGAAAGAAAAAAATGTTATATTTAACCGCTTTATAAAACGAACACATTCTGCATGATAAGAAACGTTATGTCTTGGTCCATTTTGTGTTGCTATCACAGGATACCACAGACTGGGTAATGTATAGTGAATGGGAATTTATTGGCTTATGGTTCTGGAGGCTGGAAAGTCCGACATTAAGGTGCTAGCATCTTGAGACGGCCTTCTTGTTGTGTCATAACATAGCAAAAGGCCAAGAGAGGGGAGGAGACAGAAAGAGAAAGGAGATTAAACTGCTCCCTTTTATAATGAACCCACTCCCTTGACAACAGCATTAACTAATTCTCTCTGTCCCCATGACCTAATCCCCTCTCATGAGGCCCCACCTCCCAGTGCTTTTGCATTAGGGATTAAGTTTCCAACATATGCTTTTTGACGGACACATTCAAACAACAGCACATCATAATCAAAATTGAAAGTTAAATGACAAGCTGAGGAAAAAATATTTTCAGTTCATAGCACTAAGAGAGATTTTTCCTTCAATTTACAATAAAAACCTGCAAGAGATACTAATTGACAGCTCACAAGAAAGGAAATACAAACAGCACACACTTGTGAAAAGGTGCTCATAAAACTATACCAATGTGAGCTTTTCAGGAACCAAATAGGCAAACTATAAAGTTTGAGAAACACAGTCAATTACTAAGGCTTTGGGGGAACTCTTACGCATTGTTGAGTGAGTTGATGTAAATTCTAAGGAGGCAATTTGACGTTTATCAAAACTGCAAAATCATATACCCCTTGACCCAGCAGTCTACATTATATGTATCACATATAATTGCATGTGTGGAAAGTGGCATACACAAGGTTCTTTACTGCAGTATCATTTCTAATGTCAAATACAATGAAAATCTAAACTATAGCAGACTGATTGAACAAATCAAGAGTTAAGCAGACAATAAAATATAATGCATCTGCAAAAAGAATGTATATGTAAAAACTGGAGAAAAATAGTATTACATAATTTTATTTGTGTATATATTCTAAAGAAACTCTGAAAGGATATGTAAGAAACTAAGGATAGTGGTTACTGTATGAGGAAGATGGGGAACTGGGAAGATGGGGTATACATTAATTTGCTAAGGTTGTACATTAGGGATTAGTCAGGGTTCTCCAAAGAAACAGAGCCAACTGAGTGTGTGTGTGTGTATACACACACACTTATACACTTATATGTGTATGTGTGTGTATATATATGTATATATGATTTATTCTAAGCAATTGACTTACATAATTATGAAGGATGGAAAGTCCCTAAATCTGCTGGGTGAATTGGCAAGCTAGAGACCCAGGAGAGCTGATTGCATTAACACCAGTTTAGGTCAAAAGGCCTGAGATCCAGGAGAGACAAAGGTGGATTTCCCATCTGAAGGCTGGCAGACTGGAGACCCAGGAAGAAATGATGTTTCAGTTGGGTCCTAAGGTATGAAAAAGTCAATGTTTCAGTTTGAAAGCTGTCAGGCAGGAAGAATTCTCTTACTTGCAGAAGGCATAGCTTTTTTGTTCTATTCAGGCCTCTTTAGGTGAGGCTCATCTACATTAAGGAGTGCAATCTGGTTTATTCAGTCTACTTATTTAAATGTTAATTTCACCAAAAATATTCTTATAGAAACACCCATGACAGTGTTTGAGCAAATATCTGGGCACTCTGTGGCCCAGTCAAGTTGACACATAAAATTAACCATCATAGGGTACCATAACAAAATAGCACTGACTAAGTGGCTTAAGCAACAGAAATTTATTTTCTCATAGTTCTGGAGGCCAATGCTGCTATCAAAGTACTGGCAGAGTTGGTTTCTTCTGAGGCCTCTCTCTTTAGCTTGCACACAGCCACCTTTTCGTGCATCCTCATATGGCCTTTCCTCGCTGGCTCTTCATCTTGTTATAAGGACACTAATATTGGATTGGGGCCCCACTCTTATGATCTAATTTAATCTCATTACCTCCTCAAAGGCCCTATCTCCACATGCAGTCACATTAGGGGTTAGGGGTTAGAATTTATTCCAACATATGAACTCTGTGGGAAACACAGTTCAGTCCACAGTAGGGCATAAGGGTGGGAGAGAGACTGTCATTGTTCAGTTTTTTGTACCTTCTTGGTTTTAAGCTTCCTGAATGCATTACGTATTTTAAAAGATCTTAAAAATAAACTCCAAGTTTCTGCTTCCAGCAGCTTGGAGGATGGTGCCATTCACTGGGATGGAGAAGACTGAGAAAAAAAAAGTTTGATAAGGTGGGAATAGAGTGGAGATATTGGAGAGACACTGCAGTGGAATGTCAGTGAGGCAGGTGGTGTCCAGGAGAGGAGTCTAGGTTGGAGCTGAGAAAAAAAAGGACTTTTCTGCATGGTTACTAAGTCAAGGGGAATGTATCAGATCACCCTAGGCAGTGGTTCTCAAACTTTATTTGGCATGCATCAGAATTATCTGAAGGGCTTGTTATAACATAAGTTGTACAGCCCCATCCTCCAGAATTTTTCATTCAGGAGGTCTGGGGCGGGACCCAAGAGTCTGTACTTCTAACAAGTCCCAGGAGATATGAATACTGCTGGTTGGGGAGCTCTACTAGGAGAACCACCAGCCTAAGTCAATGATTCTCCGTTCTAGCCTCACATTAATGTGACACAAAGAGTCTTGAGAAAAAAAAATATGATTATGTGGAACCCACTCCACTGCAGACCAGCTAAGCAAGAACCTCTGAAGAGGGGGTCTGGGCACTAGTTATATTCAAAAGCTCTCCTATTAATTCTGATATGTAGCTTGGGCTGAGAGCTTCAGACCGAGGGAAAGATGCCAGAGAAATGAAAGAAGGCCAAGAATAAAGGCTTTAGGATGTCTGCCTTCTAAATCACTAGTAGGCAGAAAGGAACCAACCAAGAGATTGAGAAGTGGAGAGACATTGGGAAACCCAGGACCTATACTCTAGTGTCATGGAAGGCAGTCATTAACTCCCACTCATTTAAGCTGGATTCTGGTGACACAGATACAAATGAGATCTACACAGCCTTCAAGAGCTTCCTTAGCATTAAGGGCCAAGATGCTCTTTTAAAGAAGTGATGGCATAATCAATTCACTTCTTGATGTATGCCCTAGAGGGATACTTTCTTATGTGCTCAGGGACTCATGTCAAGGATGTTCATAGCAGCATTGCTTATAAGAGTGAAAATCTGGAGACTACCTGTCCTCATTCAAAGAATGGCTACATTATATAAAATGGCACGTTCATATATTGAAACACTATACAGCAGTTCAAAAGAGTGAACCAGGTAGACATTAACTTTCAAGATCTCAAAAAATATTGTCGATGATAAAAAAGAAAGTTGCATTTTGATATGTATATCGTTTATAGGAAAAATAACTTATACATACACGTGTTTGTGTATAAAGATATAAAAAAGGTCTAGAAGGAAGTACTCCAAATTCTTAGCTGGTGAACAGAAGAGAGGACACGTTTGCAAATGATAGGTAAAAGGCACTTTAGATTTATTTGTAATGCTCTTAAAATTGTTAAGCCTTTAGGATTAATGTACATATTTAATTAACTCAATGTTGTACCAATTTAAACTTTTAAACATTGCTTACAAATGTGAATAATACCTATCAACTCTAAAGTTAATGTACATATACACTAGAAGTTTTGACTTTGTGTGAGTTTCTGAAATAATGCCATCTATATCCTCTTCTGATTTCTGGGTTATTTCCAAATCTTCACTGACTGGATGGAATGTATCTCCCAATCCCCTTCCTAAACTGAAAAAAGGGGCAAAAACTATAATTTAAAGAAAGAAGAAGAAAATGAAAACATTGCTTAGCCATTACTCTTCTGTGAATTTGTCTGCAAAAAAAAGTGTGTTTAAAATAGCATTTCTAAGATACAGACATCATCCTTTCCCCAGAGTCTTGACTGGCAGACATATTATAGTTATTTAGTCCAGGGGCTGCACTGAATTCAGCTCTGAAAATGTAACCAAGATTTATAAGTTGAAGGCCTCTGCCTTTATACAGCAGGTAAATGATTCTGGAAGTAACGATAAAAATATTCACTGAAGCTCACTTTATTCTTACCATACCTTTGCCTTTCTAGAAAGAGAAATACCTTGGAGCTACCTGTATTGACAAACCTCAGTTGTCTCCCTGGAAAGCAATGACTTTTTAATTCTAATATTCATTTTCTGGAAAGACAATCTCCCCATGTGCAAGTTCTAGACAAGCAAGGACCTTATCTGTATCACTGGCATTGTGTCTCCAGTGGCTAGCATAGCACCCAGCATATAGTACCTGCTCAGTAAATATTTGTGGAATGAATGCAGCCACACAAAAGAAAGAAAAAAATAAAAACATGAATGAATTCTGTATAATGTTGAATAAAAGAAATCAGACAGAAAAATACATCCTACATTTTCCCTTTATCTGATGTTATAAAACAGATAGAATTAATTGATAGTGATAGAAAGTGGTTACTTTTGGGGGGTAGTGTTTGGGCGGGAATAATGGAGGCTATTGGGATGCTGGTCATGTTCTGTTACTTGATTGGAGTGGTGGTTGCATGTATATGTTCACTTTGTGAAAAATCATTAAGCTATACAATTTTGATTTGTGTGCTTTGCATGTTATTTTTAAGGCTTATGTAACATAAATCAACTTTTTCTAGAAAAAATAAGACTGTCAAATCAAGGCAAGTAACTGAGGTTTTGAAAGTTTGATCCTTTATGTTGTGGATGATCATATCTCTGGAAAATTATTTTCCATCTCTAAACATATTTTCTTTTCATATTTCTGAAGATGTAAAGTGTGTAACCTCACCTCCAGGGCTTAAAGGCTTAGCTCTCTCTGTTCAGAGGCCTTTGCTCTTTTTTATCAGAATTCAGCTGATGGTAAAACAGCTCGTATAGGATTGGAGGCAGGTCTGCTATTAGGTTTTTAGCACCCATCCCTTTTCATGCCCCTAATCTTTTGAAATTTCCAAACACTTAAACAGACAAGA
Source organism: Aotus nancymaae (assembly GCF_030222135.1). NCBI lineage: Eukaryota > Metazoa > Chordata > Mammalia > Primates > Aotidae > Aotus > Aotus nancymaae. Next base: position 39,152,754 of record NW_026988482.1, read on the forward strand.
GAGAATAGTAAAAGAAAACCAGAAACTTCAGAGCTATGCAATGTAGGAAAAATATGTGACATCTCCCACCATTTAAAAACCACCAGACTCACTAAATTTTCTAATTTTTTCTCTTTTGTCTCCTTCCTTTCTCACGCTCATTCCCTTTTTGATAAATTGCACAAAAACATTTTAAAAAGTCTTGAACCTAGTAATTCAGAAATTCAGCACAAACACATGTGCATGTATGCAGGTGTGCACACACACAGAAACATACACACATACACACTTGTCTGTGGATGAAGTGATATATTTAGAAGGTAACTCACAGCTACAGTGTATGAACAGCAAAAGGTTAAAGGCAATCTAAATGCCTTACCCAGTCAAAAGGGAACTGGTTAAGTACACAACATTTAACAGCAGAAAAGTGTACATCTATAAAAAAGAATGAAGAAGCTGTCTGCGTTCAAGATGAATAGATAAGTGGAATATATCTTAGATAAATGGAAAATACCAGGTTCAGAACACTGTGTTTAGACTACTGTACCTATGAATGCATAAATTATTCTAGGAGGATATATAAGAAACTGAATATTTGTCTTCAGAGGGGGATTGCATATGTGGGCAGGAGAGACATTCTCCTGTATACCCAGTGGTTCCTTTAATATTTGAACCATATTATGTATTGTCACACCAAAAGTAAAATTTTAAATATATATAAAATAATACTTTGGGCAAGAAACCCCAATTTTGCCAAGGATGTGGAATAATGCCAGCATAAACTCACAAAGTGCTACTGGAAGGGTAAATTCAGACAACATAACAAGAAGGTAGTTTGTCAAAACATGTCAAAAGCTTCCAAATTTTCCTTCTAAATACATATTTCTGGTTCTAAGAATTTATTTTAATAATATAACCTTGCAGTGAAGTTATGGCTATAATGGAGCACACTGAAGGCCTGGATTTCAGAAATATTGGGAAAAAACTAGACATATAAAGTAGAGGTTCTACAATGAGAACACATGGACACAGGGAGGGGAACAACACACACTGGGGCCTGTTGGGGGGACGGCGGTGGGAGGGAGAGCATCGGGAGAAATAGCTAGTGCAGGTGGGGCTTAATACCTAGGTGATGGGTTAATAGGTGCAGCAAACCACCATGGCATAGGTTTATCTATGTAATAAACCTGCACATCCTGCGCATGTATCCTGGAACTTAAAACGAAAATAAAATTAACTTTAAAAATTAAAAATTAAAAAAAGTAAAATAGAGGCTCTGCATAAATTATGGTACAGCTATCTATTAAAAATGCAATTTTTGAATATTTGACAGAGAAAATTGTTTATAATATTAAGTGAAAAGTACACAGCATGTACATCATAATACTATTTGTTGCCAAAAATGCATCTATATAACTGTTTGTGTAGGTATGCTCACGTGTATAAACCAAAATTTGACACTTTTATTCTAGGTAATAGAATAATGGATTTTGTTTTTTAATTTTCATTCTTATATGGATTTCCAAAAGGAATTATACTAGGCTTATGTTTTATGCTAGAAAATTTATAATAAAAGAATAAGGCCAGGTACGGTGGCTCACACTTGTAATCCCAGCACTTTGGGAGGCCAAGGCAGGCAGATCACCTGGGGTCAGGAGTTCAAGACCAGCCTGGCCAACATGGTGAACTTGTCTCTACTAAAAATACAAAAATTAGTTGAGCATGGTGGTGTGTGCTGGTAGTCCCAGCCACTCGAGAGGCTAAGGCAGGAGAATCATGTGAACCCAGCTGGTGGAGACTGCAATGAGCCAAGATCATGCCATTGCACTCCAGCCCGGGCAACAGAGACTGTCTCAAAAAAAAAAAAAAAAAAAAAAAAAAGAATTAATGAGGATATTTCTAAAGATACTACAAGTAAATCCTGCCAAACTGTCCTAAGTGTGGTCCAGAAAATTCAGCTGCATAAAGAGCAGTGCTGCATTAAATTGAGGTTGATAAAACGACAGAATTGAGACTTCTGAGATGAACAAGAGCCAGTTGCCAGTCACTTTATATCCAAAGTGGTATTGTCAAGGGATGCATTATCACGGGCACTGTCTCCATATAGAATGTGTTAACACTTACTTTCTGAGAATTGCTACTTTTAGACTGAATTATTTTCATCCTTTTTAGGAAGCATGTAAATATTTACCCCAAATCAAAAACAATACACACACACATAATACATACATAATACACACACATATATATATTAATGGTGATATAATGCTTTTAGAAACTGCTTCTAATCAAATTACCCCCAATATTATCTTTTCTTTTTTATTACTTTTTTATGAAAATGAGATTCCCATAGCGTAACATTCATCATTTTCAAGTGAACCATTTTTTAAGTGAATCATTCGCATTTAGCACATTCACAATTTTGTATAACCACCATCTCTACCTAGTTCCAAAACATCTTAATTATTCCAAAAAGACACCCTGCACACATTAAGCAGTGGCTTAACCATTTCTCTCTTTCCCCAGCCCCCAGCAAACACCAATCTGCATTCTGCCTCTAGGGACTTACCTATTCTGGACATTCCATAGAAATGGAATCGTACAATATGTGGCCTTCTGTGTCTAGCTTCCTTAACATAGCATGTTTTCAAGGTTGATCTATATTGTAGCATGTACCAGAACTTCACTCCTTTAGATGGCTGAATAATATTCCATTATATGAATATACCACAATTTGTTTCTCCATTCATCCAAGATGGATATTTGGGCTTTTTGGCTACTGTGCATAGTGCTGCGATGAACATTTGTGTATACATATCTGTTTAACTCCCTGATTTCAATTCTTTTGTGTGTGTGTCAAGGAGTGGAATTACTGCACGATGCGGTAATTCTAAGTTTAACTGTGTAAGGAACCACCAAACTGTTTTCCATGCGGCTGATCTATTTTAAAATTCCCACCATGAACGTTCAAGTGTCCCAATATCTCTACATTCTCTCCAACACTTATTTTCAATTTTCAAAAAATAGCAATCCTAGTAGGTGTGAAATGGTATCTCACTTTGGTTTTGATATGCATTTTTCTAAATGACAAATGACATTAACCATAATGGCTTATTGGCCATTCATGTATCTTTAGAGAAAGAGTTATTCAAGTTTTTTCCTAACTTTTTAGATGAGTTGTCTTTTGAGTTGTAGGAATTCTTTATATATTCTGAATATTAGACCCTTATCAGATATATGATTTGCAAATACTTTCTCTCATCTCCAGGGTGAAAAAGGTTCTAGGGATTATTTTTTCAGTTTCTTGGGAATGTCCTTTGATGTACTTGTTACTCATATTTATATAGAGAAATATTCTTATTTTCTGTTCTAATTTCAGCTAAAATAGTATCTTGGACACATTTTTGTGTTTCTACACATTATTATTATTTTAATGGCATTAGGAAGAATAGGAACCAGGTGGCTTTCAGGAATGCCTGAGTTTGTAGACTGCCTCAAACACTTCGGTAAACTTGCCTCCTCACTTCTGGTTTCTTCGTCTCTCATTTCAAGCTCTCATACAACAGTATCTTACTGGTTCAGCATGGTGTGTACCCCTGGAGGGCCACAGTACTGCACAGCCCAGATCCTCACTTCAGGACTGAGGTGCTCATTCTCCCATGGTCCAGCAAGCTGTTCTTAGAAGTGGAAGGGATGGCTCACGGTCTACTGTAAAATATCAAGACTTTACAATTGTACTCCCCCAGGTAACACTACAATGAACAGCTTCTCCTTTTGTGTTATTTCATTGGAATAAATCCTTAAGAGTCAGATTATAATAACTCCTTATTTGTATGCTGCTTTCTGGAGGATTTTGCCAATTAACAAAGTTACCAGCAATGAGCAAATGCCACTCAGAATTTTCAATACCTGTAACTTAAAAGGAGACAGAAAGAGGTAATGTCACTGTACTGGGAAATCTGTCAAGTAATTTAAATAAATCCTATGTTGTCCACTAATATCCACGTTCTCCTTCATCTCTAGTAATAATGATACTTAAAAAACCCATAATATTATTTGAGTCATTGCTGCTGAGAAAGAAGAGTATATTTCTTAACTTCTCCCATAGCTAGATATGGTCATATATTAGACACATGATTACGTTCTGTCCAATAAAATGGGAACAATCAATATGGAAAACGTTTCATGCCTTTAAAAGAAAGGAGCTTGCTTTTCACTTTGCCTTTCCTCTTTCTATTGGTTGGAATAAGAGCATGGTGGGAAGCCATCTTGGACAATTAAAGATGAGAATAATCAAGGGCAGATGGCAGAATCAGAAGATAGAAGGAGACTGGGCCCATGACACTGTGGAACCACCACACCAGCTCCAGACCACCATGCCTTTATTTGTTACATGGAAGATAAAGAAAAATCTTTTTTTATTGAAACCATCAGTATTATGGTCTCTGTGACAGCAGGTGGACCTGTATCCTAACTCATACACAGTATTTGTCTTCTCACTCCATCCTTTAGTGCTAGTTATTTTTGCTATTTTAGAAATTAAGAAATTGGAGGATTGCATGTATTAAGGAATTCACCCCAGGGCTTCACATAACAGGGAAGTCCAGATCAAATCCAGGTGCCTGATTGCAAAGTTCATGTTTTCTCAGTGTTCTTTTCCTGAATAATTTATAGTCCTTTTCTGGAATATTTTCTAATACCTATAAGCAATTCTCTGATTCTGTGGTCACCAACTGGGTGTGCTACAATTCAATTTAATTCTGACACTGTACTTGGAGTTAGTGTTAGATCCCGTAAGTTAAAGGGACAGTCCTGTAAGACCATCCCCACTTCAGATGACAATTCCAAGTGCCAAACCTCCTTTAGTAAGGACAGACCAGCTATGCATTGAGAGTTCCTTCAACCCCCGACTTGAGTTTGACAATTTGCTAGAATGGCTCACAGAACTCAGGAAAGAAACTTACCGCTACAGGTTTATTATAACAGCCAAATGGAAGAGATGCATAGGGCAAGGTATTGGGGAAGGGGCACAGACTTTCTCTACCCTCTTTAGACGCACCACCCTCCTAGTACCTGGTTGAGGTCATCACCAACCTGGAAGCTCATCAGATTTTCTTGTTCAAGTATCTTTTTTTTTTTTTTTAGCTATTCATCCTTGTCTGATGGTTCAAGAGTTTTTATAAAGCTTTATCTCAACCCTCCCTCCTTTTCCCAGAGGTCTGTGGGTGGAGGTGAAAGGTCTAATCCTCTAATCGCTTGGTCTTTGTGGTGATCAGTCCCATCCTGAGACTACCTAGGAACCACCCTAAATCACCTCATTAGCATAAATTCAGGTGTAATTATCTGGGGCTCCTGAGGAATAATAAAAGACACTCCTGTTGCTCAGGAAAGGATTTTAGGAGCTGTGTACCAGGAATCACAGACCAAGACCAAATATATATTTTCTTATGCTTCACCTTTGTAGGAACCGAATTTTCAAATCTCTACCTTGCTGACTATATAGTAAGATTTTTATACACATTATAAATCATTAGATTCACATTGTTGAAGATATACAAATAAATGTCTAAAGTTATATCTTTTCTACCTTTCCTGACTTGATTTTTTCTGACTTCTAAATGATATTGATATGAAAGCTATTCTAGGGTGGTCAAAGTCACCCTTCTTTTGAGGCCAGGAAAACTTTAGAAATTTGCTGACCTTTAAGATGAATCCATAATTATGGGTAGAGTTTTACATAATCAAGATTTTTACTTTATAGTTTTTAGTGACAGAATCCTAACTCAAACTAATTTAAGCAGAAATAGAAAAATGTGTTGGCTTAGCTAATCGAAAAAGGGGTATCCGGTTTCAGGCACAGTTGGATCTAGGATACTAATGACTCCATTAAAGACTGGTCTCTCTCCATCTCTTGACGTTTTTACCCTGAGTTGGTTTTGTTTTTAGATAGGCTTGTACCTGGTGGAAGAAAGAATGGATACCAATTCTACCAGGCTCACTTTGTTAGCAGATTTATTACTCCAGCAAAAAACAAACAAACAAACAACCAGTGCCTTTCTCCTGATAAATCCAGCAAAATATACAAACAGTGCTACCGTTTGGCCAGGTCTGGGTCTCATGCCCACCTTGTCAAAGATAGGCCCAGCTACATCAAACCCATAGATTTAGCTTGGGCAGGAGTGGTTTTCCAAAAGAACAAAAGGGTGCTATAAAACAGAAAAAGGGGAGAAATGGAACAACAGATGTCCCTTACAAGTTTTACAGGTGGTGCTGAACAATGGAGAAGTTCCAAGTGAAAGCAACAGCCTGAATGAAGACCTGGAGATACACTAGTACAGAAAGTTCAGATGGGCAGAAAGACTGGGGAAAAGAGAAAAATCAAGCTGGAAATGTGTTGTAGAAAGTCTTGAGAGTTATGGTGTCTGTGGCCAATTTTAAAAACAATAGGGAGTTAAAGATATGTCTAAAAATATCATCACATATTAAAAGTATAACATATCATCAAGTATAATTTAAAATCAATTCATTTTCTTTATTTTATTCAGGGTCTAGTATGTAGTTATGTGCTTCATTTAGAAGGCATTTATTTTCAATTAAAGTATATAATCTTGTATAACCTACTATTGGGAAAAGTTTTATTACATTTGTTGAATGCATCTATCTCCACCAGTTTATTAAATTTCCTCTTGCCTGTAAACTTCAGGGTTTGGCTAAACTGAAAAATACATATTAGTATGGGCAATCCCAGGTAGCATACCAGGGGACTCTCAGAGATAAATAAAAAGAATGCAGCCAACCATGAATCCTTAGACCTGATGGGCGATTTACAACCTCACCACTTCAAGGCACTCATTTATTCTTCAGTTAAGTTGCTCTCTCAACCTTAGCACAGACTTTGGAAAAAGAAATGTGTTTCGTTATAATAATGATTAAAAATTCCCTTTGGAGGAAATAACTTGCTGATGAAGATTGATTTCCCCCTTTTCCTCTCCTATTTTATGTGTGTCTTCTCTAAAAACAAAAGCAAGAAAATGGTTGACCAGAGTCTAGAGTAATGGGCCATGAAATTCCCAATGGAGGTCAACTGAGGTTGACTTTAACTTGGCTCTAGTGTCCTCTCTTCATTGTTGGCTTGAATGAGGAAAGGTTTTGCAGATAGTAAAATGCCTCTTATGAGTTTCCTATCATTATCTCAACAGCCAGGTGAGATCCACGAACTGCATTGCTATGGTTCCCATTTTTACTGATAAGAGGCCATGATGACTGGCCCTTGACTTCTCCAACAAGACAGTCCTGAGTTTTTGTTATTTAACATGACTGAGTGTCCATAGCCTGATCTGTAAAATGGGATAATAAAAGTATCTACTACCTAATAGGGCTTTGGTGAGGATTAGATGAAATAAAAAGGATGAAAAAGCATTTAGTTCAGTGTTGCAGCGTGACCAACTCATCCTAGTTTTCCTGGAGCTTTCCCAGTTTTAGTACCCTGAGTCCCACATTTTAGGAACTTTCAATCCCAGGCAAACTAGGATGATTGGTCAGCCAAGAATCAGGAACTCAGACAACTCTCTCAGAAAGTATTAGCTATTTTTATTTCAGACGACAAAAGTGAAGATTAAAATACTTAGCCTGATGTGAGGAATACATTTTAAAAACCATCTTCTATGATGAAATAATTATACCTGTTTTTTGAGATGAGGTCTTGCTATGTTGCCCAGGCTTGTCTCAAACTCCAGGGCTCAAGCCATCTTCCTGCTTTAGCCTCCCAAGTAGCTGGGATTAACAGGATTAACAGGCACACATCACTGTGCTGGCTGCAGAATTAAACCTTTAAGATTCACACATAAGCCTTCAATATCTAAATCCTGTCATGTTCTCTTATTTGTTCTTTCATCCAATTCTTTGTTCATTCACTCATCTCTTCTCTCATAGAACTTACAGTTTAGAAAAGAACACATTTAATAAATAGTTATCTTACAAATGATTCGGTTTGCCATTATACTAAATAGATTTGATGGTAGTGGCAGGCAATCACTCATGAGTCAATTGATTTAGGGATTTCCCTAAATCTGTTCACTGTCAAATGTTTCCACTTGTGATCATGTTTTCTTGCAAAGTGGACACCTTGAGCTGTATAGTACAGTTGTTGGGCAAGGGAGAGGAGAAAGCTAATTGGCCCGAAATGACCACGTTTGGTCTGGTGATTGGCGCTTCTCGTTTTGTGTTTTAACACGATGAGCAGAATAGATGGCTCCTGACAGAAGGGGAGGCCATTCATGATCCATGCAGGTGAACCAGGTCTGTCTTTGCCTGCCCAGGCTAACAAAATGAGGAAAGACCCAACAGTCTTACATTCCAAACTTTCTATCACCAACTGCAAGAAAGGGAAAATGGGCTTTCTAAATGTGTTTCCATTACAGGATTGAGTAGTCTTTTATTTTCATTTCAGTAATGCCAGGAAATTCAGAATCAGTCATCTCGTCCAAAATATAATAATCTTTCGGTATTATATTTATGATAACATATCATAGGGAAAGTGGATATTTCACCTGGGAACCAAGGCAGTCCCAGGGAAACTGATTTTCTTCAGCAGCACCATGTTATTACAGTAAGTTTCAGAGAGCTCTATGCTGGGTTAAATGCAACTTTTCACCCCCACTGGCATCACAAACTAAACTGAACAGAGAAGCCAACCTCTAGCAAAACAGGACTAGATTTCACAGAAAGATACGGAAAGGGATACAAAATCTCTCACCGTGTCTCCTGCAAAAATAGAACCTTCACTGCACCGTTTCTACTTAAAAGTGACTGATTTCTGGCCGGGCGCGGTGGCTCAAGCCTGTAATCCCAGCACTTTGGGAGGCAGAGGCGGGTGGATCACGAGGTCGAGAGATCGAGACCATCCTGGTCAACATTGTGAAACCCCGTCTCTATTAATACAAAAAAATTAGCTGGGCATGGTGGCGCGTGCCTGTAATCCCAGCTACTCAGGAGGCTGAGGCAGGAGAATTGCCTGAACCCAGGAGGCGGAGGTTGCGGTGAGCCGAGATCGCGCCATTGCACTCCAGCCTGGGTAACAAGAGCGAGACTCCGTCTCAAAAAAAAAAAAAAAAAGTGACTGATTTCTTACACCGAAGTTTAGGTGGCTTCTTGTTTAAGAAAATCTTAAGGAAGTTAGGTGTTTTATTGTCTGTTTTCTATTTAGGATGCATTTCAGAAAGGATTTTTGGTTGTTTAGATTTGGTAGGAAATGCTGTGGTTAGATCCCAGGAAGAAAACAGTGGTTAATTTTGGTCTGGGGCCCCACTGGGTCAGGCAGGCAATTAGGAGATTGTCAAGGTGGCAGCAAGTACTAGGGGCTTCTTTAAAAGAATGGCCTTGAGTATGTCAGCAGCAGCATTTTCCTTAGAATTTTATTTTTCTTCATTTTTCTTTCTTTCTTTTTTCTGAGATTGCAACAAGTCTGTGGCTATTTCTTAAAATTATTTAGTGCAAAAGTTGTGCCCCTTGCTACTCTGAGATCTTGCCCAAGATTTGAAAACATGCCCAATGCAGATGTGATCCGATACTTCAAATGAAGAAAATAACTTCAAAAAAATATTTTTCTTGGTGGTGTAGGCTGGGGGAGTGTTAGAGAGAAGCCACATCTGTTTTTCTCCTCTATTTCTTTCTTTTTTTTTTTTAAAGGAAGATTCCTTGTTAAACATCCTAGCAGGAAAGAAAAAAGAAGCGATCTTGTCATTGTAATCTTGCAGAAGTAGGATAGGCTGAATTGCGTTCCTTTAAAATTTGTCCTAACCCCTAGAACCTCGGAATATAATTGTATTTGTACATAGGGCCTTCAAAGAAAATATCAAGGTAAAATGAGGTCAAATGGGTGGGCCTGCATCCAATATGACCGGTGTCCTTATAAGAAGAGGAAATTTAGATACAGATACGTGCACACACACAGGAAAGACCACATGAGGACACAGCAGGAAGGCACCTATCTGTAAACCAGAGAGAGGACACAGAAGAAACCAAACCTGCCGACACCTTCATCGTGGACTTCTAGCCTCCGGATCTGTGAGAAAATACATTCCTGTTGTTTAAGCCACCCAGTCTGTAATACTCTATTATGGCAGCTCTTGCAATCTAATATTCTAGGTCAGATTACTATTTTCACCAAAGGATGTTGCCAATGGGCCATGGTCACTCTGAGGAGAGAACAGCAGCTTGCTTTCCGTAGCTCTTTGCTGTACTTCCTTAGCTGTCATCTAAAGGTGCATAGGGAACTCAGGGAATTCAGGTTTCAGTAGAGTTATTTTTTGGTGGGAAGGGAAGCAAGAATGTTTGTCAGTCATATTTATTAATTTGAATGCATTTTAATATGCTTAATAAAATTCTGAATCATGCATAGACTATAGGATAATTTAAAAATGAATATTAATATATTTTTAAAAAGGTTTTGACTTCTTTGCATGTCAGTTTTTTTTTGAACATAAAAAGACAAGGTTTTGTTTGTTTGTTCTTTGTTTGTTTAATTTTTCCCTCAACTGTGTCAGTTGCTTAAAATTTCCAGGCTCAACCCCAGAGTGATTAAGACTAATACAGCCATAGATGGAATAAAATTAATTTTTTTAAAGTAACAATGTCATATCAAAAAGAATTTTTATGCCTTCTAATCAATGGTGAATTTTTTAAAAGCATTTTTAGTGCTTAGTGAAAAAATAATTTAAAATTATTGTATGTATATTATTGCAATTATGCATAACTATGTAGAGTATATCTATTATAATTGTACATATAGGTTTTAAAAAAGCCTAATTCATAGAAAAATTAATGTAAGAAAATATACTCAGCAGTGACTATTTTTGGGGAATTGGATTATAACTGTCCTCTTCCCACTAGCTCATTTTCATCTTTGCTTTCATTTGTTTAATAAGCATGAATTACTTTTATAACTAAAGAAAATTATCCACCATCAGTGTGAAAATATCTATGAGTTCTTTATACGTTACTAAATAAATGAGCTAACCACCAGGTATAAACACCTGGCCTAAAGCTGTGTCCAGAGCATGAACTCAGTCAAGGCGAATTATTTCTCTATGTATAGGTCAGACTGGTTTCCAACCATACAGCAGGAGACAAGTGTCCCAGGGTTAGCTAATGATGGTACTACCAGACACAAAACTGGGAGTCAACACAATTTTAAAATTTGGGTTAGGAGGCAGAAAAAGAGGGAATGTAGTAGAATTCAATCGTCATGAATTTATATTTTGTATTCCTCAATGGTAGACTGACATTTTATTAAGAATTTATCAATTATATATTTTTGTGGAATTGCAAATGCCATGAATGCACCCCTTCCCCCCAAAAGATACTCTCCTCCGGAAAGATGGGTAGAAACGTAAATAATATGTTGCCAGTCAGAATACTATACAATCTTGAAGTTTCGATAAAAAAATATTCTAGGCTGTGTACAGTGGGGCACCCATGTAATCCCAGCACTTTGGGACTGAGGTGAGTGGATCACTTAAGGTCAGCAGTTTCTACTCTACTAAAAATACAGAAATTAGCCAGATGTGGTGACGGGCACCTGTAATCCCAGCTACTCTGGAGGCTGAGGCAGGAGAATTGCTTGAACCCAGGAGGTGGAGGTTCCAACCCCGTCTCTGCTAAAAATACAAAAATTCACCAGATGTGGTGATGGTTGCCTATAATCCCAGCTACTCTGGAGGCTGAAGCAAGAGAATTGCTTGAACCCAGGAGGTGGAGGTTGCAGTGAGCCGAGATCACACCACTGCACTCCAGCCTGGGTGACAGAGCCAGACCGTCTTTAAAAAAAAAATTATAAAGGCATTGTAGAGTCTTGGTGTAAAATACATTTGGTACCACGGAGATAAGTAAGAGAATTGTTTCTTGTACCAAGCGGCCCTTCTAAGTTGACACAAGCACTGGAAGAATAGCTAGGTGCTATGAAATTGTTCAGCACATGTGGCTAATTTTGGTAGTGAGATTGAAACTAGGGCCAGTTTCAATGTTTTTTTTTTTTTATCTTGCAACCCTGTTTCCTGATCCTGTTCCTTCCCTAGTGGGGAAAAATCCTTAAGCCACTTTTAGAACAGCTAAGGAAGTTGTGTAATGATGGGCAGGAAAGGCTGTTAACTCTAAGGAAGGAGTTTTCAATATGAGCTAACCGACTGTAGAATTCAGAAATTCTAGATTTTGTTTTTCTGAAATACTGGCGGGCCTAGAACCCTAGCAAAACATAAAATATATGGCAGTATGCAATTTGAAGTCTTATTTGTCATCCCTGCAGATGGATGAGTAGCCTCAGTGATGATGAGGAAGGTCTCATGCTTGTCAGGGCTGTTTCTCTTCTTTTTCTTTCTGTTTTTTTCTAGACAGGGTCTCCCTCTGTCACCCAGGCTGCAGTGCAAAGGTGTGATCATGGCTCACTGCAGCCTCAACTTTCTAAGCTCAAGCCATCCTCCCACTTCAGTCCCCTAGTAGCTGGAACAATACGCACACACCACCACACCCAGCTAATGTTTAAATTTTATAGAGACAGGATCTCCCTATGTTGGCCATGCTAGTCTCGAACTCCTGGCCTCAAGCGATCATCCCATCTCGACTTCCCAAAGTTCTGGGATTACAGGCATGAGCCACCACACCGAGCCTGTCAGCATTGTTTCTTATGTGACATAATTCTATCAGGTTCTCCGTGGAGTGGAGAAATGAGTAACGAGAAAAATCTCTGATAGTTTTGCCCTGAGACATGGGAGGATCGCAGATCTTTTTATTTCTAAATTCTGAGCTAGAGTCTTAACTGAACAAAGTATTTTATTTTCCACTCTAATGTGAGTTGACCTGAAACTTTCGGCCAGGGCCAAATTACAAATATACCCTACTAGGACTTGGCCTTGTTCACAAATTCCTAACTGGAGTCCCATTTGACTAAGATCTAGCTGAACCTTACAACCGCAGGAGGACTTGCTATAACAATATAAGCTTTCATAGCCCTGCTATTTAAGATTCTTTCTCTCAGACTAAATAAGCAAAACTGCTCCCAGACATCCATCATGAGTATCACAGACCGACCTGCATATCATGTAACTTCGAACTGGGTCGTTCGATTCCTTCAGGCTTCCTGAGTTTAGTTAGTAGCATCTGCTAATGCTAGAAATGTGTTTTGAAGATACTGTATCATTTGGCTAAGAAAATGGAGGGCCAGATGGCTTTGAAAGAATATTAAATGGCAGAAGGCTTTTTTTATTTTTGGAATAGTTCATTGTTTGTGGAGTTCAAGCTTATATTTCTTAGTATCCTCTTTGGGGTAAAATTTTGCTATTTTTATCCAAACTAGAAACAATAAAGAACATGCACAATTTCAGGATAGTTTCTAAGATTAAAAACAATGAAAGCCATTTGCACAATGGTAAATTTAATTTTTAATATTTTGATGGCATGGTGGTTAGGATTTTTTTTCTTACTGACATATTCTGTTTTATTAGGGATGACATATTTACTATTAGCTTTCAGTAATGTATTCCTATGTGGAAGGAAAATTTTTGAAAACTGGAATGATAGCCTTTGCTCTGTAACTTGGAAACTTAAGTGTGTCATGAGAGGATTCAAAGAATGAATGTGGATATTTAATGTCCATAAAATTAATGTTATGATGTACAAAAAATTCTTAGAATGATACCTGGCTCATTATAACTGTTCAATAAGTTTATTTGCTCTTGTAAGTGAGCTCTAGACTCAGAAAGTCAGTTTCTTAGTAGATGTCTCAACTTGGCCCTCTCACAGGTATTTCAAACTTTATACATTCAAAGTTGAGTTATTTAATTATTCTCTGTTCCAAATCTGGTTCCACCCAAAGCCCTCTTCATCTTAGTAAATGATATCCCACATTATTCAAGCCGGAAACCTGGAGCACCATACCTAATACCTTTCTCTCTCTCAAGACTATATTCATCTATTACTAAGTCCTCTTCATTTCTCATTTTTTAAAAAAGTAGAATAGAGATGAAATTTTGCTATGTTGCCTAGGCTGGTCTTGAACTTCTGGCCTAAATTGATCATCCCACCTTAGTCTCCCAAAGTGCTGGGATTATAGGCTTGAACCACTACATCCAGCCCTCTTCATTTCATAGTTCAAAAAATACTGAAATTATCTACTGATCTCTATCCCCATTGCCAAACCTCTAGCCCAGGGCCACTAACCTCTGTACTATTGACATTTTGAAGCCAGACAGTTCTTTGCTGTGAGAGGCTGACCCGAACATTGTAGGATTGTTAGCAGAATTCTGTTCTCTCCCCACTGAATGACAGTAGGATTCCTCCCAGCCAAAAATATCCTCAGAAATTGCCAAATGTTCCATGAGGGCAAAATCTCTTCCAGTTGGGAATCCTTTGTTCCAGTACAAATTACTATCATTTTCTCCTTCAACTCCTACAAATCTTTCTTGCTGGTCTCTCCCCAGTAAGAATAAGACCCTTCCTTTTACTCCTTAAAGCCTTTCTCCACAGAGTAAGAGTACCAGTGAGGTCTTCGTAACATGTGAATTGCATCAGTTCATCTCTCAGTCTAAACACTTTACCTGCCTCCCTTCATACTTAGGAAAAATACTTCCCACTGCTTTCATCTTCATGGAGTCCTGGTCCTTTCTTGTGCACCTCCATCACTGTGCACCAGCCATAGTGGAATTCCCACCTATACCAAGCATCTGTACACTTCAGCACCTTCCTACGTGCTGATGGCTGCTCAGAGTGCTCTGCAGTCTGACTCAGAACTCATCCATGTAGGAGCCTCCTATTAGTTTTTATCAAAAGACTGGTTGTTTCCAAAAATGCCCTAATCACAATTTTCAGTTGCACATTTTGAACCTTAGTTTTGTTGTTTGTCTCACACGAGACTATAAGTTCCTTAAAAGCACAAGCAAATCTCTTTTATCCCTTATTTGATATCAGCACCCATCAAGTGTCTTACACATAAGGGAAAATCAATGCATATTTGTAGAATGAATGAGTGATGAATGAATGAAACATGTAAGTAGTTTGGGTTGGTAACTGCTTTCCCCATTTCTTGCACTAGGGGGTGCCAAATGAAATAAGTAATATATATATTTTAAATTTTTTTAACAGTATTTGGGAGATTTGGATGTTCCTTTCCCATGACGCCATTTAAACTCGGTAGCTGAGAGAATTGTTCTTCTCATTCCACAGTAGTTACCAAGCTCAAAGAGTTGTGATAATTAAATGAAATATGCCTGCCAAGTGCTTAGTACAACAGTGCCAGGCAGTTAGAAATACTAAATGCTAATTCTTATTTTAATCTATTAAATTATGACAGAAAAATTCAGTTTATATCAGCCTTCTCACCCAAATGGTTAGAGGAAGTAGTTCAAAGCTGAGAAGTGCTACTAACTTACATTTCCCTTGAGTCACTCCATTTGCATTGCCCAGGTTTTTGTTATTTGCATTGAAACATATAACTTCTGACCCTTACCAAAATGTAATCACATGCAAAATAAAATAAGATTTGAAGAATAAAGTGTTTAGTGAAAATATTAGATTGACTTTAAGTTAATCTTTGATATTCTAATTCCTAAATAAAAATGTCATATAATGAGATACTTATCTGAAAATTGTCCAGACTCCATTTAAATTTATTAGGGTTTCTCAAAAGCCCCATTACTGTGAAGATATTATGACATATTTCACTAAGTTGGAATGGCTACAGGTTCAGTGTATCCTTTTGCCAAGATAGAAGCCAAATCTTGAGCAGTAGTGTCAAAAGCGAACATGTTGCTTTGATTCTTTTCAGCGTATTTCAAGCTGCAAGCTATTTACAGCCTTCACTTCATCCAGTATGCTGAAATTCTACCATCTAAGGGCATTAAAACCTCTTAGATGAAGTATATGAACAACAATGGGTGTCTTGAAGATATCCATTTCTTATGTACAGAGCAAGAGATTATTTTTCATACTGCAAAGAACTTGTAGTTACAAAGTGGAGTAGTTGTTTACCATTTGCTGCTCTCCCTTTAGATATTCAAATTGCCCTGACTTTATTTTTCTGTGACATTTATATCTTTGTGCCCATTAGATCATCACAATGAAATGCAGTGTTTATTCTTAAGTCCCAGGAAGGTATGTTACCACCTTCCCAAGCCTTTGCCCAAGGAGCCATTATAATTGGAAGAAAAATATTCCAAAGGAAAGTTTACTGAGGACAAAAAAAAGGACCCAAAAATAAAAATATTTTTGGCAGTCACTTCTATGGTGGAACCAAATAAAATAACCCAGAGACTAGATTGGGATTTCATTCATCCCTCATGTCAGACTAGTTAGCTCAGTTGGGTATGGGATGATACCAGGAAGACACCATATTATCCAAGTTGTAGCACTTTTTGGGCCTGTTAGCTTTGCGGAAGCAAATAACCATCTTGCAAGCAAAAGCTCTTGTTCAAGGGGCAGCCTGGCCTAGGGACTCTAGAGAAATAATTTCAAGTTGTCTGCGGCAGTCAAAACACACTATTCAAGAGTTTTGTCCTGTAATGATAGGGTTCTATTATTTTTCAAGGCGATATATTTTTGTATACCTTTGTCTCTCTATGCATATATTAAACTAGACTTCAGGATAGCATCATATATGAGGTTGGTGCAAAAGTAATTGCAGTTCTTGCCATTGTGTGTAAAACTGTAATTACTTTTGCACCAACCTAATAGTTTGAAGTAGGGGTTGGGTAGGAGAGGAGAATCAGGAGCTTATCAATATGCTCATCAACATGTCATCTTGGTTGTCCTCTCCATCATCATTATTATCACCATCATCATCAATATCATCATCAACATCATCACTGCTCTCATGTTCTTATTATAAGGCAGGCACTAGATGATATTTAATGTAATCTTCCCAATCATTTATTCAGGTAGGCTTAATTATCCCCATCTTAAAGTTAACAAAACCGTGGATCTGAGAGACTATCCAAACTCATGCAAGAACACCCAGTTAGTAAATTTCAGAGCAAGGATTCAAAGCCAGGTCTCTCTGATGCCCAAGTTCACGATCTGAATGGACACCTACATGTATATGCTAACCTCAGAGTGATGGGCCTGCCAGCTTCTGTTCTATGCTATCTGTGTGTCCAAAGATTGAGTTATTTTTTTCTAATAAACACTTTATTGTGGAAAAGTTTAAAACTCTTTTGAGGGGAAACTTACAGTGACCCAATTTCTCATGACCTAGATTCTCCCAGTTAGCTTATAACTAATACCCTAAAAAATACATTATGAAACACATTTCTCAATTCCCCTAAAGAGTACACAGTGCTCTATGTCCAGGTACAAATGAAATGAAAGCCACCTCTTAGACATCTGACACTCAACAATGCAGTAAAGATAAATTCTGCCTTTCTACGAGAAAACCCAAAAAACATAAGCCTTTAGGTATTTTCTCCTTCCTTCCTTCCTTTCTTTTCTTCTCTCTCTCTCTCTTTAAATTTATTAGGGTTTCTCAAAAGCCAGCCAGCCAGCCTGCCTGCCTGCCTGCCTGCCTTCCTTCTTTCCTTCCTTTTCGTTTTCCTTTTTCCTGAACTGGAATGCTGCAGCATGATCTCCACTCACTACAATCTCTGCCTCCCACATTCAGGCAATCCTCCCACCTCAGCTTCCCGAGTAGCTGGGACTATAGACAGGAACCATCATGCCTGGCTACTTTTTGTATTTTTAGTAGAGACGAGGTTTCCCCATGTTGCCAGAACTGGTCTTGAACTTCTGAGCTCAAGTGATCTACCTGCCTTGGCCTCCCAAAGTGCTGGGATTTTAGGTGTTAGCTACTGCACCCAGTCAGATTATTTTTCTAAGACTATGTCCCTTATTTTTGCATGTAAGGAGGGGAGATGAAGATTCAGTGGCTCTATTTCAGGGATACTGTGAAGGTGTACTTAATAATAACAGTAGCTAACATTATTGAGAATTTATGCTCTTAGGAGAATATCAGTCAATGATTTTTTTTTTTTCTGTACAGCTAAATATATAAGTCAGTAATCAGGGCATCAGGAGACACCAAGGATGGTCAAGACACAGCACAGCAATGATTGGGATGCAAACCATTTACAGGCTCACCACCATTTGTCTTTCCTGGTAAAGAGTGGACAAGAGACTATTATAAATGTACTTCCTGCTTTTGAACAAATAGTAGGAAGGCAGAGAGTTTCTCTTGCGTATGACTCTTTTCAGTTGGCTTCAAATCAGAATAATACTTATTTTGAGGTGGCATATTCTAGTGTCTTACATGGTATTCAAACAGGTTGTGGCTACTTCTCTATTGTCATTAATCTTTTCATCATCTTCTTATTCCTCCTAGCACAGTTGGGGCATAACATATTATCTTCTATGCCTGTGGATAGGAAAATGCAGGCAGCTAACAAGAAGAGAGAAATCATCCTCCTGTGAGTGGTAGGCATCCGGGCCTGGCCTGCATGAAACTGCAGACATAACCAACCCTTTGTGTCTGCCGAAAGAAGTCTGCCATGGACCACGTACCACCTGACACCAGAGGCCTGCATCAAAAAGGCTTCAACAGAAACAGGAACGGAACATGAATTCGCAGCCTTAGGCTGAACAGCTCTTGCAGCAATTCTTCCCCATCATGCCGACATGACTTTCTGTGCTGAAGTTATCACTTCAACTGTATTAGTCTCTTCTACCCTCTCATTCATCTCATAAATTTTCTGAAGCCTTGCTCTCGGTCACTGCTTTGCCTTTCCTCAAACATTGCTGTAATCTGATCTCTTGTGACATATCAGGCATATCTTGCTGTTGTTCAGGGTAAGCATGCCAATGGAGCCTCAGATAAACTTCTATTTTCTTGCCATTAGTACTCAAACCGAGTTGTTGACACCAGTACCGCAAAATGTCCCGAGACACCTTATTAATGGAAGGCGAAATGGTCAGCAAGGGAAGGGCTGGTATTTTGCATGTAGCTTTTTGTGGAGCTGTAAATTGTTCGTTTGTTTGAAGTAGATGACTTTGATTGTATTTCTTAGGCTTCTCCAATTTGACATCAGAAGTTGAAGAAACACTTGGTTCCATTTTTTCCATATTTGGTTCATCATTAACTGGCATCAATATGAAAATCACACTTTCCTCATCATCTACTTCCCCCTCAAAGAGATTCTCACTGCTATCCAAAGTTGAGTCTGACATTTTTAGTAACGCCTCTGTCTCGTCCATTTGGTGGTTAATTTTTTAAAAAAATTAGGCCGGTGCAACGGCTCATGCTTGTAATTCCAGCACTTTGGGAAACCCAGGAAGGCAGACTGCTTGAGTCCAGGAGTTTGAGATCAGCCTGGGAAACATAGTGAAACCTCTATCTCTACCAAAAAATACAAAAATTAGGCGGATGTTCTGATGTGCTCCTATAATCCCAGCTACTCGGGAGGGAGTGGTGGGAGGATTGATTTAAATGTTTTATGAACATATGTACATAATTTTTGAGTTTACCTGTTTTTTATTTTATATGTGAGGATTCTAAGGGCAACAATGATATTTGATCCTCACAGCTCCTGTAGTCCTTTGTACATAACTACTTATCAAATGATATTGACTTATTACTATAGCAGCAGACTTACTATAGTTTCTAGTTTATGCTCTTCACAGGTAATGTCTTCTTTGATTCTTGCTATATGCATAGAGCCCAGCACAGTGCCAAGAATATAGTAGGGACTCATTATTAATAGCTTATTAACATTGAGTTAGGACTAAAACTTACTTTGTAACTATTTACTGTGTTCTGCATTGTATTAGATGCGTAGCATGTACTCAAACATATTTCATACATTCCAGTGGAAATAAATTAAATTTCCACGGGAAATCTCTAGACTGTCCTTTAGCTAAAAGAGTAAAGATTTGATCTTATTTGACTACTTGCTGTTTTGCTCCCTGGTAATGGATTTGCACTGATCCATCCACCCAGTTCCACTCTGTTACTTGAAACGGGGCTGCCCATGGAGTGGGGCTAATCATAGCAATAACATCCTAGACCTTGAGTAAAGGGAACTTCCCCCTACACAGATCAAAACCATCACCTTCACTTCTTTAGTTATTGCTATAGTAATATCAAAAAACAGTCTTGCAATAATAGAAGGATAAGTTCAGGAGCAAGTGAACACTGTCTTGTCAGAAACTTTATATGAAAATGCTGGATGTGTCCCAAACCTGCCTCTTTGCACTCCATCAAATTAAGTTGTATTTCCTAAAATGAGGTCTGAGCTGCCAGGTGACATGTAGGGCCACTTTGTAGGCAAAGGCATTTTTTACTTCTCAGAAACTAGTCTCAAAATATTCACATCTTGGGCTAAAACAAAAACAAAAACAATCACCCTTTTAAGTGAGGCTTAAAAAAGAAATTTCAGTATAGAATGACTTTGAATAGCAAAGCAGCCAGTAAAAGGAAGTGGAAAAATGAGCCTGTTATATTCAGGAATGTTGTTTTGCAGCCTTGTATAGTAGACAGACTAACAACTTGCTATTGGAAGACCTAAGTGTAAGTAGCAGTTTGGATCCTCCCTGTGTTGACCTTGAACAAGTGATAACCTTCCTGAGGCTCGGTTTCCCCATCTGTAAATCAGGGATAAATCTCTTGACCCAGCACAGTCATTGAACAAGTCTCATGTTTGTAAAGCATCTCAAATGTAGATGTTTCACACCATCAGCAAATGAGGTTTTGTTTAATGTTCCTTAGAAAAACTAACAAGACAGAAAGAAGTTAATTACATTGCTTTAGATTTTTGTTCCATTGCTAGCCCACACTTTTAATGTATGGTATAGTAAAAATTAATATATATATTTTTATAAATTCTGTAACTATCTTGCTTTAGCACAAGTATGGTGCATGGCACTTTCCTTCTGTTAAAAGCATTAATCTGCTTAATGTAAATATTTAAGTATGTAGCTTAATTTTTTGGTCTGGGGCAGCTCTAGAATGTCTTTATCTGATTTAGAAGCAGTGCAATGGGAAGCCTGGGCTGGGGGACCCCCTTCAGGTAGCATTTACGTGGAAGCTTACTGTTTTTACTTGCATCATGATTTACTTGGAGGGGCTTTGGGCACACTGGTAGAGGTCAGAAGAGTTAAAGCTATTGACTTCCACCCTGGCTGCAAGGTGTGTGCCTCATCCATATTTGGTATTTCTTCATTTAAAAAATACTAGAGACCTCAAAAAAGGAAAATGGCCTGGGCCCTTTTTGACTTCTGAGATGCTCTGTGGAATTCCTGTGGCGACTGAATATGACCAGAATGAGGTTCCTTTTGGAAACTCAAAAAGCTCATTAGAAATGTAAGAGATGGTAATTAGCAACTCAAGTGTCCATCGACAGATGAATATATAAACAATGTGTGGAAGATACATAAAATGAAATATTATTTGCCCTTGAAGAAAAAGAAAATTCTGACATGTACTACAACATGGGTGAGCCTGGAGGACATTACACTAAGTGAAATAAGCCAGTCACAAACAGACAAAAATTGTATGATTCCACTTATATGAGGTATCTAGAGTAGTCAAATTTATAGAGTCAGAAAGTAGTATGGTGGTTGCCAGGGGCTGAGAAGCAAGGAACGGGGAGTTATCCTGCAATGGGGTCTAAAGTTTCAGTTTTTTTACAAGATGGAAAAGTTCTGGAGAAGGATGATGCCGATGGTTGCACACCAATGTGAACATACTAAATGCTACTGAACTGTACTCTTGAAACTGTTAAGATGGTAAATTCTGTGTTGTGTATATTTTACAACAAACAAAAATTTTAAAAGGAAGTAATTTTTATTACTTATTTTAATCAATTAATTACCCAATATAGACCAGTCAATGGAAATAACGTAGAACTATGACTCCAGTTTGCAAATTTAGAAAAAAAAAATGGAGCATCGAGATTTCCTTCCCTCCCTCCCTCCCTCCTTTCTTCCCTTCTACAATTATTTATTGAGCTTCCACTTGTTTACTGGCACTCTTTGAAGATCTGGGGAATTGGGACAAGAACAAAGTTCTGGCACTCACAGATTTGACGTTCTAGTGGGAGTGTACAATAAACAGGAAAATAAATCAGGTCAGGTAGAGATAAATGCTGTGAAGAAAAACAGGCAGGGAAGGTCAGATAGACAGTTAAGGGGTAGCAGATGCTGCTTAGGGACCAAGGGAAGGCTTCTTTCAGAAAGGCCATTTGAGCAGAAACTTGAAAGAAATGAGGGAGTAAGCTTGCACATACTTAAGGGAACAGCTGTTTCGAGGCAGTGAAAACAGCAAGTGCAAAGGCCCTGAGTTTGGAGTGTGCTTGGTATGTCCAGGAGATATTCAGGTCTCCCTAGTGGTAGAGAATGAGTGAGTAAGAGGAACGATGGTAAGAGCAAAGGTTGGAGATACAGCTAGGGGCCGGATTAGTTAGGGCCTTGTGGGCCATGTTATAATGTAGGATCTCAGGCCTAGAAAAAATAAGTGACCAATTCTAATCGCCAAACACACTGCTCTTCCACTCTGGAAGCTCCACCTGGAATTTCTTTTGACTATATAGAGTCATGTTACAAACCTGACCCAATTATTTTCTGGTTCATCTTGCTGAAACCCACAGTTCAACATGTTAATTATACTGTATATTAGAGATGTTTCATTCTCTCTTTCTCTAAGTCTGTGACTGTATAGAAAGGTATGCTTTGGAGGAAGTGCAGAAAGAGGCAGTGAGCTGAAGCTGAAGGACATTCTTTTGTTGTGATGGTTAATTTTAATGTGTCAACTTGACTGGGCTAAGGGATGCCCAGAGTGCTGATAAAATATTATTTCGGATTGTGTCTGTGAGAGTGTTTCTGGTAAGAGGTCAGCATTTGAATCAGTAGACTGAATACGGCATTTGAATCAGTAGAAAGTACAGAAGAGCACTCTCACCAATACAGGTGGGCATCATGCAATCCACTTGAGGGCCCAAATAGAACAAGAAGGTGCAGAAAGGGCAAATTTGATCTTTGTTTGAGCTGGAACATCCATCTTCTCCTGTCTTGGGATGCTGGCATTCTTGGTGTGGACTCAACTTATACCATCAGCTCCCCTGGGGCTCAGATCTTCAAACAAACTGAATGACACCACTTCACTTGTAATTCATTTTGGAATGGTTTTTAAGTGACGTCTAAGAAGAATTTGATAAGAGTTGTAATGTGTACAATAAGGCAAACTTAAGTTCTATATTTGAACATATTTTAAAAAGCTATGCATATTAGATGCACAGAATTATACTTTCCATCAAATGTTTTTACGTTTGCAAAACAGATCCCTAGCTAGCAGACTTTTGGTTTTCAGGTATGCTGTGTGTGTCTTTGTGCTAGTTACTTTGTTTTTTGAAACCAATGTTTTTTAGGTTATTATTTAGTATTGATTTCTACTTATAGACATTGAGGGCTTTTTTTCCCCCAGAGTTTTAAATATGCTTTATTTTCTAGCCACACAAATCAAATTCCAATCTTAAATGGGGCAGAGCTAGCACGCAATTACTCTAACTGGAAATTGCTCTGTGGTTCTATAGCTACTTACAGATGCTTCCCCATCTGTGAATAGCGGACAATTCACTTGGCCCACCTCCCCAAATTGTTGTTTGGTGAACTGAGAGTTTTAGAAGTAAAAGGACCTATGCAAACGCCAGGCATAGTTATTTCTGATCTGCTTTCAATGGAAGAAGTCCTCAGCTCTAAAAAGCTCTTTGTGGCTGCCAAAAGTGCTGGGATTGTGGTCTTCAAACACAGTGTATGACAGCCTTCTCTCTGACTTCTACACCATTGCCAGAGCAATCTTTTGAAAGCAAATCTTGATCCTGCCACTTCTGCTTTGAAATCTCTTCATTGACTCTTTAGCGCTTACAGGACAAAACCTAAGCTCTCCTTAGCATGGCTGAAAGGGCTCTTTGCTGTCTCTTACCTCCCCTCCACGCACACCAGCCCTGGCTGGTGACTAAATGCAGCAGACCTTACACAGCTCAGTTCTTTGCTGTATAGCTTTTGACCCCTTGGTCAGTATCTGGAAAAGGATTGGCCAAACACACAAGATCTCCTTCTTGGCTCCCTGTTTCTGCCTCCACTTTTTACATCCTCCTCTTATTGATCCTACAAATTCCCAAACCCTCAGTACTAGTAGGTAGAGTAACTGGTATTGAACAAATGTCTGCTTGGGTAGCAATGTTATTTTTTAAAGTGGGTATTTAAAAAACATTGCTGCTAGATGACTTTGGAATGTATTATACATCATAATTCCTCAGGCCCAGCAGGGTTCTCAACTTGAGTTTACTTAGGTTATTAGTGATGCTGTTTTGGATGTCCTTGGTACACGCCACGAGAGTAGCAGAAAGAGCTGCTTAGCAGTGTGCAAGAAACCCAGTGACTTCTTTGAAATGAAGTGTTTCTTCTCGCTAACTTTCAACATTGTGTTACAGGCATACAATTAATGGGCAATCAAGGTCCTTTAAAATCATTTCTTCTTAAAAAATAGAATACAGTCAGTGTAACTGTGCTATTTGGTGAATCAACATTCATTTATCACATTTGCAAAGCCCTTGGTTGGATAATCATTCATATGTAACTTCTGCATATTAGAGTTTCTAAGCTGTTTTCTTCCTTGCTAGTTCTGTTTGTGTCTCCAGTGGCTTTATGTTCATTTTTGAAGGTATCAATGAGAGGACATAGATAAAACTCTTTGCAAAGTGCAAATCCCTGTGCAAATGTGAGGGTTTACAATTGCTATTTAAACACTGATTGTACAGTATCCTTCTGCCCATTAAACTGCTTCTTGGTTGTTATGGATCAAGGAAATGACTTACTAATCTACTGACTTCTCAGCACCTTCCAGCATCTTTAGAAGTTTTCTGGGAAAGGAAGGAAACCACGAATGAGGTCCACTCTTTACAAATCTGTCTCCTCACTCCATGCCCTGCCAGTCAGGGAATACTCAAAATATCGGCTTTAGCACAGATAAAACTTGAGACTCCTATTTTTTGCATGGTGGAGTTCGGATCCCCATTTGTCACATATCAGTGTGTGAACATGAGCGTGTTACTTCACCTCAATGAGCTTTAGTCATCTTACCTATAAAATAAGGACAATAAGAATACCTTCCCTGCTTGTATCAAGTGAGATAGACTTGGTGCTGCGCTTGTGTGATTTTCCATAGCAATCTTATAAGTTGAGTCCTTGTACTGCCTCATAGTTGAAGAAACTGAAGTAGGAAAAGATGAAATGAAGTTTTCATGATAATACAAATAGGATGTAGAAAATCTAGTATTTGAACCCAGGTAGTCTAACTTCAGAGTCTGTGCTCAGCCAATAGTCTATGTTTGATGTGCCATTTCCCCCACCCTACTCCATATTCCTTTTCCTACAAGTTGAAGAACAACCAGGGATGCTCTGATAGGAACTCACATTCCTGTGGCACATAGCATGTGCTGGGAATTTTTTTTTTTTTTTTTTTTTTGCTCCCTTTCTCCTTTTACACTTCTTTTTTTATGTTCCCATAAAACTTTATTTATGGATACATAAATTCCTCTTTTACATTTCTAAAAGTCCTAGGAGGGGAGGAAAGGCATTGACAGTGTTAACAGATAAGGGAACGGAGGCTCTGAGAGGTTGGATTACCTAGAGTTTTCAAGGAAGTTCTCTAGCTGCATAACCCAGACACATTCTATTTTCCACCACAGATATTCTCCAAGCATCTAACAGTTATAAGGCATTGAAATAGATGTGTGGCTTTGCCAAGATACATGGCAAAGACTTTCTGTTCTGTGATTGGAGAGCCCATGGCCACAAACCATCCTAATTGCATTGACTCAATGAACACTAGAATGAATGAAAATATTTTCTTCTGAAAAGAATCAATAACAACATTTGTAGCCAGAGTCAAGACTTATATACCATGACACCCTCCTAAGCTTCTCCAAGTGCTGTACAGAGCCCTTGATGGTTTTCTGGTAGGAAATGTCCCCGACACTGACATCCTATTGCATGATAATAAGACAACAGTGGTAAGAAGGGGTTTACTCCAAGATGTCATTGAGACATTGTCAGGTTCTAAAATAGTCACTTCCATCCAAAGTCTTCCAGGGTAATTATAGCTTTGCCATTATTCCTGGCCTGGCTGTGATCCACGACTCTGCTCTCATTACCTCCTGCTGCTTCATCTTGGGTCTGATAGAGCCCTTTCATATGGATATGGGGACCAGCTGAACATTTGAGCAGGTTCTGCCGACCAGCTCTCCTTTAGACATCTCCTCTGAATGTCTTGGGGTAAGTCAAGAGCAAAGAGAGTTAAGGAGCCAACGTTTAAACAAGAACAAAGGAACCAGAGCAAATGGAACATAATCTATGGGGCAGAAGTGTGCTGTTACTTTTTTCTCCAGGTTTGAGTATGTATTTATAGGCTGTTAGAAGGACTACCGGGTTTTAGGTAGATAAACTTCTCTATTGAAAGAGAAAGGAAAAACATCCTCCCTGCCTTCCCCGCATTTCTTTTTAAGGCCACAGTTGAAGTTATGCTCACCTTCCACAGTGAGGCACAGTGATGTTTTTCTAATTGTCTGGAGTCAGGTCTGCCACACTTCCTTGACTGTATTCCTTCTTCCTGTCAGAGACAGGATCCTGTGGTCAGGCACGCAGCAGGCTCCAGACCAGCGTGCCAACTCAGAAGTCAGGAGCCACAGTGTCCCCAGACATTGATCTGTGGCGCGGGGCTCAGGCTTCTGAACTGGGATGTGACTGGGGAGACAGAATAAGCCCACACACACCGTGGCTGAATTCACGGAGTCCTCTGCCGCCCTACAATGGTACAGTCACATGGCTCTAATGACAGGGACACATTTTGAGAAATGTGTCATTAGGCGATTTTGAGGTTGTGCCAACATCAAGGAGTGTACTTAACAAACCTAGATGGGATAGCCTACTATCCTAATGGTATAGCGTAATGTTCCTAGGCTACAAACCTCTACAACATGTTACTCTCCAAGATACTGTAGGCAGTTGTAACACAATGGTAATTACCTGTGTATCTAAATGTATCTAATCATAGAAAAGGTGCAGTAAAAATATGGTATTATAATTTTATGAGACCACCATCATATATGTAGTCCATCGTGGACTGAACATCATTATGTGGTGCGTGACTGTATTTGATTGTCCTTAAACAGTATTCTGGATCTTTAAAGGGGGCTTGGCCATGAGTCCGCACAGAGAGAGGAGGCTGGGCTTTATCTCCCAGAACCTTAGTTTCCTACTATAAAATGGGAATAATTATATCATGGGAAATGGCTGTGAGGAATTATTTGAGATAATGCTAGTAAAGCAGCCAGCACTGCTCATGGTAGTGATGATGAACAGGTTAAGTATTCCTTATTCAAAATACTTCAGACCAGAACTGTTGCAAATTTCAGATGTTTTCAGATTTTTGAATATTTGTATATACATAATGATATATTTTGGGGATGATAGCCAAGTCTAAACATGATTTTTAAAAATGTTTTATATGCACCTTACACTTATTGCCCAAAGGTAATTTTATACAATGTTTTTATTGTTTTGTGCATAAAGTTTTGACTATATTTTAACTGAGGTCAGGTGTGGAATTTTCCACTGGTGGCATCATATTGGTGCTCAAAAATGTTCAGGTTTTAGAGTATTTTGGAACTTAAATTTTAGATTAGAGATGTTGAATCTGTACATCATCACTACCATGAGCAGTGCTGGCTGCTTTACTGGCATTATCTCAAATAAATCCTCACTACTACTTCCTATAATATAATTGTTCTCATTATTTCCATTTTACAGATAAGGAAGCTAACGTTCATGGAGATAAAGAAACTTGTCTTAAGTTACACGATATCTTGGTTTATATTCTGCCTTGAAGCAGATCTCACGACAAGGACTCAAGTGAAAAGAGTTTATTTGAGATGTTCAGGAAGTACCAGTAGGCCCATGGGAAAGTTAGACATGGAAGAGAAGTTTGCTAACACAGGACATAATATACCAGTTAGTGTCCAGAGTGTCACCCCTCAGGGAAACTCTGGAAAACAGTGTAAGAACAGATACCCCAGAGACACTCCTTACAAAGGATGAGGAATCTGGAATATATTTTTACACCAGCTTCTGCCAGTCATTGGTTAAGGGTGGGTGGTGTGGAAATGGTGTGTTCATTCTTCAGTTTGGTCAAAGCTCCTACCAGGGCTTCCTAGAAAGCCCCCAGGCTGAGAGATCCAGATACTGGTAGTTGGAAGTCAGCTAGCCTGCACCAAAGTAGTGAGCCTCGAAGAATTTGTTAAGAACCAGCACTTCCTGCTACATATACTTAATGGAAAAGCCAAGGCCACAGTACTCTTGGTGACCTCTTGTCACAGAATAACCCAACCCAAAACTTAGGAGTGTAAAACAACCATTATATTTATTCATGAGTCTATGGGTGTGCAAGTTGGCCTGAGTTCAGCTGGACCGTTCTTCCTCTGGTCTCACTTGGGGTCACTCATGGGACTGTACTCATCTTGTAGCCTAACCAGAGCTACTTATTCTAAGGAGACCTCAGCCAGTACAGCTCCTCTGTTCATGTGGTCTGATCCTCCAGCAGCTAGACCAGGGGTTAGCAAACTTTTCCTGTAAAGTGCCAGATAGAATTTTCAGCTTTGCAGGGTATTCAATCTCTGATGGAACTACTAAACCCTGTTGTTGTAGCATACAATAAATCATAGAAAATGCATAAACAAATGGGCATGGCTGGGCTCCAATAAAATTGTATTTACAGACAGGAGGTATGCCAGATTGGGCTCATGGGCCATATTCTGCTGATCCCTAAGCTAGACCAAACTTTATCACACGAGGCTGCACACTCAGAGAGAGTCAAAGCAGAGGCTACAAGACCTCTTAAAGCCTAAACTCAGAAGTCAGACAGCATTCTGTTGGTCAAAGCAAATCACCACACCAGCCCAGACCCAAGGGTGGGGCAGTAGACTTTGCCTCCTGATGGAAAACTCTGCAACATCATTGCAAAGGGATGAACATTCAAGGATGCGAGAAATATTTGTGTCCAACTTTACCAATAATCTACCCTCCACCCCAGGTCTGTTTTGGATTCCAGAGTCCTCTATACTTAACTACCATATTCTCCTCCCTCTTTATTTTGCCTCATGTAACTCGTTGAGGGATGAGTTCAGGAAGCCCAGCAGATCCTGACAGCTTTAGATCGTATTCAGTCCAAAATTTAAACAAGGTTCTTGCTGCTCCAGGTAATGAACCTTGCATCTTTGATGTGTTAAATCTCAACCTTAGAAATGTAGCTTCAAGGACCTAGAGACTTTTCTAGTCTAGTCAGTTGCCTCTTACAGGAAAGAGTCCACTCCGCCAGTTGCCCAGCAAAAGATCATTGAGAGTCTGCTTGATGACCGCATCGGACAGAATCTCACTACTCCAGTCTTTTTCCCTTCAGTTACCCATATGTCTCAGCCATCCCTCCATTAATTGAGTCATTCAGCAAGTATTTATTAAGCACCACCTGTGTACTAGGTCCTGCTTTAAGAAAGGCACAAGTAAACCTAGTAACTTCCCTCCTGGAGATTATAGTCAGTTCATTTCCAGTGTGGCATCTGTTTTCAAGTTTCTTCCTTAATCATATGATTCTTACTTTGTCCTTTATGGTCTTTGTTCTATTAGGTCTAGAAGAGTTGTTCTTAACTCACTGAGAATATTTAGAAACACTCTCCCCACCCCACCTTTACTGTCCTTAGATGAATTTCACATATACATAGAAATCCACACAATTGCAAGGAAAAAAAACTCAAAATGTACTAGCTATAAAAAAAGGAGAACTTAAAGGAGAAGTAACTTATATTAGTATCATGCATATTTAATAGGTAAATTTTCTAAGATTAAACTAGGTTAGGAACAGGAATAATTGGATGTTAGTACTATATGTAGAATCACTGTTTATACAAGAGGTAGGCAGACATTTCTGCAAAAGATCAGATAGTAAGTATTTTAGGCTTCATCGCCATACTCAATTCTGCTGTTACAGTGTTAAATCAGTCATAGGTAATGTGTAAATGAGTGATCATAGTGTGTTCCAATAAAACTTTATTTACAAAAAAAGATGATAGGCTGCATTTGGCCAGCTCACCATAGTTTGACTCCTACTGTATACAATAGCTACAGATGAAGACTGATAAGGATATGTTAAGTTGTGCGGACATTCAAACATCATTGGGGCATTACAGTCAGTCATATGGTTTTTCAAAATGGAACCTTTTGGCAAAGTTCCGAAGAACACAAAGTAAAATCCTCTCAATCTACAGAGTAGTTTCTTTTCTGGAAAATTTAACATATATCACCCCCTTTTTAGGTAGCTTTAGATAATTATAAACAGGTTTTCCACCTATATGAGTGTCCTATATGATATTTTCAAGGCATTTGGGAGACAGAACTATTTTTCATTGTGAGTACTAAACTGGGCACTGAGGGAGGTTTTGCCTCCTTGATTCCTGCTCACTATATGGCTCTTCTGCTCCCAGTCTTTGTGCTACCAAAAAATACCTCCATCCCCAATTTCCTAATGCTTCCCTCATTGCACAGTAACATCTCCTATTGAGAAGCATAGTCCTAGGCATGCCCCCCAATTAGACTGCTAGGGCTGCCATACTGATTACCACAGGCTGGGTAGCTTAAACAGCAGAAATGTATATTATCACAGCTCTGGAGGCTGGAAGACCAGGATCAAGGTGTTGGAGGTTTGGTTTCTTTTGTGACCTCTCTGCTTGGCTTGCAGATGGCCACCTTCTTGCTGCATCCCCACATGCTCCTGGTATCTTTTTCTCTTCTTATAAGGACACCAGTTCTGTTGGATGAAGAGCCCATTTTTAGGACTTCATTTAATCTTAATTACTTCCTTAAAGGCTCTATCTCCAAACACCATAATACCGAGGGTTAGGAATTCCACATATGCATTTTGAGAAGCCACAATTTAGTTCATAACATGCCCCGACATCATTGCCTAGCCATCTTCTCATTTTCCCTTTTCTTCATGGTCCAAGGGAGTTTCACTCCTCAATGCAACTTTCTTGGTCAATGGTAGCGATAATAATAAAATATACTACTTTATAGGTTACCTTACATTTGGCAAAGTACATTTTCCTAAATAGCCAACTGGCTTTTGAAATAGTCTGTTTCTTTTTTCATTTAATTTTTTAAAATTGTAAAGCATTTTAAATAGAAAAATACAGAGAATATAAATGATAAGATTTTTGGCATATTTGATTCAGATTACTGTTATGAAATAAAATACTACAGGTTCAGCTGAAGTGACTTCTATACCACTTCCCAATTTCATCCCCTTCCTCATTCCCTGAAGTGGATGTGTTTCCTCCATATCATTGTTTTTATTTCAGTCTATGTGCACATATCCATAAAACATATAGAGTACAAGTCTATGTGTCTTAAAAATATTTTAGGTAGTATTGTGCTAAACACATGTCATTCCACAATTTCCCTTTACCACTTTATGATTTCAAGAATTATCTATGTAGATCTAATTCACTCTTTTTATTTTTATTTTTAATTTTTTTGGAGACAGGGTCTGGCTCTGTCACCCAGGCCGCAGTGCAGTGGTGCAATTTTGGCTCACTGCAACCTCTGCCTCCCAGGTTCAAGTGATTCTCCCGCCTCAGCCACTGGAATAGCTGGGATTACAGGGATGCACCACCACACCCAGCTAATTTTTGTACTTTTAGTAGAGATGGGGTTTTACCACGTTGCCTATGCTAATCTCAAACTCCTGACTTCAGGTGATCCACCTGCCCTCGCCTCCCACAGTGTTGTGATTATAGGTGTGAGCTACTGAGCTAAGCCAAGTCAACTTCTTATTAGTTGTTATGTGATGTTTCATTGCATGAATATGCCACAGTTTGTTTCCATTTCCCTATTGATGGGCATTAAGCTTAAGCTTATTTGCAAGTTTTCACATCATAAGTATTTGCGTATGTCACCTTGTGACCATGCATGAAAAGAACTCTGACTATGAGTGGATTAATAGCACATATTCTTCCTGACATAGCAATAGGTATCTCGGGGCTGTCACAGCACTTGAGTGTACTAGAGGGATCCAGGTTTATCCCTTCTCTCTTCTCTGCCTTCTTTAACAGGTGCACTTATCATCAGGTTTATTTTTTTTCATGGTCACAAAATAGTTCCAGCACCTCCAGGCATCATGTCTGTGTTCTCATCAGAAATAAAGGAAATAAGCAAAAGGCCAATGGAACAGCCAGTCATATTGTCCTTGCAAACAAGTTTTCTTAGAAATCCCACTCAGTGAGGCAGAGTGATATTCACTTACACACCACTGGCCAGCACAGTGTCACATGGTTCACCCCTCAGCCAATTATAGGAAACTTTCTAGAAGGCAGGATGGTGTACAAGAAAGCTGAGTCAGTTGACCAGTTGTATCTGCCATACTACCCAAGGAATATTGGCTGGATGGCAGGATATTCACATCCCCAGGACTGCTAGATATTGCCAACATGATAGCCAATGTGGCTGACCCATCTTATAGTGCTACTAATGAAGTATGAAAGTTCCGGCTGGGCATGGTGGCTCACACTTGTAATCCTAGCACTTTGGGAGACTGAGGTGGGAAAATCACTTGAGGTCAGGCATTTGAGACCAGCCTGGGCAACAAGGTGAGACCTCCTGCTATTAAAAAAAAAAGAAAGTTCTGCTTCCTCATGTCAGAATCAAATAATTATGATTAATCTATTATTTGCATGATGCCAGATGAGGTCACTTGCAAAAAAAAGCCAGATAAACAAAACCCTGAAATGAATGCTTCCAGAGCCTTAAGCAGAGTGCCTAGAGCTTAGAGCCCACTCTAAGCCAGGCTTGTTGGATCCCTGTCCTGCCATTTACTGAGAGGTGATTCTGTGTAGGTTTTTCTGAGCCTTGATTTTCTCATCTGTAAATGGGGATACAAGTAGCATCTATCTCTATCTCCTAAAAATGTTAATGATTAAAAGGGATAATGCCTATGAAATGCCTAACTTAGCGCCAGCCATAGATGGAGGCTGCAGTCACTGTTTCGTATTGAGATTAATGTCAGTACCTAGAGATTGTATGCCATATGTAGGCCCACAGTATTTTTTTTTTTTTTTTGATTCTCAAATTAGGAAATGAATATGATACTTTTGAGTCTACTCATGGAAAAACAGAACATTTGAAATATGACCATTCTGAAGAATATAGAATGATTTCTAAAATCTTAATATCTAATATTAAGATTTCTAATATCTCAACAGAATGTCATCTCTGCCTTCTACAACTTTGTTAAAAGTAGAGCTTGTTTCAAAATATGAGCCTCAAATAGGAAAAAAGAAAATGGGTAGACTAACTGAGACAAATGACCATTAACTGAATCCTTATCTTACTCCTCACTGTGTAGACAAACAGATGAGGACTTTTGTTGTTTTATGTTTTACCTTTAAGCCCTCAGAAAACAAATTTTAGAATATGAACTTCAAACTTTTTTTTTTTTTTATAACATTCAACAGTAAGAGTTAAGAGATGAATAATATGGAGAAGTGGGGAAGCAATGGAAATTGTCAATGGATTTTTATAAGGAAAAGATTAAGAAGCTGGTGTTATTAAATCCAGAAGAGTGAAAGTTAATAAGTAGTATCACAATTAAGCCCCTGAACATTATCTTCACAGGGAACCAAATGAAGTGGAATAATTTTAACTAATGGAAGAAAGAATTTTGGGGGTCTTTTTGGAGAAAAATGTTCCAGAAACAAATACTGTTAAACTTCCATTATGGTAGTTGGTGACCTAAAAAACAGGCTGCTGGTATTTTTCTGCAATTGCCTGTATCTCTTTCAGATCATGAAAAAATTGATCTTTAAGAATTTTATTACACAGTTCTGAATCTTAAAAGAAGTGGCATGCTTTGTAGTTGGCAAAGGTACCGTTCAATGTATATTACCTGAAGTGTCTAATTATCTGTCAGGCACAAAGGTAGACTCTGGGATGTAGAAGAATGCCTGCTGGATGTAGAACCTGCTGTCATGAAGCTTATAGATCATTAAAAGACCCAGAAAAGGCAATAGAAACTGATAAAACTATGGTGGATGCTACAGGAGCACAGGAGAAGCCACTAAATCTTGACAGAGTGGAGTGTGCATGGGGGGGTCCAGGAAGACTTCCCGGAAGAAGTGGTGTCTAAGTTGAGATCTGGTGAGTGAGTAGGAATCAGCTGTGTAAAACTGGAGGCCTGGGAAAGTTGGTGGTTGGAGGTGAGGAGCGGGTGGAAGCAAAGGTATAGCAGGTCTCTCATGGGGAGAGTGAGCCGGGGAGATGGGTTAAACTGGAGAAATGCAGGGCCCATGCCACTTGTTCCTTGTGTTTAATACTTTTAATTACGCTTCTCTATGGTTTTTCATTGTTGTCTTGGCAACTGTGATATCATCATACTATCCTAAAAACTGTTCAAGAGGCTCCACTTTTGAGAATAAGCTCTGGTGGGACAAACCTCCCCTCCATTTTCTCTTTACCTACATGTTGGCTAAAAAATCATTTAGTGGGGTAGGGGAGGGGAGGAAAAGCAGGAATGGAGACATATGGGCCTATCTTAAGGCATCTTGCCCCTTCTATTTAGTAGTTTATCCGTTGGATTTATGACCGTGTCTCTACTTCCTATGTAGCATTGTGGTTAAGAGAGGGCATCCTGCATAGGAATACTATGCAGCCACAAGAAACGATGAGTTCATGTCATTTGTAGGGAAATGAGTGAATCTGGAAACCATCATTCTCAGCAAACTGACACAAGAACAGAAAAACACGGCATGTTCTCACTCATAGGCGGGTGTTGAACAATGAGAACACACAGACACAGGGAGGGGAGCATCACACACTGGGGTCTGTTGGGGGGGACTAGGGGAGGGACAGCAGGGGGTAGGGAGGCTGGGGAGGGATAACATGGGGAGAAATGCCACATATAGGTGACGGTGGGATGGAGGCAGCAAACCACATTACCATGTATGTACCTATGCAACAATCCTGCATGTTCTGCACATGTATCCCAGAACCTAAAGTGCAAATATATATGTATATGTATACGTGTATGTATATGTGTATATATATGTATGTATGTATATATGTATATAAAGAGAGGGTGTCCTGAAGCTAAAGTGCCTGTTCCCAAAGGAGGCACTGAGAAAGACTGAAAGATTGGCAATGTGGCCTTGGGAAAGTAAGTTAACTTCTCTGGACCTTAGTATACCTATCTGTAAAACGGGAATAATAGCACTTCCTCATAGAGCTGTCATGAGGATTACATGAATTAAGGTAGTAAAGGTGCTTAGAACAGCACCTGGCACATAGTTAACCTTCAATAGATGGCTAGCCGTGATCACCATTTATTATTTATGTTGCATGGAAATAATAATCGTTCTCACTGATGGAGCATGTACTGTGAGATAGTCATTGTACTTCTTGTCTTGCCTTCATTATCTCATTTAATATTCTAAACTACCTTATAAGTTAGCCACCTCTTTTTACAGATAAAGGAACTGAGGCTCAAAGAAGGTAACTAGCCCACACCCAGGACAGTGGTGGGTTGGGGACCCGAACCCAAGCCTTCCCATCAAACCCAGCCTTGCATTACCTTCATGAGGAAGATTAGATCCTGGTTCTTTTGACTTCTACTCAGTGTCTTGCTTTCTTTGGAGCTGTGTTGGTAGAGCTGTTTTAGAACTGTGTGGTCAGTCTGGAAGTATGATCGGCTCTTTAAAAAAAACTCCTAAAAGTTATGTTAATAAACATGGCTTAGATAAAGTCCGAGAGTTGGCCACCATAGCCAAAGACCAGCCAAAGGAAAATTACCAACGTAATGTGTGTTCTGACAATCAACAAATGTGTCTGGATACATGATGAGTGTGCATGTGCCCCTACTAGGGGCACAGATGGGAAGAAAGTATTCCCAGTCCTCCACTGTTCACACTGGGGCCCCAGAGGCTTACCCCAGAGAAGCAGAACTGACCCAGACTCAACATGGCATTTGTGAGACAATACAACCCAGCAACGAAGAGCACTCCAACTCAGTCAGGTGTGAGACCTGCTTCCCTCCCTTCTAGCTAGGTGAAAAAGGCCAATATTTTCCATTTCTATGAACCCCAGTTTACTTTACCCGTGAGATGGGGCTATGAATACTTACATTCCAGACTCATTGCAGACATATTGTGAATATTAATTGAGATAAAGGGCACAAGGGATATAGCATGCTATGCTGCTCATGGTTAGCCATTATTCTTTAGGTCTACGACATCAGCATTTAACCAATGCTTTGTTTTTGGAAAGGGTACATTACTTCCCAAATGGGTTTTGGAAAATGTGCCTTGATGCAAAGAGTGTAAAAAGGGAGAAATAAATTCAGAGAGGGCAGAGACCTTGTGCGGAGTACTAATGGGATAGGCAGTGGGCTAAGAGTGGAATGCAGCACATTCTCCATACACTGTGATATCTTGATTCCTTCCCAAGCTTAAGGGAGCCTGAAAATTTGGGGAAAGGATGCTAGTATTGGAAAGTGAGAGAAGATGGTTTCTTGGATGGGGAGTTGGGTGGTCTTGTCTCTCCTTCCAGACACAGATTAACAATGACTTAATTCCAGAAATATTGCCAGCAAGTAAAATAAATAGACTAATGACTGTGGGCAAATTGTGTGTTAATGTATCTAGGCATTGTTTCCAGTCTGACCCTTAAATATATGTTTAATCAATCTAGATGGATGAGCCATGCTGCTCTTAATTAATCTTTCTGGACATTTATAGAGAAACGGCAAAGTCTTTCCAAAGACCTTATAAATGTGTTTAAGCTTAGTATGGATTTTTATTTATGTGCATAGCATGAGCAGTCGTTACTTCTAAATGATGGCTTGTTTTGAATGTTCTCAGACTGCCAAAATGTTTTATTTCCACCCTTGGGGAGGGAATGGGGGGTGAGTTGAAAGAAAACTCGTGATAGCCATTTTCCATGGCACAAGCTGGTTAACCTTTCTGGATTGTGCATGTTTGTTTGGTTTTTAGAGCATTACAAGTAAGAAGGCAGGAAGAAAGTGTCGGATGCACTGTCTTCAGGAGGGGTTTGTCGGGAAATGGTGCCACATTCTGAGATTCATCTCAGTTGGGATAACCAGGTGCTCAATCTCCTCTGCCACAGAAATCGTGTTTCCCTGGGGCTCGAACACCAGCACTTACAACAAACACCATGACAGTATTCAACTGCATTTGTTGTCATGGACTTTTGTTGTGTCAGACATTGTTGGGGATGAATCATCTACTGTGAGTTTGAGAGTTGGTTCTGGTGCTGTGTGCTGTAGGGATTGACTTAAATTGGATTCAGTCTTCTAGGATGGTATGCTGTGTGTGTGTTGCCGATAAGGAGGGCATTATCATTCAGTCTTCAAGCTCCTTTTGTCTATTACATTTTTGTGCCCTAGGATCAATTACTTTCATTATTTTTGTGATCCAACTTTTAGCTTCTGACATTCATTTCTATCGAATGGTCACTCTGTAGCTGGCACTGTGCTAGGTATTGAGAATACAATGGTACATGCTATAGACTAACTTCCAGGAGTTTATATTCTACAGGTTTAGAGTAAGCTGGAATTCCAGATATTGATAAGTACCCTTTCAAAAAAAATGAAACAAGGTGCTGAGATAAGGATGGCATGTTTAGAGCAAGCAGTAAATCCAGTGTGGCTGGAGGAGTGTGGACAAGGCAGGGAGTGGGTAGAAATGCGGCCAGTGATTTGAGCTAGGACCAGGTCCAGCTGAACGACAGATTTTTCTTTTGGTGTTCCATTTATTTATCTTGCTATTGATTCTGTAACTCCCTAGCCCCCCAAGAAATGACCACTATTTCCATTGTAATTCCTAGTAGCAATTATGGGTCTCCTGGGGCACAGAAAAGTGCTTGGGTTTTACTCTAATTGCAGTGGTAGCCAATGGAGGCTTTTAGGCAGGGCATGACATGATCCAATTTAGTTTTCAAAGAAATCTTGGCAGTTGTGTAGCCTTTCTACTGAAAGCCTGGTCTGTAGATGGATTGGCAGCATGAGCATCATCTCTGAGCTTTTTAGAAAGGCAGACTTTTGGGACCCCTCAGGTTGCCTGAAGCAGCATCTGCATTTTAAATAAAATTCCCAGTTTGAGAATTGCCCTTGTAGAGAACAGATGGGGTCAGGTGAGGAAAAACAGCTTTACAAGCCCCCACTTTTACTCTTTTCTCAGGTGTAGGAAGTGGATTGTTCTAGACAGATTTCCAGACAGATCTCAAAGGGCTGGCCCAAGCTTGCTTCCAAATTCCAATTTTTTTTTTTTTTTTTTTTTTTTTTAAGAGAGGTTCTTACTCTGTTGCCCAGGCTGGGGTACAGTGGTGCAATCTTGGCTTGCTATACCCTTGAACTCCTGGGCTCAACTGATTGACCCATCTCAGCCTCCTGAGTAGCTCAGACCATAGGTGTGCACTGCCATGCCCAGCTAAGTTTTAAATTTCTTTGTAGAGACAGGGTCCTGCTATGGTGTCCAAGCTGGACTCCAACTCCTGGGCTGAAGCAGTCCTCCCAACTTGACCTTCCAAAGAAAGTGCTGGGGTTACAGGTGTGAGCCACTGCACCCAGCATCAAATTCCACTTCCAATTGGACTAACATAGTTTTTTATTTGTTTGTGTATTTCCCCAATTCCTTGTTGACTCTTCTTCTTGCCTTTTATTCAGCAGCTGAACTACTAATTTTTCTTTTGGTATTCCATTTATGTACCTTTCTATTGATTTTGTAACTCCCCAGCCCCACAAGAAATGACCACTATTTTCATCATAATTCCAAGTAGCAATTACATAAAATAACCATATCTTAAAAGAAAGGTAACAGGATCCCGTTATAAGGGTGGTATAAGTTTGACACTCATATTTATAGGCAGGCTGTTATTACTTACTTGGTATTACTACCATGTTGCCATGAAGGGCTTTCTGAATTCTGTTGGCATGTGTGTCAGTTAGAATTAGGTTTGCCTTAAACTTTTAAACTGTTAATAATAGTTTACGCAAAATAGAAGTTTATTTCTCTCTCATGTCAAAATCTGGAGGTAGATTGGAATTGTTATAAAAGTTCTGTTTCATAAAGACCTCAGGTACCCACACTTTTTCTACTTCTTTTCCCTGTGTATAGCCTCCATTCTCAAGCTGACCTCATGATCCAGGATGGCTGCTTTACTTCCTGCCATCTTATTAACATTCCAGCCATCAGAAGAGACAAAGGGATGGTGCAAAACAAGCACTGTTGCACACCTTTTGGAAAGGCTCTTAGAGCTGGCACATGATGCTTTCACTTATAGATTGTTGGCCAGAATTCAGATGCCTGGCCCCAACCATGTGGTCCCCAGCTCTGAGAAGTCTAGATTTTGTTTTGGGTGGTCAGGAATCCAGCTAAAAATCAGATGTCTCTGACTACAGAGGAAGTACTGGGGAACAACCAGCAGTTCCTAGCAGCATATTTCAGGAAATGTGATTTGGCATATAATCTAAATACATATTGGTATCTCCCCATTAAATTTAATTTGGCTGCATATTTTGTACCATCATCTCATTATGGTGTCTTGTAATTCTTTCCACTTTTCTTTCCAAAGGAAAAGGGGTGTCTGATTTGGCAAGAATGCATTTCTGCATTCAAAGTTGAAATGTGAAGATAAACCTCACCCACTTGGAATAGGATAAAAGAAAATCCCCTGGATAGAGGGAAATATGCAAACAGTTCTATGACCATATGTATCTTTTTCTGAGCTGGGTCTTTATGCAACAAAGGAATTGGAAGTAATCCATACCTCACCTTGGAGTGTTCCTGAATCAGCAACCAGATCCTATCATCACCGTACTATCAGAAAAATGGAAAAAGGTGCAAAGACTGGACTTTCAGAGGAATCTGGTTTTTTTTCTTTCAAAGCTTGTGTCTTAAATGGATGTATTTTAAATATTTCAGCACAGTGACTAAGAGGAGAGGCTGCAGAGTCAGCTAGGCTCGAGTTGAGAAATGCCATTTCCACTTAAAGCTGGCTATTTTTGGGCAAATAATCACTGATCTCAGTTTATATGCTAGTAAGTGAAAAAAATGATACTATTGGTTGAGAATTCAAAAAAATGATACTATCAGTTGAGACATTGCATACACAGCACTTAGCACACTGCTTGTTTTATCGTAACTACTGAAAAAGTTTGGGTATTACAGATTCAGCCCATATTTCAGAGAAAAATAAATCTATATTTTTTCAAGAGACTTTTAAAAGATATTCTTGAATCATATTTATGATATTATTTATCACTTATCAGTTCACCCATTTACTCAGAAAATATTTGACACCTACTATGTGTCAGATAGTAGTCAGTACTACTTGTTGGAGGGGACAGGAAATATACCAAAATGAATAACACAATTTCTGTCCTTAAAGGAGCTCATTGCTCAGTGGAAGAGAAAAAGAGGCAGATTAGTCAGAAAAATGTGCAGTATAACATGTTATTAAAGTGAGAAGAGAGAGTTAGATAATCAACTTCATTAA
Source organism: Aotus nancymaae (assembly GCF_030222135.1). Taxonomy (NCBI): domain Eukaryota; kingdom Metazoa; phylum Chordata; class Mammalia; order Primates; family Aotidae; genus Aotus; species Aotus nancymaae. Next base: position 39,193,365 of record NW_026988482.1, read on the forward strand.
CTCTGTGGCATTTCCTTAAGATATCATGAATTATGAGACATTTTTTACTTAACATCAGGTAAAGGAAAATCTTTCATTAAATGTATATAATGGTTCTAAGTCCCATGTTAGTTTTAGAAACATGAATATGTAAAGAAAAACAAAAATGGAGGAAATAGTTATTGGAGGTAGTAAATTACTGGTATTGTCAGATGAAACAACATTGGTTTGATGAGCTAGCTACAGGCGTGGACTAGAGCCCCAGTAGGAAAATTTCAGTTGGGAATGTCTTTTTCATCAGATGGGGAGCAACTCATTGCTATGGCAGGGTATGGTGCTAAGGAGGACTAGTCTCAAATTTTAAGGTGGTTTGTCTGTTTGAGGCTTCCTGTACCTGAAAGCTAACTTGTCTCTATTTTCCTCAAATCTGTAGTCAGCCTGAAGGATCATCATAGCCATTGCAGAAACTCTTTGGATTCGTGCTAAGAGTGTGAGATGGTGTAAAATCTTCACACCTTTTCCAATAGTCCGTGATTGAGTGATGAGAACTAGGCATTTGACTTGTATCCCTCCAAAACTGATCATAATACTACACCTACCCTTCAATTTGTAGCTTCTCGTTGCTCTTAAGATAAAGACCAAAACATGGCCTAGCCTGTGTGATCCAGCCCTTGACCATCTCTTGAGCAATTATCACTTCAACAGGGGAGATCAGTTCCATAATCATTTTTCATGTCTATGTGCCACGTGTCCTATACCGTGCTTCTCACTCTCTCTGTTCCAGTTTCTCTGGCTTTTTTGTAATGTTCCAGTAATTACCTGAGCATCTTTTTATTTGCTTCAGGATCTCTGCCTGCTAGAAAGATCTTTCCTTTCATTCTGCCTTATTATTCAGATTTCACCTCAAGATCTTCATCATTTCTTGAGAGCTTGCCTAACCACTCCCATCCCTCCCATGGGTAATTAATATCTCAAGGTTTTTTATTGTTAAATGTTATACTACCAACCAGGTCCATAGACATTTTCCAATCATTTTTCTTCTTGATTCTTTTTCTCGGAAATTCTTGAGTATTTATTTCTGTCTATTCTCTGTGGCAAGTTATTTTTCTTCCTAGATTGCCCTGCTCATAAGCTCTTATAGACATCTTATTCTCTACAAGAATCGGGTAGGTGAGGAGAAGAAAGATATTGATAATAGTTAGCAACTGACTTAAGGTCCCATGTCAACTTTGTCAGCAGGTAGCCATCCTGCCTGGGGGCTGGACAACTCCCCACCTCCATACACTGTTAACAGGGAGGTTCTGTATCCTAATTCAAGCAATATCCCCTACCCTCACCCCCACCTTGGACTGCTCTGATCTGGTGGCTACAGGAATACCTGTTTTAATTGGCCAGGCTGAGTTTCCTGGCCAATCACTATGGTAAGGGAGAGAGGATTACCGTACATTTAGTTCAGTTGGGGGCCCATCCCAGGAGCTAGGCATGGATCAAATCTGATTCTATGGCTGGTACCCATTAACACTTTGCATTTCTGCATCTTTTCGTCTTGGTGACAGTGTTGCAGGGATTAAAAGCCTACTCTCTACTAATTCCTAGTGCTAATCTCTAGTAAACAAAGCATACTATAGAGTGAATAAACATACTATTAAGTTGGTTAAACTGCATTTAGCACCCATATGTAGAAAGCCTTTTACAAGAGGTCTGATTATTTAGATTTAATTCCTCCTCAGAAAAACCAATCACTTCTGGCACACAGACATGTAAAACTCTGCTGGTTATACCTATTCTAAAAACTTCCTTTCAAGGATGGCTCAATCTCATCCTACCAGCTAACAGATTAGGAAAGTGAGGATTTTTTCTTAAGTTAGAAATTTAGTGAAAGAGGAAAAGAAAAGGTAGATGTTTCTGTAAGGTTTATTGTGTTTACCTAGAGGGTTTGTTAACACAGATTTGGGGGTTTCATGTGCATAACTTCTGATTTATTAGGTCAGGGGTCAGGCTTAGGAATTCATACTTCTGACAAGCCCCTCAGTGCTGCTGCTGTAAGGGCTGAACTTTGAGAACCACTGAGCTATAATGATCCTGTCTGATAATTTGGGGATGAGAATAGAATTTGTCCATAGTTTATCAAGCTTGTTTTTGAAAAATCTGACCCCAAATTTGTAAATATTGAGAAAAGAAAAATAGCTCAGAGGAGTCTGAGTTATGTGAGCTATGCAAAATGTATCAGGTTCAGAGAGACATGAGTATGGGACTTCATTCATGACCCCCTCCCACACACATACCTGGGAGCAATTGTTTATAGGCATTTTGTTCCTTACTATTTAATAGCTGCCTCACCCATTATCTTCTTGTTCTTGTAATTTGGGATGCAAAGAACAATGTATATAGCCAATCAATAGCTTATGTTATTTTAATGTAAATTCTTGGTAAACAACTTAGGAACTGCCTCTTCATTTTTTAAGGAAGTTGCTAATGAGAATGTATCTTATACCTGTTGCTAATGAGAGTGTATCTTCAAGGCGACTTGAGTCTATGCTCTGGGATGATTGTTCTCCATTAGGGGCTGAAGTAAACTCTATACTAATTACATTTACTGAATCTCATTATTTAAGGATGACAACACTATTATCAATTCAATCCAGGAAAGTAATTCCATTATCACTTTTAGTGCCTATGCACCTGTATTAGTCTGTTCTCATGCTGGTAATAAAGACATACCTGAAACTGGGTAATCTGAAAGAGGTTTAATTGACTCACACAGTTCCATATGGCTGGGCAGGCCTCACAATCATGGTGGAAGGTGAATGAGGAGCAAAGTCCTGTCTTACATGGCAGCAAGCAGGAGAGTTTGTGCAGGGGAACTCCCATTTATAAAACCATCAGCTCTCATGAAACTTATTCACTACCATGGGAACAGTATGGGGAAAACCACCCCCATGATTCAATTATCTCCGCCTGGTTCTGCCCTTGATAAGTGGGGATTATTATAATTCAAGGTGAGATTTGGGTGGGGACACAGCTAAACTATATCAGCACCCAAGTTTTCTCTGAATTGTTCTCTGTATTAAAACCTAGAAATGCCCTCTCCTTCCTTCAGCAATTGGCAGCTCTTCTTTGCCCTCCTTTCAGCATCCAGTTAACCACAGCTGGACTGAAGGGCTCACTTTATGAACTGACCTGGCTCCCAGGGATTCTTAAGGGCACAGAGGTGTATAGGCAGCAGGCACCTGGCTAATGGCTTTCTGGCATTAAGGCATTTAGACCTTTCTGGCATTATGGCATTTAGACATTCCTGTGAGGGAAGGACTAATTTCCTACCTCCCAGAGAGGAAACTGAGGCAGAGAAGAGGTTACCTGGCTCTTTGTGGAGCAAGAACTCAACACAGGTCAGTCTGATTTCAAGTCCATGTTCTCCATAGCCCAGCTGTACTATTAGGTGAAATTGTAAGAGGAAAGTAAACTACAGCAACTCCTTCCATCATGATCCAAACGGCTCCCCTTTGCCCCTCAGACTCCAACCCTATGTACCCAGCTTTCCTCCTAATCTAAAGAAAACAGTGAAAGGGCTATGATTCCTGAATACCTATTAATCAGAGAAAAGCAAAAAATCCCAACCACAGCATGTTACTATTCATACCAGCATTGCTAGTAAGAAGTTATGCCATCCATTATTTTGATGGGTGCTAGAGGGAGGATAAGGATGAGATCAGCTCCAAACAGATCCAGAAATTATTGGCAAGTACAGTTGTGGGGTGTGTTTTGTACCATTTTCAACCTTTCACTAAGGATAAATAGCATATGACAGTAAGCAGTTATCTGTTTGAAAATGCAACCAAAAGTAAAAAGTCTTACGGGGGAAAAATGAAGAAGATCAGGAATGAAGAAAGAAGATGATGAGTGTTGTATTTTTCTCCTTATCACAAAAATCCAATATTGCACCATATTTCTATTCCACAAAATGACTGCCCCTCAACTTATTTCCAAACTTCTGACCCCAGGTTTTTTACCGAGTGAAAAAAAGATAGTGAAAAAACAACCCTAGGTTTGTCTGAATGCATTGCTAAAGGTAATCTTTTGTTTTTAATTCCAGATAACTGTAGAAATCCTACACCAAAGTTAGCTAAAACTGAAGCCTGGCTAAAAGAGTGTTTATAAACAGTTGGGATGGAAAGACAAGAGCGTGGTGGTTTTTCTTTACATTTGCTCCTGGAGAAGGTTGTGTGTTTAGATTTGCTCTGCAACCTGCCAGGTGGTTTTGTGTGGTTTTGGACTTGACTCCGTGTCTTTTATATTTATTGTTTTAGAATCACTGGCTCCAATAAATCTTCCTGTTCAACATGGGTTTTCAGTAAATGGGAAAGGCCCCTTAAATCTGTCCCATACAGACTGGCCCAAAACCTTCACAATAACCATGGGTGGGCATTCATTGAAGGTCTCACTGTCATGTTTATTTACTCATTTCAGAGGTAGAAGGTTGCCCCTTACCTTCTCTGGGGATGAATGTAGATGCTATGAGGATCAGCAGTTGAAAGCTAGTGCAGCTAACTGGTTGGGCTTGCAGGAAGCTGGCTGGAAACATAACCCAGCCAAGGTCAGAGTGGAATGCTATTATTGCTGCATTAGCATTATCATCATCACCGTTGCTTCCCAAATTATCCTTTAATGGGTCCAATTTACTTCAAGTCTGTAACTAAGACACAGATCACTTATCTTCTGTGCAGCAGTCGTTAGAAATGTCTAGGGCAGATTCCAGCCCTTCCAGCTTTAAATCCAGTTTTGATCGTTTCCAACGGTTACTCTGCTGCTATTTGTCTGCTTAAGATTGGCCATTAAACTTTGACTCATAGACTGTAAAGCTGCAATTGGTGTTTATATGCATTCAAGTTGCACACAGCTTTTATGCTAATGAATGATGCCTTTAAAAATAAATTTTTTCAGTGATTCTATGCTTAGATATAAGGTAAAAATGAAATCAACAGAAATTTCCAAAATATCACTGCTGTGGGAATTGATTTTTCTCCCTTGACTTTAGCTCTTGGACTTGGCTTTTCTTAGACAAATTCTGCCTGGAATAATTATGAGTATTAAAAAAGGATGGAAGTAAACTATCTGATATATAATCAGTCATCAATACATTTTAGTTTCCTTCCCACTATGCCCCTGTAACTGCAGGACCAGCCCAAACTGGCCCTACTCTGTTGATAACAGAATGTTAAGTTACCTTGCGGTTTTAAGAGCCAAGCCTGTAAGTCATGTAGCCAGGGCATATGCAGTAGAAGCAGCTTTAACCTCTAACAATACCCAGAACTGAGGAATCTCCTCCTGGAACCAAGAAGACCTTCTCCAGTTCTCCTCATGGAACCAAGAAGACCTCATGGAATCAACATAACTGGTACTTGAACTCTGGAACTCTTTCAAAAGTGAGGGCTCCATTGGCCCAGAAGACCCAGGGCTAAAATCTGCCTCAACAAACCTTACTGCAGATGATCAAATTTGAAGCCCTCCAATCAGACCCTGCCAAGCCAACATTTCTAAGTCCTTTCTCTTGTCCTCAACTCCTTAAAACATTGTGAGGGATAGATTTGAGCTGTGCTTCCTGTCTCCTTGGTAACTGGCTTTGCAATACACCCTTTCTTTTCTCAAAAGCTGGTGCCATTGTTTTGGCTTCTGTGCACATTGGGCAGTGAACACGATTTGCTCAGTAACAGCACTTTCACAGCTTTCATTCTTCTGATCTTAGAAGGTTTAGAATCCTTCCAAATTTGTGCTCTGACCTTAGCGTAAAAAGGAGAGTTAATATTTACCCAGTTCTCACAATTAATATGTTGACTTTCTTTCATTTGCTAACTTAAAAATCTGACACACAGAGTCCACCTCCTTTTTTGTTGTTGTTTTGAGACAAGGTCTCTCTCTCTCTCCAGGGTAATTTTTAAATTTTTTGTAGAGACAGGGTCTCATGACATCACCCAGGCTGGTCTTAAACTCCTGAACTCCAGCGATCCTCCTGCCCTGGCCTCCCAAAGTGCTGAGATCTCAAAGCAGGCAATAGGGTATCTCTCTTCCATTAAATTCTTCTTACACTGTGAATCTCTCTAACTTCTGCCACCAGCTAGAGAAAACTCTGCTTGGAAAGAATTTATATGATTGAATTAGGCCCACCCAGACAATCTCCCTATTTCAAGGTCAACTGATTAGGAACCTCAATGATCTCTGCAAAATCCCTTTTACCATGTAAGCACAGGAGTAACACCAATGGGTGAGCATCATGGGTTCATCTTATAATTTTGCCCATCACACCCTGTTATGCAACCTAAGGCAGAACAGCAAGAAAGAGATAAGCTGAAGTTGGTGGGTCATTCATTTGTAGGTGACGGAAGAATTCAAAAGGGGGTTGGAATTTTAAATCCAGGGACAAGGTCCAAAAAAATGATGTTAATGTAAGGAAAGACCATGCTCTCTGATCCAAGTTATTTACCAGTTATAATTGTAAGAGCAGCTATCATTTGTTAAGGTCCCATTATGAGTCAGTCACTTTTGAAGGTGGCAGTGCACTGCTGGCATTATTCTGAGTCTTAATAAAAGTATCCCAAAGTAAGTTGCACAAAAGAAGAAACCGAGGCATGTAAAAGTTAAATAACTTGCACAGAGAGTAGTGATAGCCAAAATTCAAACCCATGTCTGGAGAGTGCAAGGCCTGTGTTCTTTCCAGAGCCACAAGCTTCTTCCCTGGCAGGAGAGCCCACAGATGATACACGAGGTTATCTGCTGAAAGAACACCATTGTAAACGCAACCTGTTCAATAAAATGATTCAGACAGCATTTTCTGATACAATTCAGTGGTTCCATAGATGCTACTATGAAGTAGGCCCTCTAGGTTCTGGGATTGGGGAAATTATATAATCTTCTGAAAGTGGCACTGAAATGAGGAAGGCTGGTGATAAACACAAAATCAAATAGGAGAATGATTTTTTTTTTTTAAGGAGGCTCAGAGTGGCATTCTGTGTTTAGATAGAAAATATTTTGGACTATAGAAGTATAATGAAAAAATGTGCACTAGGATCTGAGAGCAACACTGTCTCTAATGTCCATTATCATTGCTTAAACTCTATCCTTTCATAAGATGATACTTTGTCTAGAATAGTAAATTTAATTCTGACATGAGATATTTTCTTTTTTATTCCTTTCTTATTAAATTGGTAAATCAGTCAATAAACATTCAGTGAAAGCTGATTATGTTCTATGCATTGTGTTAGGCGTGGTAGATGGGACATCATCTCTGCACCCCAAGAGCTTCCAGTTAGTCAAGTGATTGCTGTTCATATTCTTTCACCAGGAGATGTGCAAGGCACGAAAATAAGATAGGGGTAATTAGTGGTGGTATTCAGAAAATATGGATGGAACTTGTGGAAATTGAGCAGGCCAAACAAGAGTTTTTGAGAATTAGTTTCAAAGTCTGATCCAATGCTGTCCAATAGAACCTGCTATGAAAAGAATGTTCTAGATCTGCACTGTTCAATAGTCAGTAGCCATATATAGCTGTTGAGCACTTGTCATATGAGTTGTGTGAATGAGGAACTGAATTTTTAATTTAATTTTAATTACTTGACAAACAGCCACATGTAACTAGTGGCTCCTATATTGGGCAGCACAGAAAATGTACACACACATCCGAAGCTTTTCATTCTATCAGTTATTTTGAAAACCCTCTACTGCTCCCTGACTCTGACTTCTCAGTGTATTTAATCTAATATCTGAGTTATTTCCTCGTGTAACTTAATCTTCTCAGATTAGTTTCTGGTATCAGTGTAAACATTCTGCAAACCAAACAATTTTTAGAGGTGGAATCACAAAGCAAACAATATATTTTTAAACAGGCTGAAAAAGATTATCAGCCTAAGAGGCATACCAAGGAGTGGAAAATAATTAGTTGGATCACGTTATTTTAATCCCATGTCTGGGTGTTCTGAGCAAACTCCTCTTGCCATTTAAAGAAAGTTGCCAACATTTGCCCTCCTGTCTTTTGAGGGAACATGCCAAATATACTTTCGTTTCATCCTGTTTAGACAGTTGTTTTAATGGCCTTTTCTGATGTTATCCCTGAACACACAATTAACAGATTTCTGCTAAGATCCCAGCTGCAATGAGAATTGTCTGTCTGTCACTTGTGTGTTGCTTCAATCCTGGCTCATTTACGTTGCTTGGCAATCAGATTCGATAACTTTAAGCTGTTCTGCCTGAACAAATGAAGGTCTATGGCATTTCAGTCCAACTGTTTTTTTTCATTTTCAGGCAACTTTACCTCTTCTGTTCTTAGCCTCCACCAAGCCTGCCATGCCACTCTTAACAGGCTGTGAAAATTTTATGGGTTTTTGATCAGTTTGCCTCTCTTAGGGCAATTTGATGCCAAAGACATCAGCAGTGCCTTCCCACTTCCTCCAGCCAACAGCTTGTCCTTCCTGGCTGCTTTATTAAATGGGTGTACATCCTTGGTAAGGAGCCCTGAGATTTTCTGGCATGATAAGATGGACTATATATTGAGGCTGTTTTTCAGATTCCAGCCATCATCCTCTCACGTTTGGCAACCCAATAAGAATGTGTCTTTTAGGCGTGGTTCTACAAGTCCAGCACATGGGCTCTTCTCTCCCAGTGTCAAAGGAACAATCATTTAGCTAAGCGAGGATTTTTGAAAGAACTGTGTTATTTTCTTCAATATCATTTTAAAGTAACTTTTTTTTGAAAAATGTGTCATATATCATGTAACTGTGTACATATGAAATGTGGGAATGTGAAACAAAGCTAATAATGCATATATCCTATGACCTAGCAATTTCATATTTGGGTATCCATCATTGAGAAATATTTATACACGTGCCAAAAGAGGCATATTAAAGAAAGACAATGACAGCATTTGAGATTTGCAAAAGAGTTAAAACTGTCTAAGTGCTCATTCATAGAAAGATTGGTTAAATGAATTATAGGACATCCCTACAATGAAATAATTTGCAATCATTTGAAGATGACACATTTATTTGTAAGTGCTGATATTAAATGATAGCTAAGATGAATTAAGAAAGAGAATCAAGTTACAGAATATTTAATCTGCTTCTATTTGTGTACACAAGAGGCTTATTTATATCAAGAAAGCCCCAGATGCCCATATATGTGTTTGTATGTGCATAGAAAATACCTGAGGAACTGTAAAAAAATAAAATGGTAATTTGAAAGAGCTAGAGTTGTTTTGTTTTGTATTTATTTGTACTATGATTTGTTTCTGAAACCAGGAGCATGATTTAATTTTTCCAGTAAAAAATTACTTAATGAAAAAGACAATAAAAATCATCTGTAAGCCCACTAGTCAGAAGATTTTTTAATATTTTGGAGTATATCCTTCTAGACTTTGCTTTAACCTATATGTGACATATATTAGATCACATAGTGCATCCATTCTGTGATTTATTTTTTTTCCAAATGAAAATCTCTCATGTAAGTAAGTACTTCTATCATTATACTTTTTTTTTGTTTTGGATAAACTTTATTGACCAAATGGTCACTTTTTGAAAAATGTGTCATACAGCATGTAACTGTAGCACATATGAAATATAGGAATGTGAAATGAAGCTAGTAATGCATATATCCTATGACCTAGCAGTTTCATTTTTGGGCATCCTATCATTGAGAAATACTTACATATGTGTCAAAAGAGTCTTATTAGAAAAAGATAATGACAACATTTGAAATTTGCAAAAGAGTACAAACTAAGTGTTCATAGGAAGATTGGTTAAATGAATTAATAAATGCTTAATAATTAATTAAAAATAAATGAACATATAATAAAATCAATAACTACTTCTATAGTTTTACCTTTTTTGTTTTGACAAACTTTATTGAGCATAAAATGCACAGACAGCAAAATGCACCCATTTTTAAGTGCATAATGTGAAGACAAACACAGAAAAATGTCTACTATATCATTTCTAGTGACTGAATAGAACTGCTTCTTACCAAGCAGTAATTTCTGTTTTCCTGGACATAGAGACTAGTTTAGGAATGGGTCCATAAACCAAGTCAGCCCAAACTGAGCCATTCCTGGAATTTCTGGTGAAAATAACATATTCAATTGCCAATTCCACAAAGATGGATGTTTAAGATGTTTCAAATGTTGAATTGTTATAAATAATGCTGAGATAATGAACACTTTTGTAGCCAAGTCACTGCACACAGTTTTGAAAGAACTGTGGACTCTCTGGGGCCATTTTAAAGCAATTACTTAAAAAAAATCATGTAACATGTAATTACGTTATTTTCTTAGTCCAAGTGCCTAGAAGTAGAAATTCTGGGTGGAAGAATAGAAATAATCTATTGCTAAATTTCCCCTCAATAAAGAATATGCCAATAGATACTCTCCCATGCTCCAAACTCTATTATTTTATTCACCTCTACTTTTATTATTATTATTGCCACTCAGTAAGTACAACCAGACATATATTTGGGCAAAGCTTACTACTATTTGACCAAGTAGTTATAAGAGTTTGGAATTCATTAAGAAACTATGATTTCACAGAAGGAAGACACATTTTACAAACAGCTTCTTCCATTTGCAGGACTGGTTCTCTCTCCTTCCTTAAGTAGGAGATGCTCCACTATCATCTTCTCAGTGAGGCTTCCCTGCCCAGCCTAGTTACATCTGGATCCCTTGTACCTCCTTCTTTGCTTTATTTTTCTTCATAACACAGCCTATCAGACTTAACATTTTTCTGCTTTGTCTATTCTGTCGCCTTGTGCTAAAATATAAGCTTCATATGAGCATACTTCATGCATTGTTGTCTCTTATATGTATACCAAGCACAGAGCAGAACTTCAATCATTTGTTGGCTGAATGCAAAAATCCTACTTTCGAGATTATAAAGCACTGTTATCTATAACTTATCACTTGCTCATCACAACATCCCTGTGAGATGCAAAGAGCTAATTCCATTCCTTATCTTCCCAATAAGGAACTGGGTCTTCAAAGGATCAAGCGACTTGTCCAAGATCAGGCACACCTTTTCTGACTCCAAATGCATCTTCCTTTTCACCTCCCATGGCACCTTTCTAAGCCTGTACACAGTTGCAGGATTCTTATCAAGGGATGAGTCTAGATACCTAAATTCTAATGCTGGGTTGGCCACTAAAGTATATACCCAGCTTTAGTAAACATTCCCTCCAGGGGTATAAGTTTCCTCCTCTGTCAAATGAGGAGGCCAGAGCAGATAGTCTGAGGTCTCTTCCAGTTTTACTATCCAATGACTTTAAAGGGAAATATCCATGACAGATGAGTGGAGATCATTTCTGTCACATTGATTTTATTTTGAAATGTCTTACTATGTGGCCCAGGCTGGTCTCAAACTTCTGGTCTCAAGTGATCCTTCCACCTCATCCTTCTAAGTAGCTGGGATCACAAATTATACCACTGTACCTGGCTCTTAATGCATTTAATTTCATGGACCCAAATTATCTTTGGCATGCAAGAAAATACATCATCACTTATATGTTTGCTTATCACAGGAGGAGGTGTCACAATGAAGTACTAGCCAACCTGATTGCAGAAAATTCTATTCTTAGAATGGGGAATCCCAAGCTTTTATAAGTTAGAACATTCTGTCTTAAGTGCTTTGAGTATATAAACACTCCTTCTAGTAGTAATGATTCTTTTAGTCACACGTGCTGGAAGCCTGACTCTAACTAACTGAAGCAAACACGGTAGTTTATTGGCTCACAGTCTTGAAAAGTTTAGGGGGGGATGTCAAGCTTCAGGTAAGGCTGGATCAGGGGCTTAGATGCCATTATAACTGACTCTCTTTGTCTCTCAACCCTGCATCCACCTATTTTGACTAAGTGGCTGCTGGTTACTCCTGACTTATATCGTATCCCCTTAGTTCACCTAAGTTTTCCCAGTAGTCCCACCAAAAGTGCCAAAAGTGGTTTGATGAGCCTGATGTGGGCCACAGGCCCATCCCTCTGAAATAGCTTCTCTGGTCAGGGAGATGGAACACACACTGATGAGGCCTGAATCATGCACCAACCCCTGGATCATAGTGTTAGTCTACCTTCTACAGACCTCATGAACTGAGAGAGAGAAGTAAAGCAGTGATTTCCTACATGGAAACAAAGGTACTTAAAGCAGAAAAAAAGGGGATGTGAACTGGACAGGGAAAAGGAGCAAAAAATCACCATCCTTTTGCCATTCTTTCTTCTCTTTCCCTCTACCTCTCCAAAGAGCTTTGGGAAGTGGTTTCTGTTATGGTGGTGGTAGTGTTGGTTGCTGTAGAATGAGAGCATTTTAAAATTCATTTGATTGTGAGCTATTGAGGGACAGACAGGAATCCTTTATTCCCTTTAAGGTCCCTGGAGATACCCAGGCATGTCCAAATACCATAGCTAGTTGTCACTGCTATAGAGAAACAGCCAGAAATGCCTGCCCAGAAGCTACCCAGGTTTGCTGGAAATTCAACAGGATGCAATGGACAAATATGTTTCAGCAAGATATTGGAGGGGTCAGACCATTGACAGCCCTGATGTGTAGGCCCAAAGAATGATGCTTACCAGATCCTGCCAGCAATCTGGGAGCTGGAAGGCCTACCAAGTATAATCTGGAATCTTTTGAAGAGCCAGTTATTCAGGGCCTGGAAATTTGAAAGGAAGAAATTTCCTGTGTCCTTGTTTCCCCTTCAGAGACCACAAAACAAGCAGCTTCTTGCTAATTAATCTACTTCCCTTTTCTCTTCCCCAAATTCAAAGACAATTTTAGTATTTTAGAAAATACTAAGAGAAAGGACTGATTGTGGAAGAGGTAAGTAGTCATAGAAGATCAATTGGCTGTAACTTCCCGTTTCTTCATCCACACATGTGTGCACTCAACTGCCATTGGACATCATGCATGCCTTGGGTCGTCTGGGAGTGCAGAGATGACTTACTTAGTCCTTGTCCCCAAGATGACCCTGGTCTCTGATTAAGGTCATAATAGATTAAATCTTAAGAAACTATGAAAACATAAAGTAGGGATTGGCAAACTACAGCCGATGGACCTAATTCAGCCTACCATCTGTTTTTGTCAATAAAGTTCTAATAAAACAAGGATATACTCATTTGCATAGGCTCTTGTACTTTAATGGCAGAACTGAGTAGTTGCAAGGCAAAGCCTAAAGTATTTACTGTCTGGATCTCTAGAGAAAGTTTTCCTATTCGTGATACAGACCATAGTGCATATCCCAGAATAGGAATATGGTGGTGGGATCTGAGGAGGTACCCCAGAGGAGGCAATACTAAAGCTGAGACATGAGGGATGCATGAGAATTAACCAAACAAGGCTGAGAAGTCAGGGGAGGCCTAGGCAGAGGGGACTGCCTGTACCCAAACAGGGAGATAAAAGAGAGCGCAGTGCGTCCTCGGAACTGCAGGAACGGCCAGACTGGAGATGTGGGCTGTGGCCATATTATGATTCTTCAGAAGTCAAGAGGATCCTTGAAAGTTTTAAGCAGAGGCAGGTCTGATTGAGTTTGCTTTCTTGAAAGTTCACTCTGCAGTGGAGTACAGTGGAGGATGGGTTGAAAGTTGACTGCTTCCTTTCCCTTCCATTTTCCCCTCCTCCACCTCTCAAAATATTTAGCTTCTTGGAAGCAGGCCAGTGTAAGTGTCCAAAACTGCCTGACCTTGCCCTGGTGGCCTGGGGATACCCACATGACCTTGTGCCCTCCACTCTGCCACTGTCGGGTCCTTCTCCACTCGAGGCTGCCTTGTTCTATGCATAATGTAGGAGCAGGGGGAGTGGGAACTTAGGATCCGATTTCTCCACTTGATACTTGCAGCCCCTTCAGCCTCCAGACAGAAATTTGAGTGGCAGTAATGGGATAAACAGTTTAATTTAATAGTAACAGAAGAACTGGGCCCAGTGCAAGGAATCTCATTGCTCTTTTCTCAAAGTGACTTTCCTTTCAATGCATGATGTAGCAGGGCCATTGGGGATGCAGAGAAATATAAGGGATTGATTTTGTCTGGCAAGCGGTCAGGTTGTAAGAAGCGAGTTTAATAGTCACGCAATGAAAGGGACATGGAAAAGCATAGAGACAGATCACACCTGGGGTAAGGGAAGTTAAGGAAGAGGCAAAAGGGAAAAAATACATTTTGTATTTCTGAATGTGACCTACCGTATACCTTTACAAAATAATTACTAGCTATCCCCTATGTTCAATGTATCTGGGGCTTTATTTTTGTTTCTTTATTTAAAGGAATAAAACTTTCTTGTTAGAGGCACATTTTTGGTTCCTTCACTTACAAAGTTACTAAACGTAAGACTTGCTAAAATGTTTCCAACTTAAATTCATGGAAGTTACTTCTTTGAGATTTTTAACATTCTCATCTCCCCAGACAGAGACCTCAAAAGTTGGAGATTTTAGTAACAGGCAGGCCAGTGCAGCAAAGCCTGGTGCAGGCAGGTATGTAGTACTTTCCCATGCTTCCTTTGCTCCCTCTTGGTCATAAGCCAGGCCTCTATTCAGCTGAATAATAGACAGGGTTCTGGTAATCCCTGTCAAGTGTTCAATGATAACTAAGGTATTAGCCGATTGGATTTGAACTTTGTCTGACAGATAGAAGATCATCCAAGTTGCAAGAAATAGGCATTCAGAGTGGATGGAGAAGGCAAAGATTTCTCTATGGTAAAGTTTCATAGACAGCTATACACCTGGCTGACACTTGAGGCCAAATCCTGTTTTTCACAGTGCTGTTGGGAGTAGCACTGCCCTGTCAGAAGCTGAGAGAAGGTATATTAGGCCATTATTGCTATAAAGAAAAACCTGAGGCTGGATAGTTTATACAGAAAAGAGATTTAATTGGCTCATGGTTCTATAGGTTGTACAGGAAGCTTGGCACCAGCATCTGCTCCGCTTCTGGGGAAGTCTCAGGGAAATTTTACTCATGGTGCAAAGCAAAGCAGGAGTTTGTACTTCACATGGCAAAAGCAGGAGCAAGAGGGAGAAAGAGAGAGTGTGGGGGTAAGTGAGAGGGAGCCAGACTTTACAACCAAATCTCATGAGAACTCACTGTCTCTAGGACAACACCAAGCCTGAGGGATCCACCCCCAAGGCCCAAACCCTTCCCACAAGGCCCTACCTTCAACAACAGAAATTCAACATGAGATTTGGGCAGGGACAAATATTCAAGCTATATCAGAAGGGATTTATAGATAGCTCTGAATTATGCACTCAGAAATCATAGCAGTGGCAGGAAAAACCATACACATCCGCATATGGGGATGTGTTGCATGTGGTTGTTGCATGGAGATTACTCTGTAATACATTCTCCAGCACCTTTTGCCTTCCCACGTAGATTTCACGTGATAAACTTCAATTTTCTCCACTATTTTATTCACTAAGCAGCTGGAAGTGTATGGCAGCAACGCACGTAGGAACAAAACTGTCTGGAGAAAATGTATGCACATGTGAGCCAGCTCTGGCACTTGACTGAGGCTGATACGCCATCCCCCCTCTTTCCTTCTACCTTTGCTATTATCTGAATGTCTGTGTCTCCCTTAAATTCATATGTTGAAACATAATCCCCAAAGTGATGATACTAAAAGTTGGGGCCTTTAGGAGCTCTTTAGGTTGTGAGGGCTGGTCCCTCATAAAAGGGATTAGTGCTCTTATAAAGATACTTCAGGGAGCCCTTTACCCTTCCACCATTTGAAGACATATATAGAAGGTGTCACCTATGAGGAACAGGCCCTCCCTGACACCAAATTTGTTGGCACTCTGATCTTGGAATTTGCGTAGACTTTGGAACTGTGAGCAATAAATTTCTATTTCTTGTAAATTACCAAGTTTATGGCGTTTTTGTTATAGCAGCCCAAATGGTCTGAGACAATCTTCCTTCTTCTGCTTCTGCTCTTTTTTTTTTTTTTTTAGATGGAGTCTTGTTCTGTCCCCCAGGCTGGAGTGCAATGGCATGATCTCGGCTCACTGCAACCTCTGCCTCCTGGGTTCAAGCGATTCTCCTGGCTCAGTCTCCTGAGTAGGTGGGACTACAGGCGCGCCACCATGTCAAGCTAATTTTTATATTTTTAGTAGAGACAGGGTTTCACCATGTTGGACAGGCTGGTCTCAAACTCCTGACCTAGTAATGGACCCACCTTGGCCTCCCAAAGTGCTCGGACTACAGGCATGAGCCACAGTGCCTGGCCTGCTCTTCTTCTTATATACTACATAGGCATAGGGGGTTCTTTAAGGGCAGATCTAGTTAGTACTTTGTTTGCTATGGAATAAAATATAATCTTGAAATAATGAAGCCATTATTTCAAGATTAAAAGAACTCTGGACCAGAAGTGAGATGTGCGTAAGTACAGCTCCTGACTCCCTTGTGTATGATCTTAGAGAACTTGAGAAAACGATTTCCCCTCTTATTTCCTTATTTTCTTTTCACCTGAAACACCAAGAGGATTGTTCTTATTTCGTAAAGTTGTTGAGATTACTCAATCAAATTACAAACAGCAAAGGTTCAGCCTATGGCTGGGTATTAGAATTCTGTTCCAAGAACCAAACATCTTACACACTACTTAACAAGGTGGTCATATTTACAGATCTGTGGGTACTGTTTCCTAATATCGGTGTCACCAAGTTGCTCCATCCATGTTTTCATCAAATGTTTGTGGATCACTTCTTATGTCCAAACCATGGTAAGTGACAGCAGTTAGGAAGCAACCACGAATAGTTCATAACATGGGAATGGAAAGGAAGGGAAGAGAAGTAGACTGTAGACAATTTTAATTCAATAAATGTTTACTAAACTCCCATCATACTCCAGGGCATAATGATCTTGTGTACAGAGTCATAGAGGACACAAATATGATCCTTGCCCACAAAGACAGAGCTCCTATAATTAGAGTTTGGGGAAAATATGAAATTTTAGAAAGGATATTAGGGTATCAAAAGAAAAGCCAGACCAAAACTAAGAAGTGTGCAGATAGAGAAGCAGGTGTATAAATTACATGCAGACATCCAAACCTTTTCTTTAAAAATCATGTTGCAGGTGCACGTATGTACTCTCTCTCATCTATGCCTGGTGAAATACCACACAATATCTACCTCCAGTGCCACATCCACTGAGGAGTCTTTCCACAGTATCAAAGGGTCACAGGAGTAATCTCAGTCTCTTTTTCCTTCTCTTTCTCTTCCCTAAATGTTAATATGTTATCTGTATATATGTATTTCTGTTTAATTATTTAGATTGGCTGTCTATATCGATTAAATTTTTGCTTGAAGTTTGTCTGCGTGGACTCAGTGCTTCCTGAGTGATGGCAGCCATATAATTGAACCAAAGCATCTCAAATGGCATTCACTTACCAAACCAAACAAACACGTGTTTACAAACACAGCTGTAAAAAAAATTAGGAAGTCCAGAACTGTTTACCTTTTCGTCCCAGCACATTACTGCTACATGGTTTTTATAGAGACCAAACAAGGGAACTTCAACAAGACACCGGGAGGTGCAGCTGTGTTTCTAAAAGCCACACGGGGTTTTAATAATTCAGAGTTTACGTTAAATACCTCTTAGTATTAACAAGGTGAAGAATAAACTATTTGCTGAGGATGCCCGAGCCTTCAGATAGGATGAACTCTTCTCAGTAGCTTATGCTTTACACTGGCAAAGCAGGCAGTTATAGTCAACACCCTTGGGGGCCTGGAGTCAGTTTATCTTTCTAAGAAACCAGGTAAAACCAGGCATCTAAAGCTATTTAAATACAGTCTAGAAACAGGCCAAGTGCTTGACTTTCACCAGAGAAACTAGAATCTCGCTCTCAATATGCAAACACTAAGGATGTTTGTTTTCACCTCTTTACTGGGAAGATAAATATAGTTTACTCTTAGAAAAGGATCATCTGGGGCCATTTATTTCCTTTAACTTCAAATAGAAGCTACAGAGAGGGACCCACGGTGTTTAAAAGCTGGGTCCTTTTGTTAGTAAGCAGGCCTAATGCCATGTGCTAATGTTGTGAGGCCTTAATGAGAATTCCCAAGCTCTAGTCTAGGAGCCAAGCTGGGTCACCAGAGGCTGGCCACATTTACTGAAGAAAGATCATCACTGTGGATTTATTTCTGGGTCCAGAAAAGGTCATTTTGTTGTGATCTTCCTTGAAAATTTCCCTGTAGACTTGGGTGGACTAGTAACTAACTTAGAGACAGCTAAAAATCCTCTTAGGTTGTGTAACTTTCACTTCTCCTAGGTCTTTGTTTTTATTTTTATTTTTCCCTTTTGACATAGCAAGATAAAGACAACAGGTTCTAGAATTCATGCCTCATCTCTTAAGCTACCCTGGTGATATTTACATATAACTGAAAATTGCTATAAATGCTGCTGCTTCTTTTTGTTGGTGAATTGTTAGAAAATGCCGGAATACTTTGTTTTGGCCTGGCCCCAGCTCCATTTAAAATGCCAGACACAGCAGGGCTGAATTTGTTCATGTTCCCTTGAGGATAGGAAAGCAGAGGAAGTTGTGTAAGGGGTTTGGAAATGGATAGAGTGAGGGAGTAGGGTATACAGAAGGCCACACCACAAATCTCCAACAAAAGAGTTAATTTGTGCTACCAAATTTGCCTTTCAGGAAAAGGCCATTTCTAACCTGCAGCAAATCACAACTGAGGGGAGACTGCAAAATAGAGAATTGCTTTGAATTTCAAATTCAGTGAACTTGGAGCGTCTCATCTCATTGTTAAATTCAGCAAGGAAAAAAACCACTTATCCAAAGTTAAGATGAAGTTAAGTGAAGGGGAAAAAATAGGATGACCTAAAAATTGTATTCAAAAGCGAGTATTCAAAATAAATAGAGAACATTTAAGTGAAATTCATATGTGTATGTGCATGCATGTGTGTGTATATATGTGAATTTTTAAGACCTAGATTCAGTTCTTCAATCTACGACCTACTAGCTGTGTGATTTGAGTAAGTTATAGCATATCTCTTAACTTTACTTTCCAAATCTGTAATAGTGCCAACCTCATTGAGATGTTGTGAGAATGCAATTAAATACTACATGTACCATGCCTGGCATATACTATGTGCCCATCAAAAGTCAACAGCTTTAAACATTGTATTGCCAGGTGCGGTGGCTCACGCCTGTAATCCCAGCACTTTGGGAGGCCGAGGTGGGTGGATCACGAGATCATGAGATCGAGACCATCCCGGTCAACATGGTGAAACTCCGTCTCTACTAAAAATACAAAAAATTAGCTGGGCATGGTGGTGCGTACCTGTAATCCCAGCTACTCAGGAGGCTGAGGCAGGAGAATTGCCCGAACCCAGGAGGCGGAGGTTGCGGTGAGCCGAGATCGCGCCATTGCACTCCAGCCTGGGTAACAAGAGCAAAACTCTGTCTCAAGAAAAAAAAAAAAAAAAGAGAAATTGTATTTAGCATTTTAATATCATGAATGGCAAATAGCTTTATTTCTAGTGTTAATTTTGAGTAATTCATTATGGCTGCCTGATAGATTACTGATGTCTGCTAAGGCACGGAATGGGAAAGTGTTTTTGCCATCCTGAATCTAGTACAAAGGTCACAAAATGTCAGGAGGACTGGCCTCTTTGCCTCTAATTAGCTGGACAACATGAGAATATTTTTATTCCCTCTGGGTCTCATTTTCCCCAATATAAAGTAAATGAGCAAACGTTTTTGATCTCTAAGGTCTCTTTGAACCTGAAAATTCTGATTCTAATCTCAAAAACAGCACCCGTGTTTTATAGGTTTGGAATGCTGATACATTTTTTTAAAAAAACGTTTTTCATTAAGTTCATTTGTTTATGTGAAGTTGTTCTACGGTTGTGTTTTGATTAGCATCCATCATAACATAAAATGAAAGAGTGTACAGACTGGTAAATGAAGTTACACTGGAAGCTTCCTGCTCACTGGCCGTGTGCCCCTATTTCAGTCAAAACCTCTCTGGGCCTCGGCTTCATCACCTGCAAAATGGAACAAAAATGATTTCTGTCCCCTCCTAACTCTCTGAGATGTGGAGTAAATTAATGAAATCACGTTTCTACAGTGCTTTGAACTTGTCAGAAGACAGCTCTTATATGATGCTAAAGTATGAGCATTCAGATAAAAATGTGGCCCAGAAATTGCTCCCTGGATATGAAGCATATTAATATCCATTTGATGTACTACAGCTTTATTACAACACAGTAATACTTACAGAAGGAAAAAGAGATGGGTAAAAAAAAAAATCCAGACTCCATCATTTTCCTTTTAAGCTGAGCCTTGTCTTTCCTTAGTGTAAATCACATGGTCTCCACTAAGCTTAAAAACATAGAGCCGAAAGACGCTTGGTGTTGAAGTAGTCCACTTGGCAAAAATGGCCTCCACAGGGGTAGATACATGTTTGCTACTTAAATGTGCTTAAAACCAACCTGCTGTTGAAAATACACAAAAACAAGTCCACATAGAATAGAAATATCTTGGTCCCATAAAGAGTGATGACAATTGATTGTAGTGCCAGAGTCTGTTCTGGGGGATGATATCAAAACTTGAAAGATGTCACATTATTTTCCAAAGCCAACATTCCAAGGATGACTGTATCAACAACGGGTGGACAAAGTACCCTCAAGTCTCACTGTGGACAGACTTCCAGGATAGAAGAGAAGATACACCGAGATAGGTAAATAGAATAATTTTGCTTCTTCCTGGTCACTTTGAATCAACAACTTCAGCTACATCTACCTAAAGCAAGGAAATGGAAGAAAATGGAAAGTGCCATCACTGGCCCCATTTGATCTTTCTTTACCGCTTACCCATAGATTCTAGACAGCAGCGACACGAGTGGCAGCCATGGCTACTGCTACATGATTTTGGAATGGAACGCTGTCTGAGTTTCAACTGAGGTGTGTCAGGAAGACAGATTCAAAATAACAAGGCAAGTAAGACAAATCCAGAGAGATTTTTAAAGAGAATGTACAATAAACTGATCTAGTACTCTTGACAGACCACCCTTCACCCCCACTCCCTACCCTCCTAAGGTCTCTTTGAATCTAAAAATACTGATTCTAATCTGAAAAGTAGTGCCACCTTTGTAAAACAGCACTCAAGCTCCACCTTTGAGGATGTCAAGAGAAGCTAAATTATGGAGAGTTGGATTCTGTAAACAGATTGGCAAAGCGATTTTGTATGCAAGCAGATATGTGCTGTGTTATCCTTCATTTTGCTTTTTGGGAGAGGGGTGCAAATACTATCATTCCTAGGGTCAGGAAACTACAGTAGGCAGGTCAACTCCAGCCCTCGGCCTGTTTTCGTATTGTAGACTCAGAATGACTTTTACGCTTTTAAATGGTTGGAGTGGGGTGAGAGGAATCAAAAAATATTTTATGATGTGAAAATTAACTTTAATTCAAATTTCAGCATCCAAGAATACAATGTTATTCGATATAGCCACACTCATTTATGAACATATCATTTATGCCCACTTTGGTGCTACAGAGGCAGAATTGAGTGGTAGCCATAGAACAACTTCACATAAACAAAGTTGAGTGGAGACTGTCTGGTCTGAGACATTGATCATCTTGATGTTTATAGAGGAAGTTTGCCAATCCCTGTTCTTATCACTAGCCTAGTGAAGAGGGGCTTTAAGGGGCCCCTGGAGAGCTTTGAATTGTACCCTCTGTGTTCGGAAGACTTACGTGACTGGTGTCCGACTCAGGCCTGAAAAGTCCGTGACTAAAAGAACTGTGGCCCAGGGACCTCCTCCTTCCAGGGAATTAAAGGATAAAGTAGGGTTGACCAGTTCCTCTGGTGCTAGCATGAGGAGAATGTTGGCACAGCCTGCATTTCCAGAATATTCTGGGGAAGGGATACGTGAGCATTTCCCAAGGATCAGATATAAGACAGGTGAGAGAAAGTTGGTGTGGGCTCCTCTTGGTTGCCTGGAGAGGTCCTCAGCAGGAAGAGGTTCCCACTAAAGACCTAGAAGTTGAGAAAGGGGTCACAGGCATCACCTGGAATAGCTGATGCTTTGCTTTCCTGCTAGCCCAGAATTTTCCCAGCCATGTACAAACCTTTCTATCCAGATAGCAGTTAACACAGAGAAGGTAATAGGGAAGGTAAGAGATACTGAGAGCCAGCCATGCTCTATCTATTCTTTCCAGCTTTTCCAAGACTACTTTCACTGATTCAAGTTGAAAGAGATGGTGAAACCAGAAATAGATCGTATTTATTAATGTCAGGAGCCGTGTTCATCTAACATAAGGCTTACACCATTCAGCCAGCAGTTCCAATTACACCAGAGCTCTATATCCATATTCTCATGTAAGTGTTCTGAAAACTTTATGAGATTGATATTAATTCACCCACTTTATAGGTGAAGAAATGAAGGTTTAAATAGTTTAAATGACATGTCCAAGATCTCACACCAGTGAGTAGCAGAGCCAAGATTCAGCCTTTGTGATTCACAAATGTATGCCCTTTTCCTGATATATTGGGCAGCTCTCATCTTTGGAGTGATACTTTTGGTGCCATATTTGTATCCAGATCCCATCCACCTCATAATGGTAGTGTTTATCAGGTGCTTTTGTTAAGGAACAAACATTTCACAGATTACCTTATGACATGGGGGTTTAGAGCAAGGACACACGCATTTCCCTAAGTCACCCAGCAGTGGAATTCACACCCTAGTGTGGTTGTTCCAAAATTCCAAGTTCTTATCCTGTCTGGATTGCCTCACCGTAATACTAAGTGTGTGGCAGTGGGGCAGTTCAGAGTCATCCAAATAATTTTGCACACGTTACTTCATTAGATCCTTACAGCAGCCTGCAAATGTGGGCAAGGAAACTATTATCCTTATTTTTCAGATGAATAAACACAGGCTTAGATGATCAAAAAGTAGCACTCAGGGAATATTTGTTGAATAAATGAAAGAATGACTATACCTCACCCCTGGTGTGTGTATATGTAGATATCTAATCACCAGTCTATGATAATTTACTCTTTAATTAGATGATAACCCATGAAGCCCCCATCTCTGTATCCTATATTTCCCAGCATAGTTTCCCATCCATTACCTTGTGTATAATGGATACTCTATGGATGTTAGTATAGAGCCTTGATACCCTATAACAGAAGAGTCTTGTTCTGGGCACATGCTTTATACTAAGCAGCATCTCAGTGGAGGTCAGTGTAGCTGAGATGTTTATTTACTTCAGGGCCAAACTTTGGGGTAAAAATACCTAGATACATATCCTGTTGTTTTTACCTACACTTGCTTTATTTTATTTACTTTAGAGACAGGGTAAGGGTCACATTCTGTCACCTAAGCTAGAGTGCAGTGGCACGATCATAACTCATTGCACCCTCAAACTCCTAGGCTTCCAGTGACCCTCCTGCCTCAGTCTCTCAACTAGCTGAGAATACAGGCATGAGCCAGGTAATTTTACCTCGCTAATGTTTAAATTTTTTGTAAAAATATTAAAGTCTCACTATTAAAGTCTCACTATGTTGCCCAGGCTGGTCTCAAACTCCAGGCTCAAGCGATTTTCTTTCCTTGGACTCCTAAAGTGCTGAGATTATAGATGTGAGCCACTGTACCTTCCCTGCTTTCATCTAGTTGACTATGTTTCCATGAAGTTAGCCGACACAGTTTTTAATTCCATTCTACCATTTATTAGCTATCTGACTTTGTATAAGGCATGACATAAAAACTGTAAAATGGACCTAATGATACTACCATATAGCTTTACTCTGAGCAGTAAATTATGTTTACTTATTTTTATTTTTGAAATAGAGTCTCACTCTGTCACCCAGGCTACAGTGCAGTGACATGATCTCAGCTCACTGCTACCTCTGCTTCCCAGGTTCAAACAATTCTCATACCTCAGCCTCTCGAGTAGCTGGGATTATAGGCATGCACTACCAGGCCTGGATAATTTTTGTATGTTTAGTGAAGACGAAGTTTCACTATGTTGCCCAGGCTGGTCTCAAACTCTTTAACTCAAGTGATCTGCCTGCCTTGGCCTCCCAAAGTGTGGGATTGCAGGTGTGAGCCACGGCGCCTGGCCTGTATTATTTAAATGGAGTAGCTAAACACCACATCTGGCTGACCGTAGGTACTCGATAAATGGTAATCATTTTTATTGAAAGTGCCCAGCTGACGGTTTGATTTCCTGGGGTTTGCTATGATTTTGTCAGATCACAAAGTATAACATTTTGTTCATAGGGAAGGAACTGGGTTCCGCTATTATAGCCAGACAACAGGAGGCAATATCTGAGAATGTGCAGATAAACTAAGTTGAGGGCCACAATTCAGGGCAACACGTTGTCCACAAAACAGGCCAAATTTAGTGAAAGTCCTGGGATAGACATGACAGAACGATGTTTTGAGTTCCTTGTCTAACCTTGGAATTGGTAGATTTATTTTAAAATGTCCAATCCTGTCTTTTCCGCTGGATTATTCTTTAAAATGTCAGGCATATTAAACTGAAAGGATAACCTTTCCTTTACCCAGGTCTGAACTCAGCCATTTTTGCCATTCTTATTTGAAAACGATGATTACTTTTGAAGGATGAAAGGACTGGATGATTGGAAAATAAGATTGTGGAAAAAGATTTTTTAGAATGCTCTATCTGGACACATTTCCTCCCAGATAAATTGAGCTCACTAAAGAAATTAGATCCCACTAAAGCATGATTTTCTTATTCATCAACTAATTAATCATGGATGCAATGGCTAAGGCGAAGTGATTTTACCACATAGATATAAAGAGCTGTTTTGCAAGCAAAAAACACAACTTCTTTCAAAACAATTGATGAACATCTTTCATGGAAATGCCTCAAATATCTTTTCCCTGAACAAACAGGGTTCTGTTTGGTCCACAATTTCTTTGTGCATCAGTTTCTTTCTAACTTTAATATAACAACAAATTGGGAATCCATATTTTATTTTCTTTTTTGCTGCCTATCACTCTGGAAGAACCATGTTGGCATCACTATTAAAGTCCATACTTATCATTTTGCAAGCATTTCTTTCCCTGTTGATTGTCTGAATGGACAGAGTGCTCCTTGAAGGAGAATCTGCTTCTTTTTATTTTTGTCCTATTTCCACCCGTTTACCTAGCACATAATAGGTAAGTGATAAACGTTCTTTGAAATGGAATTGAATGGCTTAGGTATTTCCTGCTGAGAAAGGCCAACCTTGCTAGTATTTGAGTAACAGCAAATTAGGTGAGCAGGAAGAAGTGAGCAGCAGTATCATTTCATGTGTGGTTAATCTGGGAAATTCACTTTCCACTAGTTGGAAGTATTTGATCTTCTCTAAGTAGGAAGCCCAATTAGAATCTTCCACACTAATATAATTTGTCAGAGACTCCCTTTACTTCCTTAAATGTCACATTCTGCTTGGAGTGTCTCATGCCATAAAACACATGGCTAGGAAGTCTGTGGCAAATTGAAGATTCTCCAGACTCTCCTTCCTCAACTTGTCCCATCTTTTCAATTGTTTTCGTGTCACACGTCTTCAGCATGAATGAAAGCATCCCCCAATTACGAAACACTCACAGCCTACAGGCTGAAGGGCAGGCACTTGCTTCTAGCCCAGGCAGACGGAGCTGCTCTCCTCCGGGCAGCAGTCTTTGCAAAAACAGCAGTATGTTGCACTTAGTATCATCCCAATCTGAACAACCAATATTTAAAATGACTTAAACTTTTTCTTTGGGAGCCTGAAAATTTGCAGAAGACCTTACATGGCCCCTTTTGAATGCTTCAGTTCTATACCCCCTTTCGTTTTGGTCACCATTGCTGTTCCTTTTCAAGCACTGGCTTGGGAGATCATTTGGATTTGATCCTGCTGGCCTGATACTGCATACTTGGCTGGCTTGGACTTCCTGGCTCTGATGATGATACTATACAGCAGGAACAGAGAATGAGGCTTGGTAAATCAGTCACCATGTTCTTTGGAAATTTATAAGGTTCACTGTATAAAATATATATGTTAATTATATATAATTATATTATTAATATAATTAATTATGTATATCTATATTATAATATATAATTATATGTAATATAATTAATATGAGTATATATTATATCTAATTATATATTAATACAATTAAATATAATATTGTATAATTAATTATATATATTTTTTAATACGTAGTGGTTCCCCATTATTCAGTGAACATGCTCCCAGACCACTAGTGAACACCTGAAACCACAGATAGTTCAAATGTCTGTATATACTATGATCTTCTGATACATACAATATCTATGACAAAGTTTAATTTATAAATTAGAGATTAACAGCAATAATAGAATATTAACAGAACAATTATAACAAGATATGCCAATGTACTTTTTCTCTCTCAGAATATCTTACTGTATTGTACTCTCCTATTTTCAGACTATGGTTGATAGCAGGTAACTGAAACTACACTACAGTCCCTACAGACAAGCAGGCACTGTAGTATTATGTAATCCATATACAATTGACTTTTGAACAACACAGGTTTGTACTGCCCTGGTTCACTTATACATGGATTTTTTTTTTTGTTTTTGAGACAGAGTTTCACTCTTGTTACCCAGGCTGGATACATGGATTTTTTTTTTCAATAATCAGTCAGCTCTCTGTATCCTTGGGTTTCATATCCACTATCAAATGCGGCTCAAAAATACAGTAATGTGGAATATGAAACCTGCAGATACAGAGGGCTGACTTCATATATGTGGGTTCTGCAGGGCTGACTTCAGGACTGGAGTATGTGAAGATTTGGTGTATCTGCAAGGATCCTAGGACCAATCCCCTGCCAACACCGAGGGGTGACTGCACATAGATATTTTTATTTATCTGTCTATCCATCTAACTATCATTTCCTACCTATCCCAATTCCAGAGGCCATCCTTCACATCATAGTTAGATTTGCCACCCCTGGAGCTATGTAGTACAGCTCATACAACTGTACACAGCATCCCTGATCACTATTATCTGATGTTCATTGAACACATACTATATTGCAGACACTGTGCCAAGCACTTTCCACGGTGATTCCAGGAATTTTCCTAACAACCTTTTCAAATTTTGCTCTGTGTCTTTTACATGGAAGGAACTGAGGTTCAGAAACTATTTTGAGGAAGTTTACACAAAAGGTAATATATCAGGGGAAAGTAGAGTCTATAATCAGCAAGTATTATTAACAAGCATGCTACCTGTGCTCCTCAGTGAAGGGATATTTCTTCCTAGGTGGGTATATCAGGCCCTCTTCTCCATGGGTGGGACAATGGAGTGAACAGAGAGGTTATAAGAGCATCAATATTGTAGTTTAATAGTTGGAAACTTAAAAACAACTTATAATTTTTATAATATAATTGAGGGAAAGTAAAGGTTGTCAAATCTTGCAATGTAGTGACAACCTTTATTTTCCCTCAATTATATTATAATTGAGGGAAGATGAGTCTATATTCAGAGTTACAGTGACTTAATGGAGGAAGGGAGAAGAGGTAAACCCCTCTCCACAAGAAGTATATTTCAGAAAAGCTGAAGGTTGATATGGGATATTTAGGCTTATCTCAAAAAGGGCATGGGATGCAAAAAGCTAAGAATGGTCCATCTACACTGATCAAATGAACTCAGTTACAACCCAGTTTCTATTACTTTAAAGTTATGTTGACCCAGCAAAAGCTAAAAGTTGTATTTTCACTCCAGTTTCCATTATATAGGTTCAACTCACTCAGCAATGACCGAGTTTTTCATTTCCCTCTGTGAAGTTCTGGCTGAGATAAACTGGGCATTGCAATGGAATACATACATTCCCTGCTACGGCTGTGAAAATCAGGCCTTAAAACTAGAAGATTTATGGTCCTACCAGCAAAACCAGCACTGCAAGGCCAAAGAAATATTAGAAAAGAGGAATTTGGGCTGAAAAGAGCAGTAAAATGCTGCTCTTTTCCTATGCATGGCTATATGAAATTTTTCTCCAAAATTGAGGATTAGATCTAGAAAGACTTTAGGAACTATCTATGACAATTGCTGCATTTATAGGTAGAAAACCAAGCCTTAGACTGGGCTTACCTGAGGATGCAGAGATAGACAGAGAGATAGAGAGAGAGGGGCGGGCGTGGGGAGGCTGAGCCAGTGCAGCCTGACCTCCAGTCTATTCTATCGTGTTGTCTGCCATGTTGACTGGAGCCCTCTAATCACACTGGCATTGATCAACAAACTGAATGTTTATTTTACTATGTTTTAAATGAATGGTGTCATTTGGCAAATGTCTTTTAAACTATGGCCTGACTCAAATATGGGATGGGGGAATGTTTTTGTTTGTTTTAGATGCCTCAAACAGTCTTTACTTTGTTTTAAGAGAGTATAAAATCATAGTGCTCTGATCTTGGGCTTGGAGGTTGGCATGTAACCCATGCAAGTCCAATCGGAGACCTCTTCTAATATTTGTTGGAACCTGAAGTCTTTTTGATTCTGATCAGGGGACCTTGATGTAAGAAGTGGGGCTGCTGATTACAACAAACTCCACTTTGTGAAGAAGCACCGTGGCAAAAAATAGAATAAAGCCAGCATTCAGGGTTTAAGTGTCTTAAGTTCAAATGTTTGCACTGCCTCTTCCTGTGTGACCCTAGGGTACTTACGTAACTTCTATGAATTGTAGTTTCTTCATCTAAAAATAGGAATACCAAGATGAAAGTTAAATTGTATTATGTATTAAAAGTACCACTTCATGATTCCTGGGCAAGACGGCCGAATAGGAATGGCTTTGGTCTGCATCTTCCAGCGAGACCAACACAGAAGGTAGGTCATTTCTGCATTTCCAACTGAGGTACCCAGTTCATCTCACTGGGACTGGTTAGACAGTGGGTGCAGCCCACAGATGGTGAGCAGAAGCAGGGTGGGGCGTTGCCTCACCCAGGAAGTACAAGGGGTCAGGGAATCCCTCCCCTAGCCAAGGGAAGCTATGAGAGACTGTGCCATGAGGGATGGTGCTATCTGGCCAGATACTATGCTTTTCCCCTGGTCTTCACAACCTGCAGACCAGGAGATTCCCTCAGGTGCCTACACCACCAGGGCCCTGGGTTTCAAGCACAAAACTGGGCGGCTGTTTGAGCAGACACTGAGCTAGATGCAGGAGGGTTTTTTTTTTTTTCCATACCCCTGTCACACCAGGAATGCCAGCAAGACAGAACTGTTCACTCCCCTGGAAAGGGCACTGAATCCAGGGAGCCAAGTGGTCTTGCTCAGTGGAACCTACCCCCAGAGCCCAGCAAGCTAAGATCCACTGGCTTGAAATTCTCGCTGCCAGCACAGCAGTCTGAAATTGACCTGTGATGCTCAAGCTTGGTGCGGGGAGGGCACCCGCCATTACTGAGGCTTGAGTAGGTGGTTTTCACCTCACAAGGTAAACAAAGCTACCAGGAAGTTTGGACTGGGCGGAGCCCACTGTAACCCCTCAAAGTCTCTATAGTCAGACTGCCTCTCTAATTCCTTCTCCCTGAGCAGGGCATCTCTGAAAGAAAGGCAGCAGCCCTAGTCAGAGGCTTATAGATAAAACTCCTATCTTCCTATGACAGAGCACCCCAGAGAGGGGTGTCTGTGGGCGCAGCTTCAGCAGATTTAAACATTCCTGTCTGCCAGCTCTGAAGAGAGCAGTGGATCTCCCAGCACAGCACGCAAGCTCTGCTAATGGATAGACTGCCTCCTCAAGTGGGCCCCTGACCCCTGTGCCTCCTAACAGGGAGACACCTCCCAGCAAGCGTTGACAGACACCTCATAGAGGAGAGTTCTGGCTGGCATTTGGTGGGTGCCCCTCTGGGACAAAGTTCCCAGAGGAACAGGCAGCAATCCTTGCTGTTCTGCAGCCTCTTCTGTTGATACCCAGGAAAGCAGGGTCTGGAGTGGACCCCCAGAAAACTCCAGTAGACCTGCAGAAGAGGGGTCTGACTGTTAGAAGAAAATGAACAAACAGAAAGCAATAGCATCAACATCAACAAAAAGTATGACCATGCAAAAACCCCATCCAAAGGTCACCAATAGGAAAGACCAAAGGTAGATAAATCCACAAAGATGAGGAAAAACCAGCGCAAAAGCCTGAAAATTCCAAAAACCAGAACATCTCTTCTCCTCCAAAGGACCAAAACTCCTCGCCAGGAAGGGAACAAAACTGGATGGAGAATGTGTGTGATGAATTGACAGAAGTAGGCTTCAGTAGGTGGGTAATAACAAACTACTCCTAGCTAAAGGAGTGTGTTCTAATTCAATGCAAGGAAGCTAAGAACCTTGATAAAAGGTTAGACGAATTGCTAACTAGAATAACCAGTTTAGGGAAGAATATAAATGACCTGATGGAGCTAAAAAACATAGCACAAGAACTTCGTGAAGCTTACACAAGTATCAATAGCCAAATTGATCAAGCAGAAGAAAGCATATTGGAGATTGAAGATCAACTTGATGAAATAAAGTGTGAAGACCAGATCAGAGATAAAAGAATGAAAAGGAATGAATGAAGCCTCCAAGAAATATAGGACTTTGTGAAAAGACCAAATCTACATTTGATTGGTGTACCTGAAAGTGATGGGGAGAACGGAACCAAGTTGGAAAACACACTTCGGAATATTTCCCAGTAGAATGTCCCCAACCTAGCACGACAGGCCAACATTCAAATTCAGGAAATACAGAGAGCACCACAAAGATACTCCTCGAGAAGAGCAACCCAAGATACATAATCAGATTCACTAAGGTTGAAGTGAAGAAAAAAATGCTGAGGGCAGCCAGAGAGAAAGGTTGGGTTACCCACAAAGTGAAGTCCATCAGACTAACATCAGATATCTCTGAAGAAACTCTATAAGAGAAGAGAGTGGAGGCCAATATTCAACATTCTTAAAGTAAAGAATTTTCAACCCAGAATTTCATATCCAGGTTCATAAGTGAAGGAGAAATAAAATCCTTTACAGACAAGCAAATGCTGAGCGATTTTGTCACCACTAGGCTTCCTTACAACAGCTCCTGGAGGAAGCACTGAATTAGGAAAGAAAAAACTAGTACCAGCCACTGCAAAAGCAAAGCAAAATGTAAAGACCATCGACGCTATGAAGAAACTGCATCAACTAATGGGCGAAATAACCAGCTAGCATCATAATAATAGGATTAAATTCACAAATACCAATATTACCCTTAAATGTAAATGGGCTAAAGGCCTCAATTAAAAGGCACAACTGGCAAATTGGATAAAGAGTCAAGAACCATTGGTGTGCTATATTCAGGAGACCCAGCTCACATGCAAAGACACACATAGGCTCAAAATAAAGGGATGGAGGAAGATTTACCAAGCAAATGGAAAACAAACAAACAAACAAAAAGCAGGGGTTGCAATTCTAGTCTCTGATAAAACAGATTTTAAACCAAGAAACATCAAAGAAGACAAAGAAGGACATTACATAATGGTAAAGGGATCAATGCAACAAGAAGAGCTAACTATCCCAAATATATATGCACCCAATACAGGAGCACCTAGATTCATAAAGCAAGTTCTTAGAGACCTACAAAGAGACTTAGACTCCCACACAATAATAGTGGGAGACTTTAACACCCCACTGTCAATATTAGACTGATCAATAAGACAGAAAATTAACAAGGATATTCAGGACTTGAACTCTGCTCTGGACCAAGTAGACCTAATAGACATCTACACAACTCTCTACCCAAATTAAACACAATATACATTCTTCTCAGCACTATGAAGCACTTATTCTAAAATTGACTACATCATTGGAAGTAAAACACTCCTCAGCAAATGTAAAAGGACAGAAATCGTAACAGTCTCTCAGACCACAGTGCAATCAAATTAGAACTCAGGATTAAGAAACTCCCTCAAAACTGCACAACTACATGGAAACTGAACAACCTGCTCCTGAATGACTACTGGGTAAATAACAAAATTAAGACATTAATAAATAAGTTCTTTGAAACCAATAAGGACAAAGACACAATGTACCAGAATCTCTGAGACAGAGCAAAAGTAGTGTTTAGAGAGAAATTTATGCCCACAGGAGAAAGCAGGAAAGATCTAAAATTGACACTATAACATCACAATTAAAAAAACTAGAGAAGCAAGAACAAACAGATTCAAAAGCTAGCAGAAGACAAGAAATAACTAAGATCAGAGCAGAACTGAAGGAGATAGAGACATGAAAAACCCTTCAAAAAAATCAATGAACCCAGAAGCTGGTTTTTTGAAAAGATTAACAAAATAGATAGACTGCTAGCCAGACTAACAAAGAAGAAAAGAGAGAAGAATCAAATAGACACGATAAATAATGATAAAGGGGATATCATCACTGTTCCTATGGGAATACAAACTACCATCAAAGAATACTATAAACCACTCTACCCAAATAAACTAGAAAATCTAGAAGAAATGGATAAATTCCTGGACACATACTCCATCCCAAGCCTAAACCAGGAAGAAGTCAAATCCCTGAAGAGACCAATAACTAATTCTGAATTTGAGGCAGTAATTAATAGCCTACCAACAGAAAAATGCCCAGGGCCAGAGGGATTCACAGCTGAATTCTACCAGAGATACAAAACATTGCTGGTACTATTCCTTCTGAAACTATTCATAACTAGAAAAACAAAGCCTCCTCCCTTACTCATTTTATGAGGCCAGCATCATCCTGATACCAAAACCTGGCAGAGACACCACAAAAAAAGAAAATTTCAGACCAATATTCCTGATGAACATTGATGGGAAAATCCTCGATAAAATACTGGCAAACTGAATCCAGCAGCACATCAAAAAGCTTATCCACCATGATCAAGTCGGCTTCATCATGGGATGCAAGGCTGTTTCAACATATACAAATCAATGAACCTAATCCATCACATAAATAGAATCAATAACAAAACCACATGATTATCTCAATAGATGCAGCAAAGGCCTTCGATAAACTCCAATACCCGTTCATGCGAAAAGCACTTAGGAAACTCGATATTGATGGAATGTGTCTCAAAAATAAGAAGTGCTATTTATGACAAACCTAGAGCCAATACCATACTGAATGGACAGAAGCTGGAAGCAGTCCCTTTGAAAACTGGTACAAGACAAAGATGCCCTTTCTCAGCACTCCTAGTCAATGTAGTATTGGAAGTTCTGGCCAGGGCAATCAGGCAAGAGAAAGAAATAAAAGGTATTCAAATCATAAAAGAAGAAGTCAAATTATCTGTATTAGCCAATGACATGTTTGTATATTTAGAAAACCCCATTGTCTCAGGCCAAAAACTCCTTAAGCTGATAAGCAACTTCAGTAAAGTCTGAGGATACAAAATCAATGTGCAAAAATCACAAGCATTCCTATATACCAATAATAGAGAGCCAAATCATAAGTGAACTCCCATTCATAATTGCTACAAAGAGAATAAAATACCTAGGAATACAACTTACAAGAGATGTGAAGGACCTCTTCAAGGAGAACTATGAACCACTGCTCAAGGAAATAAGACACAAACAAATGGAAAAACATTCTATACTCATGGATAGGAAGAATCAATATTTTGAAAATGGCCATACTGCCTAAAGTAATTTATAGATTCAATGCTATCCCTACCAAGCTACCATTGATCTTCTTTACATAACTGGAAAAAACCACCTTAAACTTCATATGGAACCAAAAAAGAGCCCATATAGCCAAGAAAATACTAAGGAAAAAGAACAAATCTAGAGGCATCATGCTACCTGACTTCAAACTATACTACAAGGCTACAGTAACCAAAACAGCATAGTACTGATATCAAAACAGATATATAGACCAGTGGAACAGAACAAAGGCCTCAAAAATAACACCACACATTTACAACAATCAAATCTTTGACAAACCTGACAAAAACAAGAAAGGGGGAAAGGATTCCCTATTTAATAGATGGTGTTGGGAAACCTGGTTAGCCATATGCAGAAAACAGAAACTGGACCCCTTCCTTATGCCTTATACAAAAATCAATTCAAGATGGATTTAAGATTTAAATGTAAGATCTAAAACCACAAAAGCCCTAGAAGAAAACCTAGGCAATACCATTCAGTACATAGGCATAGGCAAAGGCTTCATGACTAAAACATCAAAAACAATGGCAACAAAAGCCAAAATTGACCAACAAGATCTAATTAAACTAAGGAGCTTCTACACAGCAAAAGAATCTATCATCAGAGTGAACAGAATTGGAGAAAATTTTTGCAATCTATCCATATGACAAAGGGCTAATATCCAGAACCTACAAGGAACTTAAACAAATTTACAAGTAAAAAACAACCCCATCAAAAAGTGGGCAAAGGATATGAACAGACATTTATCAAAACAAGACATTTATGTGGCCAACAAACATGAAAAAATGCTCATCATGACTGGTCATTAGAGAAATGCAAATAAAAAACCCAAGAGATACCATCTCACGGGAGTTAGAATGGCGAACATTTACAAGTCAGGAAACAACAGATGCTGGAGTGGCTGTGGAGAAATAGGAACACTTTTACACTGTTGGTGGAAGTGAAAATTAGTTCAACCATTGTGGAAGACAGTGTAACGATTCCTCAATGATCTAGAACTAGAAATACCATTTACCCTGCAATCCCATTATGGGTATATACTTAAAGGATTAGAAATCATTCTGCTATGAAGACACGTCACGTATGTTTATTGAACTACTATTCACAATAGAAAAGACTTGGAACTAACTCAAATGTCCATCCATGTTAGACTGGATAAAGAAGATGTGGCACATGTAAACCATGGAATATTATGCAGCAGTAAAAAAGGATGAGTTCATGTCCTTTGCCAGGACATGGACGAAGTTGGAAACCATCATTCTCAGCAAACTAACACAGAAACAGTAAACCAAACACCGCATGTTCTCATGCAGCACAGGGAGGGGAACAACACACACTGGGGCCTGTCCAGGGTTGGGGGGCAAGGGGAAGGATAGCATTAGGAGAAATACCTAATGTAGATGACAGGTTGATGGGTGCAGCAAACCCACCACGGCACATGTATACCTATGTAACAAACCAGTACATTCTGCATATGTATTCCAGAACTTAAAGTATAATAAAAAAAAATAATAATAATAAAAGTATTAGGCACGCTTTGAGTGCCTGATACATCATAAGTGCTAAAAATAAAATGGAGGCTAAATAAGACTTCTGCTGTATTTATCTCTACATATTTTGAATAACTACCTTGCTCTGTGTTCTTCCTTATTTATGTAGTTCTTGGCAAAACTAATCCATAGTACTCATAATAGCTTATATAACAGCTCAGCTTTGCTACTCCACAATGGACTGAAACTCATTTTCCCCAGATTCATATGTTGAAGCCCTAACGCCAGTGTGATGGTATTTGGAGATAGTGCCTTTCGGAGATAATTAGATTTAGATGACATCATAAAGAGAATTTCATGATGAGATTAGTGCCCTTATAAAAAGATACTCTAAAGAGGCCCCCACTCCTCATCCCTTCCCATTATATGAGGATACAATGGAAGGGGTGAGGAGTGGGGACCTCATTAGGGTATCTTTTTATAAGGGCACGAATCTGCATGTTAGGAAGAGTGCCTCCCCCGGGAAACCAAGTCAGCCAACACCTTGATCTTGAATCTTGAACTTCCCAGCTTCCAGAACTGTAAGAAATAAATTCCTGTTGTTTAACCTACTCAGTCTATGGTATTTTGTTATGACAGCCTGAGCTAACACAAGCATATAGAGTCTCGTTTGTAGTAAATATAGCAAATAAAGTTTATACTTGTTGGGGTATACTGGGTAGGAAGACAGTGGAATGCCAGTAGTTTTAGTTAGCCATGGTCTGCAATTTCAGCTCTCCAGAAAAAGTAAGCAGGGGAAATAAAATAAAAATTTTTTTTTAAAAAAAAGAAAAGAAAAAGAAAGCAGGAATGGCAGGGGATGGAGAATGCATCTGGGCCTATCTTCTGTCTTTCTGGGAAATTGCAGCTGCTGAATTTTTGCTACAACACATGTCTGGGTTTAGAAACTTTTTATAGAGGTAAATTTAGACTTTTTTTTTTTTTTTTTAGCTATAGCTATGCAATACAATTCCTAAGCTTAAAAAACATGTGCTGTATTGCATTCATTCAGTGATATTTATCGAGAGTCATCTGCCTGCTAGGTACTCTTAAAGTAGCTAGAGATACAGCAGTGACCAAATAGACTAACGTCCCTACCATTATTTGTCTCTCTTTTTCTCATTGAGGTGAAATTCATATAACATAAAATTAGTCATTTAAAAGTGAATATAATTCAGTGGCATTTAGTACATTAACAATGGTGTACAACCACCATCTCTATCTAGTTCCAAAACATTTTCATACTCCAAAATGAAAACTTGTGCCTGGGAAGCAGTCACTGTCTACTCCCCAAATCTGATCCCTGGTAACCACAATTTATGTTCTTCTTCTATAGGTTTTTCCTATAAATGGAATCATGTAGTAGGTGACCTTCCGTGTCTGGCTTTTTTCACGTGGCAGAATATTTTCACGGTTCATCTACATTGTAGCTTGTATCAATACTTCATTCTTTTTTTAAGGCTGAATAATGTTCCATTGTATGTATCTATCACAGTTGGCTTATCCATTCATCTGTTGATGGACATGTGGGTTGTTTCCACCTTTTGGCTATTGTGAATAGTGCTGCTATGAACATGCATGTACAGGTACTTATCTTTTTCAATTCTTGTAGGTATATACCTAGCAAAAGAATTGCTGGATCACATGGTAATTCTATGTTTAACATTTTGAAGAACTGCCAAATTGTATTCCATGGTGTCTACACCACGGTACATTCATATCAAAAATGTATGTGAGTTTCAATTTCTCCACATCCTCACCAGTACGTTCATTTTCCATTTTTTGATTGTAGCCATCATAGTAGGTATGAAATAGCTCTCATTGTGTATTTGGTTTACATTTTCCTTAGGCTTAGTGATGTCAAACGTCTTTTCATGTGCTTGTTCGCCATTTCTTGGTTGGTATATCTTCTCTGGAAAAGTGTCTATTCAAGGCATTTGTGCACTTTTCAACTGGTTTGTTTTTATTGTTGAGTTATAAGAGCTCTTTATTTACTCTCAATGCTAGATCCTTATCAATATATGATTTACAAATATCCTATCATATTTTTTAGCCTGTCTTTTAATTTTCTTGGTAATGGCCTTTGAAATTACAAAAACATTTTTATTTTGGTGAAGTCTAGTTTATCTACTTTTAATTTTGTTGTTGTATCATATCTAAGAACCTATGGCTGAATCCAAGATCATGAAGATTTAGTCCTATGGTTTTTTCCTAAGAGTTTTATGGTTTAGCTTTTATTTAGGTCACTGATACATTTAATGTTAATTTTTGTATATTGTATGAGGTTAGGGTCCAGTTTCACTCTTTTACATATGGATATTCAGTATCCCTACCATTTTGGAGAAAAATTATAATATCGTGAAGATAATAAAAAGTAAATTGACATTGTCACAGTCAAGAGGAGCCTAAGAGTACATAAGAACTAAATGTAATATGGTAGTTTGGATGAGATCCTGGAACAGGAAAAGGATGCTAGATTAAAAACTAAGGAAGTCTGAATAAAGTATAGACTTCACTTTATAATAGTTTATCAATCTTGGTTAATTAGTTGTAACAAATGTACCACACAAAGGTAAGATATTAATGATGGGGGAAACTGGTTATATATTGGTTCCCATTTAGTATATGGGAACTCTCTATGCTAGCCTCACAATTTTTTTGTAAATCTAAAACTATTCCAAAATAAAAAGGTTATCTTAAAGGTAAACCAAAAATTCCAGAATCTAGGAAGAAACCAAATGAAACAAATTCAAGATGTCCACATTGAAAACCATTAAGCATTGCTGAGTGAAATTTAAAAAGACTTAGATAAGTAATAAGATATACTGTGTTCATGGATTGGTAGACTAAGTATTGTTTAGATGTCAGTTGTATTAAATTTGTTTACAGATTTAGTGCTATCCTAGTCAAAATACTAGGAAATGTTTTTGAAGAAATTGACAAGTTGATTTTATAATTTATATAGAAATACAAGTGACCAAGAATAGCCAAAACAATTTTCAAAAACAACAAAGTTGGGAGATTTACATTACCTAATTTTTAGGCTTATTAAAAAGCTCTGCTCATCATGACAGTGTGGTCTTGAAATAGAAATGACATATAGAGCAAGGAAACAGAAGAAAATTCAGAAATAGACCCGCATACCCACAACTGATTTTTTGGAAAGATTTTAAAATAATTAAATTGAGAAAGTAAAGTGTTTTTTAAATATATAATAAGTGATGTGGAAACAACTGGACATTTGTATTAAAAAGTTAATTTTGATGTTTTCCTCATGCCATAAACCAAAATTAATTCAAAATGGATTTTAGATCTAAATATAAAAGTCAAAACTATAATATTTGTAGAATACAGGATTCTTTTTTAACTTTAGAGTAGGCAAAGATTTCTTATATTAAACATAAAAGATAAAAATAAATTAGACTTTATCAAAATAAAAACTTTCTACTCTTCAAAGGATATTATTAGGAAAATCGAAAGACAAGCCATGTACTGGAGGAAAATATTCTGAATACAGAACCATGACAGGGGACTTGTATCTGGAATATATAATTCAGAATATATAAAGAACTCCCAAACTCAATAATAAATGACAAACAATTCAATTAAAAAAAAAAACAGTCAAAAGTCTTGAAAAGGCACTTTATGAAAGAAGATATAAAGCTAATAAACACACGGGAAGATACCCAATGTTACTAATCTTCTGGAAAATGCACATTGAACGATAGTGAGATGCCATTTCACAGTACTAGAATGTCTAGAACTAAAATGACTAATAATAACAAGTATTGGCAACTAGGTGTGTAAAATGGTACAGCTTTTTTTTTTTTGGAAAACATTTTGGCAGTTTTTTTTAATAAAGTTAAACATACATTTACTTTATGACACTTCAATTTCACTCCTAGGCATTTAACAAGGAGATATGAAAATGTATATCCATTAAAAGACTAATGTTCACAACAGCTTTATTCATAGTATGTAACAACTGAGAACAACCCACATGTCTATCAATGGCCGAACGGAGAAGCACATGGTATACAGTTGACCCTTGAGCAACACGAGCTTAAACTGCATGGGTCCACTTACATGCACATTTCTTCAATACATATACTGGAAATTTTTTTGGAGATTTGCAACAATTTGAAAAAACTCATGGACAAACCATGTAGCCTAGAAATGTTGCAAAAATTAAGACAAAGGTATGTCCTGAATGTGTAAAATATATGTAGATATTAGTGTATTTATATGGTAATTGACTGTTTATGATACTAGCAAGACTCCTCTGTCCAACTGTAGGCTATTAGGAATGAAGTTTTAGGGAAACCAAAAGTTATGCCTGGATTTTTTACTGCAATGGAGGTGGCCCCTGACTCCTGTGTTGGTCAAGGGTTACCTGTATTCAAATGGTTGATACCATTTCCTAGGAGTATTGTTTGCAATAGTGAAACTAAAGATAATCCAAATATCCATAAACAAGAAAATCAATAAACTGTGAAATATTTACATAATGGAATACCATGAAAACTGAACATAAATGAACTCGAACTTCATGCACAAAAATATAAGTGAAAGAAACAAAATTTCGAAAAACACATACAGTGTAATAGTAAACGTACATAAATTGTTTAGAAATTCTCATATATATAGAAAAACTATGAGAAAGAATAAGAGAATTAGGAACCCAAAATTCAGAATAATAGATTTTTTTTTTTTTTCATAAAAGCTCCATGAGTTAGGGCTTCTTGTCTGATTTATTTTTAATTTTACTCTTTTCCAGTGCCCAGCACATTACTTGACACATAATAACATAATAATCACTCAAATAAATATTTTTTAAGAAATAAATAAGAGGAGAGGAAGACTAATATGGGCAGTTGCAGTAGGACTGGAAAGGTTTTATTACTTGAGCTGGATGATGCGTACACAAGCTGTATGTAACAGTAGTCTGTATACTACATGGATGTGAGTATATAGACTTTTATATCATAAAATGCCTTTTTTGTTTTTTTTTTTTTGAGACAGGGTCTCACTCTGCCACCCAGGCTGGAGTGCAGTGGTATAATCATGGCTCACTGCAGCCTTGACCTCTCTGAGCTCAGGTGATCCTCCCACCTCAGCCTCCTGAGTAGCTGGGCCTACAGGTGTGAACCACCACACTTGGCTAAATTTTGTGTTTTTTTTTTTTTTTTTTTTTTGTAGAGACAGGGTTTCACCATGTTGCCCAGGTTGGTCTCAAACGATCCTCCAATCTCAGCCTCCCAAAGTGCTAGGATTACAGCCATGAGCCACTGCATCCAGCCATAAAATATGATAAATTTTAAAATTAAAAAAATACATTGTTGAACTTTCCTATTGAACATATTATCAAAGTGAGGGGAAAAAAACAGACCTCCTTACTCCATTCCTCAGACCCAACTTCCTGTTGCCTCTGCCTTAGGTCTTACATTTGCCCTCACAGGAAGAGGGTAGGAGCCATGGGTATACGGTGGGTGAGTCACAAGGTGAGCCTCAGAGAGGTTGGTTATTCCCATGTTTTAGGAAAAAGCAGATCAAAAAGAGCATTTTACATTACAATTTTCATCAGAATGACCATGTTTCTGTGTCCTGCCTTGCACCTGCATAAGAGCTAAAGAGAGAAAAAGAAACAGAGATGGGTAGGTCCATTTGGGGTGGACTTGAGGTCATGGAGAGTTTTTAAGATAGAGAAGCATTTAATTCTATTTCTTTCCTTTCTTTAGCTCCAGACATGTCTACAATATATGTATAAGTCTCTTTCAAATGAGACAGTAAAGAAATGCCAGTACCAAGATGTCCTCAAAATATAATCTTAGAAAAAGGGGGAAAAAATGGCTCAATCTAATCACATGACAGCCTGCCAAAAACATCATTTTCCTAGCACCATGAGGATCAACTGAGATCAATCCTATTTTTTAGTTTCTTTTACACATTTTTTTTGTCTTTCAAAAACAAGCCATCTGTTTAAACAACTTGGAGGGTGAATGTTCTTATTAGTTTGCCTGTTTCCACAGAGTATTTTAGTTCATTCCAGCAAGTTCTGGCTGAATGCCTATGATGTGCCTAGCACCTTAAGGAAGTGTGGACAGCAGTAGGTTCTAATTCAAAAGCAGCTCAAATACAGAAACCTCCACCACAACCTACTTCATGAGTTAAGGAGCTGGGTAATTTCACTCACTGCCATATTATGCAAAAGTCTACTTAGGTATTGATGAATGTCATATGTGAGGTATGGAGTTTAATGCAAAGGATTAGGAATTTCATGTTTTTTGATTTGGAAACAGAAAAAAACATGCAAACTAAGCCTTCAGTGCTGATAAATGCAAAGACTTACTGCTTACTCTGAGACGCATATTCTTACGATTGAAGTTCACCAAGGGAGGAGCTGGGAGCCAATGACTAAGCAATACTCTAATCCCACTCTGGTGAAACCTGTTCCTGAACTTGGACAAGTCTAGGTTTGGTTTTAGCATATGTACCATAAAATGAGCATCCTTAAGCTTTTACCTAGATCTCATAAACTCTTTGCTTCTCTATTATTTTGTATCTTCTATACATACGCACAGTTCACACACACACACACACACACACACACACACACACACCCCTCTTAGATAAGTGTCTTCAAATAAGGTTAGCAAACATTTCTAGAGGATCCAGCTGAGGTCTCAAACATAGAAACTCTGAGAGAATCATTTGAAATATAGGTTAATTGAATTATTGCATCAATAACTGAACTCATTCATTCAATATAAATTTATACTGTATATGAAGACATGATTAGTATCTCCCAAACTTCAGTCATTTACATATCACTATTATGAATTGTGCCATATACTGTGTATAATTTATAGCAATTTAGCTTTTCTTTAAAAGTCTCATTTTTAGTCAAATGTAGTTTTAAAGCAAATGTTACATTACTCTTATAAAAAGAAAACCAATACTAGTTGGGAAATATTTCTTTAGGGAGATGCAAAGAATAGTTAACTATAGAAGAAAACATTGATAAATGTGTATAGTAAGAACTTTTATTCATTAGGACAACTTAAAGTTACTGAAAGGCAAATTACAGACTACAATAAGATAATCTCCAATAGGTACACACAATCTACAAATAATTAGCATCAAAATATGCTAAAGTTACTAAAAATCAGTAAGAGTAGCACAAACAAGCCAAAAGAAAAATGGGCACAAAACAGAAATAGGCATTTCACAGAAAAGATAAACATGTGTATGTAATAGATGCATGAAGAAATTTTCGGTTTTATTGGTGATCAGGAAAATAAAATCAAGATCAGATGAGATACCATTTTACAGATACTTGAGGGACCCCAATGTAAAAGGCTGACAATGCCACGTATTGGAAAGGATGTAGAACCACAGGATTTCATGTTCGTCCTTCATAGGAGTATGAATTGGTGCCATCCCACTGGATTCGAGTTTGGCAGTATCCAGGCCTATTATCCCCTCTCCATATCCATTATCCATTATTCCCATACTCTCTGACCCAGCAGTTCTACCTCAATGAAAAGCTTGCACACACTCAGGAGACATGCACACAAGTATTCAGAGCACTGCCGTTCACAATGACAAAAGTCTGGCAACAACCCAGGTGCCCATCAATGGGAGTGGATGCATAAATTGTGGTATATTCATAAATGGAATGAAATATGGCAGTTAAACCAAATGACCTGCAGGTCATTCAACATCGACAATATGGATACTATCAGCAATATATTAAGTGAAAAAAGTTCCTAAATAGTGTGTAAGCATGGTACCCTTTTTACAAAATGTAAAACAAACATAAGGAAAAAAAGCTTAGAGATAAATATAGAGGCAATTAACAATTTAAAAAGAAGGCAAGATAATGGTGAGCATGGCACACAGGGTCAGATAGAGGGATACAAAAGAATAGAACAGGTGTGGTATCGGTAGATGAATAGATGTCCGGTACTGTGATGATAGTTTTTGTTTTTCATGGTGACTTTAGGAGTGCTGATTATGGTATAAAATAACTAGCAAAATAAATACAAGTGAGTCATGCAAAGACCAATAATGGCTGTGTCATGAAACAAGTATTGTAGTTAATCCAATTCTGTGCATCTGAGGTTCTTGAAGAAAAGAAACACCACTTGTTATAAAGAAAGTATGTATTTTTAAAAGTAGAACAATTTTTAAAAGCTTTAAAGAGAGCATCTGTGAAATCATTCTCTGTACCATTAGTGCTGTACATTGTATGGAAATCACTGCCCTGTCATATGACAGCGAGACTGCTTCTTCTCTTAAGAAATTTATGGCTGGTAGGAGAGGCACAAAAGTGAGTAATTATAATAGGATCCATGAAATGATAGGATACTCATAAAGAAGTAAGAGCACAGGGCACGGGGGCATGAAACCAGTCTGGGCATGGCAGAAGTCATCCTAAGGGGATGTAAAATCTAACCTTTCACTTCAAACAGACAGATATTTTAGGCAGGGAAACCCCATGTGTAAGAACCTGAAGGTAGAATATTTGAGTTGCTATAAGTTGCTCCATTTGATGGAAGCATGGGAAACAGGGGAGTGAGAAGGGAGAGAAATGGGGCTTGGGAATTTGAAAGGGGCCTCATCATTAGGAGCCTTGAATGATGTGTGATAGTCTTGGGGTGTTATTTTGAGAGATGCAGGAAGTCACTGAAAAATTTAAGCCAGGGAGTGATATAATTAGATGTAATCAGATATTTTACTTCACAAAAAGCAGGACCAGAGGCAGAAGCTGGGTCAGTTGTTCAGATGAGCCGTGGTGGTGACTACTGACAGTCAGGATGGAGAGAAGTAGGCAGATTAGGGAGTTATTAAGGAGGTAGAAATAGTAACTCAAAGACTGATTGGATATAGGGATCAAATAAGAGGGGAATATCAAGAATAATTTTCTTTGTGGGCAGCTAAGGAGATAGTAGTGACAGACACTGAGACTTGGGCACATGGGAGAAAGATGCAAATGTTCTTCGATGACACATCCCATTTGGCTAGACATTGGTTCACAATATCTCAAAGCCTTCACAGATGAAGCTGACATCTCTCCAATCAAGTCTGGTTTATAAGCTCTAGAAATGACAGATATCCTATTCTTTTTTCTAAACACCTGGACTGAATTGTTAAAAGACGCTCCTCAGAGCTACCATGTGAGGAGCCTTTAAATAAAGTTTTCCCAGATCCATAAGCTAACATTATAAAAGCTGTTTCACTTGATTTTCAAAGTAGTTCCTAGAGAATCATTACTTCCATGGCAAAAAGTTTAGGAGTATTGCTAATATTTGTGCTACTGACTTTCAGATTATAAAATATAAATATAAAAGGTCAGAGTTCCTCTGAAATTATTTTTCTTCTTTTTAAAAGCAAAATAATGACCTAAGTATGGCTATGTTGCACAGCAGCTAAGTAATGAAATCTTTTGCTTTGGGTGAAATATAAAACAACTGCACACTTTCCTTTCATATTATAGGCCATAAACATGTAAAGAAACCAATATGAATTTCCTATAAAATGATTGCCAAAATGAAATTTTCTGATCATT
The DNA here is from genome assembly GCF_030222135.1 of Aotus nancymaae. Classification (NCBI taxonomy): domain Eukaryota; kingdom Metazoa; phylum Chordata; class Mammalia; order Primates; family Aotidae; genus Aotus; species Aotus nancymaae. The sequence goes on from NW_026988482.1 coordinate 39,238,040, forward strand.
TGTTTAAAAAAGGGGAGTGCAAAGACCTATCTCTCCTGTAAGAGTACTATAAAACAGCCAGGACTAGGGTCATTTTTATAGATAATTCCAAGAAACCTTTAAAGTAAGATGGCCATGGAAGTGATACAGTGCCAGGATGCAGGAAATACTGGCCCATTACCTCCAGATCAGTCCCTGAGGGTTACTGTTCATATCTGGCCTTGGGGACAGGAGTCAATAAAAATTCGTGTTCAGAATACTTTATATACTTACATGCAGGCAGAAGGAAGGCTAAGAGAAGTAGAAATAGCTTATTACATTGCACATAATAAAGACCATTAATATCAGCTGCCAATTCTGACACTATCAATGTGTGTGTTTATGTGGATTGTAGTGTCATGTAGTTAGTAGAATGGAGTTTGGTGTTAGAGAGATTGAAGTCAAATTGTGGCTTTGCCACTTAAGAAGGAATGTAACTTTGAACATGTTATCTAAACTCTCTGACCTTGTTTTCTTCAATGAGACAATGTACCTCTTCCTTGAGTTTAAATGAGTTAATACATGCAAAGACTCTAGACCAATATATCATAAGCATTCAATAAATGGAGATAATGTAAGTAAAGGAAAATAAATGCATTCTAATGGTTCCTAGCGGGCTAAAATCTGATATTAGATCTAGGCGCCCAGTGTAACCGAAACATTGTAAAAACACTCCTTACATTTGTGAATGGTTGATTTTTTTTTAAACATCATCTGCAGTAAGCATAATAATATCATTTTTCATTGACTCCAAGATGTGTGTTTTGTATATTTAAATGAGAAGTGTTGATTTTGCCTGCACATACATATCAAAACCTGTGGAAAGAATGACAGCAGGTTGGAAGAAAACTTTAGATCCAATAATAGAACACTCTTTTAAGAAAAGCTACATCATCAATGCTCTTGTTAACATGAAGAATGATGCTGTGAAGAGACAGACATTTGATTTAAAAAATGATTCAGAAAGCCAGACTCCTCTGCTTTTTTGTTCTTGTGCATAGCAGTAATGTTATATATATATATCATATATCATATATATATCACTAGAATGGTTTATTAAATAGAGTACTTTTGATCAATATGAAATAAAACTTCTAGTGATAAAGCTCAGTGTTATAGTTTGTCCACCTGTGCTTGTTGTACTAGCACATACACAATGGGCTGTCTTGAAACTGATGACAACTTAGCTTTATGGAAATATGGTAAACCAAGAAAGTAAGGCCACCGAGAGAATTTAAAGTTAGAAAACTGAGTTGATAAAGGAAGACATACCTGGGTTCCATCTCAGCTCCTTCATTTCCAGTTATGTTAACTTTGGACAAATGACCATCCTTCCAAGTCTCTGTAAAATGATGATTTTACTTAAGCCATTTGGTAAATTGTGTGGATTAAATGAAATAATACAGATAAAATGCTTAACATCATATTTGTGCAAGTTATTTCAAGACTGCAATAAATGATTGTATTACAGGCTGAGTATCCCTTATCCAAAATTCTTGGGAAGAAAGGTGTTGTGGCTTTTGATTTTGGAATATAGGTATATATATAAATTCATATTTGTATGAATTTGTATTTCATGCATGCTTTATACATACAGCAGGTAATTTTATGTAATACTTTAAATAATTTTGTACATGAAACAAAGCTTTGACTTCATTTTGACTGGGACCCATCACATGAGGTCAGGTGTGGAATTTTCCATTTGTAGTATCATGATGGTGCTCAAAATGCTTTGGATTTTGGAGCATTTCAAATTTTAGATTTTTAGATTAGGGATTTTTCACAGCATCTAATGTTAGGAAAACTGTTATATCTATCAACCATCCACATAAAGCAAAATGATACATTTAAATATATTAACATAAGGCATTAATCAATGTTTATGTTTTTGTTTAATCATAATATAAAATGAAAGAATGAACATTCACCAGATTTGAAAGGTACATTTATAATGGACTGATTTAAAATACAATTTAAGTGCCCTGTTCAAAAATTTAAGGAGGGAGGCTGGGGGCACTGCAATGACAGGTGGGTATCTTCTGGTTCATACTGGTGAACAGGAGGAATAAATGACTGTCAATCAAAAAAGTAGGGCTCTATGTACTAGCATTCTTAGAAAACCATTGCCATTAACAGGGATTTCAAACAAGGCTTAAACTGGGAGACTTAAATGCACATACACTAAGCCCAAAATGTACAATTGAACTGCTTCATATGTGGGCACTTAATGAAGAATGCTCTAGGGTGAATAGTGCTTAATTCAACAGTGGTTAATGAGATGCCAGTGTGTTACAGATACCTGTGCCTTTCTTAAGAGCCACCCCCCCTTACTGATTCTCAAATCAGTAAGGCCTCCCAAAGTTCTGGGATTACAGGTGTGAGTCACTGCACCTGGCCATGAGCATGGTTTTGACTGAGCAAAAATTCCTTTGAAGGTAGAGAGTAGCATGACAGATACCAGAGGCTGGGAAGGGTGTAGTTGAGGGAGGGATGAAGATAGACTGGTTAACGGGTACAAACATACAGTTAGATAGAAGGAATATGACCTAATGTTCAATAACAGAGTAGGGTGACTATAGTTAATAACAATCAATTGTATATTTCAAAATACCTAGAAGACAGGACTTGAAATATTCCCAATGCAAAGAAGTGGTAACTACTTGAGTTGATGGATACTGCTAAATATCCTGATTTGATCATTACACACTATATGCCTATAACAAAATATCACTTGTAGCTCATAAACATGTACAAATATCATGTATCAATTTTAAAAATAAAGATGCTTACTTAGGAAAAAAAAAAGATTCACTTGAGTTCAGCCCATCTGAAACACTAAGTTGGGTGTGATGAACCATTTTCCTATCATGTTTTTCTATTTAAACTACTGGCAAAGTTTTTCCCTCGCTTGACATACGTGTATTAAGTCTGCCTTGATTCTATTCTCATTATCCTGTAATAAATACAATATAGTTCCAATGCAATCATAACCTAAATGCAAATAAAGACATCACCTTTTCCATTGCTGTATAACATTATCCATTGCTTTGTAACACCACAATACTCAGGGGCTTAAGACAGTAATAATCCTTTGTTCTCTCTCATGGTTTCATTGGGTCAGGAATCCAGGAGTGACTTAGCTGGGTGGTTCTGGCTTGGGGTCTTTCATTAGGTAAGGGTCAGATGGCAGGTGAAGCCAAAGTCACCTCAAAGTCCTTATCACTCACATGCCTGGAAGCTGGGGTGGGAAGATTTGGACAGCTGGAGCTCCTCTGGCTAACTCTATGCAGTCTGTCCTGGTGGTCTGTGCAGCGCAGCTACTTCAGGAAATATAGATTTCTTATATAGTGGCTTGGGGCTCCCCAGGTGCATGCCTCCTGGGAAAACCAGGTAGAAACCCTGTCACTATTTCTAATCTGGTCTTGGAAGTTATGCAACACGATTTCTGCCTCATTCTATTCATTAGAAGCAAATCAGGAAGTCCTGCCTGCATTCAAGGGATGGGAAATTAGACCCCACCTTTTGAGCCAAGAGGTAGGAGACAATTTGCAATATGTTTAAAAACTGTCATGCATTTTGAAATCAGGTGGCTATGTTCAATTTTAGGATGTCCTTCTGCATGATTCAGTATATGCTTATATATCTTTACAAATGTCATAGGGAACTCACAGAACCCTAAGGAAAGGTAAGCCAGACTCCAATGGTGTGAGGACTCCAGTCTGAGAAAAAATCAGTTATATACCTATTACAATAACTAGTCTCTCTATAACATAGAATAGAGGTTTTAAATCATGGTGTAGGAGAGAATGCGCTTAAGAAATAGGAAGAGAGGACAAGACAAACTGGAAAAGGGTATTCTGTGAATTGGTAAAGCAGAAGAACTTGATGTGTATGTATAGTTGACTTTATGCTTTTTCAAGTGCCTTTTCCATATATTCTAATGATAGTGAAGAGGTCTACTCCATAAACAGCCAGGGCTTGATGCTAAAATCTTGCAGAGTTCACTGATTACTCAGGAAATAATCACTCTGAAACAAAACACTCTGCTAGGCACAGAGGCTATAAGTAAGAGTGATGGAGTCTCAGCCCTCATGGGTGTTACAGGACTAGATGGAGAACCAGGCATTAACCAAATAATCACAAATGTGATAAGACCTATAAAAGAGAAGCCACGATGTGCTGAGGGAATGCTCGCCTAGTCTGGAAGGAGGGGCTGGAACAGGGAATGGAGTGTAAGCTAACATCCAGAGAATGAGGAGATCACCAGATGAAGATGACATAGGTGAGTTTTCTGGCTTTTCCTATATTTGCATTTGACCATTGCACATTAAACATCTCTTGCTTTAAACATTGTACAATAAAGTGTGACTACCATGGAAATAGATTTCTGGTTCATAAAAGAATGTCGTTGATGGTTGGTATACAAATATTGGTTCATATTTGAGGATTAGTTGGTGATCTATAAAACCTGGTAAACTCCTCTCCCCTAGTGAGGCATGGTGTAATGGGAACACATACTGAAATGGCCTGAGTCAGGCCTCTGCAAACTGTCTGATATGGCTTGGCTCTGTGTCTACACCCCAATCTCATGTTGAATTGTAACTCTCAGTGTTTGGGGAGGGACCTGGTGGGAGGCGATTGGATCATGGGGGTGGATTTCCCCTTCACTGTTCTCGTGATAGTGAGTTCCCACAAGATCTGATGGTTTAAAAGTGTGTGACACTTCCCTCTTCACTCTCTCCTGCCACTATGGTAAGATGGTAAGATGCGTTTCCTTCCCCTTTGCCCTCAGCCATGATTGTAAGTTTCCTAAGACCTCCCAGTCATGCTTCCTGTTCAGTCTGCAGTACTGTGAGTCAATTAAACCTCTTTCTTCACACACTGGGGGCAGTCGGGGGTGGGCTAGGGGAGGGACAGCAGGGGGTGGGGAGAGTGGGGAAGGATAAATGAGGAGAAATGCTGGATATAGATGAAGGGGGAATAGAGGCAGCAAACCACCCGGTTATGTGTGCACCTATGCAACAACCCTGCATGACCTGCACATGTACCCCAGAACCTAAAGTAAAATAAATTAAAAAATAAAACCTCTTTCTTCATAAATTACCCAGTCTCAGATAGTTCTTTATAGCAGTGTGAAAGCTGACCAATATACTATCATCTTATGAAGGCAAACCATTAGGCTCTAGTTGGTTTCAGACTGGCTGTCAGAGCACACTTGACTCACAGTGGGCAGTTTATGCATTAGGGCCTCTCTTCCACAAGCAATTCATTTCTCCATCTCTGCAGCTGGTCCTTTTTGGTCTCTAGTCACTGGCAGAGCTGATATGTGTTTCTACTTCCCACTGACTTTGAAAGAAACCTTGCCCTGCATGTCCCTGTGGCTTGCAAGCTTTCCTGTCCTTGTATTTCCCACTTGTCAGTTTAGCTCCCGTGACTTGAGGGATGGTTCTGCCATCCAGAAAGAAACAAGGAAGGTGAGAGAGACGAGACCTATCTTGTCTCCCATAAACAATTCAGACACCCTGAACTTTTCCTCTCTGCAGGGAGGGCATCTTTTAACCTAACACCTTTGAACACTGTCTGGAAAAGGCTGGAAAGGCCTCCAGAGTCCCTGAATGTCAGAGAGGAACTTTCCCCACTCTGGACTTCTCCTGTTGTCTTGGGCACAGTTAGCATGATCAGCCTTTGTCTACCTCTCATATTTGAGATAACAATGTTAATGACTGAGATGTGGCCTGCAATTCACCCATGACATTCCCATAATCTGTGCTGGCTTTTGAACTAATGAAGGACTCATATTAAAAATACTTAACTGAAACAGCAGAAATGTTGACTACTCAGAGTGGATGCTGGCCATTGGGAAGGAGCAGGGTCCTGGGGGCCCCCGGCGATGCTAAACATTACCCTTTAATTGATAAATTGTGGAGAAGTCAGGAATCCTGAGGGGAGAGGGAGATAGTCTCAGGACAGTGCAGTTTGCTAACTGGTCTGGAAATATTTTAGAACTTTAATATCTGTGCATCTTTACTGGGGATGCCCGCTGAATAACTGGGTATGTGGTGTGGTGTGCATACATCCTAACACAATAGGGTGTGTGCAGAGAAAGAACTGGGGGACCAGGACCAGATTTCATCATCCAGTACTTTAACTTGCTGTATGACTTTGGGGAAGTCATGTCAGTCCCTGTCCCTCAGCTTTCCCATCATGCAAAGTGATGTTGAGGCTTCTTCCCAGCTGTAACATTAATTTTCACAATTCTAAAGCCATGATCCAGGCACTGTTTTCATTCTTTGCTACAAAGAACAGTCAATACTGTGATTGAGCACCTGGGTCCTGCTACTTGGTCTGAGCCCTGCTGAGTGATCCAGGGCAATCTCTATACGTTTTCTAGGCCTCATTTGACCTACCACACAGGGTTGTGATGAGGGTTAGAGGGGCTGAGGCCAGAAAAGTACTCAGTACCTTGCTTGGTCCACTGACATATAATAGGTGTTAGTTCTTACTAGATTTAATGGCTAGAGTGGGATCAAGAGATACAGAACATTGCTCTTCATCTTTCAAACCCATCCATGAATGCTGAGGTTATTTTTCCAGGCAAGCTGCCCTAGCTCCTGAGTTTCACTCCAGGTGTTAATGGAGCATTGAGACTGAGGGGGAGCCATGGCATCGGGCCGTGTCCTCGGAGCATGTGCCAGGCATGGCCCAAGGACCTATTCTCTGATGTCTCAATCAGTTCAGCAGGACTCTACCCAATGCCAACTCTGTCTAAGCAACAAAATGTTTTTGAATTCATGGTGTAGTGAAGTGTTTAGCAAGGAATTCTGCCTTTTATTGGAATTTGGAAGTGGTATTTCTAGGGCTCGCCATTTCAGATGTTCTCTTTGTCCATTTGGAGGTGAGATTAGACCAGGAAGTGGTTGAGGCTCTTGACAGACCATCTCTCAGTTAGAATTTTCCTACTAAATTCTAATCTGAAGGACATCAGCATGTAAAAGAACAGTGGAAACTCAGAATTTCAATATAAGAGAGAATAAATGGATACATTGGTAAATTACAATTTGTTGTAAGGTAATTGAAGTCCTAGGAATTTAGTGGCTCATGTTGTTCAAGGGCCCAGGAAATGTGCTGACTTTAGAGTTGGCCAGTTTCAGAACTTTAGGCTCGTATTTTACCAATTTATTAATCCCAGCCGAAAAAGAACACTTCACCTCATGCCAGCAAAATCTCAGGGGGAATTCTCATGGGTCCAACTTGAGTTATGTGTCCTTCTCTGATCCTACTGAGAGCAAAGGGAAACAGTGCTCTGAGTGGCTGAGCTGAGGCCACAGACCATCTCCTTGGGATGATATGGCTGAACAGATGCAAATCCAGCAGCTCTGCAGGGAAAAAAAGGAAGTTTTAAAAGGAATTATTACTGACTTCTCATACTAAGAATAGGGGAAAGGCTGGTTGCCCCAAAGAAAATTGGAGGGTTTGTTCCTAAAGAAGCCAGTCAAAACCAACAGATCCCATTACAAGCAAGGGTTGAGAATGAAGGAAGCCATCAACACACAGTCCCACCGAAAAAATGGGTATCTGGAAACTCTAGCGAAACAGCTGGATAAATCTGGTGTTGATTTTAACAAATAACCTTTCTGTGTTCTTTTTCTTACAGCAAAGTCCTCAAGGTTCATTCATTCAGCAAGCCTCTGTCCAGCCTTTACTGTGTGCTGAGTGAGAAGCTGAGGACAAGGAAAGAGCAAGACTCCCAAGAAACTCATGTCCGGCTGAAAGTCAAAACATGCCACAACTTTGCTATATTTCTCTCCAACAAGGATTTGTATATGTTCGCCTTCTCCTCAAGTAGCACCTGGACCTGCTCCTTTCCCTTCGAATGCTGAGGGCTCAGTCTTCAAGTTTCGTTATGAAACAGGGTGTACCATCAGAGACGCAGGTAAGAAACCTGAACTGCATGGCCTCACATAAACCCCACCACACCTCTGTCCTGGGCTCCTTCCCTGCAACAGGTGTAGAGACAAAAGGCTCATTGTCCTTTGGAGCCTATAGGATAAACAGAAAGAACATGTCCTTGCCGGTTAATCTGCCGGTGATAAAGAGTATTGTTTTATCTCTTGCCATCTTCACGTTCCAAGGGATGAATTCTATTGTGACACAAAGTCTACTTTGTCTTTCCAGCCCACTGAGATGTTTAAGTTGGCCTTTCGTATATTCCTTGGTTGTCACAGTTGAAGCAATGAGTTGTTATAATGTGTTGAGAGAATCTTTCCCCCTCAACAAGGAGACCATCATCTACAGAGAGGCTATGATGTTGAGAAATAATGTGCTTCTCTTCTCCTTTTTTTTAATTCAGAATTTTATTATTTGAGCAGTTATAGGTTTAGAGAAAAATTGAGGGGAAGAACAAAGGGTTCCCATCTACTCTGTCACTGCTTCCATCTCTGTTTCCACATGTTTGTTTCAATTGATGAGCCAACAGTCCTACATAGGTTATTAACTAAAGTTCACAGTTGATATTAGGGTTCACTCTTTGCTTCTACATTCTATGGGTTTTGTCAAATATATAATAACCTGTATTCTCCATTGTACTACAATCACTGCCCTAAAAATCTCCTGTGCTTTTCCTATTCATCCCTCTCTCCCACCCCGCAGGGAACCACTGATTTTTTTTACTGTCTCCAGTTTTGCCTTTTTCAGAATGTGAGGTAGTTGGGAGTCATATAGTATGTAGCCTTTTCAGATGGATGTCTTTCACATAGCAATATGCATTGAACTTTCTTCCATGTCTTTGTGTGGCTCAATAGCTCATTTCTTTTTGTTGCTTAAGAGCTTCTGCTTAATTTTAAAGTGTTTAATTTAAGAAAGCGGTACAGTCCAGGTGAAGTGGCTCAAAGCCTGTAGTCTCAGCACTCTGGGAGGCTGAGGTGGGTGGATAACTTGAGCTCAGGAGTTTGAGACCAAACTGGGTAACATGGCAAAACCCTTCTCTATAAAAATACAAAAATTAGCTGGAAATGTTAGTGCATGCCTGTCGTCCCAGTTAGGAGGCTGCAGTGGGAGGACTGCTTGAGCCCAGGTGCTAGAGGCTGTAGTGAGCCATGATTGCGCCACTGCATTCCAGCCTGGGTGACAGAGTAAGATCCTGTCTCAGAAAAAAAAAGATGGTATAGTTGTCCCCACCCCCATCTCCTCCTTTATGGGTATTTTCCTAATTATGAGATTACCTATGTTTTAAAAGGTGGCTTACTGTATGCATTGAGATAATTAAATGACATTTCAGACCAGTTCCAAGTACCTTTTGCAAAGCTAGAGAAAAAAAGTGAATTCTAATATCTCAATCACAGCCTAAACCAGAAGGTCTGTTTGGGCTGCAGGCAACACTGATGTTCTTGCCAATTTTACCCAGAAGAATTTATATTCCTATAATTAGTGTTTCCTTCAAAATTAATGATCTCCTGATTGATTCATTTTTTTCCTAGCAGCACTGGAGGTCCCACTTACCTAGTTAGGAAGAACATTTGCTCTTAATACATGAGTCAAATGTTTTTCTTTCTTTTTTTTTTACATTTCCAAAACAGAATGCCCTGCAGAAAGAATGGGATGGCAGTGGAGGAGTTCCCACCTCACGTATGGTGTAATGTGGGAGGCAGGAATAAGTGATAACCATAAAGGGTGCAGGCTTCAGAATTAAAGGAGTGAAGTCATTGTCCCTGCATAGGCTCTACTAGCTGAGTGTCCTTCAGATTATTTCTCCTCTCTCAGACTCAGTGGACTGTTTCCTAAAGCACAACTCATAACAGGCTCCACCTGGTAAGACCATCAGGAAGGTGGAAGATCAGTCACCTAGAGAGCAGTAAGCGCAGTTTCAGCCACAAAACACTTCCTCAAACATGATGCAAGCCACACAGGGCATTTGGCCTGCATATAAAGGAGATGCTGAGGACAGTGTAAATGCTCATTAAATTAGTCCTGACTGATCGAGGAGTGAAAGAGCAGGTCAGTCTTACCATATATGGGCTCTCAGAGAACACAGAGCTGTAGAAAGAAGCTGACTTAATTAGGGTCAAGCATGACGGAGATCAGGAATCGTGTGCGATCTAATGGAGCCACAGATAGCACTTCTAGTACCTTTCCCTTTTGGCTCTGCCTCTGCTGAGACAGGGCCATGGCTAGTAACTCACATTCTTCTCTTCACCACTCTCAAAAAGCCCATTTCCTGAGCAAGTATATGCTTGGATAAGGTCATTAGTGGTTGACACGGTTCCCAAGTTTAGTGAACAATTACTTTTGTATAAAACTGAAGGGTACAAAATCACTCTCTCTCTCCTTCTCCTTATGCTTCTTCTCACTTCCAATAAAATAACTTATCTACTAATTACAAAGACCCCAATTGTGGATGAAATTCATATCCTACCTAACATGAGAGCTAGCTGTATACACTTGGCATCACCTTTTATCCTACTTTTACTTTTTACTGACTTTCATTTACTGAACAAAGCCTCCTTTGCCAAAGGCAGGGTAAATAAACTCAGTCACATCCTGTCTTCCTTACATCTTTGTTTATCCATAAACTGTCGAAGATAGAGATGAAAATCCACTAAAGCATGTTTGAAGCAGTTACAGGAAGGCCAAATAAAATGGGAATAGAAAAGCTTGATGTTAAGGGAAGATACCACCTAAAATGTTACTGAGGTGACCCATGTAATGACGTGAAAAAAAAATTAAAAGATAAACAAAAGATGACTAACTGCTGCAGATAGGAATGGACTCATTTGTGTAAAGCCGCAGTAATGAAAAAGACATTAACAGCAATATAAGAATGTGTCTGTATAGTTAATGGGAAGAAAATAAAGCTTAGCGATTAAGAGCACAGATTGGGAATGAGAATAAATTTCCAATCTGGCTCCACCTTTTGCCTTTTTACCTTTAACTGGACAACTCAATTAACCATGCCAAACCTCAATTTCCACATGTGTAAAATGGGATAAATTTTACTTTATCTTTCTCAGAGTATTCTTTTTTGAAGATTTCATGACATGAAACATCTAAAAAGTACCTAGTGTTTGGGTCAGGTAGATTTTCATTGAGAGTTAACTCTTACCTTTAATATGTTGGTAAGGATCTTGAGCCGAGAGGTATAGAGCATAGAGCACTATGCAAAATTAACCTCCATTAATTTTTTTTTTTTTTCCTCCAGAGCACCCTGGGTGGTTAAGGTTCTGCTGAAAACAGTTTGGGAAACACTGCTTTAAAGAAACAGAACTTAAGACTTTGGGGGAAAGGGGCTGCCTTGAATAGAAAATTAGGAGTTTGAAAGTGGTGCTCGTGGCTATTCCTGTAATTTTGGGGCAGGACATTTGGGGACAAGATTGATTGCAGCATCAGTACAGTCCCCATTTCTATGGAGAATCAGATTACATTTATATCATTGCTACTTAACAGCAGCTTTTCTGGGACCCGACTAAAACAAAGACTCCCTGCCCAAGTTGGTTGCAAACTTTGCAAAGGAGAAGTCTTCTTTTTTGACCTATATCCAGGTGTGAGTCAAAATAGCAAGTGTAAGAATGCATGTTTGCTCATTCTGCTTTCTAGCGTAATTTCACAAAGTCCTTGACTCTGACAACATGCAGCTCTCTGGAGGGATGCTATGAAGACAAAGCAGGATAGCGCACACACACCCGCAACGTCTTTTGCCTAAGTCACTATACTTTTTAAGAAGTAAAGGGCCCTAGTCTTTCCTTTTTTTTAAACATTCAAGATAATGTCCAGCCGAGTTAGTAATATACTTCTGTAATCTATACCCAGACGTCCTCCCACACCCAAACCTTGCCATAATTTTGCACGTACTGAATATTTACCACCCATATGTAAACTATGAATTGAAATACTATCAATACTGTCCTATTATGAACTGAATTAATACCCAGGCTCAGTCTATAGTCCTCATAAGACTTCTGAATAAAACTAAATCTAATTCTTTAAAAGCTTGAGTTTTTTTCTTTAGGCAACAGGCAGCAGACCTCTGTCTTCTCCACCATACTACTGGGTCAGACTTTCCCCTTGTGTCCCATGAACATAGAATCCATCGCCTTCCCCCTGGGGAGGTATTATGAACCTGGAAGAAGCATTTTGAGCTTGTCTGGGGAAGAGTAAGCGGAATGCAAGGTTATGGGTATTTTATGATCTGTTACAGATGGATAATTCAAGGTGCAGGCTCACAGCTTGATTTTTATTTTTTTTTAAATGAAGGTAGCTTAGCAGTGAAACTCATTTTCCACAGCTCCCAAAATGGTATTGCAATAAATCTGTGAATTTAATCAGCCTCCTCTGTTGAGGCAATCTCTGCTAATTGGGTTCTTGTGAGGGATAATGGACATGATGACAAAAATACTTCATCTATGGAAAGGAAGACAGAGTTTCATCAACAATACTGATAATAAAGATTTCATCCTCCAGAGAAATAGAGTACAGTTCTCCAGTGCAACCCCCAGCACCGGCTCACCCTGTGTTAGGGAATATTTGCCTTTCAGGTGATGATTTTGTCTCTCTGCTTCCTGCTGAACAGCAGGGACATTAAAACCTTGAAATGCAACTGTCTCCAGGTCCATATTGGCCAAGCAACTCCACAAACTACTAAGTGGGTTTCTAGAAGTATTCCAGAGGATTGCAATGGAGTCATGGGGAACTGCATTATGAAGATAACAAAGCTGGAGCACCGAATTCAAACTCCATGATTTTGTTTCCTTTCCCTGCCTCTGGTAGGCAATTCCCACTCTCCTCCGTCATTCCTGGCGGTTACAGTGGGGCTTAGAGGGGCCCCCTGTCAGGAATGTAACACACACAGCTGACGGCTGTCAGCTGACAACACAACCTGGTGAGGACAGCGGGTATTGGAGCTAGATGCCACCTGCTCCTCAACTGTTGGACAAATATGACCTCCAGATTTGGTTTTGTCTGTCCTAGGTGGCTGAGGTGGAGAGAGAGAAACAGATAGCATCCTTGGAAGCTGACCTTTCTAAGCTGCTTATCCTATTTAAAGGGTTTGGAGAGCAATGGCAGATGCATCCTAGGTTTTTCTATCCTGGAAAATGAGAGAAGCAAAGCATGGTAATTGAATTAGAAGAAGGGAAAAAAAGAATTTTACAAGGCTGCCATCTGTCCCAGCCCCGCTCAACTTAGCCTAACATTTTTTCTACCCTCTTTATTCTCTATACAAAAACATTCTTGACACGTCCTCTCATCCCTCATGGTCAGGTACTGACAGTCAACAGATCACTTTGGTGATTAACACAGAAACTCACCTGTGGTCAGCAGCCACCAGACCAAAAATGGAGGAAGAACTGTGAAAAATGTCATCTTCCCTGCAAAAAGTGCCACAAACACTCATTGGTACAACAAAGAGCTAGTGTGTTTCAGCTCCTTAGCCTCAGGCCTGCACCAGCCTGTGAATAGGGGCACTGATGGGGCAGAAATGCGATAAAATCCCAGCTTCCCTTGTTTCAGTCCCAAGTTGTGGTTTTTCTGTTTCCTCCCACTGGACAGCTTCAGTATGAATTGCTCCCAAAACCAACAGTAAAATTTAACCTCCACTTCTTGCAGGAAAAGAAGATCCTCATCTCTTCGGGGAATTTGCTTTTGGTGCAAGTCTTACTGACCTTCTTGGCATGCCTCTCCTGTACACAGAAGCTGTGGGGCTTTCCAGATGATGCTCTCATATACACCAAAGTCTCCCACCAAAGTGGGTCACTGGACAAGAAGCATCAGCTGCACCTGAGAATTCACTAGAAATGCAAACTCCCAGTCTCACACAGCCCTACTAAATCTGAAACCTCAGGGATTTGGCCCAGCAACCTGTGTTTATAACAAGCCTCCAGGCAATTCCAATGCACACTTAGTTTTGAGAACCACTGATACAGGCTGATCACTTCTCCAGTGGGCCTCACACTTTCCTTCTTGTGTATTTGGTCTTTCTGTTCTTTCCATTCAGCATGCTTCCTCCTTCTGTATCTGGCAGACTCCTATTCAGTCTTTAAAGCCTTCCAGAAAATATCCTCCTATTTGTAAGCATCCTCTGACACCATCCTCTCCACTTAAGCAGAATTAACTGCCCCTTTATTTCTGCTCTGACAGTATTTTGGGCATCCATTGATACATTATGTTATAATCATCATGTATGAATCTGTTTTACATACTAGGCTGAGAGGGTGAGAAAATATCTAATTCAGCAAGTATTTTATATAAATTATCACAGGAAACCATCATTCTCAGCAAACTGACACAAGAACAGAAAATCAAACACCGCATGTTCTCACTCATAGGTGGGTGTTGAACAATCAGAACACATGGACACAGGGAGGGGAGCATCACACACTGGGGTCTGTTGGGGGAAATAGGGGACGGACAGTGGGGGGTGGGGAGTTGGGGAGAGAGAGCATGGGGAGAAATGCCAGATATAGGTGATGGGGAGGAAGGCAGCAAATCACACTGCCATGTGTGTAACTATGCAACAATCTTGCATGTTCTTCACATGTACCCCAAAACCTAAAATGCAATAAAAAAATAAAATTAAAAAAAAATTATCACAGGTCTACCATTGGGTTAGTTCCAGTGATGCCAAAATAGAATAATAAACTCTTATTAAAAGGCGAGACAGTCCCATATTTGCCTAATTCATCATTACATGCCAAGTGAGATTTCAAATCCCTGACTTAAAGCCTCCCTCCTGACATATACTAGCTTTGTAACCTTGGGCAATTGAACCTCTTTAAATCTAATGCATAGCAAAGAAATGCTGATATTTTAATGTTCCATCATCATCATCGTCATCATCATCATCACATCCTTAGCAACTTGCACTGTGCCTGATACAGAGAACGTGGACATAAGTGTAAACATTTTTTAAAAGATTGGAGTTCTGGACTGATCTACTATACTCGTGGAACTTCACACTCACCTTAAGCAAATCTGACTTTACATGAAATGTTTCATAAAACATGCAAAAAGGTGCAGAGAACTTTTGTATTTCCTCCCTAATTTGCCCAGTGCAAGGGTGATCAATATTGCGAATGCTGCCTGAGTTATTTCTGGTCGTGTTAGGTCTGTTCACTTCCCCATCCACTCTCACCACCTTTAAACTATGACTCTGGTTTGCAAACTTGGTTTCACATGAGATTCACCTGGGAAGCTTGAAAAACAAATCCTGATGCCTGTGTCTTGCCCTGAGTCAGATGTATTAATAATTAACAAGGGGAATGGCTTCAGGGGTGGGATCCCCAGGTGATTCCAATGTCCAGCCATAGATTTTAACCATTGGGTTAGAAAACCTACAGGGAGACTCAACTGTGGCTTAGGATGAAAAGTTACATAAATCAACAGGTCTTGCTTTTTTTGATAAAAATAAAGTGTGATGAGCTTGCTGGTGGTGGTGTGATCATACTAAAACAACTGAAGTGTTCACAGAAATGTTTTAACTAGTGTAACATTCCAGATGGTTAGGACTTCTGGAATAGAATGATGCCTAAGTCAGTGAGCATCTACATTAGCATGTGGATGATTTTTGTAGCTGCTAAACTATCCTTAACTTTCCATTTTGTTTTTCAGTCTACATAGCTCACCCCTCTTGCCCTCACCAAGCAAACTAACTTCATTCATCAACAATGCACCAAAGGACTGTAGGAGGATTCCCTTCCTGTCAGCTTAGACTTTTAGTTTCTGTAACACCACTGTCTGTAGAAGCAAGGCCGACAGACATCTTGAGACTGGTATTCTCTCTTGGCTGCAATTTAGAGATTGTCTGTGATGACTGGCGCCAAGAACTCCATGGATTAAGCCTCCTTTTCTGGCTCCCCATCAATCTCTCCAAGCGTTTCCCCCTTTTTGACCTTGCTTCTCTGATAAAGCAGCCTGAGTATGATGGCAAGGAGGTGGCTTATTGGGATGGGGCTCCAGTGCCATCAGAGCAAGGCTCAAACGTTTGACTATGAGCTATAGCCATTCTTTTCCTGAACTCTGGTTAGGACCATTAATGACATGTCTGGCTAGCAGAAAAGAGAGTTTATTTCAATAGTAATTATGTCGGAGAGACCATCCTGGCTTTTAAAATGTGAATAATGCTCAAATTATTGGGGAGCTAATAAATAAATAATAAACAAGTCTTTTGTAGACTTTATGTTGAAAAGAAAATTCCCTTTAAACACTACTTCAAGGACAACAGCTGCTTTGATAGTCAGACTTTTTAAGTCATGCTTTCAGATAAGTACTAACTCAGTCTCTTTTTTTCCTTTTCTGCTTTTCCTGTGCTCTTTCTCCATTTCTTCTTTTCTTTTCCAATCAGCATTTTCAAGGGCAGGGAAAATATATCATGGCACCCTCAGCAGAGAAGTGAAAAGTGGGAGAGGAAGGACAACCAACCCTCCTTGACAGTTGCCTGCATGCCAGGTGCATTATGTCACAGAATCTTCTTTAATCCACACAAAACCCCATGAAGGGATATTATATATCTACTTTTTTTTTTTTTTTTTTTTTTTTTGAGGAAAACCTGGCTCAGATTATAAAATACAATTTTGCTAAGGAAGCATAGCTAGCCAGCATGAGAGCCAGGATTCAAATTCTGAGGTATGTAATTCCAAAGTCCAATTTCTGTACATGACACTAAGATGGCTGGTAACTGCCCTCTTCCAAACGATCAGTGATACTCTGATGTATCTACAGATGGGGCAAAGGCCGCTTGGGCCCCTTGGCTCACCAGCTTAGACTAGACCATCAGGACAGCTCTAATTTCCATTTTGATCTCTATCTTGTACCCTAATTCCCATCATCACCTTCTCAACAAGTGTCCATGGCTGTAACCCTGGGAGAACGAGAATGCACATGAAAGGTTATGGGTGGGATCTCCACGACCACATGGGAAGACCCACATAGGGGTTGAGGCTAATTCTATGGATTTAGCACCTCCTTTATTTCTCAAAGCAGGCATTTCCCACATCTGTAGGAGATGGAAGGGAGAGATTCAGAGAAAGAGGAGTCCGAGGCAAGCAAGAAGCTGTGGGAGAATGTGCAGCAATCAATTCAAGTGCCATTTGCTCATCATCAACTCTCCGACTCAGGTCTTACCAGGCCAATGCAGGGATGGGAGCGAACACCCAATCCAGTGAAGTGTTTTGCTTCTGGCCAGGCACATTTCTACCCCCGGGAGGAGAGGACATTGCAGCAAAGGGAATTTTGAAGTCAGGCCCCACAGATATGCATAAGATAGAACACAGGAAAATGAACAATTCTTCAGAACCCTTGAAGTTCTCGTGTATCATTACACAATGATAGATGTGCTCTACCATTCACGCATGGGAATAAATCCTAAAAATAATAACCTTTTCATTAGAAAGATAGACTGTAATTTTTCCGAGGGTCAAATGGATACCATGCATATTTTTATAAATCTCTGTGGGCTGTTGGACCACTGGTTTGGTGTTATAATAGGGGAAGGGTTTTTGCTATATTTTTCTCTCTTCTTTCTGAGGTTGTGGTGGACAAACAGGAATTCAATTTTTGCAACTCTAAAATGACACCCCTACTTCATGGTTTCGGGCTGTATTTCTGGGATCGGGCACAGATGGTGTTTCTGTCTCCTCCAAAGAATATTTTTGGATGTTCTGAAATAAATTATTCAACTGAGGCCAAAATAGTCTCTGGAAAATAATCATATGTGAATACAAAATAAGAGCAGCCTGACAGGGGCTGAGAAAAAAATGCAGCTGGTTTTTTGAAATGGTAATATTTGTATTAGGAATAGAATGAGACCTGGAATTGTGGAAGCAAAGTGCTGTTTTACTCAGAAAATTTTATTCAGAAAAATCTTTTCTTTCTTTTCCTTTCTTTCCTCTCTCTCTCTCTCTTTCTCTCTCTCTCATTAAGATTAGTGAAGAGCAGTTAGTACTTCTGAAACTCTAATGAGCATATGAATTACCTGTGGATTTTGTTAAAATGTGCTTTGACTTCAGAGGTCTATAGATTCTTCATTTCCAACAAGCTTCTGGGTTTGGCTACTGTTACTGGTCCGTAGATCACACTTTGAGTGACAAGTGCTGGAGGAATTTCAGATAAATTATGTAATGGAGTAAAGCTATGCTTTGCCAATCTAGTAAATTAATTATTTCATTTTTCTTTTAATAGGTATTTACTGAAATTTGCTTTGTGCTGGACAATGTGCCACGTGTTGGGGATTAAATGATGAGCAGACAGACCCTGTGCTTGTCTTTATTGAGCTTAGAGCCTAGTACATATGACAAACTTTAACCAAATCATCATATATTTAAATATCGAAGCTGTAGGAAATCCAGTGAAGAAGGAGTACAGGTGCTATGAGATCTTAAAATATGTGGGTTCATTAGAGGGCTGGAAAAGGTTTCCCTGAGGAAGGGGTATTAAGCTATGAAGAAAATAACAGGAATCATTATTATCGTCATAATGAGCAGCTAGTCATGATTTGAACATTTCCTTTGGGCCAGTAGTAGGTATATATCTGTCCATTAGCTCATTTAATTCTCACAGCAACCTTGTAAGGTAGGTGCTGTTGTTATCCAATGTTATAGTAGATGGACCTGAGACTCAGAGAGCTTGCACGAGGTCACATAGCTAGCACACAGCTAGCACACAGCAAATTCATGACCCAAACACAGATCCACTTAGGTGCTTCCAGTTATCATTCAGGACTTTAACCAGAAAGACTGCTGCATCAACTGTATCAGCTACTTAGTTTCCTATTTTAACAGCAGCCATACTGGGGTGTGTTCCACTCCTGCTGGTGTGATGTAGCAGCGAAGGCTCTGGGCAGGAATCAGGAAACAGGACTTTGGGCCCTAGCTTTGCCAGTAACTTGTTGGCGGGGTGGACAGTGATCACAATTGTGACTACTTTTCAAGTACTTTCTGTCTGCCAGATACTTTGCTAAGGCTTAACAAATGATTATCTCAAATTTTTAAGATGATTTTGCAAGATCAGAGTTATATATTAATATCTGCATTTTACTGGTGCGGCAATGAAACTTGGAGAAGGTAAAGTGGTAAAATTCATAAGAGGTAGGGCATGGGTTTGAGAGGTTGTTTAGTGTAGTGCACCGGTCCTCAAAGTGTGGTCTGCAGGCCTTTTCAAGGGGCAGGTCGTCAAAACTATTCTCATACTAACACTAAGATGTTATTTACCTTTTTCTATTATATTGACATTTGTAGTGATGACTCAAAAGCAATGGTGAGTAAAGCTGTCAATGTCTTAGCAAAATATTTTTTTGTTAGTGATGTTAATTGTACATGTTGAAGTAGCTTTTTCCCTAGGTTTCTTTGTTTTGTTTTGTTTTTTTGAGACAGGGTCTCAGTCTGTTACCCAGGCTAGAGTGCAGTGCTGCATTCTCGGCTCGCTGCAACCTCTGCCTCCCAAGCTCAGGTGATCCTCCCACCTCTCAGACTACTGAGTAGCTGGGACTACAGGAGTGCACCACCACATCTGGCTAATTTGCTTTTGCATTTTTTTTTTTTTGTACAGACAGGGTTTCTCCATGTGGCCTAGGTTGGTCTCTAACTCCTGGGCTCCAGTGATCCTCTAGCCTTGACCTCCCAAAGTGCTGAGATTACAGGTATGAGCCTCCAGGCCTAGCCAAGGATTTCTTATAAATACATTCACACAGATAAAGTTTCAGAAGATAAAAACATAACTGCAACTGGAAACTATTGCCTGGAAATATATGATAGATCAATTATCATAAAGGCCTCTGGGACTGGGATGACACCCCAGAAGTAATTGTTGCCAATAATATCATGAGAGCTTTCAAGCAAAAATTAGAATTTTGGAAAAGTTGAATCTGGTACCATGAGCTTGTCAACTTCCTAGTTCTTGATACCCCTTTAAAATTAGAGTAGTGGTGACATTAACAGACTAGTTTTAAAAAAAAATTGGGGGAGGGGAGATCTATAAATCTCAGTGAACCAAGAGCTTCCAAATGTCCATGGTATAATGTTTAAAAATTATGCATGGGTAAAAGAACTGCTAAAAATAAAAAATGGACCCATGGATTTGGGGTTTGGAAAGTTCATTGATATGGTTTTAGATTCCACATTACAACTAACAGTTATGAAATATCACTTTTCAAGTTTTGTGTACAATTAAAGAACAGCTACAGTGATCTAAAAAAAGCTATTAAACAGTTTCCCTCTTTTCCAATTATGTCTCTATGTGAAGTTGGATATTCTTCATCTACTTCAATCAAAACCATATATCACAACAGAATGAAGGCAGTGCAGATATGATAATCAAGCTGTCTTCTATTAATACAGACATTAAACATAAAACAGTGCTGCTTTTTGTACCAAATGTTTTTTACTTTAGAAAATATAATTATTTCTCTTAAAAATGTGCTATTTGTTAATATAGCTTACTGTTATTTTTAAATAAGTGAATGAAGAAATATTTTTAAACTTCTTAAAGTTTGAATACAGTAAATATTAATAGGTATAATACATATAAATAAAGCCCTTTGGGGTCCTCAATATTTCTTAAGAGTGTAAGGGGTTCCTCAACCCAAATGCTCATCAATAACAGACTGGATAGAGAAACTGTAGCACATATGCATCATGGAATACTATGCAGCCATAAAAAAGGATGAGTTCATGTCCTTTGCAGGGATATGGATGAAGCTGGAAACCATCATTCTCAGCAAACTTAACCCAGGAACAGAAAGCCAAACACTGCATGCTCTCACTCATAAGTGGGAGTTGAACAATGAGAACACATGGACACAGGGAGAGAAACATCACACATGGGGGACTGGCAGGGAGTGGAGAACTAGGGGAGGGATAGCATTAGGAAAAATACCTAATGTAGATGATCGGGTGATGGATGCAGCAACCACCATGGCACGTGTATACCTATGTAACAAAACTGCATGTTCTGCACATGTATTCCAGAACTTAAAGTACAATAGGAAAAAAAAAATAGTGTAAGGGTTTCCTGAGACCAAAAACTTTGAGGATCCTACCTAGCACATGAGAACACGGGCTCTGGAGCCAGGCCTGCCTGGGTATATCCTATTATCTGTGTTTTTTTTAAAACTTTTATTTTACATTTGGGGGTACATGTGCAGGTTTGTTATGTAGATAATAAAGTCATGTCATGTTGTACAGATTATTTTGTCACACAGGTACTAAGCCTATTAACCAATAGTTAATTTTTCTGTCATCTCCCTTCTCCCACCCCCCACCCTCAAGTAGGCTCCAGTGTCTGTTGTTTCCTTCTTTTTATTGATGAGTATTTGGTTTTCTGTTCCTGGATTAGTTTGCTAAGGATAATGACATCCAGCTCCATCCATGTTCTTGCAAAAGACATGATCTCATTCTTCTTTATGGCTGCATAGTTTTCCACGGTGTATGTGTACCGTATTTTCTTTATCCAATCTGTTGTTGATGGGCATTTAGGAAGAGATGTTGGACCTTGAGCAAATTGTCCCCACTTCGTCTGCATTAGTTTTATGAGGAAAATAAAAACAACAGTTCCTATATCCTAGGGGTGTTATGAATGATAAACAAGTGGTCACAGATGAGTTAGCTTTTGTCTAATTTGTGACTCAGTGTTCTTTCCACTAGATCCACTTTTCCAAGCTTTGCTTTCCTTATTTCTGAGATTTTTGTTTTTTGAGACTAAGTCTCTATTGCCCAGGCTGAAGTGCAGTGGCATAATCTTGGCTCTGCCTTCTCTGCAACCTCTGCCTCCCAGGTTCAAGCAATTCTACCTCAGCATCCTGAGTAGCTGGGATTACATGTATGCACCATCACATGCAGCTAATTTTTGTATTTTTTTTTTTTTTTTTTTTTTTTGAGACGGAGTTTCGCTCGTTACCCATGCTGGAGTGCAATGGTGCGATCTCGGCTCACTGCAACCTCCGCCTCCTAGGTTCAGGCAATTCTCCTGCCTCAGCCTCCTGAGTAGCTGGGATTACAGGCACGCGCCACCATGCCCAGCTAGTTTTTTGTATTAGTAGAGACGGGGTTTCACCATGTTGACCAGGATGGTCTTGATCTCTTGACCTCGTGATCCACCCGCCTCGGCCTCCCAAAGTGCTGGGATTACAGGCTTGAGCCACCGCGCCCGGCCTAATTTTTGTATTTTTAGTAGAGACGGGGTTTTGCCATGTTGGTCAGGCTGGTCTCAAACTCCTGACCTCAGGTGATCCACCTGCCTTAGCCTCCCAAAGTGTTGGGATTACAGGATTGAATTATCATACCTGACCATTTCTGAGATTTATAAAAGCCTATTTACCTTAGCTATTACATGCTTCTGTAAATATATTCCCTCTGATTAAACAAATTTCAGATCAATATTCTAGCTAGAGATGGTGCCAGTATAGAAAACTCTATTTAGCCTCTGAAAGGAGTTTACTTGCACTGTATGGACAAAGGAAGTTACTTTGAAATTATTCCTAGTCTGCCATAGATTTGCTCTTTTGATTTGAACTTAGGTATTTTTTAGAATTTGCTCTGATCAAGTATTTTGATTATGAAAGTTAGCAACAAGCATCCAGTTGCATTGAGCTTTCCAAGCAAATATTTATGGAGCCCCTTTTGTGAAATTGGCATGGTTCTAGGTGTGAGAATGAAACGGACAAAAGCAAACCACAGAAATGTATATTCTGGTGTGTGTATCATGAGAGAGACAAACAACGAACAAATAAGCAAAATATATGGTGTACTGGCTGAGAAGAAGGACAATGAAGAAAGATAAACCAAGGAGAGGGAGAAGGCCTGGCCGTGAATGAGGGCTGCAGTTTCCCTCAGGACAGTGAGGAAACGCCTCACTACAGAGGTGATTTTGGAGTAAAGACCTGAGAGGGTGAACCACGTGGATATCTGGGTAAGACAATTCCAAGAACAGGAAATCGCATCTATAAAGACAAAATCAGTTCTGCCTGACATGTTAGAGAAACAGCAAGGAGGCCAGTGTATGGCTGAGTTGAGTGGGTGAGGCAGGTGTAGAAGATGTGATCTAAGAGGTATGAAGTGCCACACTGCATCATATCGGCCTCGACACCCTGATTTGAAAGCCACTGGAGACTTTTGAGAAGTGATGTGATCAGAGGGATCCTGGTGGTCAGTGTGGTGGCAGTGCAGATTGTGAGACATAGTCAGATTCTGGATCTATTTTGAAACTAGAGCCACCAATATTTGCTAATATATGGGATTTGGGGTTTGAGAAAACAATGAAGTCTAGGATTATTCAAAAGCCTGGGTGACTGGAGGGATGAAATTCCAAGAACTGAGACCAGGAAGACTGAGGAAGGGGCAGGTTTCAGTGGAGGTATCAGGGAGGGGACTAGAGTTTAGAATTAAATATGTTCATTTTGGGGTGCTTACTAGGCATCCAGTGTTTTTCATACTCTCAAGGATGAACCAAATTAATAAAAACAGCCAGAATACTGCTAAAATTACTAAAAACAAAAAAAGTGGCTACATTACTTTCTAGAAAAAGAAAGCCTGAAATCTTACATAAAAGCTTTTTTTTTTTTTTTTTTTTTTTTTTAATACATCATTGTGGTGCTGTTCCAGAACTGAGCACCCTATGCCAGGTGCGGTCTTATTAAAGTTTTGGAAGAAAAGACTATCTGTTCTGAAACACAATGCCTCTACTTGTGGAACTAAAAATAGCTCAGCTCTCAGTCCCCAGGGCACACAGCTCTCTAAGTGTCTATCCACTGCATGACCACATTAGTTTGACAAGCTTCCAAGGCTCACCTGTCCACTACTCACACCACATCTGGGTTTTTAGATCCATTTTAATTTTGCATAGCTCCTTTTGCCTTTGTCACAAGTGTGACTTTCTCTACTTCATCCTTCCCTCTCACAGAAGCTATTGTTGGGTATGGCTGCCTGATATATTATTGTCCTTAATAATAAAAACAGCATTTCCCAATTTAGTATCATCTGTAGAATTCATTAACGTGTTGTTTGCACTTTTATCTAGATATTTCAAAAGGATGTCAAATAATACGGATAATCATCTTACAATTCAAGTAAGGGAAAGGTCATCTTTATTTGGAGGAGAAAAAGGGGACATGTGTTCTGTTGTTTTCAATAGCTTATTTGCTCAGCAAACAGCAAGAAAAGGGGAGCAGGGTAGATTTTTTGATAAGAATGTCAATTCATTCATGGGTTGGGAAGAATTGTCCAGGAGCTTAACTGACGTTCCTCTTCCACATCGTCCCACATAAAATTTCGAAACAAAGACAAGCAGGAAATGCAGATTTCATAACCTAAAATCTCTTTAGCTTCATCAAATGCCAATAAGCAACTGCAATGGCAGAATAAAATACACTAATGTGTTTTGACACAATTGTCGTGTCTGTTTCTCCTCAATGAGCCAGGCTGGGGATTTCCAACTGATAGAGGCAGAGAAAGGCTGTCAAGCCACCAGATGTGCCCCATGTGGATATCTGGGTATTTACTTAATGGGCCATCTGAATACTTGTCTACATGTCAGTGATGATGCAAACATGACATCTCTCAGCTTGAGAGTTGCTTTTGTATGCAGACAACTTTGTGAAGTCATGGGATAGCACTTGGAAAGGAATTTTAAACTGGGAATACATTTCATGGCTCAGCTGCAAGGCTGAAGACTGTGGAAGGAATTCACTTTCAGCAACTATGTGAATTCATGGAGTAGATCCATGCTATTTCAGTTCTGCACAGCTGGCTGACTGTGAAGCTTTATTTTTCTCTTCCTAGAGCTCAGTGACATCTCTTTAATGGTTTTGAAATGACTGTTGCCAACTCTTCTTGATAATATTTGTTTTGTTTCTCTCAACTGGGGTATTTCTTCTCACCTGGGTGATTTCCCATCTGAAGAATTTTTTGGCTAATGTATGAGGGTTTTTTGTTTGTTTGTTTTGTTTTTGTTGTTGTTGTTGTTTTCGATTGCCTGGAACAGACGTCACCTTGTGTGAGCTTACTCACAAAATGAGGATCTAGTGTAAAGATGCAAAGGTATTGCAATGGAAGTGTAAGCAGAAATACAGTGAGGGCTCAGGAAATAATAGAATAGGCAACTCGGGGGATAGCAGAAACAGGGAGTACACGTTCTTCATCTCTGCTTCTATCTGCACATCTGCTTTATTTCTTTGTCTCAGCAGACTCACAATCTCTGCTCCTCATTCCGCATGGTGGGGAAAGATGCCCACCCACAGCTCCCCAGGCCATCTGTTAGAGCTGTAACTACATGGAATGACGGAATCCATTCTGTTCTCTATCTCTGCTCTAATTTCAAATTCCAGGGGAAAAATGACCCAACTCACTTCAGGCTCCCACCCTTGGTCCAGTGGACTGGGAAATTTCCAAGTGTAGCTTCTGTTAGTTCATTGCTTTAGGTTAGGTGAAAATGAAGAGAATAATTGTGAGCTGCTCAGATTCATCAAAAAGTATCTACTATTGTTGGGGGAGAATGCCCAGGGACAGATGAATTTGGGTAAGGGACAATAACAGGACATTAGAAAGGGAAATCCCAATTTTATTTTTCCTACAGAGTCAGTCTCCCAAACATTTTCTTCCACAGAAACTGACAAATAATCCATGGGAGCAGCTTAGCAGATGGGTTGAAAAAAGTAGCAGGTTCATCATCAGTTTTCAGCACCTTGATACATCAGGCTTGACCCTTGCTACCTCATGCATTATTTAAGCACAACGCATCTCCCTCTGTGTCATGTGCTGGAAGAGAATGTGAAGTTCTGCCTGTCTTTAGCAAACATGTTTCAAGTACTGTCTGTCTGAAAACCAAATGGAAAAGGGTAAACCTGATCACCCACTTGATTTTAGTTTTAGGATCTTTATGCATGGGCAGATAGATGTCAGTCTGCAAGAATTCTGTGTAATTAAGGAACATTGTTTTAAGCATGTCCAGTATAACAGATGCTCTGTTAGGGAGTTGTAGTTAGGATTTTTTGGTTGTAAGTATCTGAAGATGGAAACGTATCAGCTCATGTACTCAGAAAGTCTGGGATAGTGCTGGCCAAACCAAATGGTTCAAGCAAATGTCATTAGCATTCGGCCTCTTTCAGTCTTTTTACTCCTCTGTCTTCTGTGTCTGCTTCACTTCTACATAGGCTTTCTCTATGTGGTGGCTCCAGATTTTATATCATCTACTTGACATTAAAAAAGAAAAAGAACTGATTTTTGACAAACCTGGCAAAAACAAGCAATGGGGAAAGGACTCCATGTTTAATAAATGGTGTTGGGAAAACTAGCTAGCAATGTGTAGAAAGCAGAAACTGGACCCCTACCTGTCACCTTACACTAAAATTAACTCCAGATGGATTAAAGATTTAAACATAAAACCTAACACCATAAAAACACTAGAAGAAAACATAGGCAAAACCATCCAGGACATAGGCATAGGCTAGGACTTCATGACTAAAACACCAAAAGCAATGGCAATAAAAGCCAAGATAGACAAATGGTATCTAATTAAAATTCAGAGCTTCTGCACAGAAAAAGAAACCATCATTAGAGCGAATCGGCAACCAACAGAATGGGAAAAAAATTTTGCAATCTACCCATGTGACAAAGGGCTAATAACCAGAATCTACAAAGAACTAAAACAGATATACAAGAAAAAACAAACAACCCCATTCAGAAGTGGGCGAAGGATATGAATGGACACTTTTCAAAAGAAGACATATATGAGACCAACAAACATATGAAAAGATGCTCATCATCACTGGTCATTAGAGAAATGCAAATCAAAATCACATTCAGATATCATCTCACACCAGTTAGAATGGCGATCATTAAAAATCTGGAGACAACAGATGCTGGAGAGGATGAGGAGAAACAGGAACACTCTTACACAGTTGGTGGCAGTATAAATTAGTTCAACCACTGTGGAAGACAGTGTGGCAATTTCTAAAGGATCTAGAAATAGAAATTCCATTTGACCCAGCAATCCCATTACTGGGCATATACCCAAAGAACTATAAATCGTTCTACTATAAAGACACATGCACACGTATAAAGACCTGGAACCAACCCAAATGCCCATCAATGATAGACTGGACAAAGAAAATGTGGTACATATACACCATGGAATACCATGTAGCCATAAAAAATGATGAGTTCATGTCCTTTGTAGGGACTTGGATGAATCTGGAAACCATCATTCTCAGCAAACTGACAGAAGAACAGAAAATCAAACACCACATGTTCTCACTCATAGGTGGGTGTTGAACAATGAGAACATGTGGACACAGGGAGAGGAGCATCACACACTGGGGGCAGTTGGGGGGTTAGGGGAGAGTCAGTGGGGGGTGGGGAGGGAGGGGATGGATAACATGGGGAGAAATGCCAGATATGGTATGCACCTAAAGTTAAATAAATTTTAAAAAATTAAAAAAATAAAAATAATCAAACAAAAAGAAAAAGACACCCCCTGCCCCCTCCCCAAGTTCCTTTCTCTTGTTCATTCTAGTAGAAGTCCAGGGTTCTCCTTGATTGGCTGTCATTGGGTCATGGACCCAGTCCTGAGCTGATCACTGAGTCCAGGATGAGGTGGTGCTCTGATTGGCTAAGCTTGGGTCTCGTGCCCAGTCCTGGAGTTGGAGTAGAGACAGCTCCAATCCAACCACAGGGATGGGGCATGAGGGGGAGGGGTGGTTCCCCAAAGGAAACCCAGGATACTGACACCCAAAGAAGGGGGAATAGAGGCTGTGAAGGCAGAACTCATAAATGTCTACTACCTAGGCTAAGGAAAGAGAAACATACACAATTCACTCTCATAAAAACCTAATGGCACTAGGTCTTCTAAGTGAGATATTTGGAAAGTACAGATGAAAAGCCATCAATTCTGAGAAATCTAGGCATCAATGAGCGTTTTTAGAAAAGACAAATATCTGTGTTGGGCCTTGAAGAATATGTGCAAAGGCTGAGACAGGGCATTCTAGGCAGGGGGAGCAATGTGCAAATATACTCAGAGATTTCTAAGGGGGTGGTACATTCCAGAGAACGTTAGACCAGTGTGTATTGAGGACTTGTAGGTTGATATAAATATGATATTTCTGACCTTTGAGGTCTGAAATGTTTCCCTGTCACTGATGTATATATGCATTTACTGAACATTCACGGATATAAGCCTTTAGCTCTCAAGTTATATACAAGCATGGACACATTACATGCAATAGTGAAATCAGCAGGGATTCTGAATTCAGTCAGACCTGGTATGAATCCCAGCTCAGCCACCTACTGGCTGTATGACCATAGACAGGTAACTTAAGTATTTTAGCCTTCATGTTTTTATCTGTAGGAGGGTGACCTATCCACTGCATAATGTTTTTGTGAGAATTAATGGAGTTCACAGATGGAAATTACCCAAAAATGGTGTCTGGGATATAATAGACACTCACTAAATACTACTTTCTCTCTCTCCCCTCCTCCTTTGTATATACCCATAGTGTTTCTAATAAGAGCATGAAATTGATTTGTTTTACTACACACATACTGACCACTTGTTGACCACAGCATTAGCAGCTCTGATTGGGCTGCGTTTAACTATTCTCTTCTGTGCCCAGTACCTTAGAAGGCTGACCTTTTAGGATTTCAGTAACTGATTCCCATGCCCTCTACCTAACAGTAGGTTCAAAGAAATAGGTAGCCAGCAAGAGATGCAGGGAAGAAAGAGAGTCAATTTGGAGTTCATATGCCAAAAAATTCCTTCCTGTAAAGTTATCAGAGTTCTTGTCAGACAGCCTTCTCCATCCACCTCCCATTGTTTTCTTCTCTTCCCTTCTCTCTCCTGATAACCTTCCTTCCATTGTTCCTTCAGGCTTAGAAGGATACACAGCACCCTGACCATTATTAGCTGCACATCATGGCCCTATCCCTTGTGCTGTCTGTATCCCTTGCCCTCACCTTTGCTAGTTACTCCTTTATTAATTTCTCCTTAAATTACCCAATTTGACTTTACCATTGTTTTCCTATTGGGTCCCCAACTAGCCCTGACATGAAGGATAACTTCATGCCATCATTAATTTGATGAGGGCCCCTCAAAAAATCAACTGACATAAATAAACCCTTAGTTTTATAGATAAGGGGGAGAAATCCCCAGATTGAATGGAGACACTTTGTTTAAATGTAGCTAATGTTTAAGGTACTTACCTTCTTAAGAAGACCTGTACTTTCTTATGGAGCATGGTGGTGTGTCCTGTGTCCTTCATTTGGGTTTCGTGGATTATAAATGACCTAATGATGAGCCCAGTACAAGAAACAGTTGAAGATTTTTCTCCCCTTGGGTTGGGTTGGAGGTGGGGGAAATGGGCTTTTGATTGTTTTTGAGTCTCAAAATTGTTCCATATAGGTCAGCCATTTCAAAAGAAAAAAACAAAACAAAACAAAAAAACCATCTTTTTTGATAAATAATATCTAGTAAATAACCCTCTGCCCTTCTCTTTAAATATTGATACCAAATCCTATAAGAAAAACTCTGTCACTTCTAAATGAAAGGTACATTGGTTCAGTGGATCAAAGTGGAGAAACAGATCATAATGAGTCAAGTGTCTGTGGCATAACTTTGAATAAGATCACTTTTATACCATCTAAAGCCATTGGATTTCCAGCAGAACACTAAATTGAACTACAAGGAATTGCTAACAGTTTACCATTTTTTTACCTATGAAATGACAATAGCCTAGCATTCAAATAACAGATGATTCTTGCTCTTCTTTAAGAGGAGAGCATGACCTTCATTTCCTCCCCGTTTCCTTGTGAGTATTTTCTCCTTACTTTAGTGGATGGATGCCAGACTTTTCTCTGATGGTTTCTCTGATGAAATATCTAACAGATGAGTAGACAAACTTTATCACAATATTTAGTTTATTTGTAAGTTAATTGTTTAAGTTGTATTGACTTTGTTCTCTATATTTTCCATACGGGACTTTGGATAAACATACACAAATCAATGTAATTCCAGAAGATAAAATCTGATTGCCACTGGAAGCTAATGCCTAGGTGTATGTGAACTACTAATAATCACAAAGCCTTTGCTCCAATATCCTGTTGGCTATTTAAAAACTCTATTCTCAGTTTAAAGTTTTTTTAAAAAAAAACCACATCTAGTCTTAGCAGTAAATACCCTTTTATTCTGCCATTTACTTTAAATGACTGTGCTTTCTTATAAAACTAAGAGGTAGCCTACAAATCTTCAACCAATACTACCACATTCTTCACAATGCTGGGTTGCATATGTTTAAGATTTAAGCTTAAAAGGCTTTTTTTTTTCTTAAGGTAAAAAAAAGCATCCAATTACATACAAGCCAAGATTATGCAATGCATTTGAATCTGTGCATGGGAAGAGTTATGAGAGACTCTTGCTATGGGGATTACTTGGGGTGTGGTTCCTCCAAAGGGAGTAAGCCCAGGTTTTAGAGAAAGTTTAAAAAACAATCATTCTCTGAAACTAAAGCTACTAATGTCAACATAATATCACAAGATTAGTTCTTTGCAAAAGAAACATACTAAATAATAATCTATGTATGTATTGCTTGTAAGACAAATGTGTCCCTTAAAGGCATCTAAAAAAAACTTATCAGCAAAAATCCCTCTAAATATTTGTACAATACAAAATAAACTATAGTCCGCTTAACTGAAACATTATGCTACAAAAGGTGATTTTTAGACAGAGAATTGTGTAAACTCTCCAGGACTGCCTGTGTATGAAATCTTTTGTCCTGTAGTTATATCATGTGCCTAGGATTTTTCAATTTTATTTTATTTTTATTGATTTCTATTTATTTATTTAGAGACAGAGTCTCATTCTGTCGCCCAGGTTGGAGTGCAGTTGCCTAGGCTGGTCTTGAACTCCTGACCTCAAGTGATACTCCCACCTCAGCCTCCTAAAGTACTGGGGTTACAACTGTGAGCCATTGTGCCTGGTCTCTATAATTTTTTAAATAGGAAAATATGACTTCTGTTTTTATAGGTATATGAGTTTCCTGTGGCTGATGTAACAGATTGCCACAAACTTGGTGACTTAAAACAGCAAGAAATGTATCCTCTCACAGTTCTTGAGGCCAAAAGTCTGAAATCAGGTCTGAAATCACTGTGTTGGTAGGGCCTTGCTCCCCTAGGCACCCTTGGGAAGAATCTGTTCCTTGTCTCTTTTAGCTTCTGGTGGCTCCTGCACTGCATTCTTTGATGGTGGCCATGTCATGTCAGTCTTCAACACCAGCATCATCAAATCTCTCTCTGCTTCATCTTCATGTCACCCTTTCTTTGATGTGTTTCTGATCTCCCTTTGCCTACCTTTTATAAAGATACATGTGACTGCATTTAAAGTCCACTTTGATAATACAGGATAATCTCCCCATCTCAGGATACATATTTTAATCATGTCTGAACATACTTTTCCCATATAGGGCACCATTTACAAATTCCAGGGATCAGTGCATTAATAATATTGGGGGGGTGCATTTTTAACACTACTACAATAGGGAATGTTAGATAAATCAGAATAGTGAGCTGGAAGGACTAGAAGTTACGAAAACAAGCTCAAGTCCTTGAATTTGTCTAGGTTTCCTTGAGAAAGTCAATTATTTGAGACTCACTTTCATTATCTATAAAATGGGTATTGGGTATACGGAAACAGATGATAACCCTAAGTTTTTGTTTCAAAATTTTATTAGGCATAAATAAGACAGACTGCCAGTATTTATCTTTCATTCTCTAAGGAAAGAGAGAGAGTTCAGGTATTTGGTGGCTACAAACTTTGTAACCACCAGAAAAATACAGATGATAGTGGAATCAGGTTAAGTCTCTAGCCTATATCATACATCCTGCAAGAACATTCAGAGATCACAAGCAACCTTCTGACTGTTAATTCTGGGCATCAAGTACCTTGATTTCAGGAAGTCCTGACATCTAGAAAAAATATATATCTTTTATTATAAATTGACAAATTGTCCTTCTGGCTCAGAAACCAGACTTTAGTGATTTCATTAGACCTGACCACTGCAAATTGAATTAATAAAGTGTAGTTCCTTAGTCCTCCAACTTTGAGTTGCATGGTAAGCCTTATTCTGAAAGGACCTGACATTTATTAATTTATTTAACAGACACTTATATAATGCCAATAATATTAATAATAATACTGGTATTTCACATGCATTGAAGACTTACTCTGTGAAGCCACAAATATAAACACTCTACATTAATTGTTTCCTTTGATGTCCACAATTTTCCAAAGAAGCCAAGTGTTATTCAACAAATCACTGAATACCTACTAAGTGCCAGGCATGTAATGGTGCTGTGGAAAATAAAGATGAACAGGGGCCTTCACTCAATGGAACATAATATCTAAAGGAGGAGAAAAAAATTAAGAAAAGAGCCAACAGAAGCAAACGTAACGTTTACAGCTGCATTAAATGCTGCCTACCAACAGGAGGTACATGATGCTATTAAACTTGCTGCAGAGGAAAGGTAAATCATTTTGAGAGAAATTTTGTGATTTGTTCCAGGTCACGACCTAAATAAGAAGAGTCTGACTTTTGATCCAGGACTGCTGACTTGGAAGCCCCATTGGTAACTACTATGCCATACTCCATGTCTGTTTTCTCCATCACTGTTTGAAGTTTAACATGCCCGTCTTTTCTGTTGGCAGTCTTTAAGTGGTCATTTTCCCACCATGACTGCTTGGCTCCACAGTTTAGTTTTATTGACTCTTTTGAACATTCCCAGTGTGTGGAAATTTTTAAAAGAGCCCTCAAGCCATTTCTGGAGTCTACGACACAGAGTTTAGATCTCATTCTATTAAGAGTTTGATTCCAAGCCCACTTCTGAAAAGTGAAAGTATGTACTCAGTAAATTCCTGAAACTGACAAGAACTCTTTGGCTATTATTCAAAAATGTCTAATACCATGAACTAAAGTGGTGAGTTATTTCCGCACTTCACACACAACCCCTCCAACCCTTGAAAGTAGAGTGCTAAACTATGTTTATCACTGGGTGCAAAACCATTTCCCCTTGAAGATAATCTGAAATAATTTGATAATGATGGTGGATTAGAAGGCAGTGTTGATTCAAAATATTTAAATCTGCTATGCTTACATTTTTTAAAAGTGAACACATTTTGTATACAATAAACTATTCATATAAGATTTTCAATT
This sequence comes from Aotus nancymaae, assembly GCF_030222135.1. Taxonomy (NCBI): domain Eukaryota; kingdom Metazoa; phylum Chordata; class Mammalia; order Primates; family Aotidae; genus Aotus; species Aotus nancymaae. The sequence goes on from NW_026988482.1 coordinate 39,271,227, forward strand.
AAACTTCACACACTGCTAACTAGATATGACGTTAGTAAACACAGCTATTTCCTCTTATGTTAACATGGCTACATTGAGTGTGAGCTCCCTTTTTGTTCTTTTTCCCCAAACTATAGTCAGTTTTTCATATATGAACATTATATTTTTATGTGGGCAGGCCCAGAAAAAGCCAATATTCACCATGTATTTTACAGTTTCTGTAGATAAATACTAGCAGAAGTGTTGATTTTCTATCCAGTTTAATTAAAAAAATAAATTTGGTTTATTTTTCCCCACTTACATACAATATTATCATGTAATAGAAATTAGTCATTTAAACATTTTTTTCTATGGTTTTATAATTTGAATTAATGGCAAAAAAAAAAAAAAAACCTTAAAAGAGTTTCCTCCCCCTGCTTTGGAATACACAATCAATTCTGAAGACTGTTCCCTTGAGCTGCTAAGAGGCAAACTTGTTAGCAGATCAAGAAGTGACCCCATGGACTTGCATAAACACCAGTACACACCCAACAGGAAGGGTTGTGACCAAGTAAACAGCACAATTCAAACTTAAACACCAGCTATACAATTGTTCAGTCCCATTTAAGTTGGTGACAAATGCTATTTAATTCCAAGTAACCACTCTTTCATTAATCACGGTTCCCATCATCTCTATAATCTATTATAGCAGAAGATTCCTAAGAAATCATTTTCATTCTCCCTAGAACTGGTCAGCCCTATTTTAGAAATCCTAAAGTAAATACTTATAATCCCTGTACTCTTTAAGTGATCACTCAAAGAGGACATGACATGTTCTTTTAAGGACCAAACAGCTGGTTCATTTCCCAATTAGGGGAGAGCACTGTAAATGATAGTTCTAAATAAATATATAATATAATCTACTGATAAGCACAATGTAAATATTTATGACAATTAGGGAAATGAATGTACACGTATTTGAATATTCTCCAGAAGATGAAATCTATCCATTGTAACGTTTTTCAGAAAGAGTCACTTTGGTGGATTCTTCTCAGGAAGTTGTATCACTTGGCTGTTTTGCCGTTAAGCTGCCTCAGGCTCTAGAAGGGTTGTACAGGAGCGAGAGTCTTAAGAACCCTCTCAGGGATTGTAAGAATGACTTTATGAAACTTACTGGTGTTTGTAAAATAATCCCAAGTTGTGGATTAAAAAAAAAAAAAAAGAGCCATTTTCAGCAAATTGTCTTCCAAAATGGAAGCTGGATTCCTTGCTCTCATTATTTCAAATATTGGATGGGGTGAAACTGGATGTCCCTTGCCCTCAACCCTTTGGTGAAATGCACTAAAGGACTACAGAGAGAAGGACAAAAGACAGAGCTTACAGGGGCCTGGGCAATCTGTCTTTCTAATTACGTCCCTGTATTAATTTTCACATACATATGGTAACCACAAAGACTCAGAACAATGCTTCAGTTCAAGAATATTTTTTTTCCAGATAAGGTTGTATTCCTCCCTAAGACCCATAAAATGGAAAAATAGAATACTATACAACATATTACAACATCACAACCAATTTTATGCAAGCCCTTGTTGAAATTCAGGTGACTTGCTTGGGCCTTAGTTTTCCCATCATTGAAAAGGGATAGTGCTATAGACCTTTTCAGCTGCCTTAAGAAAATAGTTTGAACCACTGCATGTCCTCTCATAAGTGGGTATTGAACAATGAGAGTACATGGACACAGGGAGGGGAACATCACGCACCAGGGCCTGTTGGGGGGTGAGGGGACAGAGGAGGGATATATTAGGAGAAATATCTAATGTAGATGACGGGGTGATGGATGCAGCAAACCACTATGGCACATGTATACCTAGGTAAACCTGCATATTCTGCATATGTACCCCAGAGCTAAAGTATAATTCAAAAAAAAAATAGTTTGAGCATCCAAGCATATTTCAACTTAATAAAATGATGGACTATTCTCTAATTATAATAATAATAAGTGGTTATTATAATACAAGAATGAATGAATAAGAAAACAAAAATAACTTCTTTTCCATTGTCAAAGTTTTCCTCATGGGTGGGTGGGTATGCATGTGTGTGTGTGAGCACATGTGTATAGACACACATTACATGTATGGTAATGTACCACATAATGACATTTTGGTCAAAGAGAGACTGTATATATGATGATTCCATAAGATTATAATGGAGCTGAAAAATTCCTATTGCCTAGTGACACAATAGCCATCATAACATTGTAGAGCAGCACATTACTTTTTCTATGTTTACATATGTTTAGACACATAGATACTTAGCACTGTGCTACAGCTGCCTACGGTATTCCCTACAGTACAAACATGCTGTACAAGTTTGTAGCCTGGGAACAACAGGCTATTCCGTATAGGCTCGCTGTGTAGTAGGCTATCCCATCTGGGTTTGTGGAAGGACATTCTATGATGTTCACACAACGTTACATATCTCACATTTCTCAGAATGTATCCCTGTTGTTAAGTGACGCATGACTGTGTAGACTATGCTGAATGTTCATATGTAAATATTACTCTGTGATCTAGCTATTGTGAACATTTCTCCATGTCATTAAATGCTTTGCAAACATATGACTTTGAGGGCTGCACAATACTCCATTAAATAGATGAGTCATGATATATTTTATGGTAACTATTGTTGGATAATTAGGTAGTTTCTAATATAAATTGTCTCTTGTAAAAAAGCCTATCCCTGTTGTGTTTTAGTCTTTCAATCTCTCTTTTGTCTCTCATAGTAGATTCAAAGTCTAAGACTGTGAAGACAGGAAGACACAGTTATGAATCACTGTCTACTACCTGTTGGCTGTGTGATCTCTGTAGATATTTAACTTCTTGAGGAAATTCAGTTTCGTTATCTGCCAAATGGGGACCACAGCTCTGTCTTTCAAAGCCACTGTGAAGATGTGTTGATATGTATGTCATATGCCTGCCACACAGAAGGCTCCTTGTAAGAATCAGGCTCCCTCTTTTTCTTTTTCTCTTTTTCTTAATCCAGGATTCCAAGGTGCCCATAATTAGGTTTCCTTCTCCATGAGAACCCTGGAAATTGTGTGCAAAATTTTGCATGTTCAAATATTTTTGGGAAAAAAACTTTCACAATATAAGAATCACTACAAATCTCCTTCCTGCCTCTTGGCTTTCCATTTTGCTATAAAATGATGGGACTGATATTTGTCCAGTCCCTAATGGCTACTTTATTGGCTTGTACTTCTCTATTAATATCTCCCTTATCCGTTGGTGAGTTTACTGTTCAATATGAACCGAGCCTGACACACAATCTCTGTGCTAAAATTCTAAATTCCAAGGCACGCTTTCCACTTCCTGATACACAATAGGCACACAATAAATGTTACTTGTTGCTCCTGTTATTATATACATGAGGAAATTTTTAGAAGAAGGCACATGTATCTTAAATTAAATGCTAGTTTGATTATGGAAGATACATTGCATATGAATGGATCACTCACTCTCTTTTTCTGTCTTTTATGACAAGACCTGTGTGGATTTGGCCAAATTCTAAAACATTTACAGGTTCCATTTATCTTGTATAGGTTTATAAACACATCAAGCAGCCAGAGATTACTATTTCTTTTATATCGTAACAAAAGGATGTGTGGTGGGGGAGAGGAATTTGGCAATAGGCAAACATTAGTTTAAGACTTTAAAATGGGATGAGGGTCCATCTGTCTTGAATAACTTAGACCACAAGTTGACTACCAAAGGGGAAACTGCTGAAATTCTTCCCAAGTTTGCAATTCTCTGATCTTACACATGTTCCCTTTGACAAATCTCTCTAAAGCAAGTACATTTTAGAATGTCCATTACATAGCTGGACTGCTGAGGTAAGTGGACATACCAAGGAAATTTCTCCATTTTGATCTCCCAGGAGTGGGTCACTGATGCCAGTTTGCTGTTTAAATAACTGACTCCTAAAACATTTGACTTACGTCTTTCTGCTCACAGCAATAGCACTCCAGACCTCACTCAAGAAAAAAAAAGTTTTCTTTTGTTTTACTATGCCTCACAGGTGCTTTTGGAAATATCTGAACACGAATTCAGACCCACCAGAAATGAATACTTACAGAAAATAGAGCCTGGACTCAGAAAAAATGGCTGCATTATTCTCCTTTGTATTTTCAGAAGCCAAAACCAGAAGCAGTATCCCAAGCCTTGGAGTCTGTTTCCTCTGTTCCACTACCCATGCTACATAGGTCAATTATAGAAAGTTTGTTTCAGGCCAGGCGCGGTGGCTCACGTCTGTAATCCCAGCACTTCGGAAGGCCGAGGCGGGTAGATCACGAGGTCAAGAGATCGAGACCATCCTGGTCAACATGGTGAAACCCCGTCTCTACTAAAAATACAAAAAATTAGCTGGGCATGGTGGTGCACGCCTGTAGTCCCAGCTACTCAGGAGGCTGAGGCAGGAGAATTGCCTGAACCCAGGAGGCGGAAGTTGCGGTGAGCCGAGATCGCGCCATTGCACTCTAGCCTGGGTAACAAGAGCGAAACTCCATCTCAAAAAAAATAAATAAATAAATACAAAAATTAGCTGGGCATGGTGGCGCACGCCTGTAGTCCCAGCTACTCGGTAGGCTGAGGCAGGAGAATTGATTGAACCCAGGAGGCAGAGGTTGCGGTGAGCCGAGATCGTGCCACTGCACTCCAGCCTGGGTAACAAAAGCAAAACTCAGTCTTAAAAAAAAAAACAGCCAAGTGACACAACTTCCTGAGAAGAATCCACCAAAGTGACTCTTTCTGACAAATGTTACAATGGATAGATTTCATCTTCTGGAGAATGTTAAGATTAAGGAAATAAAACTTGCTTCTCAGCTATTCAAAAAAAATTTTTTTTGAAAAAGTATTTTTCAAAAGTTTTCTTCTCTCCTTCCTTCCTTCCTTTCCTTCGTTTCCTTCCTTCCCTGTCTTTCTGTCTTTTTGTTTTTAGAGACAGGGTCTTGCTTTGTCGCCCAGGCTGGAGTGCAGTGGCACAATTATAGCTCACCGTAGCCTCAAAATCATGGGCTCCAGGGATCCTCCCACCTCAGCCTTCCAAGTAACAAGCAACTGGGACTATAGGCATGTGCCACCGTGCCTTGATAATTTTTTTTTTTTTTTTTTTTGTAATGACAGAGTCTTGCTGTGTTGACCAGGCAGGTCTTGAACTCCTGACCCTAAGTTATCCTTCCACCTCAGTCTCTCATTACAGATATGAGCCACTGCATCTAGCTCAAAAGGTTTCTTGAGGGAGCCAAACTTACATCTAATTGAGGGACTATCTTTTAATAGAATGCCACTGTGTTCTGAGGCATGACATTAATATCATCATAAGCCAGCCTGATTCTTACATTTGACATTCTGAAACATGAACTGCTGTCCTTGGCACAAGTATCAATGCCTGGCTTTACCAAAGCATGTTTTGGGGTTTTTCTTTCCCACTCAACGAGGATGTAAATAGTTACTCACTAAGTAATGCAAATTCCTTCCTTCTAACCTACAAAATTTAATATTAAGCTTAGAAAGTTATAGCTTTTAAAACCTTTTTTCTTTAACCCAAGGAACTGCTGTTTCAGCTCAAATGTAAATATGCATCAAAATTATTCCAAATCAATAAAATAAAATGATATCCTCTAGATCTTTAGGTTTTAATGTGTTTTCCAACACAGTTTAACTAAGGAATAATATCTAGGATATTCATCTACATTCATCTAAAAAAAATAAATGTACCTCCTGCTTCCACATATCAAATGCCCTTGTATTTGTTTAAAATGGTATTCTGGAAAGAATAGAAAAATGGAACTAGAAGAGTCCCCTGCTATCTTCTAACCTAACTCTTATGTGATTAAGGAAAATCTGGAATTAAAAAGCTATTGTTTGTTAGGATTAACGGCTGTTGGATTGCTCGAAAGAATAGTCCTAAAATTACATGGATGGACAAACAGCCTGAATAAAGAAATGAGTAAACTTTCCCAAGAGTTTTCTTGGCTGGCTGGGTCACTGACTGGCAGCTGACAAGGTTTTCAATAATGTCGACTCAGCTGGTTCTATAAGGCTGTGTGCTTCAAACATAATTAAAAGTGTTAAAAATTTTGTAGCCTTTATCAGAACAGTTCTCCCCACATGCCTTCAGTGACCTGGTCACAACTACTAGAGACAAATAACTTTCTCATTTTACTCTGTGTACTAAGGTCATTGTACCCTAGGCAACTTTCCTGACTGTATCTTCTCCAGACCTAGGAGACTCCAAAACCTACCCAGACAAATTGTGTAGGGTCACTTCAGCAGCATCCCTTTTCTTTCTCAAGATGACAGCAAAAAATTAGGCCTCTTGGATATTTATGGAGAGGAGAAATGCATATGGTTTTGGTCATTTTATGTCAGCGACTTTTGTTAAGTCCATCCATACATTAAGGAAATGAGATAGGACTTGCAGAGTTGGAAGGGACTTCAGAAATCATCACGTTGCCCCTAACATTTTACATTTTGAAAGCCAGGGGCTGTAAATGTCAAATGGTTTATGAGCATCTGAGTCTTCTAATTGCTAGTGCACTTTTCCTGTGCCACACTATAAAAATGTAAGGGTCTGTATGTTTGCATCCAGAACTGGAATAACCATGAAGACCACGAACGTCAAATTCAGGGTATAAAAATAGTTATTAGTGACCAAGATGAGGCAATGCCAAGTATTCTTAAGAGATAAGAGTAAATGCTTATTAAGCACCAACCTAACATCTTGCATGTATTTGGTACAAAGTAAATTGTAGTGATTATTTTCTCTGTCTTGCGTGTGATTATAGATGAGTGGGTGATTTTAAGAGTGCTGTCTCTATTATTAGGCTGTTGGTCAGGGAGGATACTCTGCCACCCGCCCTTACTGTACCGGAGTAGACGTCATGACATGATCTCAGGATTCTCTCCCACTGATTCTTATTAGTGCCTTAGAACTCTTCTGATTTCCTTCCATCCTCCACTATCAGGTCAGCTCTAAATGAAACTTGCCATGCTCAAAGATCAGGATCTGTGTCTCATTCACCTTTATATCCCCTACCAGGACTTTCATAGTGCTTTGTGCATAATAGGTACTCAGTAAGTATACCAAAAACATACAATCAGCTCAACACCAATAAGATAATTACAAGAGTGCAGCAAGGGGAAAATTAGAGGTTGGGGATTGTTGTTTATTCTGAAAATCCCAATGCTTTCTAAAACCTCTTGCAGGGTGGCTGAGAGGAGTGACTCAAAGGACCATGTTTACACGTCTTGACTCCCCAGAGCTCCTTTCATAGCTAACACAAGAGTGCTGTCTAGTGGGTCAAGGGGCACCTGGGCCTGAACTGAAGTCATGTGGTTCCACTTGGGGCTTCCAAGTCAGTGGCGCCAGTGGTGGTTTCTGCAATTATTTCAGACCAGCGTCTCCCTCTTGGCCTTGGTTCTGGATGTCTGTGGCTGGACATTCACCAACTCTGGCTCCACTTGAATAATCCGGGAGGTGGACTGAAGCTATAAACTACCCCAGTGCCCCAGATCCCATCCCCTGCTCTCAAATGGGCTTCATTTAATGGCATGAAGACTTAGGGGGAACACAGACTCTTTGAGATGAGTCACCATCCCATCCCTGAAATGAGGGAAGGAAAAGCAGTCCAAGGGAAGGGATGAGGACTTGTCTGCCCTGAAGTTAAGAAGACTTAAAGTAATCATCAAAATATGCTCACTGGTAATAAAATTAGAGATGAATCAAATCTAATTAGACCTATGTAAGTCTGGTGAAATGGTTAATTAACCTTAATTGGTTACCTCTGCATGTAGCCTTGCACATCCATTTCTTAACACCAAATAGAAGCATCATAGTGCAAGTCACAGACTATCTGCTGGGTGTCAGCCTGCATGGAAGAATAAACACTACCAGAACCGATATAGCATTATATGTGTTTAGAACAGGCATTTCAAACAAGGAACAAGCTGGAATTCCACATGTCCAGGTGAGGAGCAGGACAAGATAAAAGTATAGACAGAAGTAGTGATAAAAGCATTTCTTTTGGCTTAATCAGTGAATTCAATATTTGTACACTCTCCCGGCCACTCTAAAAACTCATCTGCAGGCTAAATTTGGCTAGTGCATGTGACTTTTTAACACTGGATTAAGAGACTTCATATAAATGAATTTAAACTATTTTAAACATATATCCCTATACTCCAATAATAGATGAATTGTTGGGCAGAGTGAGGTTATTTTCCAATTCTTCACTTTCTTCTATAATCCCTAATCTGTCAATATAAAAATGGGCCAGTGAAATCTCAGGCAAATTCTATAGCTATAGAACGAGAATCAGGAAGGGGAAATACTGAAAATATTTAATAGGCAGTATGGTAGAGGAATTGGTCACCGAGAATAGATGCCAGCTGAAGAACTAGACCCTCCTCAGGAAGTGAGACACTTTGCTCCTGAAATATGTGAAGGTTTTGGGGACACAGAGACGGGGCCAGGAAAGCTAAGGTGGTAGAGGGGGCAGTTTGGAGGGTTTGGGCAGTGGCTGTTTACCCTCTGCTAAAGAAATATTTAATAGTTAAATTTAAGAATACAGCCATACTAATAACCGATACGGCTGTATTCACCATACTTGCATATTATGAATAATAATAGTAACTGATTGGGTAGTTGGGGCATACACCCAGTTCTACTTGGATACATTTCTATTATCACTCCATTTGAAACCTTAGTAGCACACAGAAAACTTGTAAACTAATGATTTTCATGTTCATACATGACAAGAGAAACTCAATCATAGCCTCAGAGTTAGAGGTCTTAGATGACGATACACAGCTTCCACTTCTGCTAAGTACTTTAGAGAAAAAAATAGGCTTGGATCATTTCATCTACCTCCTAATACTATACGATTAACAGTAAATTCAGAAAGAAAGGAAGTCTGTTGAGGGGTGAGCTTAGGCAAAGTTGACTCTAAAATCTGCTAAGGTATCTGGTCACATTTGTCATAACCCAAATGACTAAAATGACAGAAAATACAGCTCGGTAGTTAAGACGATGGTTTTTAAGATAAGTTGAATGAATGTGAATCCCAAAGCAACTGTGGGATCCTTGAACATCAAGTAATCAGCTTAAAAATGGGCATATAGTAACACAAGTTATTAGAGATATTGTGAATATTCAGTAGGATAATATATGAAGTGCTGCCCTTGGCATGAAGAAAATGCAGACATGTATAGTTCTGTAATATGAATGAGGCTATCTGTTACTATAATAGGGGAAGGCCCTTCATGTAATGCAGAAGACATTGGTTCACATGTGGTGTTTTTCTCCTAGCAAGGGGAATTGGCCTAGCAGGAGTTCAGTTGAAAGCTTTAGCAAAAAAAGAACATGTCCTCAGCTTGGCCTGCTGAATTGACAGCAGGAGACCATTCCGTTGTTTTTGAAGAATATTTTAACACACGTCCCCACACCTGGGGCTCCTCCTCCAGAGATGGGCACCCACAGCCTTGCTCAGCTCTCAGCTCATGGCAGGTTGTACTTCCTCCCATGCCCACCTCAGTGGCACTACTCAGAGCTCCACCTCCATTTGCAATGGCTAGCCCTGCTGTAGCCAAGGCACTACCAGAATTCCCACTTTATTTGTGAATGTGTGCATGTATGTGAGTGTATTTTTAGGATCCGCAGCAGCCTGCAGCCATGCTAAGTTGCCTGCCTAGGTTGGTCTCCAAAGACCGTTTTTTTAGTGGTCTGCTTACAAAGGGGGGTAAGTTTTAGTGGTCTGTCCCTAACCTTCTAAAACATGATCTTGGTTATTGTTAGGGCTTACTTTTGTCCAACAGAGGATTTTTAGGAAAGGATATGCCACATCATGAGGTGATGTGCCTGTGGACAATAGGAAAGGGAGGTTCTGACATGACTGCCATTGATATGGGGTAGACCTGAGCTCATTATCCAAAGTCCCCAGCAAGGGGAACACATTTACTGATGAAGCTTTCAGGCAAGTGGAATGCTATTGAGCCTTTTGGGTTGTCTCCCAGGCATTTGCAAAATAGCTAGGTCTCAATAAAAATAGAAGGCCCAGCTTTCATCTACAGTGGCAATGAGGGCATCTATTCAGTAGCACCTCCTGTGTTTCTACTACTCACTCTATATACATTCTCTTATCACAACCCTAAACTTAAACTGAAAACAACAACCCTTAAAATAACCCTAAACTTAAAATGATGAGAAATGTTTTTATAATCCCCATTTTGCAGATGAGGAAACAGGTTGTCAGAGACTCTAGGATTGACTAAGGGTTTTTAGCCATGAGAACTCAAACCCTAAGGCCTTCTGACCCCAGAGGCTGAGCGCCTAAATACCACCAGTATCTCAGATGGAAGGGCATGTTTGCCCGGCTCTTTGTTAAGCTCTGGAGCAGCTTTATCCAATAGAAATATAATGTGAGCCACATATGAATTTTTAAAAATTGTGATAAAATATGCATGACATGAATTTTACCATTTTAACTATCTCTAAGCATATAATTCAGTGTCATTAAGTACGCTTTACAATGAACTACTACCATCTCCACTATTCATTTCCATAACTTTTTCATTACCCCAAACAGAAACTCTGTACCCATTAAACAATAATTCTCCATTCCCTTCTCCCCCAGCACACTGGGCACATCTGTTCTTTCTCTTTCTATGGATTTTGCCTATTCTAGGCACCTCGCATAATGGAATCATATAATATTTGTGCTTTTGCATCTGCCTTATTTTACTTAGCTTAAGCTTTTTGAGAGATGATCCATGTTGTAAAGTATATCAGAATTTCAGTCCTTTTTAGGCTAACATTCCCTTGCATGTATATTCTACATTGTTTATTCATTCATCAGTTGATAGACATTTGGGTTGTCTCACAAATGAATTTTTAAATGCTCTAGTAGCCACAATTAACAAAACCAAAAGAAAAAGGTGAAGTTTAATCAATATTTTTCTATATTTTTAGATATATTCTAGATTTACAATGAAGATGGATATATTTAATGAGTATGTCAAAACTATTTCAACAGGTTATCTCCATAAAAATATTAATGACATTTTACATCTTTATTTACTACCAAGTGTGTATTTTACACTTATAGCACATCTTCATTCAGTCTAACTGCTTTTCAGGTGCTCAATAACCACCTGAAGCTAGGACCCCCATGCTGGGCAGTGCCACTCCAGAGATTTAGTTGGGGGCCTTCTTTTCTTATTTGTTTCAGACAGGGTCTTGCTTTGTTGTGCAGGCTGGAGTGCAGTGGCATGATCATGGCTCATGGCTCACTGCAGCCTTGACCTCCTAAGATCAAGCAATCCTCCCAGCTCATCTTTCTGAGTAGCTGGGACCACAGGCATGCCTCCACCATACCCAGCTAATTTTCTGATTTTCTGTAGAGACAAAGGTTGACTATGTTGCCCAGGCTTGTCTCTAACTCCTGGTCTCAGGCAACCCTGTTCACTTCCAGACCAATATTCAGTCTCCCAATTGCTAGGATTATAGGTATGAGCAACCATACCTGTCCGGGAGGGGTGCAGTGAGTGGGGCTTCTTAATGTTACTTTGAACCCCAAACAGCAGCTATATACATTTTCCATGTAGTCTCTGTGACATTTAAAGTCCCACTTTCAATAAGCCACAATTAATATGTTTCTTTGTAACATTGGATATTGTGAAAGATATAGGAGAATATTACATGGCCAAGATTATGCCCAAGATATATGCACATAAGATAATTAAAGAATAATACAAAGTGGTATAGTATTCATTGCCAAAAAGCAAAGGACACGCAAAGGCTACTGTCTCTTGAGCAAATACAGTTGCAAAATTAAAGAATTCTTTCCTGATTTGTGAATTTTTAAATGCAGTTTATGACACATTAAAAATTTTACTTAAGCATTTAACACATTATCTTAATTGGAAAGAACTGGTTGAACTGTGTGATGTTATCAGTATTTGGCTGTTTTTATCCTACAGAACTGTCAGTTTCTTATGATTCAACCTAAAACATTGTTTCATCAATGCACACAATGTTAGCAAGTCCTTATGAAAAAGCGGACTTTCAGAGGGACCTTCAAGACTGCATGCAATTTACATGGGCATAAAGGAAGGTGAGGTTGTTCCTAGGAGATGGACTCCAGCACAGAGAAGGAAGTTGATAGAGTAACAGCAGCAGCAATGATACTAATAGCCACTGTTTCTTGAATGCTTATAATGTGACAAACTCTGTGCTGAGGACTTTGTAAATTTAACCTCATTTAACCCTTATTAGAAACCTTGTGGGAAAGGTCTTCTTGTTCCCATTTCGAGATTAAGATGCTGAGGTTCAGACAGATAAGTAAGTTGACCAAGACGGCACTGTTATACCTGACTCCAAAGTGCCCACCTGTCATCCAGGTTTACTGGCAACTGAGGGGTTCCTGAAGCATGCGGCTTCCTGTTTTAAACAGGGGACAGTCCTGGGCAAATCAGGACAAGTTGGTCACTCCAGTGCCAGAACTCTTCCTTATTCTATTATGGCAACTTGGGGCCCTTTGCCTGCCAGTCTAAAGAGGCCTTTTCATTAAACATAAAGCAGACATGGCAGGTACTGATATTTTTCCAACTTTTCAAGCTTTCTCATTGTTGACCTAAGCCAGCAAGAACATTTTCTTACTGGACTAGCAATAGTTAGAACAAATGTTGGCAAGCACAGGCATCTCACAGTGAAGCTGGGTATGCTGCTTGGAGCAGCGGCTTCATGGACTCTGTCACTCCAACCTCTATGTCAGGAATTCTCAACCTGGGAAAGAAGTTGGAGGATGTCCATGAACTTGAATGGGAAGAAAAACTACGTCATTGTTTGTATTCATGTCTAACTGAGATTTAGCATTTCTTTCAATGGTGAATGCAGGCAACAAACCACAGTAGTATTAGCTGTACCTGTGACTTTAGCACTTCTATAATTCGTAGATATTTTCATATCACATTCTAACTGTTACAGTCCTTCAAACTATCATTTAAACTCATCAACAGTTCAAAATTACAGTGTTTATCAGTCCTTCTACTAGCCCTTGATATTTAATGTGTTAATAAATACGTGTATACTGACTTTTTTTTAAAATATATTTTTATAAATGTATTTCAGTCTAATTAGTTTCTTGGCAATATTATGCTGCCTATTTTATGCAGTTTAAAGCATTATTCTGAGGAATCCATGGCCCATAAGAGATTAAGAAATCTTGCTCCAGACCAAGTTGTGACAGACTAACTTCTTTAAATACATATTAACACTGTTCCTCCACCTGACGCCACTTTGCCAATCTAATGCTTCTTTAGAGGAACTAATCACCCTGCCTGGCTTGCAAAATCTAATCTAAGGCTTGCACTGAGTTCAGTGAAAAGGTATTGGGTCCAACCAACTCCATTGAGAAATTAAACACATCCACCGTCTAGAAGTAAGGGACAGGGCTTTACTTTCAACCCTAGAAAGAAGAAGCCTCCCCTAACTCAATCCAGCCCGCCCATCCCTCCACAGCCATTTTAATTCTCTGACCAATTCTGAGTCCCTTTTGTGAATAACATGTCTGGATTAGTTTGCTCAACAATTGAACAGCTGAACAATTCTCAGCCTCTGTCCTTGCTTTTGTGAGTCAAAAATCCTTAATCTTATTTGAATGCAATTTAATTCCCTAGAGAGTTGAGTCTTTAGTCTCTTAGTTTTATAAAGTGAGTGCTTAGAGAAAATGCATGAGAGCCAACACGGTGCTCCTTAAAAGCTAGGTCAATCTACCAAGGAAATAATTAGATAAATGTACCCTCCAATCAGGGAGAGGAAGAAGAAAACAATTTCTCCGCAAATTACTTTTAGGACACTGGAGTGGAAATGAATTAGAATGTCAAGGGCCAGACAGCTCTCAGGAGGTCATTTGATCTAGTCCCCTGTTGCCGGACAAGAACACAGATGTGAAAATCTAGCCCATACTTTAAAAGCTTTAGAGAGGGGAACATTTTATTTAAGCAGGTCGTGCAAGGTGAGTCAGAGAACTTTGTGGATTTATAGAAATATTTGTAAGGAAATAAATAATAGCATGTAGATCATTAATTAATTAATCAATGCATTAGACATATTTATTGAGCCCCTGCCATGTGTCAGAGACTGTCCTAGGCATTTAAGATATATCATTGAGCTTCCATTCCAGTGGAGGGAAATAGACAAGTAATAAACCTAGTAAGAAAATTATATGGTATGTTGGAAAGAGATCAATGCATTGAAAAACCGGAAATCAAAATGGAAGTGCTGAAGTGTGTGTAGAGAGGGATATCACCATAACCTTGTAAGCATAAAAGAATAAATACATGCTAAGAGCTTAGAATTGTGCCTAGCATGATACATTCTCAATAAAAAATATATTTACACATAATATGTAGACGTATGTTATATATGCAATGTATATATGACATTTTGCTTAGTTGTTTATATGACATGGGGTTGAGTACAAGAGACAGACATCAATTTTGAGTAATAAGGGTGGGGTAGGCAGCTCTGAAGGTCTAGAACAATAGAACTAAGATCTCTGAAGAACATTCAAGAACCTTATGCCTGCCAAGAACACCTCATGGTCTCACCTGCCCAGTCCAAGGCAGGTGCAAAGAGCAAAGAAGAAGACTGTCTTAGAAAGAAAAATCCTGAAAAGATGCTGCAGTGGAACTGAGAGATGAACTCCTTCTAATTAGTTATTATCTTCAGGTTAATAATGAATATTATTCACTAGTTATAGAATAAGGTCAGTGAGGTGGATTTGGTTTCAAAATGAAGATATAGGAAGAGGGTGTTATACACTCTTAATTCCACCAGCCATGATCCCAGATAATGCCAAATTTAATTGGATGGGCTTTCATTTAGTAGCATATAATATATACTATAATTTCCCTATCTAAAAAATTACCACATGTTGTTAGAAACAAACAGTCTGCAACTTCAGCAGTCGTTGTGGAAAGCACATAAGTGGATTCTGGAGAATAAGGTAATCTCTGATAAGGTAATCATTGTCCCAAAGGTAATCAGCTGGGTAACAGATGAAGTGAAACCCAATGACACACATTCTCTCAACTTTGGAGCAGCTCTTCAAGCTGAACAAAACCAACATTGGATAAGACAGTGTGCCTAGCACTTGGCTCCATTCTGCATCATTCCTTTTTGCTGCCTTAGAATGGATTTGTCCACCCACTTACAGTTCTGACACAGGAACTCATGTGTTCCCCCAGGGCAAAACCTGACCACATTCAGGCTGAGAGGTATAGGGGTTCAGTGGTCTATTAAAACTTGCTGCAGTGTGTCTGAGAGTGTAATTACCAGTTCACTGTGATTTGCAAAAACTTTCTCATGTGAGACATAATAATTAAGAACACAGTAATTGTCCTTGAATAATTTAAACACTTGATTTGTCCTATCTCTCAATACACACTAAGCTGGAATCTGTTTACCACATCCCTTGTCGGCATGTTTTACTTCCAATCTCCAGGCACATCGGTTCTCTTACCCCGTGGAGCTTACTTTTGTCAGAAATCTCCCGTTTCAATGAATCATGCTTATTTTAGATGTCAACATGATGCAGGTGTGTGAAGATTTAGAGAAAGGATTTGAGTCTCAGATATATGTGATTTGGTTTCAAATATGGTAGGTCAGAGATACTTTTTTTTTTTTTTATGATCAAATGGGATAGTAATATATTTGGGCATGTGGAATTCACATTATGTCTAATTTTCTTCAGTGTTCTTGGTGGGAAAGCCATAGCGAGAGAAATGGCTTTCTTTTCCCTTGTGGTTTTGCTTAAGCAGTGGAGAATCACCAACCAACATTTGGTCTCACGTTGATCCTCTGCTCAGAATGGAGTCATGAGGCGATAACAATAAGATCATCTATTGTCAGATGTTGGGGGTGTGAAAGGTGTGAAAGTTGTTCAAATACAGACCCATAAGGGACCTTACCACACCTAGGAAGTACCTAAAGGGAGACAGTATTATAGTAATTTTATAGGAGGAAAAATCAAAGCCGGACACATCAAATATCTACTCCATGTGTACAGAATTAGGACCTACATCTCTGTCTCAACTCCTAAAAGACTTTAGATTCAAAATGGAATATGGATATGATTCAAGATGGTGTGAAAGTGTGATATATTCACCCGTGTGGGTTGGCACGGCTTGCTTACTAGGTGCTGGGACTAAGCACTTTACATCTACTAACTCGTTTAAATCTCACAATAACACTCTGAGTAGATACTCACATTGTCTGGATGTTGCAGATGAGGAAACTGAGGCACAGAGATGTTAAATGGCATGCTCATCATCACAAAGCTAGCAAGTAGCAGAACTGGGATTTGGAGGCTGGCTGATTGGCTCCAGGGTCTGTGCTCTGAGCTCCTTAGGCTTCCTCTTGGTTTCACATGTGTTTATGTTGATGTGTATTTGAAGCAAAAAGATAACTAGCTATGATTGCTTCAGATAAGCCTAAGGTATGCAGGATACTGATCTATCTGATACAGACATGGTGCCCAGATGTGCCCACGAATGGGTCAATCCTCCAGTGACAAGATCTTCAGAATGGGGACTATAATGTTTTATCTGACTAAAGTAAAGCCAACTAACCTATGTTAAATTACAGATTGATTTTAAATTTACAGATTTATACAGGTATACTGAATATCTGTGTGTATGATTTTATTCTTTTCAAAGCTATATTGAGGGAATATTTTCCCCACAAAATGGCAAAAATTTTGAAGGCTGTGTAAGAAAGATTACATTTGGGAAACCAATTCTAGTCCAAATCTTCTATTTTACAAATGAAGAATTAAAGTCCAGGTGGTAAAGTAAGCTGCTAAAAGCAACACAGTTAATTGATGTGAACAATGGTTAATGCTTTTTTGAACACTTATTATATACGAGGTTCCATTCTTTTTTTTTTTTTTTCTCGCTCTGTCATTCGGCCTAGAGTGCAGTGGTGCAATCTGGGCTCACTGTAACCTTTGCCTCCCAGGTTCAAGTGATTCTCCCGCCTCAGCCTCCAGAGCAGCTGGGATTACAGGCATATGCCACCATATCAGGCTAATTTTTTGTATTTTTAGTAGAGATGGGGTTTCACCATGTTGGTCAGACTGGTCAGACTTCTGACCTCAAATGATCTGCCTGCTTAGGCCTCCCAAAGTGCTGGGGTTACAGGCATGAGCCATTGCACCACGGCCTTGGGTTCTAGTCTAAGTATTGTTGAGCCTTATAATTTTTAAATTAATTAAATGTAAATTTAAATGTTTAAGGTAAATATGATTACCCTATTGTTTTTATACTCATTGTACAGATAAGAAAACTGAGGCTTAGCAATAACCTGCAATTTGTCCTAAGGTTAAAGAGCTTGAAAGGGGTGGATTTGGGGCTTGGACTACAGTCTTTCTAATTCCAAAGCCCAAGATGTCAACCATGCAACTCTACTTCCAAATCTTGTGAAGCATTAGCAGTAATTGCAAAGCAGTTTCCCATCTACATTTCTCCCAATGTCATACAGCATCCCACTGCCCTGTTTACTGAGATTAGCTACCATGAAATGCAAATTTTTATTTATTTATTTATTTATATGAGATGGAGTCTTGCTCTGTCACCCAGGCTAGAGTGCAATGGCATGATCTCAGCTCACTGCAACCTCTGCCTCTGGGGTTCAAGCAATTCTCCTGCCTCAGCTTCCTGAGTAGCTGGGATTACAGGTGCCTGCCACCATGCCTGGCTAATTTTTGTACTTTTAGTAAAGATGGGGTTTCACCATGTTGGCCAGGGTAGTCTCAAACTCCTGACCTCGTGATCCACCCACCTCAGCCTCCCAAAGTTCTGGGATTACAGGCATGAGCCACCACATCTGGCCGAAATACAACTTTAGAAGGAAAAGGTGGAAGGTTTAATAGTGAAGTTTACCGTACCCCTGAAAAACCAACTATTAGAAGTTCCAAGCAGAAAGCTATTAACCTATTTGCCACTGTAGCCAATGTTCTTGATTTTCATGTGATGAAATAATGCCACTGGAATACATAAAATATAATAGTGCATTCACAAACATTTTGTAATACCATGATGTTTTCATAACAGTACGATGTAACTCGTTAGAGATGAGCCTGATATAATTGAACTTCTCTAAGAATTCTTCCTCTCCATCTCCTCCTACTCCACCCCTCCACCTTGTTTTATACTTTTAAATTTTACTAGACACTGATAGGACTTTAGCAACAAACAATAGCCTTTAGGTAAGTCTTTCATCAGAAAGAGAATCTCAAGGTTCCCTTTATAAACAGTGCTTTGATGAACCACCACCCTTTGGTGATGATCAAATGAAGCGAAGTTAATAGCATTCCACTCTCATTTCCCCTTGAGGACAGCTGCTGCACAAGAAATATCAGTGTTTTATTTGGAGACTGTCAAGTCCAATATTCTGCTGAAAAAGTGGAACCCAGTAGAGCAAAGCTGCTATGTAAGTATGAGAAAACATACTCCATGGAGGGCGTGATCATACTTTCCTGGGTTTTCTCTCATTATAGCTGTATTCATGTTATTATCATCTCCATTTTATAGACTGGGGAAGCTGAGCTGAGAGATGTTAAGCTTTGTTCCTGAGGCCACACAACCAGTGGGGAGTGGAACCCAGATGACACCCACATAGGTCTGCCTGTAAATGCATGCTCTTGCCATCATTCCACGCTGGGGCAGGAGAGTTGGCAACACACGAGGGGGTCCTTGGAACATACGCATTCCTGTGGATGATCTCCTCCTCATTACTGCAGTTGCCTAAACATTTTCGGTGTGATTACAGAACTGAATTAATTACTGACAAGGCAGCTGGCCAGCACATAGCAAAGTCCCACTCGGGTTGGGTATGTTCCCTTTAAGTGGAGGGTTGGATGGACTGTGGAACACGGTTTTGCTCTTCCTAGGAGAAATGGCCTGGACAATTGGCCAGTGCCCAGCAGCCTGAGATTTGGTTACAAATGATCATTGCCCCAATTAAGAGCTGTTAATCAGACCATCTAGCCTTCTCTTCCCATGAAATGCATTGCACCAAGAGGTTTATCATCTGGAGGTTAAAAAGTAGAAATCCATAATAAAACATTTTTGTTATTGACTACCAGGATGTGTCACAGCTCAAATAACTTTATTTTTTACATCCATTGGGTTGGGTTTGATAATGCCTAATCATAAAAAGGTACTGACTCCAAGATTTAAAACTACCCTCAGAATAGTATCTGAATGCCTTACCATGGCCCAGAAGGACTTCCATGGTGTGGCCATCAGTTCTCTCTTCCCCCAAAAAGTCACGATCATCCCCATCTCAAAGCATTTGTTAAAAGGGAAAGGAACACTTATAATGGGACAGGTTATTAGTGAATTTATTATTAACTCAATCTCTTAGTCGCAACTAAATTATCTTATTTCCATTACACATCATCAACAAGCTCCTTCTTTCCAGTTCTTGAACTCACTGATGGAAGCCATGTACCAACCTCCCTGCGCCAATCCCTTCACCTCTTCTCCCACAGCTGCTTTGCCTTCTCCCTATTTGTTTTCACCAACCTGACCATGTCATTCCTTAGTTTCATCACATGCCAGTGCCTTTAAGATAATTCAAGCTCTTTACTATGACTTGGAGAATCTTTTGCAATCCTGCCTGTGCTCACATCTCTAGCTTCACTGCTTCTCCCATATTCTCTTCCTCTCCAGACTCCAGCCACTTTTCCTTCCATTTCCTGAAGTCACCATGTTCTCTCTTGCTTCTGGGCCTTTGCACATGCTCTTCCCTCTGCCTGGAACACCCCTATTCCCACCCATACCCTGAATTCAACACATGGACACTGATTCACGTTTCAGCTTTGAAGCAGAGGTCACTTCCTTCTGGAAGCCTCCTCAGCCATCACCCAGTCTCCAGTCTGAGCTCCTCCCGCACCTTTACCCACTACAGCACTCAGACTACACAGTCGTTTCCAGCTTCCTAGCTTGCCTCTCCCATTAGACTGCATTTGTCTTGTGTACCACTAGTGTTGAACATAAATCTTGGCACTTGGTTGTCACTCAGTAATTTCTTTTTAAGAGAGAAAGTCTCACTGTGTTGCCCAGGCTGGAGTGCAGTGGCATGATCATGGCTCATTGCAACCTCAAACTCCTGGGCTCAAGCCGTCTATCCTCCTGCTTCAGCCTCCCAAGTAACTAGGACTACAGTTATGTGCCACCATATCTGGCTAATTTTTTTTATTTTAACTTTTTGATAGAGTCTTGCTATGTTGCCCAGGCTGGTCTCAAACTCCTGGGCTCAAGTGGTCCTCCCACCTTGGCCTCCCAAAGTGCTGGAATTACAACTGTGAGCTACTGCGTCTGACTTAAATAATTTAAAAATAAAATAAAGGGATGCTTTATTTCGGAAATCTCTAAGTTTCCACTTGGGGACATTTCACTAGCTGTTGAGTGTCTGCTAGGCCCACCATGCCCAGATGTCACTTTGGCCCCCTTTCCTTGTTGCATGATCACCAGGAGACATTGTAACCCCCTGGGGAGTCTTAGCTCACAGACCCTGCCATTTAGAGTGTAACATAAGAAGGTCAGTTCTGGAAGCAACATTGTGCATGGTGGTACCTTTTAGCCCAGCAAAAATTCAAAAAATAGGGTGGTCTCAGCCAAGGGTCAAATTGCAGATTCAATGCTTTATGTGTCTGGCAGCGCTCTAGAGACAAATACATTAATCATGGAGGTATGCAATCTGGTCGGAGAATTCAGGCCAGATAGAATGACATGGGGTAAAATGCACACACAAACACACACAACCATAAGCTCTCTTATTTGTAAAAACCACATTAATGGATGGCAGCTCCCTACCTCTGAAGTGATTTATAAATTAAAATAATTGCTTCTTTGAACTGTTCAGATATTAATTGACCTATCACTAATGTACGCACAGTCTCCAAACCATCCAAACATTACCTAAACATTTTTATTCTCTTTATTCTGGAAATCCAAAAAACCACAAAACAGGCTCTTTGTTCTGGCGCCAAGGGTCATAAAGAAAAGCCATCATCTTTGATGACTTTGCAATTCTTATTCTATTTCTTCATCAGATTAATTCTATGTGAAATAGTGAGTACTCTGAACTCGAAAGAGTCTTCCCACTCCCCTCACTTCTTAACAATCTCATCCTCAAGCACATGAATTCAGTTCTAGTTCAGATTTCTGGTAACAAGAGCAAGGCAATTCATTTTTTTTTTTAATTAACCCTTGAGTTCATATCCCAAACCACCCCAGACTGTGGGCACCTCTAGGTAAAATGAGGGCGAAACTAAATTGGCTGAGGCTCAGATGTGAATAGGCTATGGCAAGCTTGCCAGGGGTCCATTCTGCCAGGGTGATCTTGACCTATATTGAAAGGCAGGCAGAAAAACACAGTGCATAAGACAGGAGCTCTAAGGCAGGAGCTCTAAACCAGGAGTGATTTTGTCCCCTAGGAGAATTTGGTAATGTCTGGAGACATTTTTGGTTGTCACAGCTTGGGGTAAAAGGAGAAGGTATTATTGGCATCGAACGACTAGGGGTAAGGGATGCTGCTAAACATCTTACAGTGAATGCATAGCTCCCCCAAAAGACCACAAGATATCCAGTCCAAATGTCAGTGGAGCGGAGGTTGAGAAAAACTCTACCCTAAAGTCTGATATTCTTGAATTTACATCTAGGTTTGCTCCTTAGTGGCTATGTGACCTTGGGCAAGTTTCTTGATCTCTCTGAGCCTCAGGCGTCTCTTCTGGAAAAAGAAAATAGTGATAAAGCACCTACTTTGTTGGCATTTTGTCAAGCCTGGTAGTTGTGAAGGTTTAAGCATATTTTCTATTTTTATTAATCTATTAATATTAGTGTACTTTAAATGGAAATGCCTATTGCTGTGATTTGAGGGAAAACTCTAATATTTCCATTTCTATTCCAAATACAAATTTTATTTTCTCTTTAAATTAATGCATAATAGGATATAAAATAAATTATTATATCTATGATAGAAGGATTTGAAAACTTTTCACTTAGTATGGCTAAGTAATATTAATTTCAAAATGTCAAAAACCCACTCTGTTACTGAAAGATCAATACTTAATAACATATACATTTACTAGCATCTACACAGAATCATGGTTGTTAAACTGGAAATATGATGCTATTTACTTTAATTCAAATAGTAAAACAAAAACAAAAATCCAGTTCCCAGTGGGCAAAAACATATCACTCTAAAATGCCTAAGAGAATGGAAAAAAAGGGAAATATAAGTCATATTCTGATATTTTTCTATATGATGTTAACATGTAATGTCAGGTTAAGTGTGGGAATCGGCAAATATGACTTCTATATAAAATTTAATATTTAATTGAGTAAAGAAATCATGTTTATACCAAGAAGTTTCCTGAAACTGTTATTTAAAATAAGTGTTTTGGCATCATATAGAATGAGTCTGCTAATGTTGTTACATAAACTTAAAAAACTACCGTCCCAAAGTAATCTGACATGTGAAGATCATGATCTCCCAACACTTCTTACTGCCACATCTCTCACTTCCTTGTGCTAGTCGTTATTTAATGGGTTAAAGAGCAGTCTTTTGGTTATTATGCAAATATTTTTTGAGTGCCGACTATCTCTTTCCACCCAGATGGGTGTTAGGATGATAATTATGCTATGGAACATGCAAATGGTCAGGAGGGAGAGCAGCAGTGAGTGAGGACTCGGAGAAAGGTGCCTGGACTTCTGGCTGAGCCGCATCTTAGCTGGTGGCCTTTTGACCACCTTCTCAACCTGCCTGAAGCTTGGTATCCTAAGCTGTAAAAAAATGGGTTGATAGAATCCTTCTCATCATTTTGTTGAGAGGATGCTGGTACAAAGTACCTAGCTTGGGCCTTGCTGTTTATTAAGAAAATTGCTCAAGGGTGGGCTCAGTGGCTCATGCTTGTGATCCTAGCACTTTGGGTGGCTGAGGATTGCTTGAAGCCGGGAGTTCAAGATTAGCCTGGGCAATGTGGCAAGACCCTGTCTCTACAAATAATAATAATAATGAAAATAACATTTTAAAAATAAAAATTAAAAAAATAATAAAAAAGAAAATTGCTCAAAAATAGTTAGCTGTATTAGTATGACCATTGTGTTACTTTTATAGTACAGAAATGTTCTGGCTTTGGAAAATGGAGGCTGTTTTTCTACTGGGAAATTTAAAAAGCATTAGAAACCATACGCTGAATAACCCATATTTCCTAGCATAGTGTGTATAAGCTTACCAAATGGAGCCAGCTGTCACAAAAACAACCCAGGTTGCTATTGTGTTTTTCCTAAACTTCTGATAACCAACTGGCTGCTTAATCCAGTAGCTGGCTGACTTCTCCACATTGCATTGTTTACATATTTTCCTTAGGCACAAGGTAGTGTTGGGAAACAAATCCTTCAGCATTCTCAAATTCAGAGCTGCTATACACACAGCTAGCCAATAGCAAAATCTTAAATGGTGGGAAGAAGAAACACTCAAGATGGTAAAAAATTTTTTAAAAAAGAATAATACTTCATTTGAGGGGGGACAAGGACCCCCTCTGTTGCCCAAGCTTGAGTGAAATGATGTGATCTTGACTCACCACAACCTCCACCTCTGGGGCTCAATCCATCCTCCCACCTCAGCCTCCTGAGTACCTGAGCCCATAGGTGCATGCCACTATGCCCAGATAAAGTGTGTGTGTGTGTGTGTGTGTGTGTGTGTGTGTGTGTGTGTGTCTATTTTTAGAGACAGAGTCTTGCCATGTTGCCTAGGCTGGTCTCGATCTCCTAGGCTCAAGCAATCTTAAGCTCAGGAGATCCTTCTCCCAAAGTGCTGGGATTACAGGCATAAGCCACCATTATCAGCCTCTTCTTCTTTTTTTAAATACAGGGAGTATTTTATTGGTTTTCTTATTACAAAAGCAATGTATATTTCTCATTGAAAATACAAAAACACAAAAAGAAAAAAAGACAAAGATTTGCCTCTAATCTCAGTGTCTAGAGATGAGAATTCTTTGGTTTTGCTTTGTTTTTCTTTTTGCATGTATGCATAATGTTACTTTCCCTTCAACAAAATTTTCTCATTTCGTTTAATACTCTTATCAGGATCACTAAATGTTAACATACTAGAGTAAAGGTCAGCACATTTTTTCTGTGAAAGGCCATAATATTGTAAGGAATTTAGGTTTTGTGGGCCATATAGACTCTGTCACAACTACTGGACTATGCCATGTTAGCATGAAAGAAGCCATCGACAATCTGTAAATGATTGGATGCAGCTGGATTCTGCCCATGGTGGCCTGAATTTCTCCCCTGGCCTGTCGTTTGCTGATTTCTATATAAGAGCATCATCAGTTGTTATAATAGTAATAGTTTGTTCAATATAATTATACTAGTGTTATCAGTAGTTGCATTTCATTATAATAGTTATAATGACTTTTTAATCCTTTGCGTCTTGGAGACTTCTAGAAGAGTTGTCTTGTTAGTGTATATTTTGGGGAATTAGATCTAAAAGGACAACAACCAAGCATTAAAGGAGAATGGTTTTCTGGAGGTTAATTAAGAAACATAAGAACTCTGATACTGCCCATGATTAAGTGTGTGCTTTTGTCCACCACCATAATTTCCTAAATTCCTAATGTGGTCTTGAGAGCAGCATTCTTGTGCATTGTAGGAAAATGCTGCCTCACACTCCTGGATCTGAAAGAGCTGTTCTATTGTGTTACATGAAGAGTGTGACTCCAACCCTCCACTGCAGCAGCTACCAAGATCCCTTGCTTTCTCAAATTATAATGGTGGTTATTACTAGATTGTTCTAATGGGGAAAAGACACTCCTTGAATTTATTCATTTTTGTTTACGTCTCCTGAAACACAGAGGCATGGGTTGTAGGTTACATTCCTTAGGAAGTGAACTTTAGGACAAATATTAGCATTTAGAAAGCTTATTAGGGAGTGCTCTGGGTCGACACTTGTGGATTGGAGTGGGATGGAGGTAGGATGGGCAGCAGGAGAAAATGGCCTGTGTTGCAGTCTCAACAAAGGCCTCAGCTAATCCTACTGGAAGCTCTAGAGCAGGGTGGCCCTTCAGACCTGTCCAGAGTTGGAGAGAGGAAGCCTGGCCTTTATATACTGGTGTTTACTAGTTTTGGCTGAGGGTACCCCAAGAAGGGCAAGTCAGCTCTCTTCAGCAGTCTTTTTGCAAAGAGGGTCAACAACCAAGTGTTGGCTTCTGGCAACACTCCCAGTAGCTGGGAGAGTAAGCCCTTCATTCCTGCAGGGGTTTCTGGCTGGTATGGCATGTCTACTGTCTCATGGGTTAAGACTAGATGAGAAACTTGCTCTAGTCAATGCTCTGTTCTTACTTTCAAAAAAATCAGTGTAGTGATGTTTTGAGGCAGTGTGGAATTTTAAGTCTGGTTTAATTAAGACATTTGGGTTAATAATTTTATTCAACTGTGTTATGAATATCAAGACCTGCAAACCCTCTATATGTGAGATACTGTTGTATGTGTGAGTTAGATATAAAAACAAATTCAAGGCATGAGCCTTGTCCTCAGAGAGCTTATAGCATTTTGGGAAAATGCAGGAATATGAGTTGTAAAATGAAAGGTAACAGTGGGATGATACAGTGATGCCTGGTCCAAAAAACCATGGTTCAGCAAACTCAAATGCATACAGAATTCTCATTCTATTTTTAAGCTGTTGCTCTTTATAAGTTTATTAATAAATGGTATTAATAATAATCATGGCTCATTTATGCTGCATGGAAGCCTGGAGTCAGAAACAGAATGTAGCTCTGTGGCAAAAGCTGGAGACTGGCACCATGGCCAAAATTTGTTGTTACCAATAGACACAGAGTCATCTGAGGTCCCCTGCCTCAGCGAACCCAGCTCTTGTACCATGATCCAGTACACTCCTCTGGATGTCACTTCACCCCTCACCCCCTGTGACTGTGTATAATTTACCAGCATATTATAATACTTTGCAGATATTACCCATGGGTCCCATGGAATAAAAATAGCACGTTAAAAAATGTACTTTGGCTCACAAATGGAATGCAGCTTCAGCTTTTTCACCTATGAGTAAAAAATGAGGTTCTTATACAATTAAAAATCTAAAGTGGGACTTTTTACTGGTGTCTGGAGGACTGTGAACCAAGTTCTAGTATACGAAAAAGTCTATGTGAAATTCAAATGGGGATAAAAGAGATCTCATTCAGAACACATAAAATACCAAGATAATTGCTTCTGTGAGACATACATGAGAGAAACATACATGATGGCACAGACAACTGCACGGGATTTTGTAGTTTTTAGGAAATACTGGACATCAAGTTTAGTTTTCCCCAATGAGGCAATTCTGCACCAACAACCAATGGTTTCACTCACTTACCCATTTATTTATTTATTCATTCCTTTACTCAATACGGGACTGCTGTGTTATGCATCTCCAGGTAGCACAGTTCACATCATTGTCCATGTAGATGATGCCCCTGGAGCTGAGCAGTGCACAGCCTGCACAACCATATTCAATGACCTTGACTAAACAATATTTACTGGATGAATGTGTTCCAGGTGCTGTTCCAAGCTAGCCATTGAGAACAGAGCAGTGAGAAACGCAGACTTGATCTTGCCCTCATAGAGATTTATTTTAGATAAAGGCCTACAAAAAAATGAGTAATTACAAAAACCACGCAAATATGAATTGAAATAAGTGCTATGAAGTATAGGGACAGATCATCTATGAACCTCTGACAGTGAAACCTACTATTCTGGACTAGCAGGAAAGAAATTCTGAGGAAAAAGTATTTAAGTTGAAGCCTGAAGAGTAAGTATTTATTTATTTATGAGACAGAGTCTCACTCCGTCGCCAGGCTGGAGTGCAGTGGTGCAATCTCGGCTCACTGCGACCTCTGCCTCTCAGGTTCAAGCAATTCTCCTGCCTCAGCCTCCCGAGCAGCTGGGACTAAAGGTATGTGCCACCACGCCCAGCTAATTTTTGTATTTTCAGTAGAGATGAGGTTTCATCATGTTGTCCAGGATGGTGTCAATCTCTTGACTGCATGATCCACTCACCTTGGCCTCCCAAAGTGCTGGGATTACAGGTGTGAGCCACTGCACCTGGCCATATTTATATTATGTGAATGCTGGGTTTGGGGAGAATGTTTCAGAGAGAGAGAACCATAAGCAGGTCAGGTTGGAGCACAGGATAGCCGAGGAATTCTGCTGGGGTGCAGAAATGAGAGAGGGAGGAGATAAGGCTAGGACAGTCAGGCACCAGATGTTTCAGGGTTTTAGAGAATGTGTTGACAATTTTGGTCTTCATCCTTAGAAAAATTCCGACACATTGGATGTCCTATGCAAGAGGATGCTCTTTAGCTAGGTTGCCACTATCTGCATTATGGAGAAGGCATTTGGCATGGACAAGAACATATATGGTTGACAAGATGGAGGCTGTTACACTAACAAGTGAGAGGTAGTGGTGGCTTTCTCTGGAGAAATGCCAAGAAATACGGTAAGTAGCCAGATCAGAGAGATTTTCAAATGGAATGCCATTCCCTAATCTCACTCTGTTATTTATTGTCCAGCACCTCTGAGTTGTTTTGACCTTTGAGTGCTCTCAGGCAATATTAATTATCAACTAGTGTGAGTGACTCTGTGTAAGGCAGAATTATATCAGTAAACATCAAAGACCATTGAAATCAAGTGTTGCATTTGCCTATTAATATACTACATAGCCAATAAAACAGTCATTACTCTTTTATGTATCAAAAACCCATTTGTTAACCTCAAATGTAAGCCCTCTTTCCTCTTCCATAACATGTAGTACCTACCTCAATAGGATTGCTGTGAAGATTCCAAGAGAGAATACATTTAAAGTATTTTGCACAATGCCTGCAAGATCATACTTATTATTAACTACTTTTTACTACTGCTATTATTACTCATACCTATATTATGTTGGGGTTTAGGATGAGCATTAATAACATCCTTTTCCCTCTAAGTTGGGTACAAAAATATGAGACAACGGGTACATGTGTCAAACCAAGAGGATGAAATTATTAAATTATTAGCTTTATTGCTAGTATTGCTAAATTCAAAAACATGGATTGGCTTTTCTGCCAAATCTAGTGATTGGTACACATAACAATGATACCTGTGTATCTGCACATCATGATTTCTCACTTGCCTCCCTCAGAAAGGGTATGAGCATGACATGGACCCTGGTCCTCACCCAGGTATACTTACATCATGGAAAAACCGAGGAGAACACACTCATTCCTCAGGTGAATCATAGAGCAGAGAAGTTGAGAGCCTGAATCCTGGAGCTAGACGTTGTGAGTCATTCTGGCTGTGCCATTCATCAGTCAAGCAGCAATGCCAGTCTCAGTGTTTCTGTGACTCAGTCTCCTCATCTGTCAAATGGGAATGATAGTCGTACTACCTGCAAGTACAAGTGTGAGGATTGAATTAGTGTAAATACTAATCTCTGGCACATAGAAACTCCAATATATGTTTGTCATTATCAATATTTATGAGAATAACTCAGAAATCACTGTACCACACAGGCTGCTTCAAACCACCTACCAGAGAGGTTATTCCTCTCTCCAAGGGAAGAGCCAATGAGGCAGCTGGAAGAGAAACATTGCTCCCACGCTTCTCCTTCCTGAGGAGTGGGGTGTGAAGTCCTCCCTCTCTGCTGAACATTGAGCAGAGGGAAGGAAAGGTTTATTTTCCCCATATTCTATCACTTGACATAGTCAGTCTCCACTGATCTGACCTCTGCAGCTCCCTGTCTCTACCTGGAGAGAAAGAGTTTTGTCATATTAATCAGTATATTCTTCCATTATATAAAGCCACACACTGCACTTTGCATCCAGTTGGTGCTCAATCAGTGCTTGATAGGCTTGAAGATGAGCAACTTTCTCTGATAGATTGTGTTCTAATCAGGTTAAATAGTGATGGGCAGCTGCCTGGTAGCAATATACTGGCCCTGAGTGGGAAGTGTGAATGCGGTCCCCCAATCTGCCCCCTTTCTCTGGACCCTCTGGCCATCTGCATCCTGATTTACACCCTGAAACTGTAGGAAAATGGAAACTAACTAAAACTTCCTTAGCACAGGGCAAACACTTCATACATTGGCTTTCCTTACTTGTGCCTTTTTCTTGATCTAGAATGTTGGGCTTCTCTGGCAGAAGCAGAAACAAATAACTGAGAAAAAGTTCATCATCAGATGAACACGTTACGCATTGATTTATTTGTTCCTGCATGTATATGCTCATAAGTTAGGTTTAATTAAATGTACAATATAGCGGAAGGATTAAGTGAAATATGGGATACTGACTGGCCAGGATATTAGGCGTCCACAGACATTAGTAAATAGGAAGACTGAGTAGCTGAACAGAAAGCATTCACAAAATTATATTGAGTAAAGCCTAGCACTGAACTGTAGTAATAGCAATACTACAATCCTAATGTGAGTCATACATGTTTCCCTCATTGTACTTGTTACTCCCCAAAATTATCATTATTTGTCTGTTACATATTATTTACCTCCTCCAATTGCAACATCTGTTCAACGCAACTTGAGTTATTTCATTGGTCTCTATAGCCTACTGGCCTTGTGGCAGGGTTTGGCAAACTATGGCCAGCCAGCCAAATTTGACCCATTACCTGTTTTTGTAAATAGAGTTTTATTGGAACACTTCCAAACCCATTGGCTTACAAATTGTCTGCGGCTGCTTATGTGACAAAACAGTGAAGCTAGGTAGCTGTGTCAGAGACTGCATGGCCCTCAAAGCCTATACCTTTTACTATCTGGTCCATTATGGAAAATATTTGCTCATCATCCCTGGCCTAAACCACTGACTGACAAATATTACGTGCTTAATAAACACTGATAGAATGAATGAGTGGAAGAAGAAATGAATACATGTGGATACAGAGTGCAAGAAAATGTAGATAAATTAGAGCTGTGAAAGGGATAAGACTGGGCTTATAAACATTTTTTCTTTTTAAAGCCTGTTATATTATGTTTAACAATATAGGGTGAGTATCCCTAATCTGAAAATCCAAAATCTGAAATGCTGCAAAATCTGAAGCTTTGTAAGCACCATTCGTTGGAGCATTTTGGATTTTGGATTTTCAGCTTAGGGATGTTCAACCCATAAGTATAACGTAAATATTCCAAAATCCAAAAATATTCTAAATCCAAAATACTTCTGAAACAAGCGTTTTGGATAAGGGATACTCAAACTGTGTGTGTGTGTGTGTGTGTGTGTGTGTGTGTGTGTGTGTGTGTGTGTGTGTTTAAAAAGCAGAAACAAAATTTGAAAAGTAATACTACCACCTATGTAGATTATTGAGAATATAATTTGGAAGTCTTGTGGTTTAAGAATTGCTACAACTCTAGATTACTGAGTGGTTTGCTCATGTTTTTGTTTTTAGTTCAAAAGCAAAGTGCCCTCATCACTAATTACCCTTCTAATTGTGAGTTAACAGTGGGGAAAGCAAGTCTGTGGGGATTACTTGCAAAGCTACTTTACAGCAGACTATGTGGGTTGTCCACACATGAATGGAACAGACCCAACTTGCATAGTAATGTAAATAATATTTACGGACCTGGTCATTCAGCAAAATTAAACTGATATGGAGCCCCATGAGGCTTGGTTGTCTTAGTCTCTCCTCCAGACATAACATTTATCTGATAACTCACAGAGGTTCCAGACCAGTTCCATCCTCCTTAGCTAAGCTCTTCTTACTTTAGCCTTCAAAATAAGCCTTCTTTATTTAAAACCCCATCTATTAGCCAAGAAAAGAGCAATGAGCCTTTACATTTTTAAAAAATCAAAAAAAGAAAATAGAAGAGACATTTTACTTGTTTCACACAAGGACAAAAATTGGTCTCGCTCACTGGCTTCGTCTATCTTTATGCTCCTGTGAATCTGATTGGCTCTTTTGTACCTATTTGTTCATTTGCTTAATGGTCCTTTAGGGGCCTCTCCAACTAGTAGCATAAGCCAGAGAGTAGAAGCAATCTATTCGCCAAAAGGGTGCATTTTAAAAAGACATTTTGCATACGCCATTTCACAAAGAAACAATGGTTGTAAGAGTTCTGGGACATTAATTTTTCACAGGCAAAATATTCGTCTTAATGCATACGGCCATAGGTTCAAAAAGTAATGTTAAGCTTGTGTATGTTGGCCACAGTAGTGCTATTCAAGACTTCCTCCTAGTTCCCTGTTGCAAATGACTTTTACCCCACTGTATTTGGTGTTTTTCTTTGCATTTCAAAGCCCTGGAATCAAATGCAATTGAGGTTGCATGCTGGATTTTGGGGGCATGTGTATGAATTTACATGCATCTATGTCTTTAATAAATATTAAAGTGGTGGTATTTTTCTAAAGCAACTCAAAACGGGGTGGAAAATTTGATTTTTCTTTGTTTTAACCAGAAGTTGGTAAAACAGATGAAACACCCCAGAAAGAGACATGGCCAGTTGAGTGATTTTATTAAATATGACTACCTCATCCCTCTCAGAACTCTCACATTTTGTAGTTAGTCACTGACATGGCTAGGTTAACTAGCATCCAATTATGATGAAGGCACAACTTGCTCTTTTATTTGGAAGAGGAAATAAAAATGACTCTGAAGCTCAGGATGATATAGCTCTCTGCAAGATTCACTTCATAACAGATCTTTCTTGAGTGAGAGGTAAAATGTCTTGGACTGAACAAGACGAGGCAGCAGCCCTGATAAAATGGCACTGATGTATATGAACATATAGAGAACAAAGAGGCCGACTGCAACAAAATGCCAACAGACACAAAAGTCACGCCACCAGGAATGGAACAGAAATGCTGTTTGTTAATCTGCTTCATAAAAGACATATTTTTAAGGCTAATAACATATCTTTCTATACAATTTCACATGTACAATATCACTTAAGCCTCTTTTTGCTCCATATCTAAAGCTACAGGAAGTCCAGCAGCCGTGCACTGTGCTTTTATTAGGTTGAGTATATCCAGATGATTTTAATAAACTTTTAAAAGGACATTAGTTTCCTGCTATTTCAATGAAAACCACTTGCAAGATGAATTTAAAGCAATAGATCTATTTCTTGTCAACACATGCCCTCTCTTTATGCAAATATGCCACCCTTTCTAATAGCCAACAAAACTACACACAAACACAATTATCAGCTGCATGTGACATGGGAGAAAAATATCATCCTCATAAATGTTTAAGGATGAAGAGATGGTAAGAGTGACAGAAGCCACAGTATGCTGCTCAGATTCCTCCTAAAGGACTGGGGTTCCTCTGACCCCCCAACTGCTGGAAGCTCAGAGTCTTGGCTACTGGAGTCTCTCTCTGGGAATTAGCCTCAGCCAAATGGTGGCTTGTCCCAGGCCATGTGCACTCCCTAGAGTTCACAATTCAGTAACTTGCCAAAATGTGTATAGGGGTGGAAGGGCAAGGAGAGGTGCATAAAGACCTGGTTCCCTGATGTCAGACGACATGAGGGACCATCCTAGTTTCAGAACTTCCCTTGGGAGCAACTGAAGTCGATGTGACTGGATGATAATTCAGCATCTCCTTTTGCCCAGTTCACCTTCCTGCAATCTCCCATTGGGTTGCATCTCAAAAGAAGTCTTCCTCTCACCCCCATGCCCTCCCCATGCAAATCTCCACCTCAGAGCCAGAAATGTTTTGGATTTCAAATATTTTTGGATTTTGGGATATTTGCATTATGCTTATGGGTTGAGCATCCCTAATCTGAAAATTCGGAATCCCAAATGTTCCTGTGAGCATTGCCTTTGAGCACCATGTTGGTGCTCACAACGTTTCAGATTTTGCAGTATTTCAGATTTTGGATTTTCAGACTAGGGACAGTCAACCTGTATTGTTAAACAAAATATAACAAAATTTTAAAAGAAAAAAAATTCTCAGCACAGCCCTATCCCTTTCACAGTCTTGATTTATCTGCATTTTCTTACACTCTATATCCATATGTATTCATTTCTTCTTTCATTTATTCATTCTATCAAATATTAAGTGTTTTAAGCACTTAATATTTGTCAGTCAGTGGTTTAGGCCAGGGATGGGCAAATGTTATCTATAATGGGCCAGGTAGTAAAAGGTGTAGGCTTTGAGGGCCGCACAGTGTCTGACACAACTACTTAGCTTCACTGTTTTGTCACATAAGCAGCTGTGGACAATATGTAAATCAACGGGTGTGGAAGTGTTTTAGTAAAACATTATTTACAAAAATAGGCTGTGGGTCAGACTTGGCTTGTTGGCCATAGTTTGCCAAACCCTGCCACAAGGCCGGGGGCTATGGAGACCAATCAAATAGTTCAAGTCCCATTGAACACATGTTGCAATTAGGGGATGTAGATAATATATAGCAGACAATGATAATTTTGGGGAGTAACAAGTACAATGAGGGAAACGTATATGACTCACGTTAGAATCATTCCTTCATGGGAAGGAATATTCTTCACCATCTTAGGTTGGGTTTCCTGCTCAGACTTATCATGTCTTAGTGGACACTTTTCCCCTGGACTTTCTGAAATATTGAACCACAGTACTCAGACACTCATTGTGGCTATCATTGACCCCTGAAATATAAAGAGCATAAGTTGGCAACCACTTCTCTAAATAATTTTTATGGTCCTTTTTTGCTTAAAAATTCTATGATGGTCTGAGATAAATCAAACTATTCAATACTCAGTTCTTATACAGTTTATTCACCTTTTCTGTATGTGCTTATGCAGCCCATGTTATTGCTATGAAAGGATCGAAGACATGAGACTCAATTTAGAGCAGCACACGTTTCAGTCTGAGTGATGAGAAGGTAATAGGAGAGCAGGGTAGGAACAATTATCTTGGCAGAAGGAACTGGCATATGGGACAAATCCAAGAATGATCCAAGAGGATGTGATACTTTGGGGAACTCTGTATGTATGTGTGTGTTATGGGAAAGGCAAGGGCAGAGATGCGGTAGAAGAGTTAAAGCTGGAAAGGCTGAGTGGTAATTATGTACTAATGAGCCTTAAGGCATGTATCCTAAGGACAAAGAAGAACCAGTGAAGAGTTATAAGTAGAAGAAATACATGATACATTTTACGCATTGAAAACATCACTCTGAAGCTTGGGTAGAGAATGGTTTGGTTTGGCGACAGAGAGGTGAAATAAGACCTTAGACCAATCATCATTAGTATTTCTAAAAATTGTATTAAAAGGTCAGCAGCAATTTTTTTCAAAGTGAGTCATGAAATTAGTGTAAAAAAAGGAAAAAGACAGGCCAGGTGTGGTGGCTCACTCCTGTAATCCCAGCACTTTGGGAGACCGAGGTGGGCAGATTACCTGAGGTCAGGAGTTTAAGACCAGCCTGACCAACATGGTGAAACTCTGTCTCTACTAAAAATACATAAATTGGCTGGGTGTGGTATGGGCGCCTATAATCCCAGCTACTTGGGAGGCTGACACTGGAGAACTGCTTGAACCTGGGAGGTAGAGGTTGCAGTGAGCCAAGATTGAGCCATTGCACTCCAGCCTGGTGACAGAGCCAGACTCCGTCTCAAAAAAAAAAAAAAAAAAAGGAACAAGAAAAAATAAAAGAGCATAAACATTAGAGCACATTGCACAGGTAAGGGTATCGGTTCATGAAAATTTTGAGTATGCAGATTACTGTGTGAGTTTGTGTGGTTGTGTGTGCATTTTTACTGGGTAATGACTAAAAATGTATTTCTATATGTTGAGGTCAAAGAAGTTTGCCCAGCATGACTCCAGACCTCATGAAGCCTTACAAATGCCTGCTACAAGTCGCCATGGGAACCAGGTGTCAGCCATCAACAAAGCAGCCCAAAGCCATCTCTCTCACTAGAAAAATGGGCTCACAAGAGTAGGTCCTATTGCTGATAC
Source organism: Aotus nancymaae (assembly GCF_030222135.1). Classification (NCBI taxonomy): domain Eukaryota; kingdom Metazoa; phylum Chordata; class Mammalia; order Primates; family Aotidae; genus Aotus; species Aotus nancymaae. Next base: position 39,306,218 of record NW_026988482.1, read on the forward strand.
CTAAGAACCTATGGACAAGTTCGAATTTAAAAGATTTGCCTCAAATGACCCAAAAAATGGACTGCTATGAAAAATGCATTGGTTTAATGTATTTCATGTTTGTCAATGGCAGTTCTGGGCCATCTCTGTGGTGTTTGATGTTTGTGGTCTCCTCAGCTTCCTGTGGTTCAGTCACTTTTTTGCTTAGCATTTACCATGGGAGAGCAGGGACAAGCCATCTGTGCAAAACTTCAAAGATGTGTTTTGGTTTACATTCTGTTACAATGAAGTCAATGCAAATTGTTTTTAAGTTGTTTTTTAAAAAATTGGGATTTTACTTGTTTTTGTAAGGGGGATAATCAGGGGAGTGAACAAGCATGGACCATGGTTGATAATATGGTGTGGCCTGACCTTAAAAAAAAAAAAAGTCGAACAGATGTTAGTGTTGATTCATTGTTTTCAGCAGGAATCTACATTTTACTATTTTTCAAATTCTACTTGGATGCAGATTTGTCTTAGCAGGGGAAAATGCTAAATTTCCATTTAGATCTATTTGCTTTGCCAGTGGCAAGTTGCCATACTCTTCTCCATTTCTTTCCTAATTTTTTTCAGAAATAGCATAAACACTTCCTTGAACTTGAGGCTGACCTGAGCTTTATTTGATGCCCTTTCAAAGGCCAACTGAGAGGCAGTATTCCTCATGGAGAAGGCACTCAACTAGAGTTTAGAGTGAACCAGAAGGAACCTTAGGGTGAACATAATCCAATTCCTATGAATTTTGCAGACGAGGCAGTTGAACTTCAGAGAAGTAATGTGACTTGCCCAAGGACATGAGCTTGCTGGGGGCAGAGCTGGGCCTAGAAACAAGCTCAGGACTAGACAAGGCTCTGTCCCTCTGGCCTCACTACCACTTCAAATGCTTGGCAGCATCTCCTTCAGATGGCAATTTTGTGGAAAACACCAGCCATGCAAAGCAGATGAAGGTCAGCATGAATTTTTGTTACTGGCAAGAAAATTTCCAAACTAATTGATATTGTAGAATTAGATTTTTTTATATTCATTGGTTATTTTATTATCATAGTAGGAGTCTCCAGACAAAATTGGTAGTTTATTCATGGTACTTACTAGGCAGATAAGGTGGAAGAAAAATTTTCCTAAAAATAGTTAATGTTTCTTATCTGATATATAAAATATTTCCCCTTAGAATTATAATTATTGAAAGTGCATAAATTATATCCAGAGGAATTATTCAGATCACACACTGGAGTTGGAATCAAGGAGGGGAACATTTCTAATAATTTAGAACAGGGTCCTCAAACTCAGCACTACTGACATTTGGAACCAGACAATTCTTTGTTATGGGGGCTGTCCTGTGATTATAGGATGTTTAACAGCATTCCTAGCCTCTATCTGCCAGAAGCCACTAACACATCGCTAGTTGACACAACCAAAATTGTCTCTAGTCCTTGCCAAATGTTCCTTGGGAAGGTGAAATAGTCCCAGTTGAGATTCACTAATTTAGAGAAGTTTGGATGTTTAAAATATAAGGGATAATTCTCTTATTAAAGGTGGGAATATTTTTTTCTGATTATAAATATAACAAATACTTGTATTTTTAAAATGTGGAAACACATTACTAAAATAATACCAGAATGCTAAGGTATTATTTTGCGATTTGGTATTTTTGAAAAATGACTGAAAGGTCAGTCTCCACATGCTGTCACACTCAACAAAAGCACAAATCTGACACCCAAAAGTCAATGAAAATAAATTTAGCTTTCCTCTAAAATCTCCCTAAGAGATATAGAAACAGGAAATGTATTTCATGACCACCAAAATGCCCTAAATTCTTTCTTTCCCTCTTCACCATCTATTAATTGCTTTCATCACAGCAGACAACAGTTGCTCTTTGACAATCTCTTCTCCCTCAAACTTGATCCCACATTCTGATCCCTGCTAGCTGTCCTGTCTCCTCTCCCTGCCTATGCTTTAGCACCTATCAACTCATTTCTTCTTCACATGGTTCTCTGACCTTTCCAGCTAGATCCCTGTAACCTCTTTCTATGTGGTTACCTTACCCATTACCTATATCCACACAAGAAAAGGCCTGGAATCTCCCTTGGAATGTTATGAGATAAGACAAATTGTCAACCTTTATATAAGACTATATTTGTCCCAATCATACTATAAAGAAGGAAATAAGAAACAGCGGCAATTCTACTAACTAAACCACACAATTAACAATCTAGTGATACCTAGGCAGGTGGTTTTGACACATGGAGATGTAAGAAGGGAATCAAGGTGAAAGTAGGTAGTTTGCATTCCCCAGAAATGAAAGAAAAATAAGATAATGTGACCTTTTCTTCCAATCTCTTTTTTTTTTTTTTTTTTTTTTTTTTTTTGAGACAGGGCCTTGCTGTGTTGCCCAGGCTGGAGTGGCATATGTTACATGGCTCTTTGTAGCCTCGACCTCTCGAGCTCAAGCAATCCTCTCCACTTGGCCTCCAGAGTAGCTGGGACTACAGGCACGCACCACCACACCTGGCTAATTTTTTAACTTCTAAAGAGACAATGTCTCACCATGTTGGCCAGGCTGGTCTCAAACTCCTGGGCTCAAGCAATCCCCCTGGTTTGGTCTCACGAAGTGCTAGAATTATAGGCATAAGCCACTGTGCCTGGCCAACATCCTTTTTTCCATTGAATTATGAGGCTGACTTTAGAATATCTCAGTTTAATGCATTTGTCATCATTATTTAAATATTTACTATGTACCACATTATAAGCATTTTATAAGAATGTCATAGGTAACTTTGAATACAACTACCAACACAGGTGCCATTAATAGTTACAATTGACAGATGAGGAGCTTGAGTCTCTCAAGAGTTATGTAAGCTGCCCAAGACCACATAGCTACTAATTTTTACTTGCAAGTGCAAGAAACATTCCCATACTCAAGAATGTCTGGCCTTACCACTTTCTTTCCTGTGTATTTGTCTTTGGTGTGGCCAGGTGAGGAGCATCCAGTTGCCATTTCCACTCATCTTTCATCAAACATACACAGAGAGGGGAAGAAGGGCTGGTCCAATGGGCCATAGGAGACACTTAGCCCATAGTTTCTGTGGTAAGAACGTATCTAAGTATTCTTCCCCATGCATGTCCACCATGCCTGTGCTAGCTTGCCAGTGTCTCCAGGCCATGCCACTCACAGTGTGCTCCACCATCCTGAGGCATCAACATCACCTGAGAATTTGTGAGAAGGGTCATACCCCAGACCTACTGAAAAGTTCCTGAGATGATTTGAATACAATGGTTCTGATACCTGAAAAGCTGTTCCCAATACAAGGATTCCACATTCCAATAATTCTAAAACTTGAGCATATATCAAAATCACTTGGAGGACTTCTGAAAACAGATTGCAGAGTCTACCCTTCCCTGTAGAGTTTTGGATTCTGTAAGTCTGGAGTGGTGCCCAATCGTTTGCATTTTTAACAAGTTTCCAGGTGGTAAGGGGACCAAAGTTTGTGAACCATTGCTACAGTCAAATAAATGAAGGAACCCCTAAAAGCTAAACAAAATTAAGCTAGGTGATTTTCTAACAGATCTCAGAGCTTGAATATGCAAATATTCAGTTTCTCAAACTCTTTGGCCCATTGAAACAATTTTTACCAAAATATCACTATAAATTAGTCTTCCACAAAATGAACCTTGGAGACCATTGGTCTACAAACAATAGAGTCTGGCAATTTTGATTAAAAAAAAAAAAAAAGCTGGATGTAATAAAATGACCTCTTTGGTTGGGGGAGAGAGAGTTCTGGTTTTGGTGTCAGGTCAACACAGCTGTTGTGTCTTTTAGCAAATGAATAGCACATTTCTCCAATGGATTTGTACAGATTGAAAATAAATTCTAAATTATTGAGATTCACATAACATAAACCAGGAATGAAAAAGGGACAAAAAATATATCTACAATGACATTTGAATTGCTGTTTCATCCCCCCTACTGAAATACAAGCCAAGAATAAAACATTGATTAAATAGAGAGCATTGACATTTTACTCCTGTGGTGCTGGATACCAGCCTAGACAAAGAGCCGGTTAAATTCAAAAGACAAAGAGTCCTTTTGTGAGGCAGTAAGTTCATCTGGGAGAAATATTAAGTGAAGTCTCTAAGGATAGAGTTCTCTAACGTCTTTACCTACAACACTCATTGAGAGACAGTGGGTAAAATCACACTCAAAATATATGGGGAAGGAGGTTACAGGCATTTATTAAAGGATGGTTAGGATCCACAGAAAACTCAACTTTTGTCTCCAGTGAGGCCAATTTATAATAGGAAATGAAACTCAAAATGGCCAGTGAGAGATGAGCAAGAAAACACATTCTTCCAAACAAAGAAAACATCAAGTGTCTCTTTTATCACATTATGGGTAGGAGATACTGCAATGGATAAGATGGATATTTTCTCTACCCTCAAAGATCATACACTGGAATAATGAGTACAGGTCTAAAAATAATAAAAGAATATATCAAGTAAGTGTTATGTTTGAAGATAAACGAGGAGAGGAGATGGAGAATAACAGGTTTGAGTAGATGCTTTTTAGAAAGTGTGCTCGGGAAAAGCTGCTCTGATTTATTTGAGCTGAAAAATAAAGACAGAGAAAACATGAGCCATATAATGTTTGAGTAAAGAGAGTTCTAGAAATCCAAAATACTATGTAAAGACTACATCCAGAAAGAAATAGAGATATTTACGGAACTGAAATGAGACTACATTTATTGAACATTTGCTTTGTACAAGTGATCATGCTGAGTCATTTGTGAGTGTGAGAGTGTGTAGTTGTGTGTGTGTCAGGATAGAGTGTAGGGATATGATACTTTTCAAGGATCAGTTAGACTTGGCCTTCTGTTTTGGGCCATTTCATTTCCTGTGATTCACTCACTCGGCCCCCAGATAGTACACGATGGTTTCTGCCGTGTTAATACAGAACAAATAAGCCATTTGGCTATGTCCAGTTCTACATTTGAAGTCATGTATTGTGTTCTAACCATTGTTCTTGCTAAAGGTTTCTTTTTGATCTCCTGCCTGTGGTTGAGAGCTATTTCTTGACATTCAGTCTAAATTCAGTTTTTCACAAAGAACTTTAACAAGTTGAAGGTCCTCAACAACTTTAAACATTTAAGGAGGCTTATCACTCTCTTTATTGTGGTGCTACAATGAGAGATGAAGGCCTTGGACCAAAATTGGGGCATGACAGTCCAAATTAATTCTCCTCGTATATTAGTGTAAAAGAGTGTCAAATGGATACTTTAGTTAGATTTTAAATACAAAGAGATAATTGGAGTCTTTATTATGGTACAGGTAAAGATTTTTTATTTTTTATTTTTTGAGAGAGGGTCTCACACTGTCACTGAGGCTGGAGTGTCACAGCTCATTGCAGCTTTGACCTCCCCAGGCTTAGGTGATCCTCTCACCTCAGCCTCCCGAGTACCTGGGACTGTAGGTGCACACTCCCACACCCAGATAATTTTTTTGTATTTTTGATAAAGACCGATTTTTACTATGTTGCCAAGGCTAGTCTCAGACTCCAGGGCTCATGCAATCCTCCCACCTTGGCCTCCCCAAATGCTGGGATTACAGGCGTATGAGCCATTGTGCCCGGCCAGATAAAGACTTCTTAAGCCAATACTTACAAAATTAGTATGCAGAGGCTACAGATATATGTAGAAATGATTTGGGCAAAGAATAATTTAGAAAGTGAGTATGTAGGTTCTTTTTACATTATTTATTATTATATTATTATTACTAAAGTGAAAATAAAGCACATGCAGAAGAACCCTAAAAGCTTGGGGTTAATTATCATATCCTTTTCCTCAGTCACACAGGGCAGGGCATTTCTTCCTGAAAGACAGAAGGGACTGGCAAATAAACTTAAGAAAAGCAAGACACCTTTCTTTATATGGCTCACACTGGTAGAAAGAATGCATTTATCTTTTCCTCTGTGATTTCTAATATTTTAAATCTGAGCATTTGCCTTCTAAGAAGTTCCAATCCCTGATACAGAAACTTCCCCACTGTCACAGCAGAGCAGCGGCCATGTAATTGCTTCATCACTCCAAACTCCCAGGTCCTATATTTGCTTTGTGTTTCTAAGTGTCATCAAGTTAATCAAGGCTGGCTGAAATTATTCGAAGACAAGGTAAAAAATCTGCTTTGCTTTGCTTTTCTGCAATGTGGCCTGATTTTGTAATCATACCCACACAAATCTCGCCTGTGTTGTTAGAAAAATTGTCTCCTCATTAAAAACAAATCTTAACAGGCCTAATTTGGAGCCTGCTTTTGTCTGTAACTTGATCAAGAGACTAATGACTGAACCATGCTAAACAGAGGGAGAGTAAAAGGAAGGCACAAACATTCAACAGTGCAGATTACAGTCACATCAGCATGATTTTGGTATGCAAATAAAGCACACTGGGCAACAAAGTAAAATATAAACGGTTTGCTTCTATTTCAGTTCTTACACTTTTAGGGCATGTGGGAAAACCTAAGTCTCAATGAAAGGATTCACTCTGAGAAACATATAATTGCTCTTTTTGGGGCCTCTCTTTAGTTTCCTTAGCTGTAAAACGGGGATAATAATGTCTATGATTATTATAATAGGGTGGTTATAAGGATTAAGTTAGTATATGTAAAGCATTTAGAATAGTGTCTGGGTTTCTAGTCCAGCACATGGTTAATGATAGCATGTACCATAAGGTCTAGCTGTTATTATTGTTTTTGTTATTATTTTTGGCTCCCCGCTCCACACCACATTCTATATGAGCAGGAACACCAGGAATAGACTCACAGAATTTCAGAACTTTTGAGAATTGCTTCCAAAAAATGTGTTCCATGAACATCTACTGTTATTTAATATATCAGTTGTATGAAAAAGGGTTTCTCTGATCAATAACTTTTGGGAAATGCTAGGTTTAATAAAATCAAAACCTTTTTTTACCTTAGGGTCTTTTAGAGGACAGGGGTGGAGGAAAAGAATTATTTTTTCCTTGTTCATCAATAGGCTCTTGGCCAAGATGCCTATAAAGAAAGAGAGATTAACAGAAGAAAAGCAAATGTAGCTAATGTCGTGTATTTAACATGAATACATTTATATTTGTATTAATATAAATACAGATTTATTCAATATAAATTTTATGTGACACAGGAGCCTTCAGAAATGAAGATCCAAAGAAACAGGGGAAAACCATGTATGTTTACGGACAGTCATGCCAAAGTATGATTGGAGGACAAAAAGGTATGGTCTAATGGTAATAAATGGGGTAGGGGATCTCAGCAAGGCCTGTGTGTTCAGATTTCTTTTTGGCATCCTGTGTGACTTCTCTTTCCTCTGGGTATAGGGCAAGACACTCCTGTCACAGGGCCTTTAGGGGAGAAGGGAGGAAGAAGGCCAGAGAGTAACCTCCCTGGGTTTTATGGCCTGCTTTAGGGAATAAGAGCATCAGGAATTCAAGTTTATGGCCTGCTTGGAAGGGAGGGGAGGAACATGGGGAGAAGTTCAGAGAGACCTTCCTGCTTCTGCGTTGTTGTTGTTTTTTTTCCAGTTTCCTTCAGCTCAAACTTCTTATATGCCAAGGGACTGTCTTTTGGGTTATTGTGCTCTGAGCCCCGTAAAGATCCTTTAATATGCAGTCCATATGAATCTCAAAGTGGGTGATATTCTATTCAGTTTTTCCTAAATTTGACCACAGAATGCATTTGCTCTAGAATGTCTTGTAACCCTTCAAGGAACATTAGTTCTTGAAGTAAATTATAGATGAGAATTCAATGATGCCCAAAGAAGAAAATAACTTCTAGGCTTTTAGCTAGTCGTAGGAAGAGTCCTGACTTAAGCTTGGGTCTCCTGCTTCCTCGCCAAACTTCTTTGCACAAAGTACACAGCTTGCTCTGTCCTAGATTTCCGTAGGAAAGGATCTTGGGTAAAATGAGAAGTCAACCCTACAGGTTAAAAACATGGTCCCTGAAGACATATGGGACTTGGGCGTAAGTGCCCACTTCCCACTGTGTGATCTCATGCAAACTGTTTTACTTTCAGGGCTCCCTTTTTCTACCCTCTGTAAATGAATATGATGATTATACTTGCCTTGTGAAGTTGTTGAAAACTAAAAAAAGAGAAAATACCTGCAAAGCCCATACATTAATTATTAGCAATTTATTATTGTTCCTGGCACATAGCAAGTACTCAAAATATGTTGCCAATTATTGGTCAGTAGTGCTTTAAAAGTGAAGAAGATCAGGCTGGCAAGATGGCCAAATAGGAACAGCTCTGGTATACAGATCACAGCGACATCAACACAGAATGCAGGTGATTTCTGTGTTTCCAACTCGGGTATCTGACATATTTCATTGGGACAGGTTAGACAGTGGGTGCAGCTCACGGAGGGTAAGCAGAAGCAGGGTGGTGTGTCACCTCACCCAGAAAGCACAAGGTGTGAGGGAACTCCCTCCCCCAGCCAAGGGAAGCCGTGAGGAATGCCGTGAGCAACGGTTCATTCTGGCGCAGATACTACGCTTTTCCCACAGTCTTCGCAACCTGTAGACCAAGAGATTCCCAGGGTGCCTACACCACCAGGGTCCTGGTTTTCAAGCACAAAACTGGGCAGCCATTTGGGCAGACACTGAGCTAGTTGCAGGAGTTTGTTTTTATACCCCAGTGGTACCTGGAACACCAGCGAGACAGAACTGTTCACTTCCCTGGAAAGTGGACTGAAACCAGAAAGCCAAATGGTCTAGCTCAGCAGATCCTACTCCCATGGAGCCCAGCAAGCTAAGATCCAAGCAGAGCAGTCTGAAGTCGACCTGGGATGCTCAAGCTTGGTGCGGGGAGGGGCATCCATCATTACTGAGGCTTGAGTAGACAGTTTTTCCTTCACAGTGTAAAGAAAGCTGTGAAGAAGTTTGAACTGGCAGAGTCCCTTGCAGCTCTACAAAGCCACTGTAGCCAGACTGTTTCTTTAGATCCCCCCTCTCTGGGCAGGGGGCATCTCTGGAAGAAAGGCAGAAGCCCCAGTTACGGGCTTATAGATAAAACTCCCATCTTCCTGGAACAGAGAACCTGGGGAAAATGGTGGCTGTGGGCACAGCTATAGCAGATTTAAATGTTCCTGCCTGCCAGCTCTGAAGAGAGCAGTGGTTCCCCCAGCAAAGTGCTCAAGCTCTGCTAAGGGACAAACTGCCTCCTCAAGTGGGCCTCTGACACCCGTACCTTCTGACTGGGAGACACCTCCCAGCAGGGGAGGTGTCTACACCTCATAGAGTAGAGCTCTGGCTGGCATCTGGCTGGTGCCCCTCTAGGACGAAGATTCCAGAGGAAAGAACAGGCAGCAATCTTTGCTGTTTTGCAGCCTCCACTGGTGATACCCAGGCAAACAGGGTCTGGAGTGGACCCTCAGCAAATCCAGCAGAACTGCAGCAGAAGAGCCTGACTGATAGAAGGAAAACTAGCAAACAGAAAGGAATAGCATCACCATCAACAAAAAGGATGCCTGCAAAAAAAAAAAAAACCCATCAGAAGGTCAACAACATCAATGACCAAAGATAGATAAATCCACAAAGAGGAAGAAAAACCAGCACAAAAAGACTGAAAGTTCCAAAAACCAGAATACCTCTTCTCCTCCAAAGGATCACAACTCCTCACTGGTAAAGGAACAAAACTGAACAGAGAATGAGTTTGACGAATTGACAGAAGTAGGCTTCAAAAAGTGGGTAATAATAAACTCCTTTCAGCTAAAGGAGCATGTTCTAATTCAATGCAAGGAAGCTAAGAACCTTGATAAAAGGTTAGAGGAATTGCTAACCAGAATGAATAACCAGTTTAGAGAAGAACATAAATGACCTGATGGAGCTGAAAAATACAGCACAAATAGAGCACAAGATACTTGTGAAGCATACACAAGTATCAATAGCTGAATCAATCAAGCAGAAGAAAGGATATCAGAGAGTGAAGATCAACTTAATGAAATCAAGTGTAAAGATTAGAGAAAAAAGAATGAAAAGGAATGAACAAAGCCTCCAAGAAATATGGGACTAATGAAAAGACCAAATCTACATTTGATTGGTGTGCCTGAAAGTGATAGGGAGAATGGAACCAAGTTGGAAACACTCTTCAGGATATTATCCAGGGAACTTCCCCATCCTAGCAAGTCAGGCCAACATTCAAATTCAGGAAAAACAGAGAACGCCACAAAGATTCTCCTTGAGAAGAGCAACCCCAAGACACATAATTATCAGAACCAGAAAGTTTGAAATGATGGAAAAAATGTTAAGGGCAGCCAGAGAGCAAAGTCAGGTTACCCACAAAGGTAAGACCATCAGAATAACAGATCTCTCTACAGAAACCCTAAAAGCCAGAAAAGAGTAGGGGCCAATAGTCACCATTCTTAAGGAAAGAATTTTTAATCCAGAATTTCATATCCAGCCAAACTAAGCTTCATAAGCAAAGGAGAACTAAAATCCTTTACAGACAAGCAAATGCTGAGGGATTTTGTCATGACCAGTCCTGCCTTACAAGAGCTCCTGAAGGAAGCACTGCATGTGGAAAGGAAAAATCAGTACCCACCACTCCAAAAACATATCAAATTGTAAAGACCATCAACACTATGAAGAAACTGCATCAACTAATGGGCATAATTACCAGCTAGCATCATAATGACTAGATAAAATTCACACATAACAATATCAACCTCAATTGTAAATGGGCTAAATGCCCCAATTAAAATGCACAGAATGGCAAATTGGATAAAGAGTCAAGACCCATTGGTGTGATGTATTCAGGAGACCCATCTTACATGGAAAGACACACATAGGCTTAAAATAAAAAGATGGAGGAATATGTACCAATCAAATGGAAAGCAAAAAATAGCAAGGGTTGCAATCCTAGTCTCTGATAAAACAGGCTTTAAACCAACAAAGATTCAAAAAAAGACACAGAAGGACATTACATAATGTTAAAGGGATCAATACAACAAGAAGAGCTAACTATCGTAAATATATATGCACCCAATACAGAAGCACCCAGATTCATAAAGCAAGTTCTTAGAGACCTACAGAGACTTAGACTCCCATACAATAATAGTGTGAAATTTTAACACCCCACTGTCAATATTAGACAAATCAATGAGTCAGAAAATTAAAAAGGATTTCTAGGATTTGAACTCAGGTATGGACCAAGCAGACCTAATAGACATCTACAGCACTCTCCATCTCAAATCAACAGAATATACATTCTTCTCAGCACCACATAGTACTTATTCTAAAGTGTACCACATAATTAGAAGTAAAACACTCCTCAGCAAATGTGAAAGAATGAAAATTATAACTAACAGTCTCTCGGATCATATTGCAATCAAATCAGAACTCAAGATTAAAAAATTCGCTCAAATCTGAACAACTACATGGGAACTGAACAATTTGCTCCTGAACGAATACTAGATAAATAACAAAATTAAGGCAAAAATGTAAGTTCTTTGAAACCAATGAGGATAAAGAAACAATGTACCAGAATCTCTGGGACACAGCTAAAGCAGTGTTTAGAGGGAAATTAATAGCACTAAATGCTCACAGGAGAAAGCAGGAAAGATCTAAAGTCAATACCCTAACATCACAATTAAAAGAATTAGAGAAGCAAGAGCAAACAAATTCAAAAGCTAGCAGAAGACAAGAAATAACTAAGATCAGAGCAGAACTGAAAGAGATAGAGACATGAAAAAAAAAACTTTAAAAATCAATGAATCCAGGAGATGGTTTTTTGAAAAGATTAACAAAATAGATAGATGGCTAGGCAGACTAATAAAGAAGAAAAGAGAGAAAAATCAAATAGACACAATAAAAAATGATAAAGGGGAGATCACCACTGGTCTTACAGAAATACAAACTACCATCAGAGAATACTATAAACACCTCTATGCAAATAAACTAGAAAATCCAGAAGAAATGGATAAATTTCTGGACACATACACCCTCCCAAGACTAAACAAGGAAGAAGTCGAATCCCTGAACAAATCAGTAGTTCTGAAATTGAGGCAGTAATTAATGGCCTATCAACCAAAACTAGCCCAGGACCAGGGGGATTCACTGCCAAATTCTACCAGAGGTACAAAGAGGAGCTGTTAGCGTTCCTTCTGAAATTATTCCAAACAATAGAAAAAGAAGGACTCCTCCCTAACTCATTTTATGAGGGCAGCCTCATCCTGATAGCAAAACCCGGCAGAGACCCAACAAAAAATAAAATTTTAGGCCAATATCCCTGATGAACATCAATGGGAAAATCTTCAATAAAATACTGGCAAACTGAACCCAGCAACACATCAAGAAGCTTATCTACCATGATCAAGTCGGCTTCATCCTAGGATGTAAGATTGGTTCAACATACACAAATCAATAAACCTAACCCATCACATAAACAGAACCAATGACAAAACCACAATTATCTCAACAGAAGTAGAAAAGGCCTTCAATAAAATTCAACAGCCTTTTATGCTAAAAACTCTCAATAAACTAGGTATTATATTGATAGAACATATCTCAAAGTAACAAGAGCTATTTATGACAAACCCACAACAAATATCATATTATATGGGCAAAAGCTGGAAGCATTCCCTCTGAAAATTGGCACAAGACAAAGATGCCCTCTCTCACCACTCCTATTAAACATAGTACTGGAAGTTCTGGCCAGGGCAATCAGGCAAGAGAAAGAAATAAATGGTATTCAAATAGGAAGAGAGGATTCGAATTGTTCCGTTTGCAGATGACATGACTGTACATTTAGAAAAGCCCATTGTCTCAGCCCAAAATGTCCTTAAGCTGATAAGCAACTTCGGTAAAGTCTCAGGATACAAAATAAATGTGCAAAAATCACAAACATTCCTATAAATCAATAATAGACAAATAGCTAAATCATGAGTGAACTCCCATTCACAATTGCTACAAAGAGAATAAAATACCTAGGGATACACCTTACAAGGGATGTAAAGGACCTCTTCCAGGAGAATTAAAAACCACTGGTCAAGGAAATAAGAGAGGATATAAACAAATGAAAAAAAAAAATTCCATGCTCATAGATAGGAATAATCAATATTTTGAAAATGGCCATACTGTCCAAAGTATTTTATAGATTCAATGCTATTCCCATTAAGCTATCTTTGACTTTCTTCACAGAATTAGAAAAAAAAAAATACTTTAAATTTCATATGAAACCAAAAAAGAGCCCATATAAGCCAGGATAATCCTAATCAAAAAGAACAAAGCTGAAGGCATCATGCTATCTGACTTCAAACTATACTACAAGGCTACAGAAACCAAATCAGTATGGTACTGGTACCAAAACAAATATATAGACCAATGGAACAGAACAGAGGCCTCAAAAATAACGTCACACATCTACACCCATCTGATCTTTGACAAACTTGACAGAAACAAGCAATGGGGAAAGATTTCCTATTTAATAAATGATTTTGGGAAAACTGGCTAACCAAATGCAGAAAACTGAAACTGGACCCCTACCTTATGCCTTATACAAAATTAACTCAGGATGGATTAAAGGCTTAAAGGTAAGTCCTGAAACCATAAAAGCCCTAAAAGAAAACCTAGACAATACCATTCAGGACATAGGCATGGGCAAAGACTTCATGACTAAAACCCCAAGCCATGGCAGCAAAACCCAAAATTGACAAATGGGATCTAATTAAACTAAAGAGTTTCTGAAGAGCAAAAGAAACTATCATCAGCGTGAACAGGCAACCTGCAGAATGGGAGAAAATTTTTGCAATCTTTCCATCTGACAAAGGGTTAATATCAAGAATCTACAAGGAACTTAAAAACAAATTTACAAGGAAAAAACAAACAACCCCTCAAAAATTGGGTGAAAGATAAAAACAGACACTTCTCAAAAGAAGGCATTTATGGGGACAACAAACATGAAAAAAAGCTCATCATCACTGGTCATTAGAGAAATACAAATCAAAATCACAATGAGATACCATCTCACACCAGTTAGAAAGGCTATCATTTTAAAGTCTGGAAACAACAGATGCTGGAGAGGGTGTGAAGAAATAGGAACACTTTCACACTGTTGGAGGGAGTGTAAATTAGTTCAACCATTGTGGAAGACAGTGTGGTGATTCCTGAAGGATCTAGAACCAGAAATACCATTTGACTCAGCAACCCCATTACTGGATATATACCCAAAGGATTATAAATCATTTTACTGTAAAGACACATGCACATGTATGTTTACTGCAGCACTATCCACAACAGCAAAGACTTGGAACCAACCCAAAAACCCATCAATGATAGAATGGATAAAGAAAATGTGGCACATATATACCATAGAATACTATGCAGCCATAAAAATGGATGGATTCATGTCCTTTACTGGGATGTGGATGAAGTTGGAAACCATCGTTCTCAGCAAACTAACACATGAACAGAAAAACCAAACACCACATGTTCTCACTCACAAGTGGGGGTTGAACAATGCAGACACATGGATACAGTGAGGGGAATATTACACACCAGGGCCTGTTGTGGGGTGGGAGCTAGAGGAAGGATAGCATTAGGAGAAATACCTAATGTAACTGATGGTTGATGGGTGCAGCAAACCACCATGTCACGTGTATACCTATGTAACAAACCTGCACATTCTGCACATTTATCCCCAAACTTAAAATATAATTAAAATAAGTAAAAATTTTTTAAAGTGGAAAAGATGCCATTTTAGGGATGGCGATTGGATGACAACTGCTTGTTTGCTGAGAAATTCCTTTGAAGGTTTGTCAGTGGAGGCTGCTCTAGAATGCTCTAAGAGAAAAGGAAATTCTCTGTATTATTGAACCAGCCCTCAAACAAATCACCATCTCCCCTTTTATATCAGTGTCATCAAGCAAAAAAATGCTAATGATTACTGGTCAGGGTAGATGATTTTGGCCCAGGCTTGAGGTCTGTGGATTCTACTCCAGAAATTTCAAGACAGGAAGAATTAGAAGGGCCTCTAAACCAATACTTCTCAATCAGGCAGGGAGTGCTATATTGGGTCAGGGATCTGGGGCCCATCTGTCTACCTTCTGAAACCAGTCCAAGATCAGGTCAGCATAGACATTGAGAGTCTGCTTTTGGAAGCCTTTATAGTAATTTGCAGAGTAATTTTATGTCTGCTAGATCCAAATAATAATTTTTAAAAGAAGGCCTATATTTGTATTACCTTTACATTATTTCACTTTTCTAGCAATTTATTTTTCTTGTATTTTACAAAAGCATCAGTTCAGGTCAGATTGAAAAATAAAATAAAATTTGTCCTTTATTTCAGAGTTTGAGAATTGATCTAGAAAAACGGTTCTCAAAACTATGTCCTGGGCCAGCAGTATCAGCATCACCTTGGAACTGGTTAGAAATGCAGTTCTCATCCCCACCAAGATCTACTGCATTAGAAATTGCAGGCTAGGGCCCATCAATCTGTATTTTAACAAGCTTTGCAGGTGATTCTTATGCATAGTAAAGTTTTAGATGTACTGACATCATCTTCAGGGCAAGTATACATTCTAAATTTATTAGAACAAGAACAGGTATTATATCCCAAGCTCTGTTGTGCAAAAATAATTTAATACCATTTCTTTAAAATTAAATTTACTTTGAACTACAATCTATTCAGGTTGATCGTAATTTTAATCTCATTTATTAATAGAATTACGTTCAGCTACAAGTAATGGAGACCCAAAATAATAGTGGTCTAATCAATAAGCAGACTTTTGTAAAAAAAACAAACAACAAAACACACACACACACACAAACAACCAGGCAGCAAGGGTTCTCTTGAGGAAAATTCTGTTTGCTGCACTACAGCTCAAACCCCAGGAAGGAAGAGAACACAGACGCCTGCACACCTTCTTTAATAGTAGGAAAACTCAAGGATGACCCAAAGCAAGTTTCCAGAGTACCTTTCTGCCCTGTCAACAATGGTATTTCATCATCCCTTATGATAATCCTGTGGCTAAATCAATACCTAGAAGGTTTGAAGAGGCCTGTTCTGAATAGCTTGGAATTTATACATTAGATAGGTTTATTTTCTCCTTTTCTCCTTTAACCATTGTCTAATGAAGTCTTTAAGACTTTCTTTATGGGTTTTGGAACACAAATGATTTCCTTCTTATCTTCATTGGTCTGTCAAGGATTCTCTCTTCTGTCATAGATTTTTATTTTCTTGGTACATTTTCTTGTAACTGAAAACCTCAAGGAAAAACAAAAAAGGTGGGTGGAAGCACATTTTGCAAATTCATTCTCATGTCTCTGGCATTGATTCAAATCTCTAATTGAAAAACTAGTTTCCAAGGGGCACTAATTCATTCTTGACGTTGATGCTTTGGGCAAAGTTTAGACTTTTTCCAGTCTGCCACATTGTGTAGGTTTCTTTTTTCATCATTTCTAGCTTATAGCTAAGGGATTTTATATTTTTATTGGTCTGGGCTATGGGCAACAACTCTTATGCAGTGATTTCTTTTTATGTAAGTGAAAACGTTGGCACTTTAGAATAAATGTTGACACATTTCCAATATCTACTACTTCGTCTAATGAATTATGTAGCATTTTTCTTAATGTGCTTGAGAGCCAATTATATATTTGTTGTATATTCATTGGGTCTTCAAATCCTCGAAAGGAAATATTCAGAAGACCAAATTTGATTTACTCCTGTTTATAGTCCCCAGTGTTGTGTCTGTCCCATGATATGAATCTCCACCTTTTTTACTCTTCAAGTCAAAAATCCCCAGAAGACATTAGCTTCTGAATTTAAATATACTTGAAGCTGACCTTTCTTCACCTTTATTTACTTTTTTAGCAAATACTTTTAGAAACAAAAACAGGAAAAGGTAGACTCTTATCAAATGAAATATTATGTCACATTAATTTTATAGTAACAACTTGTGATAAAATATGGATATCAACCTCATTCTTTACTTCCTTTTGGTTTCATATTCTACTCTACATTTTCTATCATTTTTCTTGCTTAATTTTAAAGAAGAATAAAATACTTGCAATTCCATCTAAAAACATTCACGTTTGAATATTTTGGTTCATTTTGTTCTAACCTCAGAGAAAGTTCTCTTTTTAGAAACACTGTCTTTTAAAATATATTCATATGGATTTTATTTAAATCTATATGAATTTTTTCCCATTTATAAGGTAGCACATACTTGTTATCACAAATTCAAACCTAAGTGTATAAAGAAAAATGTTAGCTGTGTTTTGTTGCCACATTTTTGGGTCTAATTGCCTAAAGATCAGGCAAACTGGCATGGCTTCTGTAACTAGAGGTTAGCGGTCAGTGAAACTTTTTGCCAAATTACTGGCACAGTGGCACTCCCCTAGAGCTCCAGGTCAGTTGGATAGACTGTTTTATGTATTTCAAGACAACATCTAAAATATTTGTTGTTTTGCAACATCTTCTCCCTGTAAGTAGTGCCAAAACTTGCTCCTCTGGCTTTGATAAAGTGAATTGCAACAGAGAAGCCTAGTTAGTTGACAGTAGATTAAATTTTTATGTTTTGATGTTTTTCTATTTAACAAGATGCAGTGAACACTAAGGTAGCTGTGAAACAGAATTTCCTTCAGCAGTCTCTTTGAATCTCTCAAACCCTGATATATTTGCTCTTCTCTCCTGAGTGGAGAAAGAATGATGGATTCAGAATAGACAGGGGCCATGACTGCAGAAGATTTTTATTCCTGATTAGATCCTGACAGCCACCTAGCTTGTTTCAAAAATTGAAGGAAAAGAAAGATTTGTTTTTTAGTATTAAAGATATGGTGAGAGGGAGGGTAAGAGTACCTATATCACTTAGGTTTAGCCCCAAAAGGGCAAATATATCACACACTTGATTTTACCCCTCTCCTGCCCTTGACTGACACTGCTAATCAATCAGGTCACATTTAAGTGAGTTTAAATATAGCCTCAGGATTTTTCTTGGTACAGGCTTCTAGGCAGCTGCTACTAATCTATCTGGGTTGGCTTATGAGATTGATTTACGAAGTACATTATTTATTCATTTATTCAACATTTATTGAACATCTAAACTGTGCCAGGCATGTTAAAGGCATTCAGGAGCAAGACACAGAACTTAAATTCCAATGAAAATCAAATATTTTTATTGCCTTTTTTGGTTCTGAACATTGCTTGCCATGCAGTAGGTGCTCAACTTTCTTTTTCTTTTGGTCACATTGCATTTAATTGGCACGTGAAGAGCATTCTGGCATCAGTTGACCCAGCTGAGAGGTGAAGAGTGACTATGGTTCTCCCTCAAATAATAAGAACATTTGTTCCACCTCAGTACACTTCCTGCTCAGGGTCTATTAAAAACAAACTCACCGTCAAGATTAGTTCTCAACTCGGTAGGTTTTGAGGGGCAGGGGGAAGTAGCCATGAGAAGAATCAGACATAGAATCTCATGTCATCCCTTAAATCTGACCTCTGAATGTCTTTTAGATTTGCTGATTGGATTCTTGCTAGAACACAATATCAGACTTCATCCTCAAAGGAAATAAATGACGCTGCACCACACGAGGACAAATGGTTGACATTGTGCTCTTGCTAACATCTTGTGTGCAGCTGTGAACAGCTGTGTTAGTGCCAGTTAAGCTGTGATAGCATCACTGGAAGGAGAGAGAAAGGGCAATTCATTCACAAAGCGCTATTCAAAGGGTCTCACAGGTGTGTTCTAAGGACCGCTTTTCTGCTATCTCTCTTCTATCTAAACTGTATACTGACTTAAGGTGATTGGGTAATATAATTCTGACAAAATTATAGGTCATCTCCCTCCAGGAATGGTGTTTTAGAAATATATGCTCTGATTCATAAGCAAATAGGAAATAGAAAAAAGCATTTCCCACTTGAAAAGAGGATTAGCATCTGACTCTGCAGTGAGTCTGACCATTTATTCATTCCCTTGTGAATAAGCCCCAGTTTTCTTCTTCTCTGGTATAGGGAAGCACAAAATGTGCCAAGAAAGTGGCTCTTTTAGAAAACAGCCTTAACACCCTTATTTGCAATTTCACTCCAAAAAAAAAAAGAGGCCACCAGCTGTTTGTCCACTGACCACAAATGGTCAGCTCTTTTAGTGAACAAGAACAGGGTAAGCTACTTTACGAGAGAGGGAACAAAATGAGGTGAGAAAAGGCATTATCTTGTGAAAATATGTTAAAATGGCATTTGTATGTTCATTTTAAACAGACTTCAGTTTGCCATATGAAGGGGAAATTGTGTGTATGGGATGCCCACTTGAAAATCTGAGCAAGAAGATAAAGCAGTAGCACTTAAATGGGATAGAAATTCTATGTCAATGTTCCTAAATGCTGGCCCCATCCCTGGACCACATCCCCAGCAAGTTATCAAGAGTGAACTTGTTAACGCTTGGGGTTCCCTGGTATCACTTTATGCAGAATCACTGGAAGCAGTGCCTGAGCTTTTCCAACTACTTCTCCAGATGAGGTTAGAGTATGCAGCTAGATTTGGGAATTACTGGTAGATCCCAGGCTAACCAAACAAAAATACAGCAGATTAAATACCTAGGAGGAGAACACTGCAGACAGAAGAAAAAGAGATGGAAGTCCTGCCCCTCTGGCTGGAGCCAAACAAATAGGTACAATTTTGTAATCAATAAAGGGTAATTAATTGAAGACTTCTTACACATTCAGGGCTGATCCAAATGCTTTCTATTCCTTCAAGATTTTAATCTTTGAAGCATAAGAAACTTTATAAGTGAGGTAGTATCCAAGAAGCCTCTTTCACATGTAAGATACACATAGTTTAAAGCAGATGGAAGATCGCACAGTTGGTAGGTAGCAGAGCCAAGCTTCAAACCCAGTCGGGGTCCAGAACCTGTGCTCTCAACTTCTGCCTCTACCTGATCCTGTCTTTCCTGTGCAAATAGAAAGCCTTTGGAGAATATTATTAACAAGTCGGTGCCTTCCCTCAGGGAGCTCACAGAAATTCATAATATAATGGAGCCAGTGCAGTGTGCAGTGTGCAAAAAGAAACTCACAGGTCACTGCAGGAACACAGAGGAGGCCCGACCCAGGATGGGGAGTGGACTTTCTGGAGGTGGTGATACCAGATCTGAGATCTTAAAGGGTGAGTAAGAGTGAGTCAGAAAAAGATTGGTGGATGGGCAGGGCGTTGCAGGAGCAGCAAAGATAAGGTAGTTCCAGCCATCTCTCAGGCTTCTCTCAGGAGAAGGGTGAGTGAATACAAGGTGGTAAGAATAAATCTACTCAATTATTGACAATAATTATTACTGATTATGATATAATTGGGACTACTCTTAATAATTATCACAATTGTTTGTAACATTGAGTGAATAGTGATTGTAGTGTTCCACAGCCTATTGCTGGGTAATGAATTATTCCAAAACCCAGTGGCATAAAACAACTTTTTATTATACTCCTGGAATTTATGGATCAGAAATTCTGACCACAAAGGTTGGGTGGATTGAGTCTGCTTCTCTGTGTTTGGGGCCTCAGCTGGCATTAACTTGACTAGCTGGGGGAATGAACAATTGGCATTGGAGTGCCCACTTCCAAGCAGCATGGTCTATCACCCTGGTGGCAATAACTGGAAGACTGGACTAAGATGGGACTGTTGACCAGAGGTCCTCCATGTGCCCTCCTCAGCATGGTGGCACTGGGGAAGTGAAACTTCTTCCAAGGTAGATCAGTGCCTTCTAGCAAGCAAGGTGGAGGCTGATGTCTTTTTGACCTAGCTTTGGATGACACATTGTTATCTCCACCACACAATGTTGTTAAAGCACTCACAAGCACTTCCAGATTCAAGGGGAGGAGACATAGCTCCACTTTTCAATGGGAAGAACACCAAAGAGTTTGGAGCCAAGTTTTAAAATTATCACATAGGATTAGCATGTATGGAGTGCTTCCTATGTGCTGGGCATTGTGCTAGATGCCCAACCAAGGATAGTCACTGAAAGCTCATCGCAACAGTAGGAAATATGTGCTATGATCACCCCAGTTTACAGATGAGGAATCACAGGGATAGGGGTATGTGTAACTTAACCAAGGTCCCCAGTGAGTGCCCAACTTTGGAATTCAACCCAGATCTGTAGGATTTAAAACTTAAGCTTAAGCCGTAGTACTTGGTATTCTTTGTAACTCAGCCCTGACTCCCAGCCCAATGTGCATAGTAGGCTCATTGTGAGTGTTTCTGGAAAGAAAGAATGTCTCAGAAACTATAGGTCTAAAGGACCCAGATAGGAATTTTGGTGGGAGGCAATATCACAATTAGCAACTCCCACATTCTCTTTTGCTCTTGGCAGACATAAAATCCTTAGGAACCAAGGGCTGTGTGGACTTTCAGTTTAATCTTTACATATATCATATAATTGCTCAAATAATTCTTTCTATAGTGGCTTCATCCCCAGAGACCTTGTGCCAGGATCCTGGAACTAGGGTCAACTACAATTTGGTAAATATTTCCAAATCAAAGTTCTCTGAGATTCAGAAAAAATAAACACAAGTTGGGAGCATTATTTTCCAGGAACATGGAAAGATATATTAATATTTTGACTGCTTTTTACAGCTTATTCCAATCGGAAGAGTCATCAGTGGCATTTAAACCCAAATTAATTTTGTTTTCACTTTTCTGCTCATCCAAAATTCATTTGTCCACTCATCGTAGTGTGTTCCAGGAACTGTACTGAATTACCAAGACACCATGGTGAACAAGACAGACATAGTCTTCTCCCTCACAAAGCTTATACTCTGGTTAGGGAGACAGATAAACTAGTTAACTCTACAAATATATAATTGCTAATTCTCAAAAGTGCTATGAAGGAAACTAATAAGGAGATAAAATAACAACAGGGCAGAAGGTGAGGTTGGAAGTCTCTAGAGGGTGATAGTTAAGTTGAAACGCAAAGGAAGAGAAGAAAAGAAAGGCCATGATCCTATTTATTTTTATTCTGATTTCTTCTTTGGTCTGAACCTTTTTTCAAGTTCAAACCCTGCGTTCCAAAGGGAATTATTCTCAAAGAGTATTAGATAGAACATTGATGCCAGAAGACTCTTAACTGGTCCTTACTCCCACATCAGGTTTGTACACCCAGACTCATTATAGGCTGAGCCCCTTCCCTGACAAATATAACCCTTGAGATGTAAGGATTGACCTTATTCCCTAGCAGCAGAGATCTGAGTCCAGCTCCAACTGCCAGCCTCAAAGTGCTCAATCAGTGGTATGCCCACCGAGATCCTTTTGTCCTTGTGGAAACGGTGTTGGTGGGCCATTCTGCCTGTCTTCCAGAGACACCTTCAAACTGCAGAACTGGGCTAGGCCTTCAGGCTAGAAGCCATTGAAAGGTGGGCTTCCGGGCCGGGTGCAGTGGCTCACGCCTGTAATCCCAACACTTTGGGAGGCTAAGGTGGGCGGATCACAAGGTCAGGAGATGGAGACCATCCTGGCTAATATGGTGAAACCGTTTCTACTAAAACACAAAACATTAGCCAGGTGTGGTGGCATGCACCTGTAGTCCCAGCTACTTGGGAGGCTGAGGCAGGGGAGTCGCTTGAACCCAGGAGGCAGAGATTGCAGAGAGCCGAAATCATGCCACTGGTCTCTAGCCTGGCAACAGAGTGAGGCAAGACTCCAATTCAAAAAAAAAAAAAAAAGTGGGCTTCTAGAAAGCTCACACAAATGTTGCTTTTCAAAATCAAACCATATTTATATTTAGAAAGGTATTGACATTTAAGGAAACCTGGCCTTGGTGAGATGGGGGGGGTTAGCTAATAATTACCCCTTAATTTATTTGTTAAAGTTTAGATACTCATTGACCTAGTGAAGAAGGTCCCCAGTATTTGAGCTTCTGACAACTGTGGTAGTTGCAGGTGACACAGGGGGACTCAGCAGGAATGGAGACCTTGGGCTGGTGCACTTTAATAGTCTGTGGAATATCAAAACATGCAATTAATTTTTGAGACCATTCTTCGGAAATTGTTTCATTCATGTGTGTATGTACAAATAATATAAATATGTAACAGCATTAATTGGTATGCACACGTGGACTTATTTTTAAAATAGCAGCTAATAACTTATTGCATGCCTACTAATCTCAGTTCTTAGAACAACCCAATAAAATTGTTATGATTATGACATTTCATAGGTGAGGAAGTAATAATATATCAAGTAAGACTTATTGTCCAACATAATACCCACTGGATACAGGGGGCTATTTAAATTTCAGTTATTTAAAATTAAATAAAATTATAGTTCTTCAGTCACACTAGCCACATCTCAAATGTCTAGTAGAACATTTCCATCATCACAGAAAGTTCTGGTAGACAGTGCTGGAACTCTAGTTTCTCAACTCTGGCACTAGACGTTTTGGGCTGACTGATTGTTTGCTATAGGGACTTATCCTGTGCATTCATTGTAGGGTGTTTAGGAGCCACTACTCAGTCACCAGCAGCACCTTCCTCTACTGTGGAAACCAAAAATGTCTCCAGACAGTGTCAAGTGTCCCCTAGAAAGAGGGAGCAAAATCATCCCTGGCTGAGAACCAGTGTTCTAGACTCAGCCTAGGAGTTATGAGCTGAGTGGGAACTCCAGGAAGGTGCTTTAAATACTTTTCTCAATGGTAAAAGAAGCTTACAAAAAATAGAACATGTTTTCATGAAATTTTGTGAGGGTTAAACTACTGTAGGTTAAGAATTTAGTAGATAATAAAAGTGCATTAAAGAAATTTTCCGACTCAAATGTCTTTACTCTGCCCTTAACTGACGTGCAGATTAGCTGATGTGGCAACCTGAAGCCTGGAAACCAAGATTTCTGCTTGCGCTTCTATTACGCTCTCCATGAACTGTGGTTTCCATGTTTAGATAACTCAAGTCTAGAGACAATGACAAATTTGATTGACATTTTAAGGCAACAAACCCTGGGAACTTAGAAACTCTTTAGAAACAAACAAGACTCTAACTTAGTACCAAATATCATCATTCTGCTTCACTGCTCAGGTTTTGTCAGAGTGGCCTTGAGAGTGTATGCAACAATGAGGCAAGCAATTAATAAGGGAGGATTTTAAATGTCTCTATAAAATAGGATGAAAAACAGATCAGTTACAATGAAAATAACTAAAACAATAATTTGGACAACTGTCAGTAAATTATTTGAAGTTCCCATCTCAACTGTCTAAATAGGCATTTGGCCCTATTACGTTCAGACTACCATGTTAGTAAGCTAGAAAGATAAGAAAATGAGTATTTTTAAAGTTGGCACTTACACTTGCTTTTAAAAAACCAAATATAGTGGTTTATTGGGCTTACAGGGGAAACCACAATCAACTTATTTTTATCCTTGATATTTTCCATGGTTTGTAGGATTGAGTTGAATGTAATTTTTTGAGTATAAAATTATCAGTAGATTGAACTATGTGAATTAATCTTTGACCATTTTTACCTATTAGAAAGGAAATCCCATAAGATTTAAAGTAATGCATTGAGCATAGGAGTAAAATAGCTTATTTCTTCAATTTACGTTTCAATGATTGACACCTGAAAAGGCGTCTGTCTATCTGAAACAGAGTTCAAGTTCACCATTTAAATAATCACCTGGTCATTCACCATGCATTTACAATGTATCAGGCCCCAAGAATTAAGTATTACATCATTTATCTCATCTAAACTTTGTAATAGTATTACAGGGGAATTATTTCCTTTCATTTTGAAGATGCGAAAATAGGCAGAGAAGGTTTGCTAATAAGGCGTACAGCCAAGTTTCAGACTCAGGTCTACAAACTGTCAAAGCTTTCAGTCACCTGTCTAGATGCAGGTGAGCTGCAGATCAGTAGTGAAGAAGAAATTCTTTCTGACACATAAATCCACACCTAGCTCTCCTCCACACCAGTATCTCTGCTTGTTGCCTTTAAACAAGGCACATAGTAAGTATTATCCATGTACTTTGACCTTGTTGATTCATTAAGCCAGATTATGAAAGAGTCATTCTTCACAACCTTGTTACACAAAATATATATTTTTAATATGACGAGTCAGCCAAGTATCTCTTGGTAAATATATTCTAGGTTTCTTGTTCATCACAGAAAAATTTTGAGTAGCCATTTAAAAAATGGAAACAGGTCCTCCGCAAATCAATCAAACCAGTCCAACACCACCAGCCCCAAGAAAAGAAAAATATTAAAAATGGTCTCAAAGAATGAACTCACTAATTTAGAGTTACTGAAGGGAGTGAGAATTCTGAATTAATAAAATATCTTAATTAAAATACGAGTTAAAAAAAGAAAATCATTATCTTTTTGATATTTGATGAATGAATGAATCAATCAAACTGGAGTGTGGAAAGTATAAAATGATATCAACTGGACAAAAATAGAACCATGTGGAGAACTCATTGGGCCTAGTTTGATGAACAGATGAGGGCTTTTTGAATATAGTTTTTCATTTACTTACAGGTCAAGGGGCCACTATAGTTTTTGGGGAAAATACTGTTCCTATAAGCTGGTGGACATTCCCCTTGCAATCTTTTTATGCTGTATTTTTCTTAACTAACTCTTTAAAATGCAAAGGTAATGAACTCCTCAGACTCTACCAAATAATAAGAAATGTTGAACTGTTGGGAGTGGAATTCATGAAGTCTTCTTATATAGTCAAATGTTTACAGCAGCACAATTCACAATTGCAAAAACATGGAACTAGCCGAAATGCCCATCAACTAATGAATGGATAAAGAAAATGTGGTACATATATGCTATGGAATACTACTCAGCCAGGAAGAGGAATGAAATAATGGCATTTGCAGTAACCTGGATGGAATTGGAGACCATTCTTCCTTTTTTTTTTTTTTTTTTTTTTTTGAGACAGGGCCTCACTCTGTCACCCAGGCTAGAGTGCAGTGGAGCAATCTTGGCTCACTATGATCTTCACTTTGTGGGTTCAACCAATTTGGAGACCATTATTCTAATTGAAGTAACTCAGGAATGGAAATCTAAACATCATATGTTCACTCTTACAAGTGAGAGCTAAACTGTGAGGACGCATACACATAAGAATGAATAATGGACTCTGAAGACTTAGGGGGAAAAGTGGGAGGAGGGTGGGAGATAAAAGACTCTATACATTGGGTGCAGTGTATACTGCTTGGGTGGTAGATACACCAAAATCTCAGAAATCACCACTAAAGAACTTATCCATGTAACCAAACACCACCTTTTCCCCAAAAACTATTGAAATAATAATAATATATAACTTTATAAAGGACAACCAAGTATGGTTACTTCTATTTGAACTAGTCACATTTTGTTTCACCAGATTTATCACTTTTCTCATACCAACAATATGGGAGGCTAAATTCCAATATGATGTGCTGATATTTATTTTTGCCTTGGTAAAGCATTTAGTCCTATTTCCAATGTCTAAAAGAAATAGACATCTAACTAATACAAAACAGGCAGAGTAGCTTTATTATTCCATTCTTACACTGCTAATAAAGACATGCCTGAGACTGCATGATTTATAAAGGAAAGATGTTTAATTGATTAACAGTTCAGCATAGCTGGGGAGGCCTCAGTAAACTTACGGTCATGGCAGAAAGGGAAGCAAACACATCCTTTTTCACATGGTGACAGGAAACGGAAGAATGAGTACCCAGTGAAGGAGCAAACCCCTTATAAAACCATCAGCTCTCAAGAGAACTAACTCACTATCATGAGAACAGGATGGGGGAAACTGCCCCCATGATTAAATTATCTCCACCTGATCCCTCCCACAACACATGGGGATTATGGGAACTGCAATTCAAGATGAGATTTGGGTTGGGACACAGCCAAACCATGTCACTAGCTAATGAATGACAATAAATAATCTTGGAGGAAAGAAAAAAAATGGAAATTAATTTGAATGTATTAGATATCTATTGCTGATAATAAATTTTTTTTCAAATCTTAGGGGCTTAAAACAACACACATAAACTATCTCACACTTTATGTGGGTCAGAGATCTGAAAGGACTTAACTTGGTGATTCTGGCTCAGGGTCTTCTTATGACACTGCAATGAAGGTATCAGCCAGAGGACGGTCATACAAGGCATGACACAGGCAGAAGAAGCTGCTTAAAAGTTCCTTCACAGGGCTGTTGGTCAGAGGCTTCTGTTACACACTGTGTGGGCATCCAGGGCGCTACTCATAATATGGCAGCTGGCTTCCTCAAGAGTGTGTGATTTAAGAAACAGGAAAAAGGAGAGGGTCAAGGAGAATCCAAAATGGATGCCACGGTCTTTTTATAACCTAATTTTGGAAGTGACATCCATCTGTATAAGTCCATTCTAACATTGCTATAAAGAAATACCTGAGACTGAATAAGTTTTAAAGAAAGAAAGTTTAATTGGCTCAGTTCTGCAGAAAGCACAGTTATACAGGAAGCATGGCTCAAGGAGATTTAGAGGCTTAATTGGCTCATGGTTCTGCAGGAAGCACAGTTACACAGGAAGTATGGCTCAAGGAGATTTTACTCATAGCAGAAGGCAGAGTGGGAGCAGGAATCTTCACATGTCCAGAGCAGGAGGAAGAAAGAGAGGTCAGAAATACTACACGCTCACACCGTGACAGCACCAAGGGGAATGGTGCTAACCATGAGAAACCACCCCCATGATCTAGTCACCTCCCACCAAACCCCACTCCAGCAATGGACATGAGATTTGGATGGGGACACAAATCCCAAACATATCACCATCAGTTCTGCAAAACTGAGTGTTAGAAACCAGTCAAGTAAGCAAGTAAGCCTGGCCCATGCACAAGGAGAAGGAAAAGTTTAAACAAGGTCATGAATACCAAAAGGAAAAAAATCACTGGGGCCATCTTAGAGGCTGCCTACTGCCAGTGAGTTTTTTATATGCTGATAGCTACATGCTATAGATTATCTAGAAGTAGTCATCTCTGTAAAGCATGTCCTGGGGACACCAGAGGAGAATTAAAACAAAGAGAAAATGTTTCTAAACCATGTTTTGGTGATTGGATTATTCCCCTGTGAATTTTCCCCCTAAGTCATTTAAGAAAAAAGACTTTATTCACATATATGACAACCTATCACCTGGAGATGGCCATGCAGAGGGACAGAAATATTGATAACTTCCAAGGCATAACTGGAGAAGAGTCAGAGAACCTCTCCTTTAAGAGCATCTTCTAAAAGAAGCTCTGTGATCCTTGGGGTATAAGACATTATCAAGAGAAGAGACACTATCCCTAAGGGGAAAAAATGACTCATGGGGGCAAAAAGTCCTTACTCTTAGGGTGTGATGATGAACAGAAGGTGGATAAAAACTGGTGTAGACAAGCCAGTAAAGAGAACTCTAAGGCAAGGAAGGCTTTGAGGAGGGAAGGCCTGGAAGCCAGATTCAGCTCTGGATGAAGAGGGGGAGATGGAATTTGGTAGAATATAAATGGACTGTCCCAGACATGTGTTGGGCTCTAGGTTTACTTCTCAATCTGACTTTACCTAATTTCTACCTTCTAGGGCTTCCTCACAGTTTATGGCCCATGGAGAGTTCCTTTCTAGTTTTGTAGTGTACCTATGTACAAACTCATTTAAAATATGTTTTCTGGCATATATGGAAGATTTGAGGTTGGTGGAACAGGTTGTAGCTTGTGTTTAGTTTGCCATCTTGGAATGAGAAATGTTCATTACAGAGCCAGGAAAAATGGCTCCATTTCCCCCTATTCCTCTTTCTTCCCACTACTTCTGAATAGAGGTAGAATCTGCAATTTGCAGTGATGAAGAGAAAAGGACTAGAAAATAGGCACAGGGTGTGTGGAATAGAGTTAAGGAGAGTGAAGCAGCAATGAAACTTGCACCATCAGCTACTCTATGAGGATCTGGTCCTAATACTCCTGGTGTATCTAGATTTATGTTTTCTCATTTTTAAAATGAAGGGTTTGTGTAAAATGATACTTAAGGATGACTCTAGCTTCAACAATATATAATCCCATAAATCACCATCTCTAGCTTTAAATATAGCTGTTAGAATTGTATGTCTTTGGTTTAGGGCTTTGATTCTCCTCTTGCAATCAAATACTTAGCAGACTAGTAAAAGTATAGCTGTTAACCTATAATTGTCACCTTTAAGTGAACTGCATATCATCACGACATAAGGGGAAAAGACTCCAAGTCTGAGGACTCTTAATGGATTCAGTATAAGAGTCAAGGATGAAGTAATTTTGGGCCCTAGTCTAGGACTTGGAAGACCTTGAAGACATTTAGCCCAAATCATCATTTTACCTGAAGTCAGCCTATTGCATTGAATCTCATGAAATTCTCATTTTTGTAAATCAGAACTTGTTGAATTTGGCAATGTTATATAGTCAAAATTAGAGTTTAGCCAGTAGATCAAAGTCCTTTAATGAGAAATACTGCTTTTATTAAATCATATTTTTATCTCTTTTAGGACATTTATGAAATAGTTGCCACTGATTATTTTTTACCGTATTCTAAATGCAAGGTATAACTGAATTCACCTATTTATAATGAATTAGTCTGAAAAATGGAAAGTTATTTTTTTGGTTTGAAAGAAAGGTTGTTCATTAATAAATACAGTCAACCCATCTGCAGTTTTAAGACTATGCTTTCTCTTTCACTTTTTTCTTGTAGAGTTTGTAACAATTTCTAGTGGAAATGGCCCCGTAAAATAAGAAACTCCAGCTTACTGATCATGGAGAAAGCCATGGAGGCAGGAATAGAAAGAGTGATGGTGCACGGACTCTTCTGTTTCAGCCTGGTTTTTCCTATGTCTCTTTGAGATTCCGTGAAAATCTATAGCAGATTCCCTTTCTAATCGAGCAAATGAGTAAACTAGACATGGATGTTAAGGCTTAAAGGGAGAAAGAGAAGAAAGAAGAAGGGGAAGGAGAAGAATTAAGAGAATTAGAAGAAAATGGAGGAGAGTTAGAAAAATTGAGAGCATTCAAAGAACTTTGAGAGGAAGAGAAGTGGGAAACAGAAGAACTGAGAGAGAAGGGAAAGAAGTGAAGAGAATTGTAGAGGAAAAACAAGTGGAAGAGGAGGAGGAGGAGACGGAAGAGGACACTCACGGTTTCTAATTCATGATCACTAGCTTGGTCACTGTAAGAAGAAAGAAAGGAAGTAAATGTTTCTTTAATGCTGATTTTATTCCCCGCCTCTTTCCAAAAGGATTTACAGTGACTGGGACAGCAAAGGAGCAACAGCATTCTAGAACTGCTTTGAGGGAGAGTTTATAGCTTTTCTTGTTCTTCTTCCAGTGCCATGCAGTGGTCCAGACAACCTTAATTAGCCAATTGAGAGTGGAAAAAAAAAAGCAACAGGCATTCTCTGGAATCCCTTTCTCATCCTCTACAGCCTACCCTTTGGGTATTTCTAGGTTTCTTGGAATTTTGACCTTTCTGGTAATCAACACGAATAGGCCATATTCTGAAAACAGATTGGAAATGTTGTTTGACATGTGGATTAGGCTGTGTTGACAAATAGTGTGGTCTGTCAGATATTCCACAAAACACTGCCACCTGTAGAAAGTAAACCCCTCAGTGGCTGTGTCTCATCTCCTGGCCTTTGTGAGACTGTCTCATATCACTTTCCATCACTTCTCATATGTACTCAGAGGTCTTACGTATCACTTTTCAAGTCGTTTCCTTATTTGCATATCACTGTGATCAACAATTCCCAGGACAACATAATAAGCTATCTTAACCAAGCCAATAAACAGGTCCAGTAAATAAATAAAGAATCCCTCTCTACAGTCCCTCCTTAAGGTCTTTCTCTCAGAACTTACTTCTCTTCACAAGCAAACTCTAAGGCTGAAGATGTTATTTGTACACACTCTGGTTCATTGGCATTATATATTTCAATCTGCCAAAAATGTGGAAAGGAAGCATGCTGAATTTAGCTTCCCCCAGAGCTGAATTCAACTGCATGTCAAACTTCTAGTAGGACTTGTAAAAGTTCCACTGTTGCTGGCATCTGCAGTGAGAGCAAAGAGACAGCTGTAAAAAGCATCTTCTCGCCAAAACGTGATTTGGGAAAGGTCATTTTATTACATGATTTATTTATATTGTTTCTCCATGGTACACAGTGTTCTGATAGGGATGCAGATCACTCCGATGTGGACACAGAGCCTGGAAAAGGAGGAGAAGTATTTAAAGAAATCCTCAAACCCGCAACTCAGAGGCATGATATGGGGCAAGGAGATGTTTGATGTATTTTCTGAAGGCTGTTTTCAGCCTCCAATAGGCTGCAGCTTTTCTGTATCAATCAAATCAAAAGGAAGTTCTATCATAAGATCGATCTCCTCCACTGTCCTCTGAGACTTCATCAGTAAGAAACATGATTAGAAGTAGGTCTAGTTTCTATAGTCAGCAAAAATAATCAAGACATTCTTACCCTTTCAGAAAAGAAAAAAACAAAAGTCAGCTTAATCAAATTTCTAATGGTTTATCTTCTTTACACGGTATGTTGTCATTTTAAAAGGCTTATATTTTCTCTTCTGTATTTTTTTCCCCAAAGAGGCATGTGTTAGTTACATTCTAAACAGACCTACAGTATTTAATATGGGAAGCTGAATATCTTTTT
The DNA here is from genome assembly GCF_030222135.1 of Aotus nancymaae. NCBI lineage: Eukaryota > Metazoa > Chordata > Mammalia > Primates > Aotidae > Aotus > Aotus nancymaae. Next base: position 39,337,835 of record NW_026988482.1, read on the forward strand.
AAATGAAAACAGATGGACAGTTTCGTTTATCTTCACTTGGCTCTAGCATTGTGTCCTAAACACGCGGGTGGGATTTTTAATACCAAGTTTGTAATGGTAACGACTGGATTTACTGGATAAATACTTCTTTGACCGTATATTTTATTTAACCTCTCCATGATATACAATCCAAGCTAAATGTTTCTGGTTTTTGTTTTTTGTTTAACCATTATTTCTGTTAGTTTACTGCTAGTATGTCTCAGTAAGGTCAGGTATGAAGGTCAGGTGATTGAATATAAGAACCAAATAGAGTTTTTATTCTTGCCTTTAGAGCATAGATAGTGTTGAGACTTTGTTAAAGCTCTTGCTTCACTTGCTTGAAGGTACTTTATATAAAAGAAGCAAAAGGAGCCAAATCTGTTGAGAAAGTAGAGAATATGACTTGGCTTGTAATGGTTCCCCTCAACCCAAACAGTCACAGGCATCTCTCCTTTTTTGTTTCTACAAATGTTTATATAGGTAGCAACTCTCAGTATCCTCTTGCTCATTTTAAGTTATTTGATAGTGCAGACTTATCACTATATCGTCAGAGGTGGCTCACTAGGGAATGCACACGGTATGGATCATGTTCTCTGATAATATCTGTGGATATGTTTGACTGATTTGCCTCTTAGATGATGAAGTCTGATGTCTCTGTGGAATTCCATTTGAGAGAGATTTAAAAATTAAACATCATGAATATTCAGCAGTGCTTCCTGGAAGTTCAGCTCCAAGTGACTTAATCACTTTCTCTGCAGTTTTCCTTAAAGAAGCCATTGTTTGAACTAGGAAGGCATTTTTTTTTCTAAATAGAAAAAAGTAAAAGCTAAATATCAATATTGCATGAAATAATCTCTTCACTTGTTGAATTATAATGTCCTTAAAAAAATTTCACCCTACCAAGGCCACTTTTAGAAAACAAGGTTATTAGTGGCGTCTCTCTGCCTTCAGGAACATTGCATTAGAGTTTCCAAAGAATTCAGGGCCCATGCAGAATTGATCTGCACTGTCTATTTTGTCTTCTTTGCTCTTTGTCAGAAAAAAGAATCATAGGTCATAAAAAAAATTCCCATTCAAAATTAGGAAGACCATTCCAACAATTGGAATAAAAATAATAATCTAGGAGGGGCAAAGATATTAAGAAAGATTATCCCAAACTTAGACATAAAACAAAAAGATGACTGTGAGCCCTTTCAAAGTCATACACTAACTATTCTAATTAGCCCACCTAAACACGTACAAAACAAATACCATAATAGACAATCTCAAAGGCTAGTGAAAAATTTATTTGGATTACTGAATATTTGCATACTTTGTAATACAAGTAAGACAGAAAATCTCAAAGGCTAATGAAAAAATTATTTGGATTACTTAATATTCACAAACTTTGTAAAAACAAGTAAGAGAGTCAAAACTGGGACCAGTACTAGAAACTGTGAGTTGCCTATTTTATTAGCCAGACCACCTTTAATTGAGCTCCTTGTGGTAATTCAATAACTAGGCCACATTGGATCAAGTCCAAAGCCAAGAGGTCTTGTACCAATTTCTGTCCTATGGTAGATAGTGAGGCTTCCCATCTATTATCTAAGCATAATACATTAATTAGTTAGAATGTAATTAACTAAAGATGTCGCTAGCTAATAAACATATAAAAGCAATAACATATTACATTTATTTAGCATTTTAGAGTTTGGAAATAATTTCTCACAATTCTCAGTACCCCAACTTTGGAAGGGAGGTACTATTACCCTCATTTGATAAATAAGGATGTAGATGCCTGAGGAGTTCAAAAACTAGTTGGTCTGTAAAAATTCAAAGCTGGGAATGGAACTCAAGTCTTTTGTGAGATGTGAGCAAGGCCATGTGGTCAAACACAGCTAGAGTTCAGTTATGATTTCAGCACTTACTGGTTGAGTAACCTTGGTAAGTCACTTAACTTTTGTGAACTCACTTTCTTCATCTTTAATAAAGGGAAACACTATTACCAAGTCAATGTTTTTTTGAAAAATGGCATTAAAATAGATCATTCATTTAAAACACTTAACACATTGTCTGGGTCACAGTAAGCACTCAATAAATCTTAGCTGTATAGGAAAAGAAAATGAAATAACAGCACAAAGTTGATTTCAAAAGATTCCCCCAACATATTCAAGGGGAGATATTGGAACTACTTAGTGTATTTCAACCTCCAATTCCCAAAAAGATAAATTATATTAAGAACTCAAGTGAAATTGATGAGTATGGTATATGATGTTATTTTAAAAATACTGTTCATCGTGTTTACTGTGATGATAAGGCAGGAAGGTGAATAAACACATCAGAAAGCTTCTAAACAATAGCACTGGGGCAATAAACTTATTTCTAGTTAGTCTTCAGTTAGCCTGAAAAAAAATGAGTGGACATTCTGGTTTATATATGTTACATATGTTTCTATAGGCCCTTTTATTTTAAGAACAGGGGCTTAAAAAATTATTAAAAGAGTGAAATTTCAAGATTATTTGAGAACAACCAGGATTCCCTTTTCTGGAGCTTCTACAACTAGTGATTTACGGCAATGTTTATTTGACCTTCCAGTAAAAGCTTCAGTTTATTTAGGGGAATGAGAAAGATGGGAAGATTAAAGAAATCATAGAGTCACCAAGGCTGCCAGAGCCAGCAAAGTGATTCCAAACTCAGCAGCCTTGCGCTTTAAGCCTCTTTCAGAGACAGGCTACTGGCAAATCCAGGGCAGACCACCAAGCTATTTTCAGGCAAGTTTCAGTGCAAAGCAAGCCAAACTTAACTGCTTGAATTGTGATGCTCAAGTGGCATTGAAAAGGAGTCCTTAGGAGTTAGCAGCGAATGGCTTTTAATTTAGGGACGGTAAAAATGCACTGATACAGCTGGAAACACAATAGTAGTACATTTTCCTAAAATACAATTCACTTATGTCACTTTCTGAGTATGACAGAACAGGGACCAGCAGAGGGTTCTCAACATTTTTTCTTTTTCTGTTTTTATATTTTAGATGGAGTCTTACTCTGTCACCCAGACTACAGTGCAGTAGTACAATCACAGCTCACTGCAGCCCTGACCTCCTGGGTTCAAGCGATTCTCCCATCTCAGTCTCCCAAGCAGCTGGGACCACAGCCATATGCCACCATGCCTGGCTATTTTAATTTTATTTTTTGTAGAGACAAGGTCTCACTGTGCTGCCTAGCCTGGTCTCGTACTTCTGGGCTCAAGTGATTCTTCTGCCTTGACCTCTCAAAGTACTCGGATTACATTTGCAAGCCACCATGCCCAGCCTTTTTTTATTTTTAAAAATCTTCATCATTCTATAAAAAGTTCTTCCCAAACAAATCAACAAAAATCCCTCTTGCATTGCCTTATTATAAAGACAACATACTTCCTTTAAAAAATTAGTTTACATTAGCCTATTTCCTTAATAAAGATGCTTTTGGGAACTTCATTGATAAGCAATTAAAACCTACTGGCCTATTTATCCTGGAATCTCCTTCCCAGAAGCCCTTCCCAGCCATTACTAATATTAATATTATTAAACGTCAACATTTCAGAACAGTTTATTCTGGGTTGTCCGCGATGGAGAAAGGGGATGAGAACCATTTTTAAGGGCTTTTCTCGTGACATTTGCTCCTTTGCTCCTGGGGAGAATACGTCAGCTCCCTCCATCCACAGCTGCACGTGCGTCCACTCTGATTGCAGTGACCGGGAAATACGTCCTCAGCCCTCAGAGGGACCATCAGTGTTGTCTAAGAGCTGGCAAGGAGCTGCCAGTGGGCAATAGTTGGTAAACAGATTGGTTCCTTCCTGGTCCTTACAGCAAAGAAAAATAAGGATTGATGGAAGAAACTGTAGGAAAATGAAAGATGTCAGAAAAAGGCCTCTAAACTTGGAAATCAGGCAGAAAGATTACTGTGAGCCTTTCAAAGTCATACTAACTATTCTAACAAGTCACATAAGGGTCATATGATGCTCTGGGCTGCACTGTTCATTATGGTAGCCACTAGTCATGCATGGCTCTTTAAACCTGAATTAATTACAATTAAATAAAATTAATGCAGTTTCTCAGTCACTCTAGCCACACATCAAGGGCTCAATGGCTACATGAAGCTAGTGGCTATCATATTAGGAAGCACAGCTAGAGAACATTTCCGTCAATGCATGAAGTTCTGTTGGACAGCTGCTGTAAGGAGACAAAAGATTCCCTTAAAATCGACTATTAATTAGAGCTCAGACTCTGTAAAGTTAGACTAACTGGTAGAAGACTGTTAATTGCAAATGACTTTTGTTCTCTAGAGATACAAATCATTTTTATCCAGAAGGAAAGATTACTTCTGGATAAAAGGTTTCTCTTTTTCATTTTTTGCCTTAAAGGAAATTTACCAGTTTTGTATCTAAATTTGCAATCTTGTTCCAGCATTTTCAACTGACTAAATATATATATCAGTTTCTTATGTCTTCCTTTGAACCACCTTTGTCATCCTGTTATGTCCTCTGTTTCTTGCTACTGAGTTAAAGAAATCGGCTGGGCGCTGTGGCTCATGCCTGTAATCCCAGCACTTTGGGAGGCTGAGGCGGGCAGATCACAAGGTCAAGAGATTGAGACCATCCTGGCCAACATGGTGAAACCCCGTCTCTACTAAAAATACAAAAAAAAAAAAATTGGCTGGGTGTGGTGGCACATGCCTGTAGTCCCAGCTGCTACGGAGGCTGAGGCAGGAGAATTGCTTGAACCTGGGAGGTGGAGGTTGCAGTGAGCCAAGGTCACACCACTGCACTCCAGCCTGACACCTGGCAACGGAGCGAGAATCTGTCTCAAAAAAAAAAAAAAAAAGAAATCCTTGACATGTGCTCACCATATATGTGAGAGTATCATGTTTCTAACTTTTTAAAAATTAGACTCTGACAAAGGGATTGAACAGATGCACACAGTAGGAATTTGATTTTAATAGGGTCTAAATTAAATATTGGGCAGATTGTTCTCTTAGCAAAATTTATATAAGTGCTTCTTGGCTTTTCCAACAACTCAGCAGTATGGCACAGAGACTGAGTCCAGACTTTGAAGAGCCATGTCAAGGTCTACAGAGGCTACTGCCAGGATGACACACAAGAAAGGAGTAGAAATGAACTAAAAGAGAAAGAGTGGGGAAGGGTAAAAACTTTTCTCTGTTTTGTGTATAATATTATATAGCTTCATTTTTTTAAGTAATGAGCCCATTGAAATACATAAGCCAAAAATAAAAGAAAAGTTGCGTATACAGGGAGGCAATTTAGTATTGTGACTAAAAAGATTTTGACATCACACGTAACAAGATTAAAGTCAACACTCTACCACTTACTAGCTGTGGGATCTTGGGTAAGTTATCTGATTTCTTTGAATCTCAGTTTCCTCATCTATAAAATAAAATTCATAACAACTAGATTATAGAGCAGTTGTGATGGTAAAATTCGATCATGTCTGGCACATAGTAAGGACTCTATATATATTAGTTCTTCTTGTTTTCACTTCAGGGGACCTCGAATTCCACAAAGTAATTCATTGAAAAGACAACATCTAACATCTCCCACCTGATCCTGAAAATTCATAAGAATTCTGCGTTCTCCTCCATGCTTTATTTCATTTTAATTTGTACATAATTTCCTCCAAAATGTATCCAGTAAAGATGTGCCATATTTATATTGACTTTGCCTATTCTTGGTAAGCTCAGGATATCATCAGAAGTACACATATTCTAGACGGGAATGTATGGCATCTGTGATAGATGTTAGGCTATGGGTTCAATTTTTCTGATATGAAATTTATTTTAGTTGACTTTGAAGAATCAGGAGCATCAAATAAGATATACACACACTCACAGAAACATATACATACCACTACCACCATCACCACTACCCAAACAATGACCAAACACTCCCCTAAACTTACCAGAAATTGCCATTTTGGACAATTATTGTTGGTAAAAGAAAGAAGAGAAAGGATTTCGAGAGAAACTGAAAGATGCCAGGATGGGAGCAGGGGAGCTGTTTTCTCTGCCTTCTAGTAGAATGCATAATATAAAGCAATTTTCCTGTTAGTAGATAGAGAATCCCAGAGAAGGGAACTTCATAAGCAAACGCCTCACCAAAGAACCCAGAATAGCCCTGAGAAGCTCCCTAGGAGAATCCATCTCCCAGACCCAGACCCCAAGGGACACATAACCAAGGTTCTGCTCCTTTGCCAATGGTAGTGTGGAGATAACATTATGTGTGCCTGTAGGTTCCTCAAGAAGTTAGGAGAGGAGGAGAAACAGGCAGATAGTATCAATCTTTTAGTCCCATATAATTGTCACTGACTCCATTACTCAGAAAGAAGTCCAAGCTCAACAGGTCTGACAAGTCCCAGCTGGACTCTGGCATTCAAATGTCATAAGTGCTCTATCTTGTTGTCTCTGGACTCTGGCATTCAAATGATGTCATAAGTGCTCTCCATCTTTTGAGCAGGCCCTCTTCCTGTCAGGGGAGGCTTGCATTGGACATAGCTACCACACAGAAAGAGCTCACCTGCTACCTGTGTCTATGCAGCCATATCCATCTAACAAAGGACACTGATTGGCTCACCTTGAAACACACCCCAAACAATGAGCCAGTCACCACAATCAGGGGAATCAAATACTTTTATTGGCCAGTATGGGTCACATGACCACCCCTGGGGCCAATAGTTGAAATCAAGCACCTCTGAACCAAAAGGACTGACCATGATTTCCAGTGTATGAAGGAGGAATTGTGCCTCTAAAAGATACTGGGCAGTCAAAAACACATGGTTCCCAAGAGAATGGAAAAAACTAGTATGTATGAATGTACATAACAGCATTATTCACAATGGCCAAAAGGTGAAACAGTGCAAAAGTCCATCAATTGATGAATAAACAAATTATGACATATTTATACAATGGAATATTGTTCAACCATTAAAAGGAATGAAGTACTGAATCTATGACATGGATGAACCTTGAAAACATTATGCTATGTGAAAGAAGTCAGTCACAAGAGGCTACATACACTTTGTCCACTTACATGAAATGTTAGATTAGGTTAATCCATAGAGACAGGAAATAGATTGAGAGGGGCTGGGAGGAGAGAGAATGAAGAGTAATGGTTAAGTGGTATGGAGTTGCTTTTTGGGATGATGAAAATGTTCTGGAATTTGATAGTAGTGACAGTTGCACAATTTGGTGAATATCCTAAAAACCACTGAACTTATATTTAAAAGGGTGAATTTTATGGCATGTGAATGATATCTCATCTCAATAAAATAAAAACACCATTACTCCAACATTAATGTCGTCACCAAGTGAAGTGGTAGGGCTGAATAGTGCTGGCGTTGCCACAAGATGAAATGAGAGCTAATGGTAAATTCATAGCAAGTATTAAGTGAATGAATTTTTGCTAAAATAGTCCTCTTGTTCACATTTACCCAGTGCCCTTAAAGGATCCTTTCATATTATTTTTATTTTATTAGTCTCCATACTATATTACTCAAAAGAGTATTACTATATTACTCAAGAGTCCTTCCTTTGGACATAAAAAGGCTTTGGCTGTCAGTGCCCTTTAAATGGTTTCTGCTCCCTATAGCCCATTATTTTAAGAAACTTGTTCAGCCTCTACTTCCTGAGATTTTTCCCATACATTGCTTAGCATACTGCGTGGGAACATGGAAGGCCACAGTAACTGTTAACTCCCAGTGCTATTATTACTGATCCAACTCTGGGGTTATCATAAAGAGGCCAATTCCTAGTATTGCTTAGGCTCCTTGGAGAAAAGCCAGTTGAGTCGGATCCCAGCAGTCAACAGGATGCATCACTACCTCCTTAGTTGGTTCAAATGGTCACTTGTTAAATTGAGGTAAGGGTCTGGCTTAGGAAACATACAGGAGGTAGTGAGGCACCCAGAGACTAACAAACCCAAGTAGTCATGACTATCCCTTGGGCTGAAGATAAGGGAGGAAGTATTCCTTCAAACAGAATTTGAGGGAAGAAGGCAGAAATCCTCTGACTTGTCTCACTCCCACCCTTTGACTTCCTTGTCAGGGTCGTTTTCTAGCTAAACTCAACTTGAAGCTAGCTGGCCAAGTCGTTCCTGGGATGTGGTCTACAGGTGTCAGTCTCCTAGGGCAAGAGATAGGTGAACCATTACTCTAGGGGATGAGAGAGAGAGAGAATAACTATGTTTTAAAAATCTGGAGTCAAATATATGGTTAACTGTCTATTCACTCCTGATGGTTGAAATTCTCTTTATATGGGAGGCCTGTCATGGTTCTGAGTTCCGGCAACATCCTTCCCTTCATTAGTAAATGCTGCCATTAAAACAACAACCTAAGCAAGTCACAGGATAGGCAAAGGCAACTTGAGCTACTTAATTGCAAAGCTCTTTGAAAAGCATTAAAGTCTGTTTCTCATAGAAGGCAAATTAGTTCATTTCAAATGTGCTCTGTGAATATCAACAGACCACCCAAATGTTTACATATTTTAGACCGTCCTCCTAGTGGGTTTCAAAAAAATAATTTAAAACCCAGTTCGTTTGAGAGAAAAGGGGGGCACTCATGCATATAAATTGTCTGCATTAACAGCCAGTTCCATATTAAAACAACATTAATTATTCATTTCGTGAAGGAGAAAAATTTGCCTATCATAGAAAAACCCCTAGGGTGGTATTGTTTTCCACAAACCTGATTCTAAGACCAATAACATCCCAAATATCCCTCTTATTCAATCTTTCTCCCTATAAATGAGAAAAGGCTATGGAAAGAAAAACAACTGAACACTTTATTGTTACACCGTGTCTTGGAGGTTGATATATTCAAGTTCTCTCAAACCCGAAGGTCAGATCCAGAATTCCAGAGCTGAAGGACTGTGCATGGAAAAAACGAATCCCTTGCCTCTGGCTCTTTAACAAAGTCAAAACTTTGGAAAAATTCAGCAGGGTCTGTTTCAGGGCTGGGATATCGGGGCCTGGCAGAAGAGGACCCCCTGAGGAGGTGTCTAACACCTGGCTGAGTTTCCAAGTCCCCCTTCCCCACTTCCCAGTGACTTTCTGGAAACAGAACAATCATTGTCCAAACTTAACTCACAGTAGTCCACCAAGAGAAAAGTCTCTTGTTCTGCCAACTGGAATGCTTTAGATTTTCAACAGCAGATTGAGGGCATGTTCTAGGGACCCGAGGATGAAGCATTTCCAAAGAATACATTTTTATTTGCTAGAAAACAACAACCTTGTTCATTTAATCATAACAAACTCAGGGATCTCAATCTTTCTACTCTACTGAAAAAAACCTGCCCTTGCCACTCCCCTCAAAATACTGTGGAATCATAGAATGGTCTTAAAGAATTTTCATTGTTGTTCTGGTTTTGATGAACTGGAAAGTTTGATGTGTAGCCTATTTTCACAAATCTTGTGTGTAAACTTGACATTGCTAAGGGTGCAGGGTTGTTAAAATTTTGAGAATGACACCTATCTACCTGGAGTCACCAAAGAAGCCTTGGGGAGGTCCAACAACCTACAAAGACCCTCCTGTCACTTGTTGGCATGGGCTAAAACTTGACTTTTAGAGGTTATTTGCATCTTCCAACTTTGTTTTTTATGAAACTCATATTCAAATGCAAACACCACTAAGAAAGCACACTTTTGGAACTGTTGGGATCCTTGGCAGCTTGAGGAAAGGTGGTAGAGGGCAGTAGAGTGTTGACATGGTTTGAAAAGAGGGTATTGAAAGAGTGTTAAAAATACTTCTACCTGCTTTATAATTTTTCTGAAGATTTATCACTGTAGCCCTAATTTTTTTCCAAGAGAGAGAGGTTTAAGGTTAGATAATCCCACTTATTAGCTGTGTGGCCTTTGTCAAGTCACTTAAACTTCCTAAACCTCAGTTTCACCATCAGTAAAATGGGACAATAATGCATTATTAATTTTGTGAAAATGACATGAGATAATTTATAGAAAGTTACTAACATGGTGCTTAGGACATGGTAGGTGTTCAGTAAATGTAATATGGTGATGATGATGATGATGATGATGATTCCATCTGCTCTCTACAAATAGATAAACAAGGAAGAACATTTAAATGTGTACAGAGAAGGGAAAAATAAGGAAGAAGCAGATGGCTGGAACATTTCAATGGCAGCTGACTTTCTGTTTCACTACTTCTGTCCCTTGCTGGGAATAGTGAAGCTTAATAAAGGAACCCTCATTGCTTTCTGTACAGCTGATTGGATTTGGAGGAAGAGGGAAACACAGGGGAAACCATAAATAGATGCAGCTGTCTGAGTCCTCAGGTCTGTCTTCGGGAGAATATTTGTTTAGCTCCAAGGAAACAGTTTTATTTGTCAAAGTATGATTTTAAAATTTCTTCTATCTGAATGCTAACATTTCCTCTCTCCAACTAACTGCTTTGTAACTTTACTAATGTGGCCCTGTAGACAGCCTTTTCTGTAGCTACTAATCTATCTAAAATTTAACTTGCTTGACAGGGACCTATCTCAGAACACATGCATCATGTAGTGATGCAATGAGAGAGAATTTGAGAAGATCATGGAAAACAGAACAAAAATACTATTAATAGATTGGGGTCAAATTGAGGCATGTGGGTTTGAAGATAATCCTAATTTTCTCACCAGCAGGGTTTGCAATGGAAGGAAACTTGTGTGGATAGGGTTTAGGCCTCAGGAAGAAGATTCAAAAGCCATTCCACTATTTTTAAATGATGAAAATAATTTCTCAGGCACATAGCTGTGAAAATCATATATTCTTAATTATTATTATTTTTCAATGCTTATCTAATGGTTGATTTTCTGGTAGCATGTTCAGCATCTTTAAAAAGAAAACTTGTTTCGTTAAATCAGTAATATATGTTTGCCATGGGCGTGTGTGCGATCTTCTAGGGAGAGAAGAAGGAGAGAGGAGAAACTGGTGTCAGACTAAGCTCTGAGGTTCACCAAACTGCCACCTCTGCAGTTACCAATGGGGCACTAGGATTTTCTAGCTTTTCTGCCATTTTCATTCAGTCAATTTCTAGCTCTAGGAACAAGCCCATCTTTCAAGATTGATGCAGCACTTTATCAATTGGGCCCTAACGCAACACTCTGGGTCCACCATGTCTCAGAGAAGGTCTGAAATGGACTCTAGAGACTTCAGCTACAAGGTGTGACACTGGATCATGGGCTGCCTCATATCTGTCTGTCTGTGAATGTTGTTTCAAGATCCACTTTACAGTTTCCTCTCCACCCAAATCCAGATCAAAGTATCCTTGTCTCTTCTTTCTACTTTCCCAGTCATGTTAGAAATCCTTTCAGGCTTATCTAGGATTCCAATGTACATGGACCTTCAGGGCTACCAGTTGCCACATGCATATCTCCCAGGAATGGAAATTCCTACAGACACTCTATACAAACGCTAGTAACTTTCTGGCCAACAACCCCACTTGCTTGCTATTAATGTTAGTGTTACTCTCCATCCTTCCTCCCAGTTCTGGTAACGTCTTCTTAGAAAAAGTTTGAGGTTGCTTTTAGATTAGGGAGACTAATTTACTCCTATTGTCTCAGCATTATTTCTTTCTAGCATTTGCATTATTTTTTGATACCTAATAGATGTACATATTTGGGGGATACATGAGAAATTTTGGTACATTCATGTAATGTGTAAAGATTGCATCAGGATGTCTGATTGGGATGTCTGCCACTTTCCACTTCCTGGAAGTCTCCAGGTTAGATCTAAAATTCTGGGTCTCAAAGCAAGAGTAGGTGTCCTTTAAGGAGACAAGAAGGTAGAAGGGCTATAACACAAGTATTAAGTATCCCAGTGACTTAGTTTAGGTGTCTGCTACCTCCCAAGTATCTGGAACAGTATTCTACACATAGTAAGCATTCAATAAATATTTCTCAAATGAATGATTGAGTTTCCACCAAAGGGCACAACAGCCTATGTAAATGCAGGTCACTTGGTTCACATTAAGTCCCCTTCCCTGATAGATGGCCTCTTCTTCAGATGTTAGAGAAATTATTCAGCTGCTATACACAGAGGCCTCTGTAGAAATTATGACATGATTTTTAAATTTCCAGTTGTCCAGTGGCCACCCCCTCCATGCTAAGCCCTGGGAGTCAAGAGTCTTTATCTCCTACAAGCCCTATTCAACAAGCCAGGCCTTGGCCTCTGTGAACCCCTCATGAAGTGCAGACAAACAAAAGGGAGATGTGAAACTCCGGAGGCAGGCTTATCTCTCAGGGCTCTGCCATCTCCTTGCATGTCATGGACTCTGTTCCTTGTCTCTAAGGCACCTGCTCAAGTTCTTGCCAAAGTAGGCTAAAGCCCCATGGAGTGGCAGGTCCCAGGGGAGAGAAAAGGGAAGGACAAGCTATTGTTCAAGAAGCTCTCTTGAAAGGGGGATCTTAGTGGTTGCACTGGGGTGTCAGAAAGGTGGGTAGACTGCCTCCTGCCCTTTTTCTTTCCTTACTCTAAATGTAGTACTTGCTATTACAGAAATTTTGCAAATACTATAAAACAGAAGAATCTAAAATTATCTTCATTCCAACATTGAAAGAGTAGTTCTTAAATATTAGAATTGATACTTTAATGCTTAGAGGCATACATAGGCCCACAGACACATAAAACAGAATGATCCCTGTAGCCTACTTTTCTACATAATCAAGTATTAGGAATATTTTGCATGTCATTAACTATGAGTCAACCAACTCAATTTAAATAGCTATGTTTTATTTGAAAACTGGTTTAAACAATTATCAGCATATACTTACCTTTAAATAGTTTATTGTTTTGGGGGGAAATTCTCATGCGGTGGCTTGGTGTGAGTTTTAGGTTTAAGTTTAAGTCTTACCTTCTGGCATTTTCAGGCTGCGTAACTTTGAGCAAGGGACTTAAGTATGTTGCCTCATCAGTTAAAAGAAGATGATGATAATACCTACCTCATATGTCTCTTGCAAGGATCCAATGACATGATTCATGGGAAATACTTGGCATGACACCTAGCACACAGCTCTCTATATGCATTAGCTATGATTATTAGTTAAAAAAAAAAAGTACAACAATACAGAGAAACATGAAATTTAAAAACCACCTACAATTTTCCCAACCAGAGATGACTGATGTTAATTGTGTCATATTATACTTGTGCTCTTGAAACCAATATATTGCAGGCATGTTTTCACCCCAAGTAATAGTGCCCTATAGTCTCTATCATTGTTTAAAACTAACTGTACAGTATTCCATTGATGCAAATATGCCAGGATATATTATTGACAAAGAAGAAAATAAAGTTAAGTCCAGTAGAGCACACGTCCTGGGTTATAAGCCTGGCCAAATCCTCGTTGTGCACATTTCATAACACCAGCTAAGAATAATCTTGCTGCAAACTCAAGCTCTGCAGAGTCAGGAAGGATCTGAGAGCTGTGTCCCAATTTCCAAATCGGAGCTGACCTTGATTGTTCCAGGACATCACCCTTCACCTGCATACTCTGCTACTGGCACTCAGAAGAATTACAATGAGAAACAGTCAAGTTGCCCTGGTTGCTCCTGCTGACTCAGCAAGCAGGGGACTTCCCCAGAGAGCTCATGGTGGTTTGGCAGCCTGGGGCTCAGACTCCTCCGCTGAGGTTCCAGCCTCCTGGGGGCCAGATGAGGGGAGGATTGGTTTACATTGCATCCCAGACCAAACAGCTGAGGAAACCGTAACCCCTTTAATTTTGCCTGGCTGCCTTAAAGAGGAATTTGATTATACCACACAAGAAAGAAGTTTCTTTTTCTCATTCTTTGTTTCTCTCTCCTTCCTTTCTTCTCTTTGACTTTTTTCTTTTCCTCATTCTCTCCCCCACTTCCTTGTTTTTTTACCCCCTCCTCTTCTTCTCTTTCCCTCACTTTCTTTTATTCTTTCTACCTTCTATGACAAAGAATTCTGGGGAAAAGTTCTAAAAAGAGAGAAATTCTTTATTTTTAGAGCCAGATTTTTTTTTTTTTTTTTTTGGCCAAAGATCTATTTGCAGCTGAAAGAACTAGTGAAATAAATGGGCCAAAGGCCTCTTTCTTATTCAGGCAAAATGTCCATGGAAAGTACTAAAAAGGCCAAACCTCATGGTGACCTTGGAGATTATATTCTTGGAAAAAGAAGATTGGAGTTTGTTTTCTACCCCTGCCTTGACCAGGCCTCCTTCCAGCACTCTGACACAGCCCCTCCAATTGAGGAGTCCATTCCTTCAATCAAAGGAAACAGAGTGGAATTCAAGAGAAGGGCAGCCCAACTCACAGCTGTATGTAATCTGATAAACATCAGCTCTACATGCTCTTCCAAGGCATCGATCAACATATTGCATGGGATGAAGACCTGCAGCCTGTAATTAGAGCCCTCAGTTCAATCCCTATTTATTTATTGGAAAGGCGATAGAGGGTAGTGTAGTTAAACACATAAATCCTAACTCTTTTATTTACATGTTTTGGGTCTTCAAGAATATGACTCAACCTCTCCAAGCTTCCATTTATCCACCTATAAAGGTGGGAGTAACAACGGCACCCATCTGGCAAGGTGGTCTTTTTAAAAGCCTTAGTGCAGTACCTGGCTCAGGCAGTTTGCAGTCATTGGTAGTAATTATTAATAATTCAGTTAGCTGTGAATCCAACTCATCAAATTATCATCTAGCCCACGCTTTCCACAAGGAAAAGCACACATCTGTTTATCAAATGCTCTTGTAGGACTTAGAGTGCATGCTGTCTGGAATATTTTATTGATCTATCAAAAACAAACTATTGAAAGAGGAAATAAAGTTATCCCAGGATGATTTGAACCTCTGCACACTCCCAGCAGTCTCTGGCTGAACTCTTTTTCCTAAATGTTCATAAAATGTATATAATAATCAAATTCTGAATGCTAGATGCATTGCCTTCTAGTTTTTAGAATCCACATTTTTCTCATTTTTGAAAACTGGAATAACATATTCCTGTCTCCAATTCCCTGGCCTTGCTCCCAGTCTCTGATTTCTCTGAGATTGCTGACAGTGGTTTTGTAATCACATCTGCAAGTTCTTTCTGTATTCTAGAATGTAATCCAACTTGAACTCATTAAATGTCTAGTTCCCCTTTTATTATCTCTTGTGCTATCTTGAGCTTTAATTCTCTCTTTAAAAACATTTTTTAAAATATGTATATATATAAAAGTAATACATATTCATGGCTAAAAATTTCAGATATATGGTTAAGCAAATTGAAGAAGTCGAAAATCATCAGTAATCCTAGCTTGCTGAGATAATAGTGCCTCCTGATTTGAGATAAAGCCTTCTAGTATTTTTCTTTGTAGATATAGATACACAGGCTGTTGGATAAATAAAGCATGAACATATTTCCGTATAATTAGTTCTTTTTTTCCTACAACCATATTTTTAATGCTAGCATACGATTTCAGTGTAGTAATGTGAGATAATTTTTACTGAGCTCAGCCCCTTTGGTTGAGCATTTTGGCTTTTTGGCTATGAGCTGTATTATTAGTGTTACAGTCACTACTTTGATAAAAGAAGTAGGCATTCAGTAAATAGTTATTGATATTCTTAAGTAAGGAGGCTCCAGAGGCATGAGAATGTAGACTTCACAAGCAGAGACACTGTGCCCTGATGCCTCTTGTTCTCATGCTAGATGGCTGACCTCAGGCAAGTCACTCCACTCTTCAGGGACACAGCTTTCCTTTTGAGAATTCTCTCCTGTTAAGGGGTGGGGGTGACAGATAGTGGCTTCCAGAATGGGCTCTTGTAAAAGTAAAGTGTAACACTGACTATAGATGCCTATAACACAGTGCTTGGCTCTTAGGAAGCACCCAATAAATGATAGCTATTGTTACTAATATTATTTTTGTTATAAGATCTTATATGGTTCAAGGTCCATGTAGTTTGAAAATAAAGATGTTGTTAGAAGTCAATGAGTCCCTTAATTCAGGGATTTATATTTCGAGCTCAACGCAAAGTACGTGGAATCTAATAGCACACAATAAATAATATTAATATGAAGACTCATGCAGAGGCACTCATATAATATGTATAATTAGCTCTGCTATAACAAGATAAATGCATTCCTAAAAACCATCATGCTATGCAAAACAGTGCAATAAACATCACAGTTCTCATGGAAGATGGGATGTGGCAGTGATTCTCAACCGCTCACAATCCTCCATGATTTTCTCCCTCTCCCAGGCTGTATTTGGCAATGTCTATAATCATTTTGGGTTGTTACACTGGGGAGTAGTGGAATCAGGGCTATGGCATCTAGCAGGTAGATGCCAGGCCAGGGTTGTTGCTAAATATCCTACAACGCCCAAGACAGCCCCACCCCACTCCCTCAGCAAAGAATTATCCAGCCCAAAGTATCAGCATTGCTGAGGTTGAGAAACCCTAGGTTTGAAGGCACAAAACCCCAAAAATTGTCAATGACACATTAATAAACAAAACTAACAGGAATCAACAACAACCAAAAAAAGGTAGCACAGTTTACCCATGTTAAATGGTTAAGAGATGCATAGATACAGTAAGTATTGCACTTTTCCTTATAAAAGACCTGGCATCTGCCTGTGAAAGTGAAGGTGGGAAGGGTTGCTGCTTTTGAGCTATTGTGAAGTGCGGGGAGGGGGTTATCTAGAATCAGAGAGAAGGTTGCGGCACCAGGTGTGGACTGAGGTGGACTGCAGATGGTGGAGGTGTATGCATTTTGTGTATTTCTATCAGGTGCAGTTCAGCTGGGTGCAGTTTCCTGCATTAATCTTGTGTTTCTGGTGGTTGAAATTGTGTGTAAACAAACGTGAAATCTAGTTATGTTCAAATTGTTCCCTAATATATCAATGCCATTGGAACAAATTCATGATTTCAAAAGAAGCCTTATAGCAGAACTAACTTTACATACTTAATTGCACTAAATGGACTTGACTAAAACTATAATTTACAGCACCAGTGATTCTTAAAAGTATGGCAGACATTATTACCAAAGAGATTTTTAACCCATAGAAATTACCAAACAGAAATGTTTTAGGAAAATGAGTAGGATCGTGCTTACACAAACTCTTTCACATGCCATTGTCACAAGATTTTTCCATGACCTGACAAGTGGCTCATACTATTTATAACAAAGTCTTCTTAAAATCTTGTATAATGCTGAACTCGTTAAGGGTAAAATTATATGATATGTAACATTTGCTTCAAAATAATCCGGGTTTGGACAGTATATGAGAGGTGCTAATAGGAAACAAGATTGGCCAGGAGTTGAACGAAATTAGGAAATTAAAACATGAGTCTTGGTTATCATCTTCTTTCTACTTATGTGTAATAAAGATAAAAAGAAGAGTAGTCCACTTAAAAATCATGTACAAGCAGTGAATTTGCAAGCAGGTTCATATAAATACTGATTTAAAAATAAAGATGCTATTTTTGAACACAGGGTTTGTGTGTCGCCACCGTAATGAAATATCATGCTAAAAACATGGGCTGTGCTGAAAGTATTTAAATCATGCTTACTTTCTTCAGGTTCTAAAGGATGGAATATGCTGAGTAGAACATGATGTTTAGCAAAGGCAGTTGTCAAAGGGAAAAAATTAACATTCAAGTCATGGTCAGTGACAAGACAAAGCACCTAAGTGGAGTTTCACTGAGCTGAGAATATAAGAAGCCGTAACAGGGGAGGTGAGACTGAGTCAGGATGTATGTTGATTCTCTCCACGGGAAACTTGACTAAGCAGAGAATCCTGTAGTTATGAGCATGAGTAAGCGTTAGAGCTTGACCTTGCTGGGGAGGCCTGGTTTCATTAAGTGGCCTTGGGCAATAATCTATTCACTACGAGAAATTTTGTTTCCCTTCAGGTTTGTAAAAACTGGATTCTCCTTGTAATGAAAAAAAAGTGCAATGTAAAGAAACAACAAAATGGATGCTTGTGATAATAAAGGCATAAATTGGAATAGACTCATGAAAACTCCTAAGTGAATTTGAGTGGCTCTGTAGAGGATCTGTTGAAAACTAGAAATACTCTCTCCAGAAAAAATATGTATGTGAATTCACAAAAAGTTTGCCTGTCTATGAATTCACAGACCCCTTAGTATCCATTCAGGACACTGGGTTGAGAACTGGAATTAGTAGCTGTGATTGGTCCAACCCAGAAGCCAAAGTTGCAGTGCAGGGGAAACAGGTTACATGTGCAGCTGTTGCTTCTGATGTATTTCTCCAGCCTGAACTATTTCTTCCACTCTCTGAATTCTGCTCCATTCTTTAAGGCCCCCCTACTTTGGGGATGCCTTCCTTAGCCTGTGCTATCTACAGAAGTTTTTCCTCTGAACTCACAGTAACTCTCAGTGTTGCTATTTTGGTCCTTAAGCATGCATTCTCTTTGAATGCTTATCTCTGGATGCCTCTGTGTGTGTGTGTGTGTGTGTGTGTGTGTGTGTGTGTGTGTGTGTGTGTGTGTGTGTGTGTGTGTGTGTTGCCTGTCTAACTTGACTGCAAGTAACTTAAGAGCAAGGCCATTTATCATACTTCCTGGTGTATCTCCCCAGTATCATGTAGAGAACTAACAGATGGACAGACATGTGGTTATAAAGTAGGTTCCCATAAGATATGGAATGAATTGATGAATCTTCTACTCCTTTCCTTATTCCTTCCCCTAGCACTTTAAGCTTATGCTCTCTATCGCTTTTGTCTAGAGTACCTTTCTCTACCAGAAATCAGTAGGAAACTCCCATGGGAGTTCTGGGAATGAAAGCTAGAGCTCTCAGGGAAATCCTCCGTCTTCCACTTTCTTCTTCTCTCTGCCTCCGCCCTGCTCCCTGGTTCCATCCTATCAGCCTCTGGAAGACTTCTGTCAGGTACCTATGTGCAGCACATCACATGGCAATGATTCTCTATGACACATAGCTGTCATACCTTAGAATACATAAGGTGCATTGAGTACGGGGTGCACAGATGAACAGATTTACTTGCTTATTCATTTATTTTAAATATGCATTTGTAGCACTGTAACCATATATCCTGCTCATAATTTCCCAGAGAATATTGATTAGGATGAGTCTAAATTTAAAAATGAAGAATAGGTTAAAGAAAAATAGTAAGTAAATAATAGTTCACTTGCTATGGTTTTATAGCAGAATTTGTGCAGGTGGGGTGAATAGTCATGTTTTTTTCAACACCAGGCTGGCTATTAACAGGCAGAACTGTTGTTAACATACATGTCTTCATGTCCTTTTCCCTTCCTAGGAAGCAGCTCTAGGATGGCATGGACAGGATGTGAACCAGCCCTATAACTCCTAGCACTGGTGCTCAGTAATGGTTGGCTGAATTGAGTCATACTCTACTGAATTTAAAAATTATGTCTCAGCATTAGCTTTGCCCTCCTCAAAGCACTGTTTTGTCTATTCCCCAGAACAGAGGGAAAGCAGGAAGATGGAAAGGAAAATCACAGCTCTGTGTCTCTTCAACGGATCTCCAAGTGGTTCAGACAGACCACTACAGAAGCCTATCCTAATTAAATCCCACTGGATGCCCTTGTTTGGTTACGTTTCTTCCTTATTTTTCTATCCAGCTCTAAAGCCTACTTATGGATGTGTAAAGAGTTTTCTTTGACTTTAACACAATTAGCCAAGGACTCTCAGAGCCTCTTCACCATGAGGACAGGTTTCACCCACCCAACCATTTGCTAACATCACAGAACAATGATGATTACCTAGCTAATGGTGGAGGGACAAGGGTTACAGAAAGAGAGGAAAAGCAAAACATCAAACTTGTACACAGGGAAAACTTAGCCAACTAACACCTGCCAGAAAAGACTAGAGGGTGGGGCTGGAGTGAGCAGGTTCCCCCGGATTTTTCCCTAGGGAGGCTGCTCAAACTTCCCAACTCTGAAGGTCTTTGTGTGAGAGGTGAGGGGTGGGTGGGAGTGAGTGAGTCCTGCCTGGGAGGCGAACAAAGAGAGGAAAAGGGAAAGGCAAGGGTGCTTCCACTTCTCAAGGTAACATACTTGAATGAATCCAACATTGAAAATTAGCCCTAATCACTGGTGATTCATTTTGAACAAATCACAAAGGGTCTTTTCCCCCACCCTCTGTTTCCGTTTTAGGGATTTCCCAGGCTAAAAGGGCAGCCCAGTTTGAGTCACTGGTTTTAAGAAACCAAGAAATGAAAAAAAAAAAAAAAGAAAGAAACCAAGAAATGATAACGTGAAACAGATCAACTGCACTCCTGAGGGTTGTTAACCCTGTGTTTACAAAATTATTTTAAAAATCATTTATCTACAATCAAATCTGAATTCCTGTAAGTCCATGTACTAAGGTGTGCCTGCCTTTTTTGCACTGCACCTTTTTTGCACTGCACAAGTTTGAATAGTCAGAGGCTCCACCTAGAAAAAGTGACAAGCTGAAATTATAACCAATTCTGTTTGTTACTTGTTACTGAGTATAATAAAGATCAGTTGTCCTTTATGGGGTATGGTTAGGTGTCTTTAATAGAGAGATTTCACTAGAGCATCAATATAATTTCATCTTTGACTAAAAAATTGCAATGACCATTTTTGCGTGCCTAATATAATCTAGGTACTTAACATATATCATTTCCTTTATTTCTTACAAGAATCCAATGAAGTAAGTAACACTTCCTTGCTGAAAAACTAAGACCTAGTTAATAAGTGGCAGAGCCAAGATATGAACCTCAAGTTTTACCTGTTGCAAGCTATGTGTCTTTCCATTCCCTTTATTGCATTTCTAGAAACTTGATAGAAAAGACTTAGGAAAAGCAAGGAGTGGGACTCAGCACAGCAGTCGAGGGAAACATGACTTATCACACATATCTGTAACATATGACCCATCTTTTGCTGAGATAACTGACGAAACTCATGTCTGAATTCACACGTGCCAGTCAGTCTCCACGAGTCTCCTTGGGCATGAATCCCAGTGTCCCCTATGTGTTCCCCAGTCAGACACCCTCCACCCACACTTGCATCACCGTATTTTTATTTATCATCTTGTTAATTGTTGGGAAGAGGGGAAGCAGCCATTTGTGGGCCATGCTTTTTAAACGATTTAACTCCTAGTATTTGTGAGCACCAAGAGTGCAATGCTCAGCAATCGCTCATGAGGATGTGAGGTTCTGAAAAGAAAGTCCCATCATCATCGTGGGTTCTCTTTTGTCATTTCCAATTCCAGGAGTTTCTCCTCTCATTGTGAAATAACTGAACAGCCAGAGTCAGTATGGATAGAGAGAGGGAACAAAAGAGCTGACAGGCTCAAAAGCAGGCAGAAGATGAGCATGGGAGGGGAAAGGCGAGTCTTCCATGAGGGACCATTTTAAACATTCCTGCCGTTGTGTTGCTTTATTTTCTAAGCATCAGTTTCAGTGCTTAATGATAATCTATGGGTATCATCTTTCCAGAAGCAACCTCCTTATTCATGGACTGTCTGAAATTGATTGCTCAATTTAGCTGTGATAAAAATAAAGTACAAGTGCTTCATGTTCCATAATTACCAGAAAGGAAAATAGCTTGGAGTTCTGAGGGCCAAGTCAGGTCCTGATGATGTCGCCTAACAAGTCCAAATCACATTTATTACTGATTGCCCCTTGGAGAGCCAGTTCCAGGAGAAACTTTTAACTTTCTAATATGCTGCCACACATGAACTTCTTAGCTCCGTCTATCTCCAGGCCAAATACCAGGGCTAATGACTGCCCTTCGGTGATGTTGTCCAGACCCTCTTCAGCCCACTTTCACACTCTGCAGCACTCTTGGAGGCTGGTGGAAAACTGGAGCTGGGCTGGCTTAGAAACACAATGAATTTGCTGCCTCCTTAAAGATCGCATCCTCTCAGCATACTCTCCCTGGGAGGTTTCACATTCTTGGCATCCCCCAATTTCCCAGGCTTAGTACTGACCCTATGGTTTACGTATGGGTGGAATTGAATTGAGCTAGAAAGGCTACATATTGTCATCATTTCCATTTACAGATGGCAAAATCAAGACCCTTAGGTTAAAGTCATTTGCCTGGTGTCACAAACGTAATTGAACATAACTGGTCAGGCTGGCAGCAGATGGATTTCAAGGCTTAAGTAAGGAGTATTATAGTGGTCGCTGGAGATACATTTTGAAGACATGGATAAGATTGGATGCTTGGTACCTAATGTATCAAGGAGCCTCAAAAGATAAGGGATAGAGTGGCAAGAGGGGTGGTAATGTGAAGGAGCTGTGGATAGGACCTCTTAGAGCCATAGGCTAACAATGACCAAGGAAGTGAAGTCTGTCTTTGCCAAGCTCAGTTGAATGTGAGCTTTTAAGAATGTGGCTCAAATCATCACTAACTATGGGAAGGCAGGAGAAAAGATATTAAATTTCTCTTTGCCCTACTCTCTGCATTTCTAGATAATCAGATAATCTAGATCAACAGTTTCCAACAGTGGCACTATTGATATCTAGGACTGAGTAATTTGTTGGGGGAGGGTGGCATCTTGTGCATGGTAGGATGTTGAACAGCATCCCTGGACTCTACTTGCTACATCCTAGCACTGTACTCCACACTCTCAATTATGACAATCAGAAATGTCTCCAGATATTGCCAAGTGTCTCCTGGCAGCAAAATCGCCCCTAGTTGAAAATGATGGCTCTAGATAAAGGCCTTAGTAGAGTGTTAGGCATGTAGCAAATGCTTAATAAGTCTTTTTATTTTTCACTTTCCGTTTTTGCTCTTCCTTTCCCAGATGGTTTCATCCCTTTCCAGATAACTCTTATTTCCTTTGTTTCATCAGTTGCATTCAAAACTACCTCTGCAGAAGAAACCTGCCAAGTGCATTTACATTGAGAGTGTTTTTATTTTAATATGGGAACATTACCCTAAGCCATGGACACCATCTCTAATGAGTCTGGTTTAGACACCAGTGACCTGGGTGAGGCATGTATTATAGACACGTTTCCTTCCTAACCTCTAGGAAGACAGTCTATGCAAATGGTTTGTATGCTGCCCACTTTTAAGACATAAATGAGTCTTTCCCAAAGTATATTAGGATGTGAGTGTTATGTACTAAGAGAGTTTTGTGGTTAAATAAATTTGAGAAAGTGTGGGTCAATCAAAATTAAACAAGTCTCTCTACTTCTCAGGTTCTTCTCAGAACCTTTGAGATGCTAATATACACCATGAATATTCATGAAGGGATACGGTTTGTAGCTTTTTACAAGCTTATTTTCACAGGCAAGGGTCAACTACTGCCTGTGGACCAAATCTAATTTTGTCTATTTTTATAAACGGAATTTTACTGGAACACAACCATGTCTGCTCATTTACGTATTGTCTATGGTTCTTTCAAGCTATTAATACAATAGTAAGTTGAGTGATTGTTACAAAAACCCCACAAAGCCTAAAGTCTTCATTATTTGGCTTTTAAAAGAAGAAATTTGTCAATGCTGTTAGAGGCAGAGTATTCCGTTGAATACATACTAGGAAACACAAATTTAGAGAACCTCAGTACTGGAAAAGATTTTTAAGGTCATCTAGCCCTCTGTGGCTGTGTGACTTCACAGTGACCATGTATGTTATGGTTTGACTGTGTCCTCACCCAAATTTATCTTGAATTGTTGATCCCATAATTCCTATGTGTTGTGGGCAAGAAGCCAGTAGGAGATGATTGAATCATGGGACAGTTTCCCCCATAGTGTTTTCATGGTAGTAAATAAATCTCCCAAGAGCTGACGTTTTTTATAAGGGGAAACCCCTTTCACTTGGTTCTCATTTTCTCTTGTCTGCCGCCATGTAAGATGTGCTTTTTGCCTTCTGCCATGATTGTGAGTTCCCCCCATCCATGTGGAACTGTGAGTCCACTAAACCTTTTCTCCTTTATAAATTACCCAGTCTCAGGTATGTCTTTATCAGCAGCATGAAAACGGACTAATACAGTGCCCTTAAGAATCACTGGGGAGCTTGTTACAAATGCAGATTCCTGGGATCCTGTCCTGACCTACTGACTCAGAATGTCTAGTGGAAAAGCCCAGGAACTGATATTTAACCAAACACCCACCCATTCATACGCACAACTAAATTGGTTACGCCTGATCTAATCCAACTACTAACCCTGTACCTCAATTTCTCAGGTATCCTCGGCATGATAGTTCAGTTTTCCCTCTTCATACCTCTAATGATGAAGAACTCACTACTTACCAAACAGCCCCTTCTAATCTTACTCTACAATAATTACCAGAAATTTATAATGTTGAACACAAATATGTCCTCTAAAAATGTCTGCACATTGGCTTTTATTTTCCTCTACTCCCACCTCTTGCCAGCTGTGAAGTCTATTTAAACAGGAAGGTAGAGGGCAAAGTTACTTAAACATCTACAAAGGAAGTCTTTTCTGGCTCTTTCAGACAGAGCTAAGCTTGTGCTGCCCTGTACTTTCAAAGTGCACTGGAGCTGCTTCTGTTTGTACATTCTCCACATTTCTGCTAGTTAGTGTGGTGGTAGAAAGTACAGGCATCTGACAAAGTCAGATAAACTTGAGGCTCCATCCTAGCCAGCTGCTTCCTGGTTCTGGGCCCTTGGGTAGGTTATTTTACCTGATGCCTCCATTTTCTTATATTGAAAAAGGGTGTGATATTAACACCTACCTAGAGATAAGAGTTCTGAGGCTTAAATAAGATATCTCAGGTACAGGGCTTAGCACAGAGCCTGGTTCACAGGAAGTGCTCAGTGGGTGTCAGCAAGGAAGAAGATTTTGGTGATTTGCCCCCTAAGTGGTGGTAAACTTCTCCAGGGAAGGGGCCATCCAGAAGTTACCTTCATTTGGATCCCAAGTGCCGGTTATACAATAAATGCCTAAGAAGAAAAGATTTATTAAAGGAATCATTAAAGACTGAAAGAGGGCAGATAAAACAGTGGTCAAGAGCAAGGGGACAGGAAGATCATTTGCCTAATTTCAAATCCCTTTACCACCTGTTGCTTCCTGTGTGGTCTTGAAAGAAGAGTTTGGCTTCTCTAAGTTTTAGTTTACTGCTGAGTAAATGCAGCCCCTCCTAATGGTTGTGAATACTAAATAAGAAAATTCAGGCAAAACAGCACATTAAAAAAAAGTCCAGTGAAGGCCATTGTTATAGTAATGATTATGAAGACTATTTATTATTAATAGTATTTTTCTCAGCAGGGTCTACTGGTAGCTGGGATAAGAGGCCTGCCTGGAAAAGATATCTTTCTTTGCTCATGGAGGGGAGAAGTCTTATCTGTTTTTTCCTACTTCCTGTCCTTAGATTCCCTTGGGAGATACATAAGCAAGGGAGCAGCTTGAAATGTGAGACTAGGCTAATGGAGACCCATGAAAAGCACCCTGAAGTTATACATACAGAAAATTTGGTGGCCACATCAATCTGTACACAGTGAACATTTCTCTCAGTGCCATAAACCAGATACGCTTCTACCCCCAGCTGTTTGTAGCAGACTTCATTAAACTCCTACAAAAGGACATGACAGTACTCGAAGGAGATAGAGGAATGTCTTGTGTCCAAACCAAATAGAGGAAAACCATAAATATGAGGGCTCCAAGACATCAACATTTATACTCAGAAGGCTCTTCCTACTACTAAACCCGGCTCCTTAATCCCTCAGAGATTTGCCCTTGATCTTCTTCCTCTGATTTGCTTATGGCCAAACCTGAGCACCTGGAGCTTCTGCAGAGGTCAGATAAGTTCAACGTTGAATGCCTTACTCTCTGCTCTATGAGCTGAACACTATTCAGGCCCTGGGAGTAAAAGGTAGACACACACAATTTTTGCCCTCATGGAGCTCATAGTTCAGTAAGGGAGACAGACATCAACCAAAGAATCACATGAATGAATGTAAAATTACAGTGAACAGTACAATGAAGCAAAGACCCAGGAGTGCCTTGAGATCATGTCATAAGTTATTTGTCTACAGGGAAAACAGGAAATTCTTCTATCAAGACCTGACAAAATCATTGGGATCTGATGAATGAGCAGGAGATATGTAGATGAAGGGAGCAAGGGACTGGTTTGGAGAATAATGTCAACAGAAGTAACAGCATATGGGAAGGCCTTGTGGCAGAAGGGAACAAGCTTGTCAGAGTAACGGAAAGAAGTCCTGCTTGATTACAAAAGCAAAGAGCCTGATACACAATGAGGCTGGTAAGGAAAGGGAGGTCAGACAGTGGAGACACACAGCCACCTGGTAAATACGGTCTTTATAGTGAGAGCAAAGAAAAGCCACTGAAATATTATAAGCAGCAGCTTTATGGAGTTTGTACCTCAAAAAGTACAGAAGAGACTAGATGGAAGAGACCAGGTGAGAATCTGTTAGGCTGGCAAGAGATTGGTGGTGGCATGGACCAGTGTTACGGGCACTGAAGGTAAAGAGAAGTGGATGACGGATCTGAGATATGGAACTGAGATGAGATACCCAACATTTTAGGAAATGCATAATTTCATTCTTCTCAGAAATAACTTGGAATTTACAGGCCTCCAAACACAGAAAACAGAAGGTTATTCAGTCTTACTGGGCAATAATAATGGCATTTTCAAATCTGTACTGCTACATCATAAACTCAGCTTAATGATTATTGGGGGCTTTACACTAGCATCAGAGTCAGAAAGAAAGGGCTTCAAATCTCAGCTCTCTCATTTCCTAGCAAGTGATTAGCAATGACCTTCATCCTGTCTCTCAGTGTTCTTATCAGTGTAATGGAAGGGATGAACCATGCTTTGCAAGGTCATTATGGGGTTAGAAAAAGATGAGGTGAGGATTACATGTGGGTCATGTGTATAAATTGCCTAGTACTGATGTACCTATGTGTTATCCCTTATCTTCATTAATAAAACATCCTCCAGTAGGAACAGACACAACAGAAATATGAAGGGTGGTGATTTCTGAAGATGAGAAAGTTGTACCATATCTCCACTTTTGAGCAGAATGAAAGATCGTGGTCCGCAGGGGCTGGTGTATTTAAAATCACAGGAGTAGAGCAATTTCTCAGAAGCTGAAACATAGGGCAATATGTTTCCTACTTTTTTGTACCACAACCCTCAGAAGGAAATACATTTTATGATGTGAGCTAGTAATATATTCAGCCTCAATTCTATTTATTTAGTTTTGTTCAGAAAAAAAATCTCTGGTCATGACTCACCAAAATGATTTCCTCACCCTAAGGTCACAACCCACAGTCTGAAGAACACCAGGTTAGGGAGTTCATATGCAAGTCCTTCCAGGAAGCCTTCCTGGAACACCCTTGCCAGCTGGAGGTTATTCCCACTCTTCCATTTCCTTGGCTCTTATGAATTCAGGCTATGCCTCACCATGTATTCATAACTCTCCTCTTCCCTGCCCAGGTTCACTCTTGGTGTATCCTTCCCCTACTACTTCATTACTTTACGTGCAAGAGACTTGCTTTAAGAAGCTGGGATAGTTTTATATTTGTGCTAGGGGAGGTAGGGGCAGGCAGGGAGGAAAACTAATATCTCTTCAAATTAACCTGCCTTAGCTGAGTGGCTGCTCTGTGCCTTGCACTGTGCAAGGCTTAGGAGGAGGATGGGACTTTCCATACTCCCAAAGCCTTGGAGGCTGTGCAAAATCTCAGAGCGTGGGAGCAGAGCACACAGCCTTCAGCATGAAGCCTCTAAGGGCTCCTGAATGGAGGTGTGGCACTGTCAGACCTCTGCCCTGTGCCAAAAAAGCATTCTTAGTAATGGAACAAGACTCCATCTGCATAAGGAGAGGAAGAGCACAGCTGTCCTTGCTCCACTTTATGAAATAAATAATGTGTTTGCTGGGGGTCTGTTGCGGGGGAGTGGGGGGGACAGTGGGGGGGGGGAGTTGGGGAGGGATAGCATGGGGAGAAATGCCAGATATGGGTGAGGGGGAGGGAGGGAGCAAATCACAATGCCATGAATGCACCTATGCAACAACTTTGCATGTTTTTCCCATGTACCCCAAAGCCTAAAATGCAATTAAAAAAAAAAAAACACACAATGAATGCTTGGAAAATCAAATGCCAAATAAATTGCTTTTAAGCAAAAAAAATAATAATAATAATGTGTTTGCACTCAAAGTTCGCTCTCCAGTGTGAAGTGCACAGAGAATCAGGTAGCAATTCTATGCAGGTGCTTCATTTTAGCCGGCTGGAAAGGGAATTGATCTTGTTTCTGTTTAGCTGTTTAAGCTTAGAATGGAAATCCAGGACAGAGGTAGCTGAGAAACAAGCCCATGGGTTAGTTTTTTCCAACCATGATACTGTAGAGAACTACAACCACAGACTTGAGGCGGACGGTGCCAGATTTCTATTCTTTTCTACTGTTTACTAGGTGTTGATTGGGAGTATGTTTCTTTAGTTCTGTGAGCTTCTGTTTTCTGGCTAATAACACTTATAGAAGAGGGTTACCAGGAGCATTAAATTAGATAAAGCCCCCACTACAGTCCTAAGAACATCATAAGCCCTTAATAAATTGAATATGAACCAGAGTTATTGTTTTTAACACTCAACATAGCATAATTGAGGGGGTGGGAAGGGCAATCTCCCCAAAACAGCTTTTCCTCCACAAAGCCAAAAGGACATAGTTTCCTAGTGAGAAAGTTAAGCCCTGACAGCTCCTGGTACAGTAGGAGATGTTATCTCAGGAGGCTCCATGTTATGCTAATGAGCAGACATTACTTAGCCAGGGATCACCTATTAGCACATCTGAGAACTCTATTTCAGGATTCATGTTGCCTGTGAGTACAGGCTGGAAAACATGGAAGGAAAATACCCAGAAGATTTATGCTCTCAATTGTACATAGAGTTCTGGTTTCCTTAGGCAATCCATTTGCCACTACTTACTTTTCAGAGTTCTCCAAACGTCTATGCATTTTGTCCATGGTTTTTAGTTATAATCAATGGGAGAAACTGCGTGAAATGTGTTTATTCCATCTTAAATAGAATCAGAGTCTTCAGTGTGGGATACAGTGAGTTCTAAATTTCTCTTCAAAGAATCAGTATGTCAGTATGTTCAGTCCTTTGTCCTCCATTTTAAATTTTAACTATCTTGTATTTCAATAAACAACCTTCTCCACCAGTTCTAATCAATAGTTCACATCTGCTCCCCCGGTCCCCTGCTCCATCCTGACTCATCCTGGTCACCTGCTCCGGTCACCTGCTTTGACCTAGGTCACCCCTGGCTATCTGGCTATCTGCTCTAACCTGCCTGTAACCGTCCTTCCCACCAAACTACCTACCCCGCCACTCTGGCTCATACCCCTGCTATCTTTAAAATAGCCAAGTGGAATTAGCTTAGCCTGTGTGGTCTAACCCCAGCCAATAGGGGAATACAGCAGTAGGGGCAACCTCTGTTAGGAATAAGTACCCCTTACCCTCCCTTGTCCAGGTATGAGCTTGCCACTGTTCCATCTGTGAGCCACACCCTTCTAAAGAAGTAAATTGCCTTGCTGAGGAAATTTATATTCAAGTGCTACTTCTTTTGCAGCACTGAAAATTTTACCTATAACATCAGGAAACAGTTTTTCAGGGTGTTGTATTGCATTCAACTTCTATGGCATGTGATCATCCATAAATAGTATGTACAGAAACTTCAGATCAGATTAACTAGAATACCATATTGCCTAAGCATGCGAAATATCCATTATTTCCACATTCATTCACTTAGATACAATGAAACAGAGCTACTTTTCACATTGAGAACGTACACAAAGGGATTTCAATGCCTGTCCTTGAATCAGGAATGAATTGGGAATAATGACTGAATATTTCTTCATGAAAAGTGCAAACATCTATTAGCTCACATTATGGACTCAGTCACATAGTGTTTAATTGGGCAATATATATTGCCTCCATGTTTTCAGACTGCAATTTTTCAAGCATCCAACTTGACAAAGCAGCTGTGGGTTGTATTTATGTGGAATCACTGATATTCACAAGAACAGCCTCAAGTTTACTTTTTATGGTAGAAAATAGATTTTGAAATTCAGTAATTAAGGGTATATTGTCAAGAAGTATGTCCATTTATATAGATCAACTAATTTCCCAAAGTAGTATCCATTTAACCAAAAAGGAAGTGATACACACTTCTAAAAATATCATTAGAGGGCCAGTCATAACTTTAGACACAGTATGTGCTCAAATTCATAGAGCTGACAATGTGCTGATAAAGATAAGCTAAATTCCAGAAACACTTGTGAAATAATTTGGTGGTTAAGAACATCAGAAAACAACAGTTATTGGAAATGATAATGTAGATATTTGCATAGTAATATGTACTGAACAAAATGTTTTTATTCAATCGATTATTCATTCTTGAAGTCATCACTTATTAAGTGTGTATAATATGTCATCATTTCACTAGATGCCCTCATAGTCATAATTTGCTAGTCACCCTAGCTGTACTTTAGCCAAAACTTAAAGGTAAAAGTCTGAATTAACAGAATTGATATAGTGAGACTTATGCAAAAGTACATTGTTGAATTCTTAAAATAATACTCCTTAAGGTATTTTCCATTTAATGTTCTGCAGACATTAAAAATATATACATATATTTGGAGGACTATGGACCCCAAGTGTAAGGGGCAAGGGGCATGGGCTTTGGAGTCAGAAGCATCTAGCATCAAATCCTTGAAATTAATTTAAACCTGAGTTTTGTTATCTGTAACCTTTAGAAGATAACAGTACCTATGACAAAGGATCATGACCAAGTATTACATGGTCTAATGCAGTTTTTGTTTTCAGTGAAATCAAACACATGGTAAACCCTCAATATCTATATCTCCCAGTATCTAACCACTAGGTAATACATGATTTATTTGCATGGCATATAAAATGAAATATTTCTCAGTGGTTGATATTAGTGTCAAATATATGAGTTTATCCTATAACCTATGATATTTAAGAAGAATAATTATATAGAGGAAAAAAATTGCTATGCAATATGCCAGCATTAAATATTTGAACTTTTGTGTTTTCACAACTCCTATTCCCTAAATGAAATAATTTTAATGTTCACCATATTTTCTTGGGCTATTTTGATCTTTCACACTTACTAAGCACCCACAATGTGTGGCTGAGGATATACAAAACTCATGTAAGACATAATCCCTGCTTTCACAGAGTTTACCTGCTAAAAAGACAAGATGTACTTTAAAATGGAGTCTTTGGGAATGAGGACTATTTTTGTGTTGCTAAACTGTGCCAGAAAGAAAGCAGTTCATTCTCTTATCACTTCCTGTCTTGTCCATTGAGCTTGTGGTTTTAATGAGATAAAACTTTAACCATTTTCTTGCACTTTCAAATGCAAATAAGTCTTTCACTTGAGAGAACAGAAAGCAAAGCTGAGATATTATCATACCAAGGAAGTTTAGGAAATTCATAATCATTGTAGCAGTAATTACTATAATTTGTTAAGCATCTTCTGAGAGCTGGGCTTTTTGCTAGGTGTTTTCCCATTTCATCCACACAATAAAGATGCATTATTGCCGCCACTTCTCTTTGGTGGCCAATAAGCCTTAGCAATGCTTAGTAACTTGTAGAAAGCAAAGCCTGAATTTAAATTTAAGGCTGTCTGCTTTTGCAATATGACCCCTGTTAAAGCAAATTTAAAATGGGGACCAGGCCTGAAGAATCCCTGAGCAGACAAAGGCTTCAACCTTGCTTGATTTGCAAGCATATGTAAAACTTAATTTGAATTATTTCTTATAAATGCCTGTATTAGAAAAAAATAGAACTTAAGCTCAACCAGTAAGAAGCAGCAAACAAACTTATGGTTATATAATTACAGATTTTCCAGGGTACTGATCCAATAAGGCAACTATATAACTGTAGCCAGTGAAATATTTTCTCTGCTTTACTTCCATGTTCATCTTGTAAAAGCCTCCCCCTTATGTTCCCTTGGTGGAGCTTCTGAACCACTTCTGGTTTGAAGTTCCTGGATTCGTGAATCACTATTTGTTCATACAAATGCTTTAAAAAAAAAATGGTATTGTGCTTCAGTTTACCCTCTTAATGCTCTTTACTTCAATTTAAGAATATGGGATACTACAGAATGCAAATGCCTGCTCCTCCTGGATGTCTTCTCTGTTATCCTTCTTCTACAGGTAAAGTTCTGATGATTAACACATGGCACTTGAGCCACAAATCCCCTCACTTCCATTTCTGGCAGACATTACAAATTAATCACAGCTCTGTTTTTCAATGAAACTCAAGGACAGGAGAATCTGCAACACAGCATTCCAAAGCAGTTAGTCTCAACCAACTGACTACAGTTCACAGCCAACATCTATTTGCCATCTCTGCTACAGTACCATTTTTATGACTCTATTAATAGCACGCATGATATTATATTTTAGCTATTTACCTCTCTTTTAGTTTTGACTGTGAGACTTCAGTGGCAGGTCCATTCATCTTCCTCAATCCAGCACCCTGTATGCAGTCTACCATGTAACACAATGGGCACCCAGTGAAAGTTTTGTTGGATCAAATGTTAAGTACTTTTAGTTTAAACCAGTTTGACCACCAAATGCCATACATCCATATGACTGTACTACTGCCTAATACTAGCTTTCAAGAATTTTGCCAGTTGACCCCTGAGGTTTATTCCAAAGCTTTCCCAGGTAGTCATCAAGTGTCTCTAATTGTGTCTCTTTGGGTTCACACACACACAAAAAAGGATGAGAAATGAATTGATGATTAATGTCCTGGAGAAATCTCTCTCCCTTTCTAGTTTATTTCAGCCAGAACCATCTTAGGCCATATTCTGTGCGGCCTCTGTGAGAGGTGCTATGTGGTACAGAGAGGAATAAGACTTGTTCCCTCCTCACAGGCATGTGAGGAGTCAGCCACATAATGACAGTGGGGTTGCATTGGAGAAAAGCAGGTGACACCTCGGGTGAATGAGGCTTTGTCCAAGAGAATCTTGAAGAGTGAAAAAGATTTATCCCTGAGGGAATGGAAAGAAGAATGCACCACTAGGCAACATAGTACTTTTGAGTCAAAATCCAGGCATTCCAGAGATGTGACTGTTGATTTCAAAGTCCTCAAGATATACCTTTTATCTGTCTCTCAAAATGCTTTGGAACCTTCCAAATAGAACTTCAGTAGATCTGCCCTGAATCTTCGGAGCCTGTCATTGCACATATGCTTTCTACGCCAACACATGGAAAC
Organism: Aotus nancymaae; assembly: GCF_030222135.1. Taxonomy (NCBI): domain Eukaryota; kingdom Metazoa; phylum Chordata; class Mammalia; order Primates; family Aotidae; genus Aotus; species Aotus nancymaae. The sequence continues at coordinate 39,371,014 of NW_026988482.1, forward strand.
AGTCTTTCATTTATTTATTATTTTAATGCAGTGATTGATCATGGTTGTTGAGGGAGATCATGCATTTTTGAGGATTTCTGCACACCTTTTACATACCCTGAGGGTCCACCTTCTGAAATCAATGAATGCCTCATGATCATATTCTTTCAGAACTGAAACCTTCAAAAAGAGGCACATAATTTCCCCAGTTTCCTATGAAAGACATTATTCAAATGTCCTCAAGTGACGGATGGTCTAATAATCTGCAAAAACGTGCTCCTTACACTCTGAGGTCAGTCCTGTTTTACTTAAAAGTTTGCACTCATACAAGTACCATCTGGAGCCCACATCCCCTGTCTTAAGCTTCAAATAAATCCTGATTTACCTCAGAAACATTTGCCAAGAGTCTGTTTGCTAGAAAAATTATCAGTTTCTTCCCCTTTGAGACACACCGTTGCAATAAATGACACATAGTAGGCACTTAATAAAAGACTGCCTGTTGGGATGCTCTTTAGGATGCTAAAAAAGTTACCTGTTGGGGAACAAAGTTTGGGGAACTGCAGCTACACCTTTCTGTGGAGGGGAGGAGGGCAGATCTGGCAAGACTACACAGTTTTTTTTTAAATCTGGGTCATCCTAATCCAAACTAAAGTTGCATGTGCTGCCTTGACGTCTGACTCAATACCGCTGCAGTTTTCTTACCAAACATTTTTCAGGTCTTGGTCTGGGACGTATTTTGATCTGATGTTGTATGTATGTAGAAGAAGAATGGATGGATGCTCAAAGATGGACTTCAAATCCCAAAGGGATCATGTGCTATTGTGTTCCTTGAAAAGCCTGAGGAATGCTTTATGTTTAGTCTAAACCACAGTCTGCTGGTGGCATGTTTGTGGCTAACACCTTGCAAAGGGGAAATGGGGCCTTGGTGCTCATGTTTTCTCTCTAGGACAAAAACCAAAATGCATATATTATTTCTTTAATAATTCTAAGGTGTTATCCAAGCCCATTCCTGGGCACAATACACTCTGAAAAATGCCTTAAGCATTTGAACTAAGCCACCGAGTAAGGTGATGAAGCTAATCTAGCTGCTCTGTTTTTGTGCCAGCCAGTTGATCCACAGATGCTCTGAGCACTGGTCTGCTTGCCAGTACTGGAAATGGACCACTCCTGTACTTTTGCATTGAATTCCTTTAAAAGTGGAAAAGTATCCCCTTCCTTTTAAAATAGACCCGGAAGCACAGTCAACTAGGCTTAACTCTTTTTCAAGCTTGATTCATAGTCTTTTAAATCAATTCCTGGTAGGAAGTGGGTCCTACATACGTGTATTTTTTTCCTTCAGAAATGGGGAAATGAGTAATTCCTAAGTAATGGGCCAAGAAGGAAACCTGGAACTTCAGCAGGCTTTTCACCTTTGGGTGAAAATCATAAAAGCTTTATTAAAGATTATTTTTTTAAAAATCACCCACAATTCCATGATCTAACAGTTTTTACCATTTTTATTTTTAAAAATCGTCTTACTCTAAATATTTTTTTAAATAAAATTGTGATTCACAGTATATAAACCTTTGCAGAATGCATTTTGTTACTAAAAATCTTCTGACCATTTTTGTATATAACTCCTAAATATTTTTTAAAACTTAGGCTGTTTGAGGGTCACTAATAAACCACAAAATCCTCTTTGAGAAATTACATAAAATCAACCCAGGATATACAACATGGTAGTTAATAGGGGAGACTCAAGTTAGAAAGACCTGAGTTTAAATCCTGGTTCTCCCACTGAATAAGCATGAACAACATATGAATTAATAATATAATAACATTTATTCAGCATCTGCTATGTAGCAGGCAATTTGCTAAGGGCCCTATATGTATTAATTTCACTTAATCCTCATAACCCTATGAGGTCAGTAGTATTGTTATTCCTACTTTGCAGACAAGGGTATGAACAAAGACTAGGGAATGTTTAATACTGAACCTCACCAAGTAAGTACATTCACTTGATCTGGCCATGCCCACGTTACCAGACTGAGGTCCCACACTTTTCAACTAGCCTTTGGAAGTCAGGTCCCACTGGTCACTTCCCTGGAAGTCTCAGTCCTTCCCATCCCCAGCCTTGGTGCTGCCTCATAACACTCACTCCTTCTCCTAAATGCCTCTTGCTTCAGGAACCCTTCCTAGGGCTCTTGACATATACGCTCTTGGCAACCTGCACTTTCATTTAGAGCACATCTCAGGTGGGAACTAGTTCATTTTGTAACTACGAGTTCAACACCCACTGCCCCTTGCTGGAGGAAGACACCATGATTCCCTCATATCCGTATCCCCCCTCCACAGTGTGAATGACTGACTTATTAGTGAATATTCTTGTCAATTCTTTAACCATTAATATGGTCCGTTCCCCTCAGCTCATTTCTAATTCTGTGGCTTTCAGTATGACAAAGGGAAAGAACAAGAGATGAGCAAAATTTCTCAATTAAATTGTGAGTAACTTCGGGAAGGAAGGAGCTTTGAAAGCCTCGCCCATTCTGTTTCTTCTGAACAGAAGCTTGGATCTGTATGTGTCATTTTTGCCAAGATAATCTGTGGATGGCTGTGGAGATAATGCTATTGCATTCAAACTACTTTTTTGACAACATGAAGCTTCAAGTCCACAGAACTGTCCCAAGTATACATTTTGGTGGAGAAATGGAATAAGTACTTCCTAAAGTGTGTTTTTCTAAGGCTCACTGATTCCACACACTTCCTTGTGAAAAAGGATACCATTGCCTCGATCTCCACGGAAAAATAAATAAAGGAAGTGGAATTTCACAACGCATATTAGCACATTAGAGAAGTGTAGAGGTCCTGCAGGGGAAAAAAAGAAAAGAAAAGAATGTGACTTTGCCTGATTCTTTCTAAGTTTATTTGGCCCTGTTTGGCCGTAGAATGCTGTCTTATACTAGACTGTGCCAGAAGCAGATCCTGAGAGAAAGATTTAAGTGGAAGGAGTTTTATTTGGGAGGTGAATTTGTAGGAAGCACTATAAAGAGAGACAGTAAGTTAAATTGGAAGGGGCAGGACACCAACCTAGGATATCTTAATAAGCAGATTTACTTCTGTGGACATCTGGTACTCAATCTTGCTAGGGACGGCTGGGAAGAACACGCCTCAGAGGTGTTCAGAGGAGGAGGGAGGACACTGAGTATCCAACAGCCTTTATCAGTCATAAACTGAGGGCTGCTTCCAGGGTTGCTAGCTCAATGGCACTTCCAGTCTGCCCTGCTTGGCACCCCAAGAACAACTTTAAGCTGAGACTAGCAGGTGCTTCCAACAGAGCAGCCTTTCAGTCATCATGCACAGGAACTGTGAGTGCTGAGGAGAGACTAATGGGACAATGTCTGTTGCACACATGTCCTCCTCTGCCTTTTTGTTTTTCATAGGGGACACTCAGTAATACCTGAGGAAGTAGTACTTGAGGAACATAATTTGGAAAACAGAATGCCCAAGACATCTGAGCAGTTCCATGAATTTCAAGAAGCTATCATTTAGTTAAACACACAGAGCCAACATTATGCTATAGCTGGTCAAACTCCAAAAGGAATTCCTGTAAATGCCACCAAATAACAAACAAAGAAATCTCAAGACTCAGCAGAAATAGCCTTGGAAAATCATAACTTGTAGGATGCTACATCAAAAAGCCTTCTAAGGCTCCAAACTAAGTCAGGCTCCAGCTTGACCTGAGAAAGAGAAATGTTATCTTTCCCACAGCCAGAGGCAGAGAGAATGGCATAGTAACTGAGCCCTATGGATGGTGACGTTGACATCAAGCTACAAGGATCTTGCTCTTAAGGAACTTACATGTTAGTGAAGTCAGATAATGTCAACAAACCAATACAGAAAATCATTGTAGCTGGTGGGAGGAATTGTGAAGGATTATGAAGAGGATAATGAGGGAGAATGCACCTGGGAGAGAATTACTTTAGGTTGAGTGATCTAGAATAGCATCTTTGAGGAGGTGAAATATGAGCTGGCACTTCCCTGATGCAATGGGTCAGAACGAAAGGCATCTCAGGAAGAGGAAACAGCAAGTTCAAAGGCCCTGAGATGGGAACAAGACCAGAATATTTGAGGAATCAAGAGAACCTGAAGTATTATAAATGAAGGACAGGGTGGGATTATAAAAGATTAGCAAGGAAGGCTGCAGCCAGAAATTATTGGGTGGAAAATTGACATATTTTGTCTTTTGTTTCCTTGATCTTCAAAAGAACAGCTTTAAAAAGCATCCAAGAACATTTGCTGAGCACCCAATGATGCTCCCACATTCCTAAATGTCTCAGCAACCCTCGGAAGGAAATTCATCAAGGTCTTTCTCCGAGCGGTCATGTCAGTGGTCTCGTCCTGTTCTTCAGCATCTCCCACCAAGATCTCCAGTGGCCTCACAAATTACAACGAGCCTCTAAAAGCCGAATGTCAACCTGCTCTTCAAAGGCCTTGTGTCCCAGTTCCAAAAGGCAGTAGTTTAAAGAAACGGCACAGTCTTGCTGGGGCCTACTTCTCGTTGGAAGAAGAGTACAAAATCTGACCTTGCCAGGGGTGGCCTCTCTCCAGCCCCTCAAGGCATCCTCCAGGCGGTTCTCCTGTGGACTGCTAGTCAGTGACTCTGGAGGCAGGATTCTCAGTGGTGCAGACATAGGCATCACCCGGGCCTGGCCCCTGAGGACAGTATTAAAGGATTTGTGTTGGGAGTGCAATTAGTTCTGTATGGAAAAGAAAGCTGATTCTTCACTATCTGGCAAGATCAATGTCAGGAGAAGAGAAGGAAGGAGAGGCCAACTCTTGGTCTTTGGTGAGATAGATATCCTTGCAAAGAGATCTGTCATCCATGGGAATCTGTTCACCACTGGGGGCCTAGAGAAACCTCAGTTTTATGTCACAAGAGGTTATTGGGCCCCTGCTGTGTGTTGAGAACTGAGCTCATACAGGAATGAGTAAAGCACAGGTCCTATCCTGAAGATGATGTCTTGCAGGAGAAGGAAACATCTGACCACCTGGTAATACCAGGTAGAATGAAATCTGTGTCAGAAGAGACATCCAAACAGGGAACTTCAGGAGAGCAAGGGAAAAGAAATGAAAAGGCTCATTGGCTTTCTCTTACTTGATGGCAATTAGTTAGGCCAACCAGAGGCATGTAGCACTACATGTGTCCCTTGTTATGCTCACGAGTTGGGCTTTTCCAGACTGCAAGGAAGAGACTACACTATGTCAGATGATGAAGTATTATGAAGAGGGACAGGGAAGTGAACAGGACAGGAAAACAGCTCGTGAGGCACTGGAACAATGGGCCCTTGTCCCTCAGGCTGCAATAACAGTTCTGAGGGCTGGGTGTTTTGAAGTCCTCTCCAAAGAAGCTTCGTTCTCCCATCTTCATTACCTTTGCCTTTGGCTTCAGCTGTTCCCTCTACTTCTGAGCTGTTCCCTCTACTTCTGGGCTCTTCCCTTGGTATCTTGTTTTCAACAACCCCCTAGACAGAAGCTCTATTTGAGTGTGAGCATCACCTCTCACTTATGCTTTTCTTGGGCAGATTGCTTCATCTCTGTGGGCCTCAGATTTCTACCTTTTTCAGTTTTCTCATCTGAAAAAGGTAGAAATCAATGGTACCTACCAGTGATGGATTTCATGAGAATTAAATGAGTTAACCCAAGTAGACAGGACAGTGCTATTTTCATTAGGTTAGGGTGATTATTTCCCCTCCCTCTAACTGTAGCCAGGGTAGTAGGCTCTCTTGGGCAAACTCTGGTGGTTTATGCTGTAAGAAAACTGCTGTTCATTTTCTTGAAAGGCATTGTAGGCATTAGAAGTACTGTATCTCTTGGTGCTTAGACTCTCCTAGATCCTTTCTTTTATATCACAGCATCTTTCAAAATAAATTTTTAAATGTTTACACCTTATTATAAAATAATATATGTTCATTAAAAAATTATATTAAAATAGTCTAGCAAAAAGCAGATGAAAGTCACAGAGTAGAGAACGTATGATCTTTATGTGCCTGCATCCGTCTTTTAGAAACAAATTCTGGTTACACAGCAATCCTGTTCAATCCACATAGTTTTTGTGGAGATGACTCAGATGCAAGCATGGACCAATGGACCAGACTCTCCTCTGGGACTTTTGTTGGAGCTCCTGAAAGATGATGTTTTCTTTTGGAACCAGGGAGACCTATGATTAACAAATTTGAAGCTTCTGATAGTGAAGAATAGAGAATAGCTTTCTGGATGATGACAAAGAAGGGTGAGGAGTGAGAGATCCCCAAAGACAATTTGAAGACCTGGATCTCGTCATATGTGAAGTTAGTAGCCTCTGTATATGAGCAAAAAAATTATATAAGTGAATATACTTTCTCTTATTTTATTTCTGCTTAAACTAGTTCCAGTTGGCATTCTGTTACTTGCAAATAAAGCAATTTTGGCCAGCCATCCAGAAAGAACGTCCCTTCCATTTGTGTACACCTCCTTCCAGTCTTTCTTTCCTCTTACTTTCTTGCACAGTTTTTTTAAACAATAAAAAGGGCCTTGATCTGCACATTTTAACGCTTTTTTCCTTCCTGATTCTGTTATAAAATTTACTGCCTATGATTAGCATGCAAGGTTTCTGAGAGAGGAAAGAGAACTTCTGCTGCCTCCCACCCTCACCTCCACCATCCTCTGCCCCACAGGAAGAATTTCGTGGGGCAAAGGTATATGATGCTTATGGAAAAAGCTGATTTTGGAGACTTTAAGAGGAAAGGGCTGTTTCACAGGGCAAGAAACTATCCCATGACATTTGATGATTGTCAGCTCTTCCCTGCTCAGCTCCAGGCTGCTGGGCTGGAGACCCTCAGCTTTGATAGACTTTGGTCTTAGGACTCCTGCCTCAGAGTAGCCTAAGGGTCTCCAGCCCAGCAGCCTGGAGCTGAGCAGGGAAGAGGGCAAATGTCACGGGATAGTTTCTTGACCTGTGAAATAGCCCTCTCCTCTTAAAGTCTCCAAAATCAGCTATTTCCATAAGCATCTTACTACCTTTCTCTTTTTTCTTTTTTTAGATGGAGTCACTCTGTCACCCATGCTAGAGCGCAATGGTGCTATCTCTGCTCACTGCAACCACCACTTCCCGGGTTCAAGAGATTTTCTGCTTCAGTCTCCCGAGTAGCTGGGATTACAGTAGCCCACTATTGTGCCCAGCTAATTTTTGTATTTTTAGTAGAGATGGGGTTTCACCATGTTGGACAGGCTGGTTTCTAACTCCTGACCTCAAATGATCCGCCAGCCTCGGCTTCCCAAAGTGTTGGGATTACAGGTGTGAAGCACCACATTTGGCCCCCTTTTTCTTAAGTGAAAAGAAATTCAAGGATGGACATATTATATATTGATAGCGATCTAGAGACACACTTCATGGGCAATAGTTTCAGGAATCCAAAAACAGATTCACAGAGCATGTTCAGCTGCCAAATGACCACTTGGAGCCTGATTGAATATTTAAGATACTGTAAGAACATGGTAGGAATTATGCCTGTGATTTCTGAAGAAAATCGGAGGTGAAGTGGCTTTTGCTTTATAATTAGCATGATGAGATAATGCAGGCTATAGAACATTTGCTAACAATTATGGTGCTTACTTGCTCCCCTTATAGCTCAAAAATAACAGCAAAGTTTTTTTTGCTAATTCCTCCCCTGGATTTGCAAATTATTTGTTTTTATTAATTTGTAGATAAACTGGGGGGAAAAATCCAACATGGGGGAATTTTTCTAAGACAGAACACTCGAGTTGTCTTTGGATGTGGATGCCACACTTAATTTAATAACAACCAAACCAGACCATGTGGAAGCTCTAACAGAGGAATGTGTTTATAATGAAGGAAGTGACACAGGTCAGAAAACAAACACGGGCTTTGAAACCAAGGATGTTGGTCATACCCGCTACTCCTTATTCTGCTGGGTGACTCGGAGCAAGTCACTTCACCTTCCTGGGTTCTGACTTCCTCACTGCCGCCTAGGGGTGACAATAATCTTTGCTTTGTCCACCTCAAGCATGAAGAAGAAAGGTGATAAAATGCTTTAGGATATTTAGATTTTTTGATAAACATAATGAACTATAATATAATTCTAATATCCAAAAAGCATTCTCCAGAATTTACTAAATGCTCAATGCTCACACATCTAATAGATGCTATTATTGTTAACAATTCTTAGCCACCTTTCCCACCTCATAGATCACAGATCTCAGCTGCCCAGAGGAGTGGAAAGAGATTCATTCAGTTTTAGAGTCAGACAGTCAGGGATTTGAACGCCAGATTTGGCCGTGTGACCTTAGGCAAGTTAGTAGCCTCTCTGGTCTTGCTTATGTCCTCTGTGAATTGGGGATGAGGTAACACTTTCCTAGTTGCCCAAAACTTTTCTGTTAAACAGCAGGTATGGATTCCTTTATTACAATACTCCTTTATTTATTGTAATAAATAAAGGAGTATTATTTATTACACTTTATTACAATATTCCTTTATTACTAATACTCAAAGCTTAGGGCCAGCTAAACACATGAGAATAGCAATGACAGTAATATCGCAAGAGCTGTCATTTTTGGAGCCTTTCACTGTCTCAGGTGCTTTTCTAAAAACCTTCACACATATTAACTCAGTGGCGCTCACAATAGCCTTATGAGGAAGGGAATGTCATTCTTCTCACCTTCTAGATAAGGAAACTCAAGCATGAAGGGGTAAAGTATCTTGTCCTAGGTCACCCGGCTAGTAAGTGGTCCCGCTGGGGTTTGGTGCAGGCTGTCTGGCTCCAGAGCCTGTCCTTGTAACCTTGATATGAGGCTGTCTCTCTAATTGCTAACATTTATCACATGCTTACTACGTGAATATCACTCTTCTAAGTAGTTTATGTTTACAAACTCTTAATACTCTCACAAGTCCTAGATGACAGCTGCCGCTTATTATTATTTTTTTAAAGGTTGCCTAGTTGAGTTTGATTTTCAAATAAATGACAAATAGTTTTAAAAATATAAACATGTCCCACTGATTATTTATCTGAAATTAAAATTAAAACTAACTGGACATCCTATATTTTTCCTGGCAATCCTACCCTTAAATGATAAGGTAGGAACTAATCTAGTGCCTAGTCCTGAGTGGACCTTAGTAAATAAGTAAATGGTAACTCCCACCACTATTGTTATTTTCAGGTCTGGACATTTGTTTTCAGCTGCTCCTCTAGCCCGAGTAAATTCAGAAGTTATATGCATAAATAGAATAATACTTATGAAAATGTTGATACCTTAGAATAATAGCATCTCTGTAGCTTTTTCACAAAGATTAGATTATCTAAATATAATCTCATGACAATCCTGTGAATTAAATATACTCATTTAATTAATGAGAAAACTGAGCTGCAGAGTCCTTATACAATTTGCTCAAAGGGTACACACAACTAAAACAAAGTGGGTCTTCACCTGTATTGGGGATGTGAGCCATGTTATTACATACCAGGTTTTATAATGAAGAACGTTTTTGTCAAGGTAGGTGTTTGGAGCCTAGCCCTAACTTCTGTTAATGGCAGGACACATCCTAAAACTTAAGGCACAGTCACCTAGATCAGGAAAAGCAGTCAGTATCAAAAGAAGGAAAAAGCATCTTCAAAATCACTATTACATTTAGCAACAGGATCATCAACATACTTGTTTATTCTTTGGCCCTGGTAATATTTTATGGTGCCATAACCCTCAGTGATATGTCTGTATAATTCCCATTTACTGAGAAGTTTTAATGTTCCAGACACCTTGGGAAGATCTTTACAATTCCACAACCGATTCTTACGACAAATACACAACACATACATGCTACCATGCTCTTCACCCATGGCTGTTGCAGACATTACTAGTTGATTATGGAGCTGTTTCCCTTTGAGTCTGGAAGTGACTGCAGAATCCTTCTATACACACATTCTTTGGGCAACCACTACCTGTTGACTGTAGCTAATATTCAATGTCATACCTAGTAGCTACTTGTGATAATCTCCTCCAGCTCAATACCTTTATCTTTATAGCTACAGTGAAAAAATAGTCAACTCTGAATGCTACGTAATTAATGCTACTCTATAAGGACCACTTGGTAACTCCCAGAAATGGAATCCATCTGAGACGTGATGGTTCAGAGACTGCAGCCTAACTGCCACTTATAAAAAAAAAGGATGCACTGTAAGGAGCCTGGAGCTCTCTGCCACCAAACCAGTTGCAAAGCCACCATTACCAACATCTTGTGGTTGCTGTGATGGTCTGTTGCTTCCCACAGGAGGAAAACTGCACACTATTCTGTGCCAGCGGTGAGGCCTTAAGTCCTGCCTTTTCTTTGAGGGTTTAGGTTTCATTCTCAGACAGTGTTCTCAGAGGCAAAACAACTGAGTTGAGGCTGGGAGTGCCCTTGGATCACGACGCGGTACAGATTTAGGAGGGCCGTTACCCTGGCTTCTCAGTCTGTAAACCAAGCCCAGTGGGTTCACCTCTTTGTGCCCCCAGTTCCCCTACCATCCCCCCACACACTCTAGCCCACACATAATGATGCTTTTCTTCTTTCTCTTTCTCGGGAAGAGGATTTAAGAGCTTCATGGACACACCCAAGGCATTGTTAGTGAAAGTTCAGGAGGAGATAATGACCTGGGTTAGGAATGAGCAGAATCAAAATTAGAGTAGGAGCGAAAAAAGGAAACATTATTCATTAAATCTACTGATTCCTAAGATAATAGGGCTTGTAGGCCTCATGAATAGGACTCCCCAAATTGTATAAAGTTCTCAACTTCTCCCCATCATTGTTAAAACCAGCCTAGCACCAGTTTATTAAAGTCAAAACACACTCGGAGAGAAGGGAAATACCATTCAGAGTATACAAATAAAGCAAAAATGTAACAAGCTTGGGAAGGTAGACAAAGGGGACAGTAAATTGGAGGGGTTTACAGGAGAGGAAAGGGAAACAAGTCAAGGGTCTAGAGCAGAAGGCCAGTGAAGGTATGCGGCAAATGTGAAAGGCATTAGTGCTATGTACTACTCTGAAGAGCAAGAGTTGGATTTGTAAATACTGACATACGTAGCAGCTAAGAGTTTAGACCCTTACATCTAATTGCTGGATACTGAATTCCAGCTCCCTCCTGTGAGTTTTGTGGCATCAGACAAGTCACTTAAATTTCTAAGATTCAACTGCTCTATTTATAAAATGGAACCATTAATAGTAATTGTCTTATGGTGTTCTTTTGAGAATTTGTCTAGCACCTAAATAAGGCAACAAAGTATGATGGTGCTATTATGTAAGTATATTCCCAATATATTGCTAAAAATTTGTAAGTTACACAATATGATTAAATGATTCCATATATGAAAACATTTTCCTTATGCATACATACATACTCACAAACACAAACAAAAACATGAAAGTCTAAACCCAAACTATTAACCATAGGGAACAGAAGTGATTTTTTCTGCCTTATATCTTTCTGTATTATTTGGTATTTATCTTTATAATCAGCAGGTATTATTATTATAATAAAGATACAACTATAAAAGGAACAAATCAAATGGCTACTGACTCTGAAGCATGGGGCATAATGTGGGGTCTCTAGGAGGACAGGCTGGCTAGGACGTTTTTGACAAATAAACAGGTGCTCCCTGCCAAGAAAGCCTAAAGGACAAAAAGGAAAATAAGGCTTCTTGCTAGAAAGAATGAAAAATGAGAATAAAAAGGAGGCAGAAGCATTTAGTGGTACAAAATGGGACAAAATGTACAAGGCATGAGGCATCCACACAACACCCAACATTTTTCATGCCAAGAGTAGATGAGACTCACCTTCCACTATTTTTAATGGAATAAGGTACTTTGTGTTGGCTTCCACAGAGATCACATTTATTCCTCTGTCCATGGCTGTGTCTGGCCTGTATTTGAGGTGACTAAAGTTTGGGAAAATAGAAATTTCTCTTGAAAGAAAGTATAGAGTCTATTTGCCAAGTGAAGAAGAATTTATAGGGCCACCTTTGACTGAAGTGTTCTCAGCATTAGAAAATAATTGTGAAACATAAAAAGACAAGCTTGCTGAATGGATTGAAGCTTTTGAACCTATAATTAACCCAAGAAGCTGGTTTTAACTGAGTGGGAATAGAGAATTTATTGCATTATTCTGGTTGTAATGAATATTCATTGTATGATTTCTCAACCAACATTTGATGAGCAAAAATAACTTTCTTGCCTTTCTGTCTTCTGAAGAGGACATTGACAAGATATGAAACATCTAAAACTACCTCCACTGTATTTCTACTTCTACCTGGGTCAATGAAACTATGAGCTTAGTGTTCTTAGGTAACTCTGGGGCTGCAGGATCCACTTCCTAGGTGGCTTGCTCACATGGCAACAAGATGGTGCTGGTGGAAGCCTCAGTTCCTTTCCACATGGGACTTTCCACAGGGCTGCTCATGTGTCTTCCAGCATAGTGACTGAACTTTGGCAAAGCTGGTTATATAAAAGACTGAGCTCCTGCTGCAATTCCTTCTTTTATGACCTAGCCCTGAAGTCATGTAATAGCTTCAGAAGTTAACATAGACCAGCCCTAATTAATTGGGAGGGAAATGTACAAGGTTGTAACCAAGAAGAGGTGAGAATTATTGGGGGCCATCTTGAAGGCTGGCTCCCTTAGGCACCAATACATGCTAACAGTTTTTAGAGCTTGCATTAGAAGTAGTGTTGGGCAGAGATGGTACTCTTGGCAGAAGCTATCAAAGCCTGAATTGTGGGTTGGAAGTTTTGAATAATCACAAGACCAGATACAGCCTTGTCTGGAGGCAAAGGATGGACAATTTGATCTCTAAGGGGTGTCTGGGATCTAGCTAAGATCTACTTCCGAGTTATTTCTAAGCTTGGGATCCTTTGCCCCACAACTAAATGGAACATCAGTGAATTGATTAATTCCATCAATAAAATTTTTATAGAGTAGCTACTATGTGTGAGTAACCACAGTACTTGGCACTGTAGTTACCCCTGCTTAATAGTATCTGTCACAACATTCAACTGACTCAATGAATAGTTACTGTTCCAATGGTAACTCCTGATGAACTGACAAAGGAAAGATAAGCTCTTAGACATCAGAGATGGTGATAAGATGACAATAAGGCTGACAGCTTTATATCATGAGGCTGAAAATAGGGAATTTGAATCCCGAATGAAGAGGAAGCACTTCTCTACTATAAATACTTACTTTATTAATGAATTGCAAATTTTCATAAGAAAAATTATGGTATGCCATGAGGACTAAAATTAGCTAGTCAATGTCAAGGAAGTGATATTAAACTGAGAAGTGATGAGTAGGAGATATTCAAAGAAATGAGAGTTGGGAGGGAGTTGTAGGTAAGAGGGAACAGCATGTGCAAGGCCATGAGGTGGGAATATGATGGGGAACTCCAGATTCTGAACTGCTTGCCCTATACTTTTGGAGTTACTGAAAACTGTGATCCACTTGGCTCAGTCTTATCATTGGAAGAAAAGTCTTACTCATTTAATAACACATTATTTCTTCTTTCAGTTCTGGATAAAGACAAGTACATTATTTGTTTTCCAGATTTCCAGAATATCAAGGCATAGTTACGGGGCACATCTTAGAAGAAATCTTCTCTTAAATCTGATATAATAGGAAAAATATCTGAATTAGAACAGAAAAGGTTTACCAGAGAATTTTATTGCTAATAGCTCCGTGGGTATTCCTGTCTTCTGACAATTGGCCTCATAGATGTCATCTTACACAGGCAAGTAAATAATTACAAGGTATAGTCAGCTATTTCTATGAACAATCAATTCCATTCTTATGATTTGGAAAAATCTCAGATATAAAAATCATAAATAAATACAAGCAAGACCATGTAATGGTCCCTTTAAGATAAACTTGGCAGTGTTTAACTAGAAATTACTGACTGTTCCAATAATGACATTCTGCATTCTGCAGTAAGATGGAGAACTTTTGTGTGTGTTTTTTCTTCCCTCCTATTTGGTTATAACAATGAGTCACCACTACCTGCAAAGCTAGACATGTAGACTCGCATCTTGTGCCAGAAAAGCCCAGGTACCTGTTGGCCAGGGTTTAAAATGAGAAGGGTAAAAAAGTTTAATTTACAGATTTAATTAAACATGAAAGTTTCCACGGAGGAAAACACATCTCCTAACCAACATCTCCCACTTTTTAAAATGTCCCTATTGATCTTCATTCCAAAGACATTATATACGTTAGATAACTAATTTTTAATAATTTGTATAAAGCATCCATTTGCCACAAATCAGAAAAACCGTAATGAGGACTGATGCAAACAAAACTTCCAAGTTTTCTCTGACCACAGCACACCTCTACAGGAAACGTATTTCACCCTATTTCTGTGGAGGCTGACTCTTGTGCTCACCTGTCCTTGGCTTCCATGAAGCAGAGGGAAGGTGAGGTAGTGGAAATATGGGCTCAGAGACTCCTACGAAGATGATGATTAGGTACAATGCAGAGTAGTCCTGAGTTACCTCCTAAGACAACTCCCCTCCCCGCCCTTTTTCCGCTAAATGAGATCTTCCCAGCCAAGAAACCTGACTCTTATTTTCATAATGCTTCAGGCATGCATAGCAAAAAAGCCCTTCTTTCTACCCCTCCAGTTTAGGCAAGACCTCATCATCTGAGCTGAAAAGTTAGACTTTTACATCTTTGTCTTTGTGCAACTGAGTAGCCAACCAGAAAGAAAATAAGAGGGTGAACTCATACTATGTCTTTCCAGAATTAAAGGAAAAAAGTAAAAAATGAATATGAGCACACACTTTTAAAAATATCTCTATGAAGATAACATAGATATAGATGTAAATATATTTCAAGATACCCATTGGGTTCCTCAGGCATGGATGGATTGGCTTATAAATTATTCCAAGATCTCTTTAGTGTCTGCATATTCAACCTGAATTACATTTCAAGTCCTGAAGCCTTCTTTTTCTGTTTTAATGAAATGTGTCCAAACAGGACTCCCATGACTAAGTGACAAAGGAAAGATAAGCTCCTGGACATTGGAGGTGGTGATAAGATGACAAGAAGGCTGACAGCTTTTTATCATGAGGCTGAAAATGGGGGATCTGTATTCTGAATGAAGAGGAAGCACTTTTTCTTAATAACCAACGAGTCTCTTTTCTGAGAAAAAAGGAGACATTTTGACTGTGAGTGGGAGTTTTTAGTTCCTCGAAAGGGATTTTTTCAGGGGCACATTGTTCAACAGAAAATATTACCTAGATGAGATTGTTCACCTACTAGACCAGAACTGTTTTTAATACTATGTTCTGCACTGTTAATACTCAATAAATTGCTAGCAGCAATATTCCAACAATGATAAGAAGTCAAGTACATTCATTGGTCTGGTATCTGCATTCAGTAGTTGCTGTCTTGAATACAGTCATAATGGACAAAGGCAGCCAAGCACTTTCTTTTTTAGAAGCAGGGTCCCGCTCTGTCACTTATGCTAGTGTGTGTTTTCTTCCCATAGTGAAATGGCATGATCATGGCTGACTTCAGCCTCAACCCCCTGAGCTCAAGCCCCCTTCCACTTCAGCCCAATTCAGGTACTACAGGTGCCTGCCACCATGCCTGGGTAATGTTTTTATTTTTTTTGTAGAGAGGAAGTCTCACTATGTTGCCCAGGCTGGTCTTTAACTCCTGGCATCAAGTAGCCCTCCCACCTCGGCCTCTCAGAATGCTGAGATTATAGGCTTGACCTATTGCTCCCAGCTAAGGCAGGCACTTTTGCAAGGATCTTCATGTGTGAGTATTCTTATTTATTTCTGTATGCCATCTACAAAAAGACGTCCATGCTCTTTTTATTTTTCTAATGAATTTCTCTAATATCTTAGGAGCCTCAGCACTAATGTCTTTGTTTTTGCTTTTAACCAAGACTTTTATAATTTCTCAAATTCATTCCCACAAAGAAGACAATGGCATCTAGAAAGACTTTGAGAAGCCATCATTCTGTCTGTTCAGCCTATCTCTTTTCATCAAGAAAGAATCCCTTTTGAATTGGGAAATATTCTTTCCGTGGCTTCAACCCTTTGGTTTTAATGGGGGTTGCCTATCAGTTTAAAACACCCACCTGTTTACATGGGTGAGGATGTGACCCAGCTGGGCCAGTCATCATGCCCCATGTGGGACTGGCCCAACAGACCCACAAGTGATCAACATAGGCCAATGTGAGTCCTGTCTGAAGTTGAAACTAGAGGTACCCCTTTGACTCTGGTGATGAAACTGGAAAGAAGTGAGCCTGGAAGCTGCCATCAATCCTGCCTTGGGTCATGGAAAAAAGGTGGTATAAGGAAATGGAGCCAACACTCAGAAAGATGTAGAACAGAGAGAGGGAGAGAGTATGTTTTGAGTTCCATCTCTGTCATTGTTCATCCAGCTTATCTTTGAAATATATGAGCTATCCCAAGACTCTTACAACTAATTATTATTCTTCTGCTTAAGGTCATTCAGGTTGGGTTTCTGTCCCTTCCTGATTAATTCAGTTTCTAACTGTATTAAGAAGCACCTTGCACAGTGGTCTGCATAGAGTAGACAACTAACGTATGTGGGTTAAAGAACAACTGCTTTTATTTTTTAACAGGTGAACTTTAGAAAGCAGAAGAGGGACTTCCAAATTGGATAGCTGTCTGATTTTTATTATTATCATTAGCACTAATAGAGACACTATTTCAGGTCTACTGACATTTCAGGTGGTACTCTGTGAAGTGATTAAAGGTATAGACCAATGCTGTCCAGTGGAAATACAACTTGAACCACATATGTAATTTTAAGACTTCTAGTAAACACATTTTAGAAAGTAAACATAAATGAGATCAATTTTAATATTCTATTTAACCTAGTATGTAAAAAAATTATCATTTTATCATTTAATCAATATAAAACATCAATAATGAGATATTCTTAAAAATGTATTATACTGAGTTTTCCAAATCCAGTATGTTTTCCATACTTAACCTAGTAGATAGCACATCTCAATTTGGACTAGCTACAGTTCAAGTGCTCAATAGCCGTAAGTGACTAGTGGCTACCATATTGGACAGTATAGCCATATTTCCTGATCTTAATCCTGATTCTACCACTAACTAGTTCTATGAACTTGGGAAACCTATTTGATTTATTTGAGCCTGAGTTTCCTCATCTGTAAAATGGGGAGAATAATAATCATTCCTTCACCACAGGGTAGATGAGGATATAGAGATGAGTGGGTTGGATGAAGCTGCTGTCCACACTGAGCTATATTCTAGGGGGAGCAAGGACAACTTACTGCTGAAATAACAGCAGTATAAACAAATAACATCAGAGAATACAAAGACAACAATATATAACAGGTTATTTAGATAGCAAGTAACCATGAAGGGAATTGGGAAAAGAGCTTAGATAGGGTTAACGGGGAGGGCCTCTCTGAAGAGGCAATCAGTTAGGTACACACAAACTCAACAGTGAAATGGAGCCAGCCGCATCACAGTCCAGAGGAGGAGGCCAGAATCTATGTTCCAGGAACTCAGTAACTATCTCTAAGAAAGAAAACACAAAAATAAGTATCCAGGAAGAATCCTGGATGGCAACTCATATGCCAGCAGCCAGCATCAAGTCATTTTCTAAGTTTTAGTGCCGTGAAGTGCTGGCGACAGCTGTTTCATGTCCTGCATACTTTTCTCAGGCAGCCCTTGCATCTGTTCCACACCCCTCCAGAGAGAATTAAAGAGAGAAAACAAACTCTGTTGACAGAAGGAGGTTCAGGCCTTCATGGCATTAAAAAAAAAAAAAATCAAATTAGAGCAAGGTAATTCTAAGCAACTCTAGTTTTAAAATAGGTCAGTTCAGATACCATGGGTAACCCTGACAGATCTTTTCCACAAGCACTTAGAGACGACAGGTTTTGGGATGGTCCTGAGCTTGTGAGGTCCTGCAGAGACATACTTTCTGGGCGGTGCACATCTTGCTGTTGCTACTGCCAAGTGCCAAATTTGCCCTGGCTCGGGGCTGGACCCACTGCTCACGTGCTTGTTTTGACTCCTTCTGTCTATTTCTCTTTGAAAGCAAATTGCCTCCCCTGGCTGTTTATGACATGTCTCAGGCAGCTGGCCTGGCAGCCTCTAGAATGTTTGAATTTGCCATGCAGGTAAGCAAACTCAAGATTAGCTGCTGTATCACAGCAGCAAGGGGCTCAGAAAAGGGTTTGTGCTAAGCTCTTGCTCAGCTCTTTATACATGTCAGCTCCTTTCATTCTCCTCAAAACAACCCCAAGAGAAAGGTATATTACTACCAACATTTTGCAGTAGAGGAAATTGGTGCTCAGAAAGGTAAAGTCATTTCCTCAACGCCACACAGCAATTATGTGGCTCCAAATCCCCTGCTCTGAGCTGAATGGGAACAGTTAAAGCTAGAGAGAGGGAAAATACCTGGGGTGTCATTTGACAGTCCATGAAGTTTCTCCTAGGTAACAAATTCAAGCAACTTGAACTTGATTCTCTATCAAGACCACACTCCCAGATTACCATGAATAGATTTTCCACATTGTTCCCAAGTTGGCTCCAAAGACAACAGATCATACGTAGAAAAGACGCATTGGGGGCACAGGAAATGTATTACTGGGAACAGAATCCAGAGAAAGAGAATGGAGAATTTGGATCAGCACTGCAAAGCCAGATGCTAAATTCATTAATAGATGCCTTTAGAAGAGTTTTTAGAAGCTCAGGATCATAAGATTTAAGCAAGAATTCGAACAAGAAATAGAAAGCAAAAACAGATCTTATTATTCATCCTGAAAAGATCATACTTCCGCCTGCAGCAGTAATGGTACTTTAAATTTGGTTGCAACACATAGGATCTAAACATAAACTCATGGATGACTTGCTTCCTATCTTTTCCACCCCAGCCCACCCAGCATACTCTCACTGCTTCCTTGCAAATTGTGGTACTTGCCTACTTGCCAGACTCAATGCTTTCTCATTCCTTACCATCCTGGGTTATCTTTGTTCTCCCTATCACATTTGACAAAGCTAGTCACTTTCTCTTCTCAATACTGTACCTCTCTTGCCTTCTGTGACGTTGTATAATAGTGTCTTAGTTCTATGTTGCTGTGTAACAAATTACCCTAAAACAACACACATTTCTTATCTCACAGTTTCTGTGGGTCAGGAAGCCAGGCACAGGTTACCTGTATCCTGTTCCAGGGTCTTGCCCAGGCTACAGGGAAGGTGCGAGCCGGAGCCATACTCCTCTCAACTGGGGCTGGATCCATTTCCTAGCTCAGTCAATGATTGCTGGCAGGATTCAGTTCCTCATAGGTTGTTACCGTAAGGCCTTCAGTAGTCACTGGCTGATCACTAGAGGCTGCCCTCAATTCCTTGCTATGTGGGCTTCTCCATAGAGAGCTTCATCAGACAGCAACAGAGAGAATGCCACAAGGTTGAGGGCTCAGCCTTTTTTAAGGCAAGCATGGAAGTGACATCTATTACTTTTACTGTATTCTGCTCACTAGAAGGAAGTCAGTAGATCCAGTCTACCCTCAAGGAGAGTGGATTACTTAAGAGTGTGAATAGCAGGAGGTGGGGACTGTTGGCCCACCACAAAATACACATGTAATATCTATTGAGTACCATACCGCTTATTTCTCGGCACCAGCAAGTGATGGCCATATTTGACATTACATTCTCCTGCTCTCCTACCTCCCCAACTAGCCTTGGGTTCAACCCAAGAGGATGGAGCAATTATTGTGCCATCAGACACAAGAAAACTTAAGTATCCTTCCTCTATCCCACTCCATACAAACATTTTTTTCCTCATAAAGCAGCCAGAGTAGTTTTTCTAAATCCCAAATCTGATTATGCCACCTTCTGCTCAAAGCCTTGCAATGTGTCCTCAATGTCCTTTGCTTTGGAGGCCCTGCATATGGGACCTACATTTACCTCTTTGATCTCTTCTCTCCACATCCCCTCTCTCCTGTCACGTTTCAGCCACACTTCCTTTCTTTCAGTTCTTTATACACATCATTTTCACTCACCTGTCTGACCTCTGCCAAATATGCTCTTTAACTTTCAGCCTCTGCACTCCAAGAAAAAGGGAGTCCTTTCTCTTACCTCAAACCTCCATGAGGGGAGAGATCACGCCTATTAGTTTCTCACTCTGTCCTTAGTATCTAGCATGGTGCACAGTGGTAGTCAACCATGGGTGAAAGAACATACCTTACAGAAGATACTGGCAGAAGGTCCATAGACAAAGGGGCTATGGGACTTGATGGGTGCAGGGTTTGCTTCCCATCTGCCTCTTTGACTCTGCCTTCTCCTGGGATGCCCTCTTAAGAGCAGAAGGAAGTAACATCATACATTCAAGGCACTCTGTTTTTACGGTGGCCAAATGCATGAAGAAGAATTTATATCAAGTACTTTCCTTCATATTGGAGGTTTCTGACATGTGTTCTCAAATGAATGAATGACTTAAGAGACTCAAGTACAAAGAACACCTGTCGGTCTTGCAAATAATAGCAGCTAGCATTTGTTTAATACTTTTGGTACATCAAGCATGCTGCTAGGTGTTTTACATGTAATAATCTCTCATTTAATGTTTACAACAACACTGTGGTTTGGTATCATTGTTCCTATTTCCCAAATAAGGAAAATGACACACAGGAAGGCAGAGTGATTTGTCCACAGTCATACAGATAATAAGTCAACTGAATATGGACAAAATGATAACGACTGCAATGGTTTACTAAGCCTTTATTATGTGCCAGGCCTTTAACCAGTACTTGATTTAGTTCCTCTCACTTAATCCTTCTAGAAACCTATTAAAATTGGGGACATAGTTATTCTTGAATTAGAGATGAAGAAACTAAGGTTCAGAGAGTTTAAGAATATTGCCTCTGATGGCACAGCCAGCAAGAGGAAGCACTGAGATTAATTTTTTTCAGAACTACTTTACTACAGCAACATTTTAATGAAGAATTTAATTTCCAAGTATGAACTATTTCAGGGACTAAGTTACAATAAGCTGACAACAGTGACCAAGGTTAGCCCTCCATCTTTCCCCCTAAGAAGAAAAGGCTGGTATAAATATTTAGGAGGCTTGAAATCATCACTTTAAGAAAACAATGAAATATCTTAGTAAATTTTCAGTCTATTCAATAATGAAATCAAGATTAATTTAAAGCCAGCCCCTAAAATACTACTCACTTGCATTTCATTCAAGAAAAGAAAATATGTCAATATATAAAAACACAGAAATGTTTTTATTTCCTGTTGTCTTGAAAACAGTTACTAAATTGTGATTCAAGATATTGTTGGGCTTCTCACTTGTATCATAAAGGTGACAGCACACACAGTAACAATTTAAAACCTCATGGCTTTCCAGGGTGACATGCACCCACTACATTCCTTATGCTATTGTCACTGTGCCAACTGAATAGTGGCCTATCTTCCTCCCTTACCCAGTGCTGGGATTTGAACCCAAGCCTATCTGGTACCCAAGACTATGCTATTATCATTAATGAACCACCTCTTGCACAATCCTTTATCTCACCTACTCAGGCCACTGTACTGACAACAAAGCATAGAGAACATTTGTTCCTCAATTGCCGTGATATTGGATTCTTGCTCAGAGAAAGGCCACAGACTCTCTGGACTCCAAAAATAACCATAGCAGGCTCTTCTGAGTCCTTGCAGGGTAACTGAGCAAGAAGATTTCCCAAGTCTTCATCAGGTCCAGTGGTTTTAAAAGCAGACCGATATTCAGAATCAGCTGGAAGTTCTCACTAACTACATATTCCCGGGAGCTGTCATAGACCTGCAGACTCAGAAGCACCAGCGCCAGGGCTTAGGAATCTGTTTTAACAAGCTCCTCAAGGATGCTGATGGCCAGCCAGATAGGAGCCAACAATTCCTCCCCAAACCACTGGTTCCAATCATGACCCCACCCCACGTGGTCCCCAAGCCTGCCACATCCCCTTTATATGCCCCAAGGGAGGATGCTTCGATGCCAGCTGGTTGAGAAGAGGCAAGTTTGGCCCCCAAAATAGCAAGAGTGTTTTCTATTTCTTTGGAAAGTTTTATCATTTACCCATCCTGATACATGTCTAATTCTACAGCTGATTTTTTTTTACATTATTTAACCAAAACATATATTCTTTTCTGGACACCATTTTAAACTTCCTTTTTGAGCATTAAATAAAAGATGACAATGATGATATCTATAACCATTTATGGGGTATTTACTATATGCTTTATATACATTATCTCCAACTACAGCAACTCTGCAAGGTATATTTTATTCTCTCCACTTTGCAGTTAGGAAACCAAGGCTCAGAGAGGTTAGTTAACTTCCCCAAACATGCCCCTCCAGCAAATGGCAAGACTAAGATTTGAATCTAGATCCTGATTCAACTCCAGAGTCCAAGTTTCCTCCATGTCCACTAGCTGTGTCATCTGGGGCAAGTTACTTAACCTTTCAATGCCTTCATTTCTCCATCTGTGCAAAGAAGGAAACAAAAGACCTAACTCATAGGGTTGTCGTTTAGGTTAAATGAAGTAATTCATGTCAAATAATTAGAACTGTAATATTAAATATTATATTAGTTGTTATTATATGTCTTGGAAAACATTTGACCCTTCTAAATAAAAAAGGTTGCAAATTATTTCAGCATGCGTGCAAATTTCGACTTTCTCTGTGACTCTCAATGTTTATTAGCATATTAAAGACTCAGAGAAATCGCACAGTGAAAAATCCAGTTTATTTTACCCCAAGCTAGAAGAGATAATTTTTTAAACAAATCTCTTAATTTTCACTCAACATTTTGGGCCTGCCCAAGAAGGAAAGGGACCTTTTATGCCCGATTTGAAATGGAATTACTTTGATAATCTCACCCTCTACTCGTGCTTGGAAAAGGCCCTACTGGAAGAACATACCATTAAGCACTTGCTTTGATACTGGCTGTTAATCCCATGGCCCAGCTTGACATTGTCTCTTAGCAACGTCCTGTCCTTTTCCCCTTTTCATTCTTGTGCCTCTAACAACACTTCCTCTCCTCTGATTTCTCTTCGGCCTCCGGCTTTCAAGGCCCCTTAAGCCTCCTGTACACAGAGAGAAGCAGGAGCTGAAGGCCCCGTGCACGTATTTATGTTAATAGCACCGAGGGGAGGAACAGGCTGTTCTGGGGACTGCTTTCCAACTGTCACATAAATCAGTTAGAAAAAAAGGTTACTACTTTCACAAAGACACTGCCAGCGTAGAGCAGCAGGTCTTGGCAACGCATCGCTCCCTTATTCCCCACCCCCTAAGCTGAGCTTCCGTCATGCCTCCCTCCTTCTCGATTCTCCAGGCAGGAGGGGAGGAAGGATTTCGTAGATGCAGAGGATTTCCAAGTCAGAAGGGACCTTTGAGATCATCTAGTGCTAAATCGGATGGAAACTTCCAGTAAATACCTCTGCCTGGGTCTTTCCCCAGAGATTCTGGAGCTGTCCTTTGGAAGTGGGAAACATGAATGTTTTTTAAGCTTTCCAGGTGATTCTAATGTATAGTCAGGACTGAGAAGTATTAACAGACTCGTGTTCTTGTGGAGACAGAGGACCAGAGAATGTGAAACTTCCTTTAGATCACACAGCCATTAGTGATAGGGTAGAACCTTAATTCCCAGTGGTATTTTCTTCCAAAATGTTACACTGTCCCTAAGTTCTGGGGTAAGACGCAGAAAGACCTAGACAGGGGTATTGTTAGTTTTGCATCCCAATCACTTGGGAAGCTCTTTTAAATATGCCTTGACTTTCCTTGTTTCCCTGGACCCGCTGAGTCAGAATCTTTCTCTTTTTAAATAGAGACAAGATCTCACTGTGTTGCCCAGGCGGGAGTGCAGTGGCACGCACATAGCTCCCTGCAGCCTCCAACTCCTCAGCTCAAGTAATCTTCCCATCCCTGCCTCCTGAGTAGCTGGGATTACAGGTGTGTGCCACCATGCCCTGCTATTTAAAAAATAAAACGATAGAGACAGGGTCTTGCTATGTTGCCCAGGCCAGTCTCAAACTCCTATCCTCCAGTGATCCTCCCACTTCAGCCTCTCAAAGTACTGGGATTATAGGCAAGAGCTACTACCCTTAACTTGAATCGGAGTCTCTTGAAGGAACCCTAGCATACAGATTTTGCAACAGTCCTTGGTGTTAATTTTGACATATGCTTCAGTCTAAGAACACTAGCCTGACAGAAAGGACCACAGATTTGAATTAGAAAAAACAGGGTCCAAATTTGAAGTCCATCAAATGCTAACTGTGGTTTTTTGAACAAGTAATGTGACTTCTCTGACCTTCAGTTTCTTCATCTGCAAAATGGGACTACACAGCTAACCCTCTTCATCCTTCAATTTTATAATTAAGATGTCATTTCTACTAAGACACCTTGACTGAGCTTTCAGACCAGTCCAGCTACCCACCGTCCCAGGACACATTCCCAGGGAACACCCTATCACTTCTGCTTTATGACACTGATCACAATTCATTGATCAAGTAGTATGAGGCTTAATACATGTTTTAATGAATATCTAATTATGATTAAAGAGATGCACAGTGGATTACTTGCTTTGTGTCTCCATTACCAGTCTCACAGTTTAATGAGATAGGAAGTTGGGCTGTTCTGTTCACTGCAGTATCCACAGCACTTGGTGTGAAGCTGGCACTTCATAAACATTGAACAAATGGCTGAACAAATGACCAATATATGTAAGGCATCTGGCACATAGTAAGTATGCAACATATGTTGCCTGTTACAATTATTTTTGGACCAGGTGCTGTGGCTGATGCCTGTAATTCCAGCCACTCTGTAGGCTAAGGTGGGAGGATCACTTGAGGCCAGAATTTCAACACCAGCCTTGCTAACAGAGTAAGACTCCATCTCTAGAAAATAAAAAATAATTACTCAGGCTTTGGTGATGCATGCCTGTAGTCCCAACTACTTGGGAGGCTGAGGTAGGAGGATCACTTGAGCCCAGGAGTTTGAGGCTGCAGTGAACTATGATCATGCCAGTGTACTTCAGCCAGGGTCACAGAGTGAGATCCTGTCTCTAATTTATTAACTAAATTATTTTCAGAGAGACCAGGTGTTATACCCAAAGACACACAACAGAGCTGAGATCTGAACTTAGTCTACAGGACTTGTTTGTAATTCATTGTATATGTGTGCCTTAAAGTTTTTATATTAGGGAGCAGGATCTAGGAAGAAATGGCAGGCTGCCTCTGTCAGCTAGAATGAGCTAGAGACCTGTCTGGCTCTTGCACACCCTCAGTCTCCACTGATATAATCCACACACATGCACGTGCGCACGCACACACACACACACACATCTGCAGACTAACATGGCTATTGGCCTTGTTCTACACTTGAGAAAATTTTGGTTGATAAACTCCTTGAAGCCAGTCACCATGGTTTTGGCTTCCACTGCAAGATAGATCCATAGGAGTCCTACGATTTGTTGATG
Organism: Aotus nancymaae; assembly: GCF_030222135.1. Taxonomy (NCBI): domain Eukaryota; kingdom Metazoa; phylum Chordata; class Mammalia; order Primates; family Aotidae; genus Aotus; species Aotus nancymaae. The sequence goes on from NW_026988482.1 coordinate 39,396,514, forward strand.
ATAAACTGGTGAGCAGTAACACTGTCTGGATCCCAGCACTAGTCAAACACAATGGAGCCAAATATCTGTGATAATCTCTGGATTTTCTCACTGGCCATCATTCTGTCTGTGATTCTCTGGAAATTGGTAACTGGAGGGGCAGAGAAGGGAGGTGGAGTTCACATTATTGGCTGTTTAACACACATGAGGTAGGGAGTTTAGAATAAGACTAGAGGTGGATGTTTCTGGGAATGACTGGATGAGAGCTTGTGCGTCTACACTAGCATGAAAATCAAGAAATAAGAAAATTTTCATTTTAATAGTCTTCATTTAGTTAGCAGTTATTAGGCCCCAGATGCTATTTCTAGTGCTTTACAGACATTATCTCATTTAGTTCTCTGGACTCCAAGGGATTGAAATCATCATCATCAGTATCATTGGGGAGAAAAGTAGGCTAAGAGTGATGTGCCAAATGTTATAAACATCTGCATAAGGCAGGACCAGCACTGGAACCAGGTCTAATCAATGACTGTAGAGTCTTTCTTAGCTCATTCGACCAATACTAATTGGGCACCTTATGTGTATCATTTATTTTTTCTTTTTCCTTTTGCAAGGAATATATTACAGATGAAGGCACATGTTCTTGTGGGACTTAGATTCTGTCAGGAGGAGACAGGCCAAATCTAAGTAAATCATGTGATCTGCTAGAAAAGTGATAGTGCTTTGGGGAAAAAAGGGGGCAGTGCAAAAAGGAAGGCTGTGGAAGACTGTGGACACGGCATCTGTGATACAAGTTTGAAATTTTAATAAAATGGTCTGAACAGGTTTGATGATAAAGTCACCTTTGTGGAAAGAAGGGAAGACTTGTAAGAAGGCTTTATGCTATGTTATGCTACGATCATGCTGCCTCCTTGAAATGACTGGATAGATGAGTGAGTGAATCAAACTACTATTGATTATGCACCTACTATGTCTCAGGGACTGTGCTAAGCACTTTATCCATAATTTCTAATTGAACTCTATAAGAATAATATAGTCTTCATTTTTCAGACAAGGAAATTGAGACTCAGGAAGGATAAAAAAGATCATCCAAGCTGGGCACAGACTGTGGCTCATGCCTGTAATCCCAGCACTTCGGGAGGCTAAGGCAGGGGTATAATTTGAAGCCAGGAGATTGAGACCAGCCTGGGTAACATAGCAAGACCCTCATCTTTACAAAAAATTAAAATATTGGCCAAGCACGGTGGCATGCACCATGCCACCATAGTTCTAGCTACTCTGGAGGCCAAGGCAGGGTAATTGCTTGAGCCCAGCAGTTTGAAGTTATGGTGAGCTATGACTGTCACTGCACCCAAGTTTGGGTACTAAGGGAGACCCTTAGTACCCAAGGGTCTATAAAAATAATTTTTAAAAAACAGATTGTCCAAGATCAGTTACTATGTGATGGGACTGTGATTTAAACTCCATTCCTCCAGCTGCACAGTCCCCATTCTTTTGGCTACCATGATGCTTTCATTCTTTCTTGGACTGACAAAGAGTATGGGGAGGCTGAAGGCTGCTAAGTGGAGATGTTCAGCCCCCAAGCCAACCCCAAAAGCATAGATTATGTTCCTTGCACCCTTGCACAAAGCCAGCCAGCCCTGACTTGGAGAAATCATCCTGCATCACTCCCTGAGACAAGGATGCTGAGTCTGGGTGCTCATACCTGTAGGCAGCATGGTTGATCCGCTCAGTTCTCCCCATGTTGCATTCTGTCTTACATATCCTCAATTTTCTTTTACATGGTTTTGACATTTCTTTCTTTAGTGGTGATAGCAGACAGATGTGGAGACGCAGTTCCTAAGAGCTATACCATTTGCAAATATCAGAAAAAGGCAAGGCTTCTGGAAGTTCATTGCCCTCAGCTCCCCAAGAGAGTTGCTCTTTCACCAAGGAATGGTGGAATCACAGGTGTTACAGGCTTAGCATCTTCCTAGCGTGCTTTTGAAGGAACTGTTCATAAACTTGTTGGAGTCTCATTCTTGACTAGGCCAGTGTGGCTCTCATCAATGGTCTCCCCCAAGTCTGATCTCATTCCCTCATGCTTCAATTCCTCCTTCTTGCGGCCATTAGGAGTACATGATCTAAGGGGACTTGCTGAATGCAATTCTACCCAGCCTACACTTGTATTCTGTCTCCCTCCAGCTTCACGAGCAGTGAATGAATATATATATATATAACAATAAAAATATTGTAAGTAAATGATAGCCACTTAGAAGTCTGCAAGGAAAAGGATGGGTTGCTTGAGTGAATTTGGTATGACATTCTTAAGACATTTAGGCATGAAATGAGTGCTTTGAAAGTTAGGAGCACCACAGAAATATCCTTTGGAAATAATGAAGCAGCAGCAGCTGGGGAGAAGGATGGTAGAATCCTCTCTGGGCAGCCCAGAGTTTCACAGCCTCAGTCTTTCCTATGACCCTAAGCCAATCCCAAGGGCATAGACTTTGTTCCTTGCAACCACTGTACATATATATATTAAATACTTATATAGAATGAGGACAGCTCGTATTTGTTAAAACAGTTTCATGTTCTGAAAGCACTGTTCATGGTCATTAATTTATTTAATCTCATTCAAGCATCAAAACAACCCAGTTAATGGGATATGGTGATTTAAATCTCTATTTTGCAAATGAGGAAAGAGACCACAGAAGCTCAGCAACTTGTCCAAGGTCAAAGCCGGTGATTGATGAGAGTATGATTCATGCCATATTTTTTGACTCAGGTGTCCAGAGTCAAACTCCCATGTTTTCTCCCTGACAAGGAAAGTGTGTTTGTACCAGATTTATTTATAGGTGTAGGATGCTCAAACCCTACCCTACCTCTGTCTCTCTCTTGTACCTGTGTCTCTATTGTTCTCTTTCCTCTCTCTCACCTTCTTTTGCTCTGTCTCACCTTGGATTTAAATTTACTCCAAGGTGAATGTGCAGAAAAGCTTTGTTATATACCATGATTTCACCTACAATGTGATCCTATGACAGGGACCCCAAAAGTGACCTTGTAATGAGACCTTAATAAATTGCTCTGGAGTCCAGAGCTGGCTGCATGCCCTGGTGCCCTATAGCACATAATATCCTCATTAGGGGAACCCTGCATGATAACATCCACGACAGCGTAGACTCACACAGGGAGAGAGATGATCCAGGTTGCTTAGAGTCAAACCCCCAGATCTTTGGGGCCCTTCCTGGTCCCTCCTTTACATTCATCACACTTTGATGTATCTGCATGTCCAGTGTCTGTCTCCCCATTAGATGGAGCTACATAGGGCAGGAACTGTGTGTGCCTTGTTAACTGTTGTCCCCTTGGTCTATAGCATCGTGTCAGTCATTAGGTAAGTCCTCAAAAAGAGAGGGGGCATAACTGCACGAATAAATACATGAAGCATTGATGGAATAACAATAATTTCACATCACTCTTCCCAGAAACACATTTTGCAAGATTCTCATTGAAGATGCAGCTTAACCTCTTCAGGATTCTCACAGGGAAGGAGTTCCACATGAACAGCCTATTCTGGAATGAGTGGTGATAAGATGGGATGAGAGCATTTTCCCAGTGTTTCTCAAATGGTTCCATGCAGACCCTTAGGTATTAACTCACCCCCATCACCAAAAACAAGAGTAGTTGGACCTCAAGGAAAAAGAACCTTGGGGAAACTGAGAAAAAGGGCAGCTGGGGCCTCACTTCATTCTATCAGGGTTCCCTCCCTGTGAACCTCTGGTTATTCTATCCTGAATACAAGGCAGATATGGAGCGGTTCTGAGATAGGGCCTAGAAGGTGAGGTTCCTAGGAAACGATAAAAATTGAAACTAACTTCTGGCCTTGCTGGGTCTGTTATTGGAATTAATGCTCATCTTTTCTCATTTATTCAAACTGAAGACACTTTCTGGCAAGGTGTTAGATTGCCAACGAAATGTCAGCCAAGGGTTTACAAAGTCAAGGTCTGAGAAACTTGTTTCAGTTTAGGCTCTGGGTAAAAATTCATATGAGATTTAGCAGTCTTGCAGGTTCATTTGTTAAATAGTCTTTTGCATGTCCTAGACTAAAAACCTGCAAGGAGCTGTGTATAACATTAACAACAAAGGCCAAATGGCCTCTTCTATCCCAAGTAAGGACAGACTGATGGATGAACTGTGGAAGGCACACTAGAGTGATCTTCTTCCCCAGTATAAAAGCAGAAAAGAACTGAACATTTTCTAAGTTTCAATTCAAACCTTGATCAAAGATCCAATCAAAATTAACCTTATCAATAACAACCTGTACAGAATATTGAATATGTACCAGGCTTTGTCCTAAGCACCTTTCATTTATATTGATCAATTAGTCTTCTCAATGATTTCATGAAGTGGGTTTTATTATTTGCTCTATTTGATAGAAAATGAAAGCAAGGAACAGAAGTTCCCAAACTTCATTCAACATGCCCAAGCTTGCAAACCAGCAAAGACCAGGATTAAAGGCTGGGCAGTCAGCCTCTGGAACTCCTGACCTTAACATTGGTTAGGTAATGACTCCAACATTCAGGAATATAATCAATATGCTCATTACAGGTTTAGTTGCAGTTTCAGACTTTTTATGGTTTGCAGATAGTTAAGCCTCATAGTACAACATTTTTTCTTCTTCTAGTTCCTAGTACAAAGAGAAACAAAGAGAAAGCACTAGAATAATTAACTGGAAAATTCATTCTTCAAATGCTTTGCTTTATACCAACAAATTGGACAGGTCAAGATGTCCTCCTGTCACCTGGGATTCTGAAGAAACATTTGAGTCACTATTGTATACTCTTAGCATCTGGGTGGAGAAACATCTAGGGATTATCTAGGATTCTTAACAGCCGTGACAATCAGGATAAAGAACGTGGTCATAAAGAGATGCCTTGATAAGGGAATGACAGGCCTCACCCACTCCTATGCATTTGATCTTTGCAGCAAGCTTGAATCAAACTTGAACTTCATTCACAAATATGTGAAAAGATGCCCAACATCAGTAGTATGGAAGGGGATGAAAATTAAATGACATATTTTACATATCATTTTGGCAAAAACTTCTGAGTTTTAATAATATTGATCATTGTGAGAAGCAGGTACTTCCATAGATTGCCAATGAAAACATGAATTGGAATGGCCATTTTGGAAGGAGATTTGAAAATATTAAAAATGTATACCACCTGTGAGCCAGCAATTCTAGTTCTTGGTATCTACCATCAGGAAACACTTATATTCATAAGAGTATTCACTGCAGCATCATTTATGGTGCCAAAAATAGGAAACAGTAGAAATGTAATATGTCCATACCATGAACTATTATACAGCTCACGAAAAGGTAAATTTCTATGTACTGACAACAAATAAAATTCATAAGGCACACTGTTAATTTAGAAAATCCACACAGCATTTCATCATCCTACTACACACACACACACACACACACACACACACACACACACACACCATTATGTAGAAAAAAACAGTGCAGAGGTACACAAAAGACTCAAAGATGAGACTACTTCTGGGGAAGTTCTAGGGATGGAGAGCAATAGTCAAGAGAACCATCCATCATTCAATCATTCAACAAATATTATTTAGCACCGTCTTCGCCAGGCACTGATGCTACCCTGTGATGAACAGATCAAAATCCTTGGGATCATAATGCCAACATTCTAGCATTAGTATTATTAAGCATGTGTATGAAACAAGAATGAATTTATATATTGCTTATAATTGAAGTAAAAATAAAAGCTAATAATGAAATCACTTACAATTTGAGATAAACAAAATGTCATGTGATTATTTTGGATTTTAAGAGTAGTTGCAAATAGTCCCAACCATAAATGTTGTATTGGTGACTATCACGAGGCTACTGTAATTCCTCAAATGGTTCCCTTTGGATGGTTGGCACAGACAGGAATGCAGAGACAATCTCACACAGTTCAAAGACATGCACATAATTTTGACAACTGCTTCTATTAACATTTTGGGGGAGCATCATTAGACACAAAGTAGGAGTAAAACCTAATCCAATTATATATATATTCACAAAAGATATGTACAGGAATAATCTTAGTGGCACTACTAAGAGGCCTAAACTGAAAACTACCTAAATGTCCATCAGTGGTTGAAAAGATGAATAGTTGACTATATTCACACAAAAGAATGACATATAGCAATGAAAAGCAATGCATTAAAACTAACTGTAACAATGGATGAATCTCACTGACAGTGGTGAATAAAGAAAGGCTGGCTCAAAAGTAACACACTCTAATACCATTTATAGGAAGTTTAATAATAGACAAAAATAACACATGATACTAGAAGGTAGAATAGTTGTTACCCTTAGGAGGCAGTAGCTCGGGTGTATTATGAAGGCTCAGTAGGGACTAGGATTATTCTGCTTCTTAATCTGGGTGCTGGCTGCCTGGATGTATTTATGAATTGTGTTGAGTTTTACAGTTGCCACTTGTAACTTTTTAGTAGGTATATTCTACTTGCATCACAAGCTTATAAAAATAAAAGTAAAAACATAAAGCCCCGAAATCCAATATGTATCTTGGAAACTCATCTTCATCAAATCACATGCCTTTTCTGGGTTTCGGTTTTACCATCCAAAAAATGGAAGAGAAATTTGTTAGCTGGTCACTAAGGGCTCTTCCAGATTTATGGCTCTGTGTAACACCTCCTCCATTCCAACAATTCATTCCTGAAGCAATTAAAAAACATAGAGAATGGGGCTTGTAGAAGGCTTATAATGTCACATGTGCCCCATTTTCAAGGCATTTGTTATGAAGACACAATTAATGAGTAAGGGAAATTATGTCTTTCCAGGAAAATACACAGTTAATTCTTTCCCAAAGTGCTTGTGGGATAAGTGGGAATATGCCAAACGCTGCCCCTAGCACACATCCTATGGTCATGCCAATCTAAACAGCCTGTGAGGGGAGAATCAGCAATTTAGGAGGCGGGGCTGTTCCTGGTAGGAAGGAGGCAGCCACTATGCTCATGACCAACAACCTATTTGAAAAGGCACTTCCTCTCTGAGGGGAGTTGGTTCATTATTTTCCTCTTACTGCTACTGGAAGTGCTTGAATGGCAATATCACAACTTGTACCCATTCACAACAGGAAAGTTTGACATCCGCAGATAATCTTGGCACGCGAGGAGGAAAGGTCCAGTACTGCCTGTCAGCTTCTATATAAAAACCAGGAAGATAATTTCTATAGAGTATACTATGATGTAATAATCATTAAAATCGAAGTTAGCCTTCAGCCAGGGAATCTTTTCCTAGTTGTATCCAAGCCCCACTGATATTTGCAGGGCAGGGATCCCAAGGAAATCAACTCAAGGCCCTGAACAGACTCATTGTGTTAACTCTGTTTAAGCCCAAAGATGTGGATTCTTGGGAGAGTGAGACAGCCTCTGGTGAGTAGGGGTGTTATCCTGACTGTTTAGAGAGCTGGGCCTCATGTGAAGGGTTGGTTCTCACAGGAAAGCTCAAATTAGCAGCTGAAAATAACCAGACACAAAATCTGATAGGGGTTCTCAGGTCATCTAGACCAGTTCTTCTCAAATGATCAGAGGTGAAGGACTAGTTTTGTTTCATTTTCTTTGGTTATTTATTTGTAACCATTCACAGGCCAATGCATTTTTTTTTTAATTCAAGAAAATTGAATGATTACAAATGAAATAGACAAAATATAAGCCTCATTTTTTAAAATTAGTTTCAATAGACATTATTCTGTCCAGTGGCTATAAAAGTTCAGAAATTCTCCTTGATCTAGGTGCTGGTTAAATAGGTATGTTTAGTTTGCAAAAATCTGGGGAGCAGTAAGCAATGTCTGCAGGTACCCATCATGAAATGGTGGTAGTCTGTGGATTTCAGGAGCGGTACTCGTTGGAGATCTTCATACTCTCTCACAAGTACACTTGTTTGGGAATAACATAATGTTCAAAGTAAGGAAAAGGGTCAGGGGACAGATACTGTAATGAAGATAGGGCTCAAGATAAGACAATGGAAGAACTGGAAGAAAAGTATTAAAAGTAATGGCAAAAATCACAATTACTTGTATGTCAACCTAATAAGAATCTCAGAAATCAAGACTTTAGTAAGGAAGATATTTTTGGTGATAATGAAAGAATCTGCCATTTTCAGAAGAGTGAGGTTGAGGGACATCAGTAAATAATCACACTAATTATGGAGAATGAGGCACAAAGATCTCTGCTCACTAAGTTCAGCAAATCCAGAGGCTAAACAACCAATATGCAGTACATGAGATATTGAAGTTCTGGTTTAGGTCAGCCTGAGAACACCAGGCAGGTAATGCATTACTTCTTTCCACCCATTTCCTACTCACAAATTGCAGATGGAAAACAGGTTTTTACAAAATCAATTTTCTTGTTTTATCAAATACCAAATATAAAAGCTCACGTCCATATAATCACAGTTAATGATTCCTGAAAGCAAATTTAGAATTAGGGACAATTACAACAAAACCTTAGGAGAGTAAGTTGTAAAACAATTTATTTTAAGTTGTAGGAATAATTTCCCACTGAAGGCAGCTAGACTTTTATTTTTTTAGTATTGTTGGAAAAGGGACAAATTTAAGTAAGTAAGACAAAAAAAACTGAAGTTCTACAAGCATTTTAGTTTCCAGTCCAAGACAGCTGTTGGGTGATATCACCCATTGTGAAAACAGCCATGCGTGGAGGGAACTGGCAGATGAAAAGCAAGAACACTCGATATGGGGTGTGTAAACGTGCTTTCTCTGTCTCTTTTCATTTTCCTTATAGCTAGATACACCTAAAAGTGAAGTTACATATGTGGATGTTTATATGAAGAATAAAGGACACAAGAAAGGATTCAAGACATGAAAAACGGTGGAGGAAGATAAACATTTCAAGATTCAGATCATGTTGCTGCCCAAATTCAGAGTGTCTCTAAGGAAATAGCTAGAAGGGGTTTTCAACTCTCAGCTTCCTTCCAAGGAATAAAGAGTTTGCTGTGAGCAAAGAACATGCCAAGAAAATGCCAATTTGTGTCACACTAACATCTTTCTTAAGGCTGAACGTGGACTTCGGAAATGTAAACCTTTGGCTCCGGTGAACAGAGTCAGCCTTGAGGGTTTGAAATTAGGTTCCTCAGAAGGACCGAGGGAAATCTGAGAGATCAACTTAGACACCCACTAATTAGAAAACGCACCGACACCAGAGACTCATTTGCAATGAGTGGCGGGGTCAACCTTTCCATGGCACCTGACGTGAACTTAGAAAAATGGAATCCCTGAAAACACGTTTGGAAATGATTTCATTGGAGACAGAGAGAGACTGCTGGAGGGAGGAAGAGAGGACAAAAGGCAAATCAAAGTGAAACGCTGTAATCGAGAAGACTTGGCGAGAACAAATGGAAGAACATTCAAACTTTTTTGTTGCAGACAAAACAACCTTCAAAGGCTACCTTCTTCCTAGTTGATAGGGTAAAATTGCTTCCACCAATGCATTATACATATTTAAAACTCTCCTTTCTGTATTTATAATTTTCATAGATGCAGCTTCCTGCAAATTTAAGTAATGAATGTAAGATGATGCTCCGTTGGGGGTTGTAAAGACAGTCTAAGAACAAGTCATGTCAGAGTAACAAACTTCACAGCCGGGGATAATTTCCATTGCATAAGGCACTTACCCCTAAAGCTTTCACTGTTTCACTCTTAGGCAGTTATGTCATTTTACTTACCTCTTTGGGGAAATCATTGTTTAACAACTGAATATAAACGGGGAAATAGTCTTCTACTTTATCTTCTCCAGGATAGTAGCTTCCCTCCCCCACTTCCCTACACAGAAGGATTAGTCCCAAATGGGTGATGAATTGCTCCAAACAGTCCAACAGTCCCAGAGAGAGAAATGAGAGGAAAAATAACTAGCTGATTACCAATAGGGAACAAATTGGCCACTTGAGAATTCAGTGGCTAGAATGACAAATGAGAAAATGAAAATCCTCATCAAGGGACTAGACTTGCTGATGAGTCCAAGTGAGGATGACCACTTTCCATCCCTCTCCTGCCCTGCTGTGCAGTGATTTACATCTGATTGAACATTACTTTGTATTTGGGGCAGTCATTTCTAAAAGGGTGTTTGGAAAACTTTGAAGTACTTAATTATAACCAGGAGGTATTTGGGGGCTGAGCAGTGAAATGGAAGATGCTCTGTGTTGGGCTTATGGAATGTTCATTTAGAGAAGAAACCCATGTCTGGTTGCTTTGGTCTGGTTTTTCATTCCATTACCCCTTAAAGCAGCTTTCCAAGGTTTTCTGGACTCTGGAAGAAAATTAAAATGAGCTGAGTATTCTTGGCTGAGGGATCCACATTCAAGGCAGGCTCTAGGATTTCAACATGTGGATAGATTAGGCTGTTAATTATCAATTATTAAAAATAGAAATAATCTGGGATTCCTTTGAAGGGAGGCCATTTTTTACTAGACTTCATTTGAATCAACCTATCAAGGGAAGTTGGGTATATAATGAACAATAGACATATTTAGTGGTGCTAAGTCATATATGCATGAAAAAATAAAGCAGGACTATCAACTGTTAACTTCCAAGTGGACATAGCCATATGAGCCATAGGAATTATGAGGAAAAGGGGAGGTGGAGATTTTAAGTCAGGTGATCAGGACAGGAGTCACAGAGAAAGGGAGATGGGACTCAGGCCTGGAAGGAGGGATAAAGCTATAGTAATTTCTGGATGGAAATCACTTGAAAGAAGAATAGTACTGATTTTTTTTTTTAATGATTTGGTACAGAGTAGAATGGTGTGTCTTGAACGAAGTGGTTTTGAGTACAGGGGTCTGGAAAGATGGGACAGAACATAAAATTTTATATGTATGAATGGGTCTTCAACACCAGGCAGAGAATTGGGTTTGATTGTAAAAGTACCAGAGGGAAAATTTAGGATTCTAAGGCAGTTACAGCTGTTTTAGAGGTCTATTTTCCTTGTCTGACAAAAAGAATCAGCTAAACAGCATTCTCTGAACTTTTCCAACAGGTAAAATTAACATGTAAGACTGCCATTTTGATTCTTCTTTGGTTTGTGGGACTAGCACTATGGAAGATAAGAATGAACGAGCACAGTGCCTGGCTCTAGAACTCAATACATACTGTTAAATGCATGAACAAAGCTGAACTATATAGAACCAGAGTACTGTTTCCTAGAACAGATGAAGAACTGATCACCTCAGAACTCTCATGAGGTATCAACAGAGAATTTGACAGATGCCTGAGTTAGAAGTTATGTGAACTTGGGCATGTAACTTCACCTTGCGGAGTCTGTATTTCCTCACCTGAAAAAGCAAAGGTGAGTTTCATGAGTGAGCTTTAATTACAGGAAGATTTTATGTGTATTTTTGGGGAAAGAGATTTCATACATGGCTTGTGTTGGATTCATAGAAGACCATGATGCAAGATACAGTTAAAAACCACTGGATATTTCTTTTAAACTATAAGAGTCTGTGACTCTGAGATTCCAGGGATGCTTTTCCTCCCTGGAAGGACAATTGGAATATCAGACCCCACAGCTCTGCCAATTTTGTTACCTTGCAGGAGGCCTGTGGCTGACTGATTTGACTGAAATGAGGAGGAGAGGATGTTGTTCCTGTCAACCCAGCCTCAGATTCCTCAGCAATTTAAGAAGCATTATTGATCTGATCAACCACTCTAGAGTGTAATTGACCATTGAAAAAAGCAAATCATTGAAAGGCAGCTGCTCCTATCAGAAAGTGACACTGGCAACGCGTAACCTCTGACACAGCTCTTTCTGTAGAATGTTTCCTCTTTTTTCTTCCTTTCTTTAAGTGGGCATGTTCACAGTGGACTCTGTCACAAGGTTATTAGAATTACTAGTTAATGATAGGGGAAAGCATTGGGAAAGATGAGAGATACACTCCTGCTCTTAAGGCTATTCTTCAGAACAATGTGCAATGATATTTTTGTTGAATGGACACACTCAGCAGTCACTCTGATTTGGAGACTTGTCAACAATGATGTAATGCTGGCCAGTTGACATGAGCAGTTAAAGAAAATGTTACAACCTAGAAGCTATTGTCAGTGTAAAACTCTGGCACAAAAAGCTTGTCCCAACAATTTATAATGAGGTAGTACTCTTAATGATTTTTGGCTTCATGAATTAATGAATAGCTTTAAAGGATAAAGGACTTACAATGTAATAAGGAAAACCCAAGAAAAGATTCAGCTCCAATCAAAATAGTGTTTTTAGATTTATTTTCATAAATTCAGCTGTTTCCCTTTATCTCAAAAAGAAATGCATCATGCTAAGCTGATTTTTATAATTCAGAAAAAAGAATGGATATTATATTTTAATATAATATCCACATACTGCAAATGTCAACTTAAAAGAAAAAAACATATAAAGGCAAGAATAGAGCATGTATTCTTGCCAGGAAGAGAAAAATAATTCCTATAAAGGTCAGTAAATCCATTTCCCCTTTCTAAATAGTACCTGTTGTTTAATTGAAGAGTTGATTAGCACCATTAAAACACCCACCTAAAATAGCAATTCTATGAATGACAGCAAGGAAATGTATTATGATTACCTTTGCTTTCCATTCTTTCTCCTCCCTCCCAGTTTCTTCTAAATAAATGATGCTCCTTACTCCCCATCAGGCATCCAAAACCAAGAGGAGACAATTTCTTCCAAGAATGTGCATTAAGAACTCCAGTTTACTTCACCTGTAAAGTCCTATAGGCAGTACTACCAAATAATGAGTCAAGATCACTCTATTTAGCACCTTTCTAGACTTGTCCATATCTTTATGTTCTGTCTTTTCAGCATGAAAGCAGAAACTTCTACTCTATCTGTGATTTTCTTCCTTCCACTGGCAGCAATAATTTTTAAACAGTACTTGGCATCAGCCAAGCATCGTGGCTCACGCCTGTAGTCCCAGCACTTTGCAAGGCTGAGACTGGCAGATCACAAGGTCAGGAGTTCGAGACCAGCCTGGTCAGTATGGTGAAACTGTCTCTACTAAAAATAAAAAAAAAAAGTTAGCCAGACATGGTGCCACATGCCTGTAATCCCAGCTACTTGGGAGGCTGAGGCAGAAGAACTGATTGAACCTGGGAGGCCGAGGTTGCAATGAGCCGAGATTGTGCCATTGTACTCCAGCCTGGGCAACTGAGAAAAAAAAAAGTACTTGGCATCATCCAAACCTGTCTTCCAGTGAGCATCAGAATCTTTCTGAACATAGTAATTGCTCCCAATTGCCTAGAATTGGAACAGAATAAAATCTATGGGTTAACTCTGGAGCCCAGGCCAATGGCACAACATGTGGTAGGTTGTAAATCAAAAAATGTTTAGCTCAGTCTTCCATGATATCTGGCAATAGGATGTTGCCAATAAAAACTCCGTAAGCTGAAATTGGCCCAAGTTGCAGTCATTCTGCATTTGCAAGTAGCATCAGACTCTATGATATACTCCCAGTGGGGGTCCTATGGTTTCCCAAACTGTCTAATCTCTTCCCATATCATCGCTTATGTTCTCAGGAGAGCTGGCTTAATTTGTTTTTATGATGATACTGATCTGTTATTCTACAAATAATTATTGTTTTGGTTTTTGTTGTTAACAAACCAACCTGATTCTGCTCTGGTAAAATCTACAATAGCACTGGGGTAGGATACTTATTACAGTGAACACCAAGGGGCAAATGGGTTATAAGGGATAAAAGCTGGGCTTATCTCTATTGGAACTCTTATTGTTTCTGAGGATGAGAGATCCTGACTATACAGATGGTTTACACAAACAAAAAATACACAAGGGCATTTATTAGATGTCTTTAGCCATTTAGGTTAAAACACACTTAAATGACAAAGATCACTTTAATTTTCTGGCATTTTCATGGCAAGATTGGTTGTGCATTCATTCTGTAGATGTTAATAAATCCTGTATTATGGTTAGCTGTCAAAATTTTATGGTGGTTATTCTTTGGCATCTGAAACACAGCACAGTATTTTCACTGGACTCTTCCAAATTGTTTCTTTCTATTTGTGAAAATAAGTTCTCACTGCCGAAGAATTACCTCTTGAAAGTTTCATGCTACCCTTAAAGGGCTGGAGAGAGTGACTGGTTTTCAAATCTTTTTGGCTCCTGGAATGTAGGCTGAACTCAAAGGGATCCTGTGCTCTTCATTCATTCTTCATAATCATACCTCCCTCACAGGGTGGTTCTTTCCACATCACAGATAAGGAAACTAAGATTCATAAAAGTTAACCAGTCATCCACAATGACACACCTAATGTGTGGTCAACTCAAGTTTTGTTTTTTTGTTTTTTCCCCCGAGGCAGACTCTCAGTCTGTCACCCAGGCTGGAGTGCAGTGGCATGATCTCAGCTCACTGCGACCTCCACCTCCCAGGTTTAAGCGATCCTCCTGTATCAGCATAACCCAGTAGCTGGGATTACAGGTGCCCTCCACCATGCCCAACTAATTTTTTGTGTGTGTTTTTAGTACAGACGGGGTTTGGGCAGGCTGGTCTCAAACTCCTGACCTCAGGTGATCCACCCACATCGGCCTCCCAAACTGCCAGGATTACACAGGCCTGAGCCACCGCTCCCAGCCTAACTCAAATTTATTCCATTGATTCGAACCTTTCTTTCTACCAGGGTCCTACGTGGCTGCACCTCTACAAGTCTAAACTTCGGGGGCTCCCAAAACAGTGATAGAGAGTTGGTGAGTGTGAAAGAAGGAAATGTAAGACAGTGCATCTGTATCACTGCTGTGTATGAGCGTGTGTGATGTGAGAGAAGAAATCATAGTTTCTAGGTTCAGCTCTGTTATTGTATTTCTCTGGCTTTGGGAAGTCACTGTTCACATCTTTCATTGACTCTTTAGTCAAATAAGAGTACATAAATGTGTGAGCAGAGTAGTTCAGCTGCTGCATTCTTCAGGCTGACACTGAAGGATTCTCTTGTGTGCTTATATCATAGCCTGGGAAAATGTAGTTTGGAGGTCTCCTTGTCAAGATCCTACCTCTCCATCCTACCTTTAAATTTGAGAATTCCCAGAGTTCCACCCCAGATCTTCTGCTCTTCTCTAGCACTACCTTCTCTGTGGGTGATCGCACCCTTTCTTGGTTCTTGTTTAAATGCCTCTGTCTGATACTAATATAGCCACTCCATCTTGCTTATGGTTGCTGTTTGCACGATATCGTTTTCCATCCTTTGGCTTGTATCCTATTCATATCTTTGAATCTAAAGTGTGTTTGCTGTAGACAGCATAGAGTTGGACCTTGTTTTGTTTTTCAATTCAATCCAATTAACTCCAACTTTTAAGTGGATTCTGTAATTATTTATGTTTAATGGCATTATTGATATGGCTAGATTTACCTCTGCCACTTTACTTTTGGGTTTCTATGCCTCGATTCTTTTTTGTTCCTCTGTTTTTCCTTTAATGCTTTCCTTTATGATTAACCAATATTTTCTAGTATAACATTTTAAGTTATTTAATAATATTTCATATTTAAAGATTTTCTTAATGTTTTCTCTTGGGCTTACAATATACATCTTACCAAAATCTACTTCATATTTACACTAACTTAATTCCAGTGAAACACAGAAACTTTACTATAACTCTATTTTCTCCCCATTTTATATTATTGTTCAATATATTAGATTTATATGCTATAAACCCAACAATGCATTATAATAATTATTAATTTATATAATTTTATATATTTTACAGAACCTGGAAGAAGGAGGAGATCAAGTACATATTTATAGAGTTTATTATGTAGATCTTCTTAACCATTTGTAATTCACTTCATTTCTTCCTATCAACTCAAGTCATCATTCTGGTATCATTTCCCAAAGCTGCTTTGCTCACACCCGCTTCCTTTTGCTGTTATTTTCAGATATGTTACATTTCTATATACTATAAGTCCAACAATACAGTTATATGCAAATTGTTTTATATAAACACATTTCTTCTGAAATCAGTTAGGAGAAAAGGGGGAAGGAATGTGCAGTTTTCTCCTTCCCTTTCCTTTCCCTTCCCTTTCCCTTCCCCTTCCCCTTTCTCCTCCCTCTCCCTCTCCCCCTCTCTTCTTCTTCTTGTTCTTCTTCTCTCTCTCTTTCTGCAACACCCCCACCCCAACAGGGTCTCTGTCGCCCAAAGTGCAATGGCATGATCTCAGCTAACTGCAAACTTCACCTCCCAGGTTGAAGTGATGCTCCTTCCTCAGCCTCCCAACTAGGTGGGATTACAGGTGTCCACCACTATGCCCAGCTAATTTTTGTATTTTTAGTAGAGATGGGATTTTACCATGTTGGCCAAGCTGCTCTCAAACGATTTGCCTGCCTAGGCCTCCCAAAGTGCTAGGGTTACAAGTGTGAGACACCACATCCAGCCTACATTGACTTTTGAATCTTTTTTTGTGTGTGAGGTGAAGTTCATATAACATACAATTTAACATATCAAAGTGTAGAATTCAATATCATTTAGTGCATTCACAATGTTTTGCAACCACCACCTTCTTTAATTTTAAAACTTTTTTGGGCCAACATGGAGAAACCCCATCTCTACTAAAAATACAAAAATTAGCTGTTTGTCATTGGAGGCATCTGTAATCTCAGCTACGTGGGAGGCTGAAGCAGGAAAATCGCTTGAACCCAAGAGGTGGAGGTTGCAGTGAACTGAGATCTCACCACTGCACTCCAGCCTGGGCGACAGAGCAGGACTCCATCTCAAAAAAACAAAACAAAACAAAAAAACAAAAAAGTGTAATCCCAGCACTATAGGAAGCCAAGGTGGGAGGATTTCCTGAGCTCAGGCATTTGAGAGCAGCCTGAGAAATTTAGTAAGACTCCATCTGTACCAAAAAATTAAAATGTATTTTAAAATTTTTTCATCATCATGCTTCATACTCATTAAGTAATCACTTCCCATACTCACCTTCTCCCATCCCCTAGTGATCACTAATCTGAGTCTCTACAGGTTTATCTATTCTAGATATTTCATATAAAAGGAATATACAATATATGACCTATGTCTGGTTTATTTCATTAGCGTAATGTTGGCATGGTTCATTTGTGTTTTAGGACATCTCAGTACTTCTTTCCTTCTTTTGGCTGAATGTATATTCATTGTATGTATATACCATAATCTGTTTATCCATTTACCTATTAGACATTTGCATTGTTTATGTTTTTATAATACCTTTTGGCTATAATGAATACTGCTGTTATAAACATTTGTGTACAAGTTTCTGTGCAGATCAGTATTTTCATTTTTCTTGGATGTATACCTAGCAACAGATTCGTGGGTCATATGGTAATTCTATGTTTTGCTTTTTAAGGAAACCCAACTCTTTCCCAGCAGCTGGACCATTTTACATTTTGATCAGCAATATAGAAGGGTTTATACTTCTCCACATCCTTCCAACATTATTTTCTGGTTTTTTTGTTTGTTGTTTGTTTGTTTGTTTGTTTGTTTTTAGCCAACCTAGTGGATGTAAAGTGGTATCTCACTGTGGTTTTTATTTATGTTTGTTTAATGACCAGTGATGTTTAATATCTCTGCATATGTGTTTGGCCATTGGTGTATATTCTTTAGAGAAATATTTATTCAAGTCCTTTGCCCATTATTTTTTCTTTTGAGATAGGGTCTCATTCTGTTACCCAGGTTAGAGTTCTATGGCAGGACCAAGGCTTACTGCAGCCTCAACCTTCTGGGCTTACTCAAGCCTCCTACCTCAGCCTCCAGAGTTATTGGGACTACAAGCACAAGCCACCATGCTTGGCTAATTTTTCTATTTTTATTTTGTGGAGGGGGGTCTCATTATGTTGGCCAGACTTGTTTTGAACTCCTGGGCTCAAGCGATCCTCCTGCCTCAACCTCCCAAATTGCTTAGATTACAGCATGAGCCACTGCACCCTGCCCTTTGCTCATTTCTGAATTGGATTGTTTGTCTTTTTCAGTTGTAAGAGTTCTTTATGTATTCTGATTACTAAATAGACACTTTTCAGATGCATGATTTGCAAATATTTTCTTCCACTTTGTAGATTATCTTTTTACTCTCTTGGTTATGTCCTTTGATGCCCCAAAGTTTCTAATTTTTCTAAAGTCAAATTTTTCTATTTTTTGCTTTGTCACTCTTTTTTTAATGTCAAATCTAATAATCTGCTGCTGCCAAATGAGTTCATGAAGATGTATCCCTAAGCTTTACAACTCTAATAGCTTTATATTCTTTACATATTCACAGTTCTTAAAATTAGTTTGTTGATCCACTTTGATATATAGTGAGATGGGGCCCAATTTCATTCTTTTTCATGTTTTCCTAGCACCATTTGTTGAAGAGACTATTCTTACCCCATTGCATTGTGTTGGTACCTTTGTTGAAAATCAATTGACAGTAGATGTTTGGGTTTATTTCTGAACCCTTAGTTTTCTTCCATTGGCCTACATGTCTGCTGTCCTGTTGATACCATAGTGTTTTAATTACTGTAGCTCTGTAGTAAGTTTTGAAATCAGAAAGTAGAAGTTCTTCAACTTTTAAAATACTGTTTCATCTACCTGGGGCTCCTCACATTTCCATATGAAATTAAGGAGTGACATTTCCATTCCTGTAAGAAGATCACTGGAATTCTGATAGGGGTGCATTGAATCTGTAGGCCACATTGGAGAATACTGGTATGTTAAGAACACTGAATCTTTCAATCCTTTAACATGGAACGTCTTTCCATTTAATCAGGTCTTCTTTAATTTTTTTTTCAGCAATGTTTTATAGTTTTATGTATACAAGTCTTTCACCTTGTTGGATAGATGTATTCCTAAATATTTTATATTTTTGCATATTATCATTAAAAAGGATTTTTCCTTTTTAAATTGTTCATTTCCAGCTTATAGAAACACAACAAATTTTTCTGTGTTAAGTATGTATCCCACAACTTGTTCAGATGTGGTTCTGATATCAGTTAGTTCTTTATCCATGGATTCTTGCTGCTCTTTGAAAATATTAATGCTGCTAATTTAAAGTCTTTGATATGTCCAATATTTGAGTTTCCTCATGGATGTTTCCTCTCATTTTTTCTTCCCTGTGAGTCACGCATTTCTGATTCCTTTTATGCTTTGTTCTTTTTGGTTGAAAATGACATTTTGAACATTGTGATGGGGTAACTCTCGGAGTCAGATTATCTTCCTTTTCCAGAAGTTGCTGATGCTGTTTGTTGAGAAGTGCAGTCGTCTGTTTGTTTAGTGACTTTTCCAAACCGTGTTGCAAAGAGTGTATCTCTTGTCCTATATGGCACTGATATCTCTGTTCTGTTACCTCAGCAGTCAGCCAATGTCCTGACAGAGACTTTCTTGGATATTTTAACCCAATAAAGAAAGAGTAAAAAAGTATTTTGTTCTTTTAAATTCCCCCTGACAGATACTGCCTGGAAGGCCATTTCAGTTCAAGGGGGCTGAAACAATGGCGAAATCCTGCGTTAGTCCCTCAGTGATCCACCAGGCAAATCAAAACATACGACCCTTAAAAAAAAGTAGAACCCTGGTCTTTGAAGCTCACGATTCTTCTTATCTCCAACCTAAAAATAGCAAGTCACACCAGAAACGTGGACTGTCATTCACACAGATACCAGTTATGCCAGGGAACAAGAGATGGCAACTGCTCCATTAAATGCTAAAATTGAAAAAAATGCACCAGCCTCTTACTTCTTCAAGCACTCCCCTGGACACTTCAAGTGTTTGACCAGGCTCTAGATTTTAAAAATAGTTAATTCTGACAATTAACTCTTTCTCAATAGTTGTTTGTTTTTTGTTTATTTTCCCCAGTGGAGGGACTGATTTTTGGAGCTTCCTACTTTGTCACCTACACAAAGACATCCCTCTAGATTGTCTTTTACACCTTTACTGCTGTTCCTTGTTTTTTTGTGTGTGGATTCAAATTATTGTCTGATGTCACTTGGTTTTCAGCCTACAAAAATTTTTGTAGCATTTCTTGTAAGGCAGGTCTTCTAGCAACAAATTCCTTCAGATTTTATCTAGGGAATTATTTATTTTGTGTTTCATTTTAAAAGATAATTTGGTCAATTCTTTGTTGACAGTTTTTCTTTTCCCTTCAGCATTTTAAATATGTATTTCATTGCCTTCTGGCCTCTACTGTTTGTGATCAAAAGTCAGCCATGTATCTCATTAGAGTTTCTTTGTGATGAGTGATTTGCCTTTTACTACTTTCAAGACATTCTCTTTCTCTTTGACTTACAAATATTTACTTACTATATGTCTGAATATGGTCTATTTGTATTTATTCAACTTGGAATTTGTTGAGTTTCTTGCCTACAGAATTTTTTTTTTCACCAAATGTGGGATGTTTTCAGTCATTATTTTTTGAATGTTTTTCTACCTTCTCTCTGCTTTTCTTCTGGTACTTCTATTACTTGTATGTTGACATATTTTTAATTGTGTCCCACATTCCTCTGATGCTGTGTTCATTTCATTTTCTTTTTTTTTTTTATGTTGGGTAATCTCTATTATGTTCAGATTTGCAGATCCTTTCTTCTTCCAGCTAAAATCTACTTGAGCCCATCTAGTGTTTTTTAAATTTTGTTATACTTAACTCCAGAATTTCTATTTTGCTCTTTAAAAAAAAATAAGTTTTGTCTCTTTATTGATATTTTTTATTGGGAAAGACATTGTCCTTACACCTTCCATTCTTTAAACATGTTCTCCTTTAGTTCTTTGAACATATTTATAGCAGCTGTGTTGAAGTCTTTGTTAATTCCAACATCTAAGTTTCTTTAAACGGTTACTATTGACTGCTTTTTTTTCTTTTAATGAATCACACTTTTCTCCTTCATTAAATGTCTTATAAATTTTTGTTGAAAACTGAACATATTAGATAATATACTGTAGCAACTCTAGATATTGATTCCAGCTCCTGTCCACCCACCAGCCCTCTGCACCTAAGGGGTTGTTACTGCTACTATTTGCCATGTCATTGATTTGTGTGTTTATGACTTAGTTAACTAACCCTGTAAAGTATTTTTCCCTCTAGAGCGCAGCTGCAGCCTCTGATGTTCTTCCTCATATTATTTACTTTTTTTAATACTTTTTGCTGAATGAAATAGGATCATTCATGAATTGGCATGTAAGCCACTTATTGATCAAAAGTTACCACCTTGGCAATTAAAGTTTTGCTCTTTATCACTGGTTGTATAAGTAGCTTGGAGGATGCTCTAATAGATGAAGAAGTTTACATTTTTTCTCCCTGCTTACCTTAATTGCTAGATGGCTAGGTGGAGGGAGCAGCAGTCCTGTGAACAGAGCTTCTGCAACATGAGGCTTGTAGGGGAGGATGGAAAATGTTGGCAGTCCACTCCTTCCCAGATGATGCCATAAGATGGACCTGTTTACTCAAGAACTAGTAGCTTTGTTTCTCCCCCCTCTATTTACTCCTACGAGGGTTCAGCTTTGCGCATACACACAATCTTCCAGATTGTTAGGAACACATATAGTTTTATTTATTTATTTTTTTTTTTTATTGCATTTTAGGTTTTGGGGTACATGTGAAAAACATGCAAGGTTGTTGCATAGGTGCATACGTGGCAGTGTGATTTGCTGCCTCCCTCCCCTTCACCTATATCTGGCATTTCTCCCCATGCTATCCCTGCCCATATAGTTTTATTTTTAAGCGTAGCTTCTTAGAAGTTGCTCCTGGGTTAGAGTAGGTTACTATTCAGCCAGTGTTGAGTTGGAGTTTATCCTTAAGCCCTAGTGCCAGTGCCAGCTTGCATTTTTTGTGATGGATCTGTGTGCAGCATGGGAAATGTTTCAGATTTGCCTCATTTCCTGCTCTGATGCTCCAGAGTAGGTGCAACCAATCATTCATGTACAGCCTTTTCAACCCTAAAGGCTTGCTGTGCTCCCAAGAGGACTCTTCTTGGTTGTCTCTTCCCATGATTCAGTCTATTAAACCTCAAATTGCTCTGCTCTTGTGCTTGTATTATGGAGCTATGAGCACCCTCTTAATTGTTCTCTACCAAGATTTCCCTTGTTTTTGACAACACTCTAGACATGGAATTTTCCATGCTCTGCTCCAAATGAAGTCAATCCCCTCAGGCAGAGCTACAGAAAACTGCTTTTCCCCTAGGATAAAGCTCTATGCCACTGCCCAAGAGCTCCGGGTGGGAAGAGAAGCCTACTCCTAAAGTGACAAACCTATTCTATGAGTAGGCATTAGGGAATGGTAGTGGTGTATGGTTTTCTTAGCTTGACCCTTCTAATATGGGACTCCTGCCCTATCAGCAAGCTGGTCAAGAATGATTGGAGTGCAAAATTTTGGCCTGCCGTGTCTGACCTATAACTTCCATCCTCAAAACGGGGGCTAGGTGGAGGGAGCACCAGTCCTCTCTGAATAGAACTTCTGAATAGGGCTTGTAGGGGAGGATGGAAAATGTTGGCAGTCCACTTCTTCCTAGATGATTACATAAGATGGATCTGGCAGAGAAGTGTCAGGTCTCAAATGTCGCAGGCTATCACTGTTCTTATTAGTAAAAATACTCAAGTGAATATTTCTCTATTTATTGTATGACCCTAGGACAATTTCCAGAAGCTTTAAATGATTTCTCAAATCTAAAATTTTCTTTAATTAAATGGTTGCTTTACTGGGGAGAAAATCTGCAGGTCTCCCCCTTCCATGCCAGAAGTTGGTCTTCTGTCCTATCTTTTAAATGTCATCTATGAGCTCATGATGCCCATGTGCCTGTCTCTAACCTAGCCTTTCACCTGGACACCAGACTTTCATATGTAGCAGACTACTTGTCATCAAGTAGTTTTGGTTTTTCTTCCTCAAAAACGTTCTCTTGGGCCTTCTTTATCTCAGTAAATGAAATCACTGTCTACCCAGTTAATCAATTCAGAAACCTGAGGATCAGCCTCAATGCCTCCCTCTTGTCAACCTCATGTAATACATCAGAAAGTTTTATTGGGTCTATATCTCAAATATATCTAGAAACTGCTCATTTCTCTCCAGTTCCACGACTTACTAACTCTGAATCATTCCTCCTCACTTGATCTATTAAAATAGCCTTCTAATGGCCTTTCTGCTTTCACTCTCCCTGCCCCTCTAATCTTTGCCTCATATAATCCCCCGAGTGATCACTGTATGTATATTTCCCCTGTGCAGATGCTTTAGCCCTGGCCTCAGCCCTGTAGGAGCTGGCTGTTCTTTACCACTCCTTCCAGTCTCATCTGAAGCCCCTCCCTTGACCTCTGTATTATAGTCGCATGGTCCTCTTTGCTAGCCTGCTTTCCTTTGCCTAGGACTCTCTCCTCCTCCCTTTGCATTGCTGGCATTTCTCCTCTTCACCTCTTGTTTTAGCTTAAATGTCACCTCCTCTAGGATGCTTTCTAGGTGGCTTTTCCTCTGTTTTTTTTCAGCCCATTCATTTCCTTTACAATTCTTGTCACGGTTTGTCCTTATTAATTTGTTTAATGATTTATTCTCTGCCGCTCCTACTAGTTGGCAAACTCCAGGACAGCAAGAACCGAAGAGTTGTTTTGTTAAGAACTCTGAAATAAACACTTACACATAGTAAGAGCTCCCACTTACCAAGCACTGAGTATGTGCCAGAAATGTTCTAAAATATGTATGAATATATATGTATATGCACACACGTATTTACGCAAAATATGCATACACATATACACGTACATACATGTGCACATACATGCAAAACACACAGCTATTTAATCTTCACAACAACCCTATGAGGTGGATAATTTTATTATTTTCATTTTATAGTTGATTAAATTCGAGCACAGGGAAGATGGGTGACCTGGCCCAGTGTCACACCATGAGTGAACAGCTGAACCAGGTTGCTCCAGGGTCTATGCTTTTAAGTATTTCAGCCGCTTCTCAGTACAGTGACAGGAACAAAGTAGGTTCTCAGTTAATATCTGTAGAATAAATATACAAGGGGTGAAATGAAATGGAGATGTTATCATCCCTAAGAGCAGTGCTGTTCAGCAGAGCTTTCTGAGTTGATGGAAATGTTCTACATCTGTGCTGTCCAATACAGCAGTCACAAGACACATATGGCTACTGAGCACTTGGGCTGTGGCTAGTATGACTCAGGAACTGAATTTTTATTTTGTTTAATTTTAATTAGTTTAAATTTAAATTGCCACATTGTGGCTACTGACAACTGTAGTGGACAGTGCAGTCTAAGGTTTTTGAGATGGTATTACTTTTGATGCCTTGAGGTTGACCAACAGTCTCGATAAATTGAACTCTGAAGACAAATCACAGAATTTTCCTCTGCATTTTTTCCCTAGTGTCCTCTGCCTTAGATTCTTCAAACACCCTTTATCCTTCCACTTTACTTCATTCCAGTGTGAAGAACCAAGCTTCCTTTCTCACACATGATTCCAAAGCCATTTTCCCCACTCTTTCAACAGTGCCCTAAATGGTCCCTCCAGAAGTACTGAAGTAGTCAACAAACATCTAGTGTCTACTTGGGATGGAACACTGGCTCAGGTCCTGGGGAGAAGCAGATGGGGACACAAAGACAAGTAAGACAAGGTCCCTGTCTAACGGTGAAGTGAGGGAGTTACACTTACACACTAACTCATAGTAAGGGCTCAGGAAAAGGATGGTGTTGAGGGAGGGCTGGGTGTCCAGGTCTGTAGCCTCAGAGTTCAAAACTGGGGTTCTGGAGTGCCCACTTTGCAGAAATTGCTGTAACATGGCACCGATTTTACTCACACTTGGACCAAAAGAATAAATGAAGGCATGGCTTACTGTAAAAAACTGAGCTTGTGACAGACATGAGACAGTCTTACTGACATCTAGAAAGAAACAGCTGGCCTGGATAGAGGAAACTTTTACTTCAATGGCCACAATACTTTTTACAGAAAAAGAATCAAAGAAACAGTAAATAAAAATCAGACAGATTCAAATATCTAAAAACAAGAAAAAAAGTAGTGCACATCAATCCTCCAATTCAAGGGCAATTACTATTCATATTCTCAAGCATATGCAGTAATTGGGGTAGTGAAAATGCATTTCTTTCCTCCCACTATTTGCATACTTGGAATCTCACTTACATTGCATGTAGGTTAGAGCAAAAGATGCTGCTTTGTTTGGATTTTGCTTTTGCTGTGGAATCCATTAGAAAGCAATGTGCTTTGTATGTCAAAGAGCAGAAAGGCCCCACTTCCTCTCTTCAAAACATTTTCAGCAGAAGTCAACTACTGTATTTATTCCATGCAGTTCTTCATTTGATTACTCAATGTGTGCTAGCCACAGAAGAGCAGTGATTTTTTTTTAACCACAAAGGACTTTCTGTCTTAGGATGAGTCTTATAGCATCATACCTTTGAAAGTAAAATTTTTAGGCAGTTATCTAAATGTCACTCTATAAATAAGAAGCATTTAAACACATAGAAAGAAACACCCAGCTGATGTCTAAGTGCTTCATTTTCCACACAGATAATTAGCACACAGGTAGAGTGACTGCGTCTTTGATTTCCCCAAACTTCTTCAAGTTTACTCTTTCCAATAAAAGTAGCTCCTTATGTGCAAAATCAAACGAGATTTCATTTTCATGCCTCTCTAAGACTTTTCTTATCAATTACAAGTTAGAAAGAAAAAGAAAACCTAAATAGCAAAGAACTAGATCAACTGTTCCAGTCTACTCTAGACTGATGAAAAGAGCTCCTAAGAGATTAACTCTGTGCTTTTGTGTTAACGCCACACTTTTCCAAAGTGTGTTCCTAAGAACACTAGCTCCATGGGTTGTAACATAAAGCATTCCATGGTGAATTCCCTAAGCCCATTTGGCTGTGTAAAACAGTTGGGTTGTTTTCATAAATATTTTCAGCCTTCAGATGTACCCTGCATCTCTCGATCCTCCTGCCAGATAAGAAGTCATAATGCAAGCATGTCTCGGATCAAAATTCTAGCACACGCACATATATGTATAGCCATTAAGCACAATACAACAGTAATGCATAGATGTTCTTCTAAGCTCAGGGAAGTCCCCCACTGTCTTTAGGATCTTGCATAAGCCCCTGCAGAAAATGTTCACTCTGCCTAAGACTGAGACTGTGACTCTCTGGTGGCTGAACCATGTCAAGTGACAGAGTCTTCCATGAAGTGGGAGTGCAGGACTTTGAATAGAGATTAGGCTTTTCTGATTTACACACTTTGTTTGTAAAAGGGGCGGGGGCTATGCAATTATTCTAGCCTACAACATAATTAACTATCATCTATTTTAACAATAAAAAAATTCTAATTTTCCTTGTGCAAATTAACAAAATCTATGATCTCGATTATAATGGTGACATTCAAAATGTCTGAGTAACTACCTTTGCAGTTAGATTCTTGCTAAGGGTGCTTCAAATGCTTTCTAAATTTACCTACTGTGTAGGCTAATGGTAGTTGACGCATGCATGTGTCCATATACAAAACGCTACCCTGTTTATGTTAAATGCTAATTAAATTTAATCACCATATTGATTCTATAACACAGTCTTAGGTAAGTTTGAAAATCCTCTTGGGAATTCAAATAACTCATAAACATGCTAAGGCTCTGACAAGTCCTGTAAAAAGAAAACGCACCTTGACTAAATCCAAAGGATTTCAACTTATTTGGCCTTGGAAACCTCAAGACACAGGTGTCTGAGGAAAATAAGGATTCTGTATTCAGACAGCAACCTACTAATCTAAACAATATTTCCAAAGTCAAGACAACTCCTTACATAAGAATAAATGAACACAGCAATTTATAAATCATTCTCTTGTGAATTCAATGTTTGAGAATCTGTCCCTGTCTAACATGGTACAATGAGTTTTTGAGTCAGCAAAATAAGGTCACAGCACCCTTCCTTGAGGGTTCAGTATAGTATCCACTAGGCATATGTTATGATAAAAAAGCCTCTATCATTTAATTTATTCTTCTCAATAATATATAGTGGAGATATTACTATCATCCTTTTAAAAGAGAGGGAATGGAATCTTTTTTAGGAGAGTCCCCAGGCTGGAGTGCAGTGGCATAATCATAGCTCACTGCAGCATCAACCTGGGTTCAGGTGATTCTCCCACCTCAGCCTCCTGAGTAGCTAAGAACTACAGGTGTGCACCACCACAGCCAGCTAATTTTTCTATTTTTTTGTAGACCCGGGATGTGACTTTGTTGCCTAAGCTGGTCTGCAACTCCTGGCCTCAAGGTGTGTCTTGGCTTTCACAGTGCTGGGATTACAAGTATAAGCCACTGTACCCAGCCAGGAAATTAAATTTTTGAAAGACTAAACAAGTTTCTAAAATCATTGCACAATTAAGTAGCAGAATTAGAATTAGAATACAGAGTGGGCCTATTTGAAAGCATCAACTATTAACCACCATACCATACTTTTGAGGAGCAGACCCCTTCACTTGTAACCAAGCACTTGAGTTTGCCACTTCTGCAAGTCAAAACTTCACCTATGAACCAGCCGCCCTCTGACAGCCCAGCTTCATGGATGTGCAGTCTCTACACTTGCACAGGGTCCCATGTTTGGTTTAGTACTTTGCTTTTGCCATCTTTAAATACCCAGTAATTTTTGAACAAGAGCTCCCAAGGTGTTATTTTGCACTGAGCTTCATGAATTACAAAGTTGGTGGGATTTCCAGCAAGCTGGCTGCCTAGGAACAGCTCCGGTGCATAGCTGCCAGTGAGAGAAACGCAGAAGATGGGTGATGTCACGTTTCCAACTCAGGTACCTGGTTCATCTCATTGGGACTGGGTAGGCAGTGGTGTAGCCCAAGGAGGGTGAGCCGAAGCAGGGTGGGGCGTTGCCTCACCTGGAAGTGCAAGGGGCTAGGAAACTCCCTCTCCTAGCCAAGGGAAGCCATTAGGGACTTCTACAGCACTCTGGCACAAATTACAAAGTCAGTGCTATCCACAGTACCTAAGCTATAATTAACACAAAGCTCTAAAAGCTGCATAGAGTTTAGCTGAAATTGCTGCCCAGTCTGAAGGAGAGTTCTAGAAGCTAATTTTGGAAGATGTTCAGTCCTAGGTTATGAAAAAACATTCTGGTCTTTTACAACTCTAGCAGGAACAGCTAAGCTCCCAATATTCAGTCTATTAATGTCCTCAGTGAGAGTCTGCAAAACTCATGAGCAACAATGCAAGAATTTCCCAGCCTCTAACATGTGACCCACTTCTATGTTATTAACTCTAATAAACTGACAAATGTTTTTGTCGTCACAGAACTTATAATTATATGGTTAAAGATGCTTCAGATATACCACATTCTTTCATACTGTGGCAGAAACTACTGGTTAAATAACCCAGCCGTATCTATTTTCCTTGTCCACCCTGCACAAAAGAGACTGGAAAAAAGCTGGACACTTGCTCCTTTCCCATCCTCTTTTGCAGGTAAGCATCACTGTGTGACTCAGTTCTGGCCAATTAGATAGGAAGAAAGTCTTCTGGGATGGAGAAAGCTTTTTTCTTTGTTAATGAAAAGGAGAATGCCTCTACAAGAAAATACCTTTTTCAATACCACTCTGTTGCCCACTTCCTACCTTGATGTTGTTTGGAGCTACAGCACCCATTCCAAGATAATGAGGTAAAACACATCACTATGAAAAAACAATGGTTACATTTAGGGTAGACAAGAGACATGAAGGACCTCTTCAAGGAGCACTTCAAACCACTGCTCAAGGAAATAAGAGAGGACACAAACAGATGGAAAAACATTCCATGATCATGGTTAGGAAGAATCAATATCGTGAAAATGGCCATACTGCCCAAAGTAACTTATAGAGTTGATACTATCCCCATCTTCACAGAACTAGAAAAAACAACCTCAAACTTCACGTGGAACCAAAAAAGTGCCACATAGCCAAGACAATCATAAGCAAAAAAAAAGAAACAAAGCTGGAGGCATCATGCTACCTGACTTCAAACTATACTGCAAGGCTATGGTAATCAAAACAGCATGTACTGGTACCAAAACAGAGATAGAGACCAATGGAACAGAACAGAGGCCTTGGAAGTAACACCACACATCTACAACCATCTGACCTTTGACAAACCTAACAAAAACAAGAAATGGGGAAAGGATTGTTTAATAAATGGTGTTGGGAAAACTGGTTAGCCATATGCAGAAAACTGAAACTGGACCCCTTCCTTACACCTTATACAAAAATTAACTCCAGATAGATTAAAGATTTAAACATAAGACTCAACACCATAAAAACCCTAGAAGAAAACCTAGGCAATGCCATTCAGGACACAGGCATAGGCAAGGACTTCATGACTAGAGTAGGCAGATGGGAAGGACCTGGTGATATTGTGGAGCAACTGAATCAATGCTGTTGACTGCCTAGTTAACCCATTATTTGTTTAAATCTCTGACAGACTATATTTTTTTCAAATTTTGCCACCAGAGTTATTCTTAATCTAAGCACATAACTTTGAAAACTGTGATCCCTTTGACAAGATAACATGCCTCCCATTACCTGCTGCAGGTCACCCAGTTTGCTGGCTGTTGTGGGTAGCTCAGAACAGGCCTCTAAGGCACCTTGGCCCTCCATCTGCTTTAAAACTCAGCACCAAAGTGTACGCATTCTTGTGGTACTGCTTGTGTCTTAACATGCATCCCAACACCTGGCACACAGACTGGCACTGGTAACCTTTTAGGAAATTTGTTAAGTGAACTGATACTGTAGCATTGTGTCACCTTCCTCAGTGACAAAAGTCTCACTCTTAGAAAAATTTTTCGTTTTGCAACTGAATTCAAAAATGAAATACCTACCACTTACCACTTAAAGTTTTGCCAGGTGATGACTTTCAGAAAAAAAAGAAAAGGAAAAATAGTCTTGCATGATGACTGAGGAATACTGAGTGGAAAGCTGATTGGGTTCTACAAGGCATCATTGGTCCTTGCCAGTGGCCAGTAGGATGTGGTTGGTGTGGTGGGGTGTGGAGTGGAACAGAAGTCAAAAGCAAAGGCTATGGTGCCAAAACACTTGGGTTTAACTCCCAGCTCTGCCACTTACTTACTGGGTGCCTTCAGCAAGTTTTCTCTCCTCTCTGAGCCTTGGTTTCCTTATTCTAAAATGGACAGAGTATCTAAGAAAGGTTGCAGGAGGATTAAATACATGAGAGAATAAAAACCTGTAAAGTGCTTAACACAAGCATGATACTTAATAAGTATTCAATAGGTTTTAGTTATTGCTTTTCATCTCAAGTGCTACCTGGGACTTCTCAGAAATTTTCAGAGCACTAAACACATCTAATATCTAGCTTAGAGAAGGCATACGATAAATGTTTTACAAAAATTTAAATTTAAAAAAAGTAGGTAATCATTGATCATCTCTACATAAAGATGATCATCCTATCAGACCTACATAGTATGCTACAGCTTGGGGTCTGGAGTCTGATGGCCCGAATCTTCCTCACAGTCCAGCTTTCAGTTAACCTCACAGTGCCTTAGTTTCCTTAATCGAAAAATGAGAATAGTACTAGTACCTTCCCTATAGGGCTTTGGAGAAGTGAGTGGGTTCTGCCTAGTGTCTGACACAACAAGTAGTCCATAAATGTTAGCTGTTTGATCCATCCTACAGGAAGCTCTGATGCGCTGTGCTGGGTAGAAAAGTATATTTTATACAAAGGTCCCTGTTTTGCTCTCTGAAACCCTATTGAAACCTTTTGACATTCAACTACATGTTAAGTACTGGGCAATCTTGGAGTTCTTCCACCATCTGTGTAACTGTGAATCTTAATGTGCTAAGTATATAACATACACATATCACCTCTCATTTAATAAACCAAATTGTTCCACACAAGGGTAGCAGAGGTCTCATTTGCGAATTCAGATCTAATTAGCTCTCTGAATACAATTTGCAAGTTGGATCCGGACAAATCATTTGGGAGTACTTGCTCTGGTGAGCTAAGAGTAACTGTAGGCCCATTCTGCAGTTTGCCGGAGATATCACATATGGTAGCAAAATTGTGTCTATTTTTTCCCCCATGAAATCCAAAAAGCAGCTCTTCCCAGCTGCCTGCAGCTACAAGCATCTTCCTTCCTTCCACAGATAGAAAAGGATCACGGGAGTTTAGTGACAAACTTTTATGGAGACTGAGGAGGCGAAAGGGAGCTGATGCGAAAGAACATCTTACATGAGGGGAGAGCCAGTCGACAGGCAGAACCAAGACCTCACTGAGGTTCTGTAGCACAGACAGAGAAATTAGAGGGAGGCCAAATGAATATCCTTTGTGGGGAAGAGGTAAATCTCTTGCAGGCAGATGACAATGGTGTGTGGAGGAACTTTATTCTAGAACAACTAAGCATAAAGAAATAGTGGGAAGCAGAATCCCAACTCAGAGGAAAAGGATTTAAGAACATTTATTACATTTCTCTATTCAGGGTTCATGCTGTCCCTGTTTTGATATCAAAACCTTGGTGTCCTTTGGGGAATCTTCTAGGTCATGTGTTAAGGTGTTGCAGAAACCACTCCCTCGACAGGTGGGGGCGGGAGGGACAAATGACCCAGGTCCAGCCAGAGGGAATTTTCAGAGCTTTTGCTGAAGTCATATAGAAAATCACTTTCATTCTCTGTGGAAGCTAAGCTGACAGGATATGAGCCCAGGGCTGCTGGGGACACCCCAAAAAGAATCTGCTTGAGAAGGAAACCAATGCAGAGGAAGGAGTGAAGAGGTGAAGCGAGGAATGTCGGCTGGATCATTGTTCAGGAATCTGCATCCAGCCAGCCATGCATCCCCCGGACTTTTCAGTCACAAGGCTGGTAAATTCCCTTTTTGCCAAACCCAGTTGGAGTTCATTTCTGTCACTTGCAAGTGAAAAATAATCTGACTCATCACTGAGGTAAAGGGGATGACACCTATTTATAGCATGTGGTAGTTTTTCCTTAACCATCAAGTCTTTCCTGGGATCTCTGTATTTTCCCGACCACTTCTCTGTAGAATCAGGATAGCTGCTCAAACAGAATTTTACTCATAGAATGATGGAACAGAATATTTGAAAATCAGAACTATTCTGAAAATCTGGGACATATGAAGAAAACACACATCCTGAGAGTCATAATCACACAGTCTCGTTACCTCAGTGAACTCCTGAAGCATGCATTTCAAACTCACATTCCTCCATTTAGTAATTGGGCTAAAAATATCTTGCCTCTACTCTCTGGCTACAGAGTGAAACATATAGCTCAAGAAGCCCTTGCCTCACCTCTCTGCAGTAGCCTCTAATCTAGCTAGTCAATGTTTGGACCTTCCAAAGAGTCCCACGTGGAGAATTCAGCCCTCCTGTTATCTTGGCCATTTAGGAGTGACTCAGCTCAGTAACTGGGTTCCTCAGAATCTCAGTAACCACTTGATCCTGCAGAGGCGACAAGCTGTCCTTGGAAAGGTACTAGTAGGAAGCTGTGCAAAGCCACATTTGTTTTCTGCCATCCTAGGGTCTACACATTGTACATGACCACTTCGGAGATGATCTATGTTCAGTTCTTACAGGTAGGCAGTTGGCAAGGGGAGCATAATACTTTAGCTTCTGGTATAACTGATGGAATCATTATCTTGCATTTGTAATAAACAGGACTATTGCTAGATTAAGCACTTACTGTGTACCAGGCACCATGTTAAACATTTTACATTTACCAGTTAAATATTCATAACGTCCCATGACATAGGATCTATTGATGTCTCCAATCTACACGTGAGGAAACCAAGATTCAGAGTAGTTGAGCAAAATTTACACACCTAGCAAATACTGGAGCCAGAGCTAAATTCTAGAGTCATCCCCTCTGCTTCGCATAGACCACATTCTTAGGGCTTACTATTATATGTTCAGATCCTTATAAGAACTTCCCTATTTTACTTGGGAACATACATTTTTAAATTTTTTAAAATTTTGTCTGTTTTCCCTGAGCTGTAGAATTTTTATTCTTATAACTTGAGAACTTTTAATGAGAAATGTTGGAAGTAACTGATTAGGTACAAGCATAGCAGGAGTATACAACAATAATATTTACTTCCCTCTGCCTGGCACTGTGCTGGGCTTTGAGGATATAGCAGAAAACAGGTCTCTGGCCTCATAAGCAGCACAGGTAGAGAAGCAGTGACAAACACAGGCCAATTGTGTTTTAGGGGAAACTGAGGATTAGAAAGTCAGATGGTTTCATTCTGGTGTCTGCTTGCTGTAAAGCCAGGTGGTGATGGGCACTTGGCAGAATTGTCTGCCCTTTGGGACCTTAGCTTTCTAATCAACCAGGGTAAGCTAGATGATCTCCAAGTCCCACTCCAGCAGTAGCATTTGTTGAGTCTCAGATTCTCTTCCTGAGTTTTTCAGGAGTAAGCTATGTAGGTAAACACATGCTAGAGTACAGTTATAAAATATCGTGAGTATCAGAAAAACCTGGGAGCCTGTTAAAAACAAAAACCTCCAGACCCATAATCAGAGGACTGGATCCAGAAACTCTGGAATGGGGCCAAAAATCTGCATTTTTAATAAGTCCCACAAGAGATTCTGATGCACCAATTCTGGTTTGAAACCGTAGTATTCAAAGCAATGGCAGCACAAGGGACCTTATCAGGAATGCAGAGCTGGGGCCCCATCCCAGGTCCACTGAATCAGAATCTGCATTTCACTTTTTTCCGTATGGATGCTAAACTGGTAGGGTATGTGCCCAGGGCTGCTGGGGACATTCTATGGGAATGATGCTCATGTACACCGAAATGTCCTTAGAAAGGGCCCAATCTGGTTAATCTCAATACCATGATCAACACTGATACTGAAGAAAACATAGTACCCCTTATCTATTGGTCCTTAGTTTAGCTTTTCTCATGGAAAGCTTTCTGAACAAGGAGAAATGTGTAATTGCTCCTCTGGAAAGCATGGTCTGGAACAGTGTTTTTCAAATTACGTTTGGCAGCGCCTTAGGCTTCAGTCTTACAGGGCCACCTGGGGATAAGGATTGTGTGAGGCAGCCTGGACTGAGCTGGCCTCCAGGCTACAAACTCCACTTCAAACAGAACTGCTCCACTTTGATCAGTTTTAGAAATTGGGATTATGGTTTGATTTCCTTTGAAAAGAGAGTTTTGCTGCTTTAATATTTTTCTCAATCAGCATGGAGCTCCACAGGTTCCATCAACGCCATTGGTACTTTTCCCATACAAGCTAAGAAATGGGATTATGGCATGAACCTGATTTCCTTTTCCTCTGTGCTTCCCTTGGGGACAGAGATGTGACCTTCAAAATGTCAAAACCCACTCCTATTCCCAGGAGGACTGTTAAGTTACTCTCTCTATTCTATTTTAATGTTCAATGACCAAGGCAGACACTAATGTGGAAAATTCTGAATTTGTCTCATTTGCCATTCCTAGTTTGTCCTCTAACAAAAGTTCCATATATCTTTTCTTATAAACCAAAAAGTTCTCACCAGTCATTGGAACTTGGATATTTAAGGTAAACAGCAGTAGTCTGAATCTTTCATTTCAGACAAAGCGTTTTGGGGATATCTTCAGTGATTAGGATTGCTTAGTGGCTCTAGATTTAGAGGCTCAGAATTCACTTATGTGAAGAGCTGCTAGAGAACCACTGGAATCTTGGGAGCGGGATCCAGGTATCAACGCTTTATTTTAAGGTCCCTAGATGATTCCAATGTGTAAATGAGGTTGAGAGCCATTGCCCACTAGACTACATTTGGAAGTACTGGAAATGCTGTCCTGTAAGACACATGCTCACCAGTTCTCCTTCTCCCTTTCTTGGTCCCCTCTCTCCTGTGTAGGAGACCATTTATTAATTCACTCACTCATTCATTCACTCAACAGTTACTTATTAGTCATCTACTATGTACTAATTTGGGACTAGGAATTAGAAATTCAAAAGTCTTGTCCTTGTGGAAATAGCAGTACTACAAACAAAATGATAATTTAAAAAAAGGTTTTAGGTATTAAAAATGTAGCTATAAAGAAGGCAAAATAGAGTGTCAGTATAGTATGGAGACATAGCCTCTCTAAGAAGGTGCTTTCTGGGTTTAGGGTTGACACCCAAATTCTAAGACAGAAGGGGTTACAGGAAGATCTGGGGTAGGAACATCTTAAACAGTAAAAATAATAAGTGCAAATGTCTTCAAATAGGAATGAGCCATGTATATTCAAAGGATAGACAGAAAGGTCAGGGTGGCTAAAGCAAAGGGAATGAGTGAGGAGTAAAGCACAGAAGGAAATGACATCCTGTGATAGCTGAGAACCAGACTGCATAGGACCTTACAGACCATAATAAAGAAAGCAGAAGAGATAATGTCTTAGATAACTTTAAAGGTGGGAAGATATCTACATGAAAGACCATGTCAGTCACATGAACCATAGCCTATATTCTAATACAATGGTTTTCAGTTACATTTTACTGAGTTTTTGGAGGGAGAGGAGCAGAGTTGGTACTGTTCTTGGGTACACATATGAGAATTGCCTGGAAGAGGAGTTCTTTCTAGTTGTATGGCACACATCATCCGTCTTCCCCATAGATGTGATTTTTTCACACTGCCCTAGTGGTGGGACCCCTGTCCATGGTGAAAAACTACTCCTCACAGGAATGGGATATATCTAGCAGCATCCAAAACCAACCATATTCATGCTTAGGATTTTCATTCACCCTAAACTGCCATCCAATTCATTCACTCCAAACTTTAGACATCTGTACTCTCTGAATCTCTCTCCCAGGAGGTCCCACAGCACCTCAAACAAAACACGACAAAAACTCAACTCATCTTTATCCATAGAATGACTGCTTTCTCCTCCTATAATCTTTTATGTCAGTTGGTATCAATATGACTTCAAGTTATCACATAGCAAATGTTCACTAAATAACTGTCACATGAATAAATGAGTCAGTTTCTGGACCTGAGAGAGGAGACTAAGATAGGAAGAAAGAAGGCTGGAGCACGTGTGTCTTACAGGACTGCATTTGCAGTGCTCCCAAATCTAGTCGCCTGGGCATTGACCCTCAACCTCAGCAGCAAATTGGAATCAACTAGGGATGTTAACATAAATACTGATGTCTGGGTCCCACTCCCAGAGATTCCTGTGTAATTAGTTGGGGTGCAGCCAAGCCATCACAATTTTTCAGAGCTCTCCAGGTGATTATCACGTACATCCCAGCTGAGACCCACTTATTAGTTGTTACTAAACCTGAAGTAATCTTTTCCTGGGCTTCTTGCATCTTCTTTCTTTATTGAATTTGGTGATACTCTAAACCTAGAGCTACCAAACAATGTTGGTCTCTAAAGATAGCCCTAAAATACTTGGTCTAAAGAAAGATTCAGATTGTTGATATTACCTTAAGTATCAAAATTCTCATTGACTGATGGAAGCACTTCGATTTATAAGAAAAGGCGGGCCGGGCACGGTGGCTCACGCCTATAATCCCAGCACTTTGGGAGGCCGAGGCGGGTGGATCACGAGGTCAAGAGATCGAGACCATCCTGGTCAACAAGGTGAAACCCCATCTCTACTAAAAAATACAAAAATTAGCTGGGCATGGTGGCGCACGCCTGTAGTCCCAGCTACTCGGGCGGCTGAGGCAGGGGAATTGCTTGAACCCAGGAAGCAGAGGTTGCGGTGAGCCGAGATTGCGCCATTGCACTCCAGCCTGGGTAACAAGAGCAAAAACTCAGTCTCAAAAAAAAAAAAAAGAAAAGAAAAGAAAAGGCACATGGGGCTCAGGAGACAAACTATCATGGTGCATGAGCTCTCCCTTACTGCCTCTCCCTCACAACCTTGTAAATTTTCACAGAAGTCTCCCTCACTAGATTCAGTCTTAGAATAGGACCACAGTTCATTTTTGTTAAATCAATCAAATTCACCAAATACTTTCTCATTTGCTCTCATTATTGTCATTTTTATCTCAGCAGGCTGCAAATGTCCTATGAGCACAAACCAATACTGCTTTTATATCTGTTAAAGGAAGGATCAAAACTACTACACCATGCCTGCTAAGCACCTGCAGGCCTTGGTATCACATAGGCTAGAGTTCAAATCTCAGCTGTATTATAAATTTAACTGGACTGGAGCAAATCACTTAATCTCTGCTTATCTGTAAAATAAGCACAATGAAAGTCCCTATCACAGAGATTTAATGAAAATGAAATAATAAACATTCTCATTTTCTATTGAGACATAAAAATCACCCCAACATTTAGTGGTTTAAAACAACTGATTACCATCTTGTATAGCTCTGGGAGTTGATAGACTCGGCTAGGTAGTTCTCCCTTAGAGTCCTTTACATGGTTGCAGGAAGTTGGCATCTAAGCCTGGATCATCTGATGGCTCCTCACTCATATGTCTGATGCCTGGGCTGGGATGGCTAGAATAGCTGATGGTGTCCAGCTAGGTCTCTCTATTCTCTTGTGGCTACCTTGGGCTTCTCACAGCATGGTGGGCTCAAGGTTGCTGACTTCTGATATGGCAGCTGGCTTTTCTTTGAACGAGTATTACAAAAGACAGGAACTAGAAGCTGCTAGTCTATTAAGCCCTGGAAACAGTCATAGCATCACTTCCTCTGTATCCTTGGGCTCACTGCTGTTACAGTGCTCAACTGGCTCCAAGGGGAAAGGTCAGAGACTCACCTTTCTGGTCATGTTTTGTCCACCACAATATATAAAGCATATGGTGCAATGTCTGGCACATCTTAAGTTATAGTATTTCAAATGGAACCTATTATAATAGTAACCAAATATTATCCTTATCATCTTATAGTAATGTCCCTTAATATTTTTATAAACATAATGGAAGATAGTATCAGCAGTTGTAGGGAGGAGGGGACAGTAAAGAGTGATGATTATAATCATGGAAAAGAAACATTTACCTTCTTGTCTGAGGCATTGAGTCACCCTCTATTTGTTGGGCACCATGGGACTGTAGGGAGTTGCTGTCATAATCCTTCCAATGCAATCATTGTGAGGTCACATAGGAGAAGGGGCAGCCAGGGAGACTCATCTCATTGCTAATGCGGGATATGTGGAGTGCTTTTGTGTAAAAGGTGGCATCATCAACAGGGAACAGGATGTGCCAATGTGTCAGTGAGTCACCAAGTGAAATCATGGCTTCTCAGGTTCTGATGCCTGCCAGGCTGGGAGCAATGAGATAGGCCCAGTGTCCTGTCCCCTCCATGGAAAGACGAAAGACGTTTAGTCTCAGGACATACATTCAAAGAAAAGAAAACTTGCTGTTTCAACTACTTTCATCATATAAGGGTATTGTATTAGTCCCTTTTAACGCTGCCATGAAGAACTGCCTGAGACTGGGTAATTTATAATGGAAAGAGGCTTAATTGACTCACAGTTCTGCATGGCTGGGGAGGCCTCAGAAAATTTACAATAATGGCAGAAGGGGAAGCAAACATGTCTTTCTTCACATGGCAGCAGGAAATAGAAGTGCAGAGGAAAGTGGGGGAAAACCCCTTATTAAATTATCAGATCTCCTGAGAATTCACTATCATGAGAACAGCATGTGAGAACCACCCCCAAGATCTAATCAACTCCCTTGAAGTCCCTTCCCCAGCACATGGAGATTGAAATTAAAATTACAATTCAAGATGAGATTTGGGTAGACACACAGTGCCAAACCATATCAAGTATTATACTGGATTTTATTTAGGCCAAAGATGATCCATAATTTTTATTGAAATGTATTTTGAGAAAAAAATCAAAATGAGACAAGCCAAGGAAGTAATATATTAGACTTAAAAATAATTCAATGTAATGACCAAGTTGGGTTTTTCCCAAGTATGTAAGGTTAATAGACATTAGATAATCTAATGGATGTAATTCACCACATTGATATATTGTAATTCTCTCTAAAGGTGACCTTTGGCATCACATCCCTATGAAGTTCCTCCCTCACTGAATATGGGCTGGCCTGTGACTTCTGTAACAATTGAACACGGCAGAAGAGATGCTGTGCCTATTCCAGAAACATGCCTCAAGAAGGCTTGGCAGTCCTGGCTTTTGCACTTTGGGATCCCTTAGCCACCATATAAGAAGTTTACCCATCAAGCTGGGAAGACCTTGTAGAGACCACACAGAGAAAAAGAGGCCTGAGACTACATGGGAAGGACAGCTTCAGTCATTTCATTATGCCAGCTATATTGAGACTTCCAGCCATCCCTACCAAGGCACCAGATATGTAATGAGCCATCTTGGACAGTACCACATCCAAATTAATCTTGTTTGCAGCCCCAGACTTTGTCTCACTGCAATGGCAAGAGAATACCAAAAGCTAAAGAACCATCTTGCTGAACCCTCTCACTCAAGATTTGTGAAAGGTAGTAAAAATGGTAGTTCTTTCAATCCACTCACTACTTGCATAGTTTGTTG
The DNA here is from genome assembly GCF_030222135.1 of Aotus nancymaae. NCBI lineage: Eukaryota > Metazoa > Chordata > Mammalia > Primates > Aotidae > Aotus > Aotus nancymaae. The sequence continues at coordinate 39,435,907 of NW_026988482.1, forward strand.
TAAAATAATAGATAACCATAACACATTAAAAGAAAACATGTATAAGGTTATCTTTAACCTTACAGAGAACCCATTTGGAAAAAATCTACATTTATTCATAATTTTAAAAAATTCTGAAGCAAAACTTGGGATCAGAGAGTTAATTTTCTTAATCTTATAAAAGGGATCTACAAAATATCCACCACAACAATTATACTTGATAGCAAATCCTCATTTTGAGATCAAGATAATGACAAAAATGTCCACTATTACCACTTTTTTATCAGAATTATACTGTAGGTTCCAGTCAGTGCAGTGAGGCAAAGAAAAGAAAAAGCATAAGGATTAGAAAGGGAAAACCAGAAATGTCGTTTTAAAATGATAGGACTTTATATGTATGAAATCCCAAAGAAACTTTAGATACATTGTTTTAACTGAGAGATAAAATTTGCACAGAAAATCAATGCACAAAAATCAATTATAGTACTATATACTAGAAACCAGAAAGTAAACAATTAAAAAGACAGCATTCATAATAGCATTAAAAATATGTAAGAATAAGTCCAACAAAAGAGTTGCAAGAGTTGAGTAAAATTATAAAATGTTATTAATAGATATTAATGAATACCTAGGTAAATGATCATAGATTGGGAGCCTCAATAATGTAAATAAAAAATTGTCCTCTGTTGCAATCACAATGAAATTCCCCAATTTTTTTTGCACCCAACAAGCTGATTCTAAACTGTATATGGAGTTTCAAAGGATAAGTAAGATACAAGAACAACAAGGGGACATCCTCTACCAGGTATCAAGAGTGACTATTAAGTTAGAATTAACAGGGGTCAGAGATAGGCCAAAATACCAGTGGAACAATGCAAGTTCAGAAACCTGTGTATATGTATTTGCTGTATGACAGCAGTTACATGGCAGTTTGGTAGAGAAATAACAGACTTTAATAAATACTGCCAGGAAAATTGAATATTCATAAGAAAAAAATCACAGATCAATTTTACACAATATACAAAATTGTTTTCACACAATTTTATTTCTCAAAAGATGAGAAACAAATTACACGTTTCACACAATATACAAAATAATCCAACGAGTTTATGATCTTAATAGAAGAGGATAAACTATAGAACTTAGAAAATAATATAGAGAAACATTTTCATGAGTGAATGATAGTAAAGACTGTCTTAAAACACAAATAGCGTTGACTCTAACGAAAAGGTTATAGATTTCACTATATTTTTTTTAACTGTTCATCAGAGAGATACTGTTAAAAGATTGTAAAGATGAGCCATCAATTGGGAGAAGATATTTGAAATCTGTATAACCAACAAAGGGCCCCTTTCCAGAAGATATGAAGAACTATTCTAAATCACAAGAAGGACAACACAATAGAAAAATGTCTGCAAACGACTCCAGTCTCTATAAAAGAGGAAATTCAAATGACCAATAAATGCTCTATATGGAAATGTGCTCAACGTCGCTGTGAATCTGGAATATGTAAGTTAAAATAAAATTAAATACTCTTGCTCATCTACCAGTTGACAAACCACTTTAAATTGAAAATACCAAATGTTGAGAGAATGTAAAATACTGGGAACCCTCATACACAGCTGGGTAAATGGTACTTTTTTTTTTATTGTCTACTCAAGCTGAAGACAACTTATCTGCAATGACTTCAATCTTGGGGGCATACTTTAGAAAAATGGGTACACACATGCCCCAGGATTATTGCAGCCTGTAATCATGCAAATCTGAGATACCTATCCTGCATAGAATGGAAAAATTATGGCATATTCATACAATAGTATGCTACGCAATAATGAAAATGAACAAGCCACATAGATAAGTTTAACAAACACATATTGAGCCAAAGAAGCCAGACACAAAAATATGAATCCATATACCTAAAAATTCAAAAATGGACATTTTGGGAGATTCATTTATAAGAGGTAAAATTAAAAAGGAAACAAGGAAATCACAATAGTAGTCCCTCCAGAAGAACAGGAGGGAGTTTTGATGGAGAGAGGCTCACGAACTGCGGGCCATAATCTTTTGACAGCTGGAGTTGGTAATCATATTGGGATTTATTTTTATAATTGTTTCACCTAACTATAAAAATGTATGTATGTGTATTTTCCTGTGTGTTATATTTTATAGTAAATGAAGCAAAAATACTATAAAATCAAGGATATGTGCACAAAGATTTAGTCATAAAGTATTAACTATAACCATGTTTATTATAGGCAGAAACCCCAAACTTTGAGTCGCAGCTTTGGATTATGTAAAAGAATGGATCAAATACATCACCACACAAAGAAGAGAGCTTACTCACCCTCTAGATATTTTATTATAGAAGAATATCTCATGGCTTCCAAAGATAATTGAGATGCATATTTAAGTGGGAGATGATGTTTATGATACATTAGGCACGGATATTTCAATGTTTTAAAATAAACTTTGAATGCTAATACACAGAAAAAGATTGGGAGAAACACATTATAATGTTAACTAAGATTTTATTTGGGTGGTGACTTTATGAGCAACTTTTTGTTTTCTTTCTTTTGCTCATTTGTATAGTTTTAATTTTGAGCAATGAACATGGATCACTTTTGAAGGAAATAAAAGGAGACGATATTCTATTGGGAAACAATAATGAAAAAAGAGCCTAGAGATCTCAAAATGGAAATAAGAAATGTGGTATTCATTAATATGTGTATTTGGAAAACACCTGGAATCCTACCAGCTCGGATGGGCCCATATGAATATAAGTTTTCCCTACCAGTGGCCACCCACCTGGTTCCCCTTTCTCAGCATGCATAGCTCTGATAGTGAAATCAAATACTGGCTGTCTGCTTTGGAAGTAAGTAGGGCAGTGGGGTGGGGGAAGGTGACGAGATCCTCTGAGAACAGCCTGCTCCTAATTGAAAGGAAGTGAAAATCCTCCACATGTTGCAGGGAGAGCTGATAGATCATCCCCCAGTTCTCCTCCATCTGTTCTGCTGCCTCTTATAGAAACCAAGACAGGAAAAATAATATGTACTTAACACAGGAAATGAGGGTAGTCATTTGAATGGTATAGTACCAGAACCCCTTAAAATGTTTTGGGTGGAGTGGGCAGTGAAACAAAAGGCACCAACCACAGTGCTCAGATCTGATTTCAAACTGGGAAAATGTAGGTACCTGAAGACACCAAACGATGGTGAGCAGAGAGGACTCCACAGTCAGCACACACACATTCCCAACAGCCAGGTGGATTCAACCGCTGTATACCTGTTAGCTCCTCACGGTGGAATTTCCCAACTGCTGAGCTGTGGTACATTGGTTTTCCCCATGCTATTGATCCCCTCAGCCCTAGAGGTAATGGTCTCACCTCTGGGCCAGCAATTCTGACAGCAAGCACTTCATAAATTTGTAAATTAGAGGAATTCACAGAATATTTTTATGGCAAGTAAAGAAAGAAAACATTAAGTGGAAAAAAAAGTTATTAACCATTAGTATGCAACTACTATGATTTTTATTATCCTTTTCCATGTGTCATGACATATAAAGAACTGGAAAGCATTAGAACTACCATAGGTCATTCTCTCATTAAATAAAGTCCAAACAAAAGGAAGGGCCAGGGGGTGGGAGTTGGAGAGGGGCTTTTAAGTCAAGGTACTATTTTTCAATGGAAGGCCAGTTACTGTTAATAGGTGTGCTATAAACTAAAGAGGGAGCAGATGAATTTGGGGAAAACTAAGTTTTCTTTTTTTTTTTTTTTTTTTTTTGAGAAGGAGTTTCGCTCGTTACCCAGGCTGGAGGGCAATGGCGCGATCTCGGCTCACCGCAACCTCCGCCTCCTGGGTTCAGGCAATTCTCCTGCCTCAGCCTCCTGAGTAGCTGGGATTACAGGCACCCGCCACCGTGCCCAGCTAATTTTTTGTATTTTTAGTAGAGATGAGGTTTCACCACGTTGACCAGGATGGTCTTGATCTCTTGACCTCGTGATCCACCCGCCTCGGCCTCCCAAAGTGCTGGGATTACAGGCGTGAGCCACCGTGCCCGGCCCCAAATTTTCTTAAAAAGGTATATGTCATTTCAGGAATTCCTAGGGCCTTAAACTGACAAAAATATATTGTAACCGTCCAGAAGTAGAAACAGCATAGAGTTATTAGGCAAAAGCTTTCTGACATAAAATATCATCTGAGGAATGTTTTGCAACTTGCTACAGTAATCTTTCTCTCATGGCTAAACCCACACTTCACTGAATGTGTGATGTAGAATGGATTTTGATCCTCTCCCACCTGATGATATGGTTGTCCCCACACTGGCTTTTTAATTTTTTATTTACAGCAAGTGATCCGCCTGATAAAACTGAAACTCCTAATGGGTTAATAAAACTACTCAGGGGGCTTTCATCCACCTGAGTCCAAAGCCTTTGCAAAATGACTTCCCGGAACTCAGGAGCAGTCTGTTGCTGGAGCAGTAAGCACTTTGCCAGGAAATAGTTTGTCTTTGTTTTCAGCGTATTTTTCTTAGAAGAAAGAAAACAAATAGTCTCGAGTAAATGAATAGAGGGACATGCAGAATTCTCTTTAAAAGGGCATCTCCATGACTTTGTCAAATAAATGAAGATATAATTTAGACATGTACACTCGCTTTACATATAACTGTGATTCCTTCTTACTCTGCTGATTTTCTTTGAAAATAATGAATATAAATATTCAGTCAGAGGGATTTATGTTGATAAAATCCAGTTAAGTTGTAATAAGAACTAAATTGATTACGAACATAGGGCTAAGAATCTTGTATCTTCTTTACCTCACTTTTTCTAAGCTTCCAGGTAGCCCTTTATTTGCAGTAATGGAAACTCCATCCATCTGAGCAGAATTCACATGAAGTCTGCATGCCAAAAGAAATATAATTTTGCATTTATTTTCTGTTTCTACTTCCACTTGGAAAGTATCTTTTTTCCCCAAGAAACACATTTAAAAGGATATAAAAGGGGCTTTCTGTTTTTGGCCAGAACCAGAAAAGAGAAGACAATGGAGAAAAAATATTAGCTCAGCTTTTCCAGACTTGAAATAATGTGTGATTTTTGCAGTTTCTCCAACTTTTGAGACCAGGTCTGCTAGAAAGCTTAATTCTTTCAGCTGGCCAATCACCTTTCCTGTGTGGGGATATTAATGCCAAGTTAAAATTTCTGCATGTGAATAAGGAAAAAAGCATTTGAGTACAGCAGAGCTGGGACTAGATTGATAAATAAAATCATTCTGTCCCTACCCCATTAATTCTCCCTTTCACCATCTGGAGGTCCTGTGGGCTGAAGCAGGACATCATTTAAATAGTACCTTTAGGTGTTTCACTGAGACCTAATTAAAGTTGATGTTGTCATCTAGTGTTTCCTTGTGCAATTTGTCTAGCTCCATGCAAATGGCAAAACAGAGCCATCAGGACTTTGTCCTTCTTCAAGAAACTACCCAAGATTTTCTTCAGGTGCTCCAGAAAATGATTTGGCTAATTGGGGAAAAAAAAAAAAACTTGAGAGTCACCAAGTTCACTGATTTCCTTGGCAAGATATCCAAGAGGTACCTTTGAATGGATCTGCTATGACAGGTAAGTCCGTATCCCTCAAGACTTTCCATTCCATAATTGAATTTTTTTAAAAAATCTTTCTTATGATTATTTATTCTCACAAAAGATATATATCAGTTTCATACTATGAACCTTGGAAATAAGGCTGTGTATAGGCAACAAGACCCCATCCTCTGATGGAGCTCAGACTAGCAGGAAGACAGACATCAACTATTAATTAACTATTAACTAAGAAGACTATTAATTAGAAGACAATTAACAATAACATGTAATGAAGGCATCAGGAAGAAGAAACTGGCACTGTGTATTTAATATAGGGGTCAGGAAGGCCACCTCCCTGAAGAAAGGAAATTAAGACACCTCAGAAGGATACTGAGTGGAGATGGGGCTGGAGAGGGAACCATGCTTTCCAGGTATGTGCTGTAGATCATCGGAATAACAGAGCTAGACATTTGCTTTCTGTCTTTCATGATTTCATTCAAGTTTTTCCTCTAGATTTACATAAACTGAAGATCACTTTCCCCTCATAGAAGACTATTAATGTTTGTAGCTATGGTTCCTTCGTGTTTCTTTAGAAAACAATGATTCAAAAATTAAAGCTACCATTTATTAAATGTTCACATTGTGTCAAGCCCATTGAAATGAAAACAAACATTTTCATTTTATCAGCTTGTGAAAAAAATAAGTTCAGAAGTTTTACTCATTTATGCAATGTTTGAGCTAGGAATCAAAGCCAGATCGGAGACATTCGAGTGTCTGATTTTAACCACTTTACTGGGGTTTTCTTCATTATTGCATCTACAAACCACTTCATCAAAATGATGGGGGGGATTGTTTGTGAAACAGAGTTCTGGCTGGGCTCAGTGGCTCACACCTGTAATCCCAGCACTTTGGGAGGCCCAGGCGGGTGGATCACAAGGGCAGGAGTTTGAGACCAGCCTGATAAACATAGCAAAACCCGTCTCTATTAAAAATGCAAAAATGAGCCAGGTGTGGTGGTTTGCGCCTGTAATCCCAACTGCTCAGGAGACTAAGGCAGGATAATGGCTTGAACCTGGGAGGCGGAGGTTGCAGTGATCCGAGATCGTGCCATTGCACTCCAGTCTGGGTGACAGAGAGAGACTCCATATCAAAAAAAAAAAAAAAAAAAAAAAAGGCAGCGTTCCAGGCCCCCCTCTGCAGCTGTTTTGAGTCTGAATCTCTGAGGATGTGGTCTGGGAATTTGCATTTCCACAAGTTCCCCAGGTGCTTCCCATGCATTTAAGAATCAGCGAACTCCATCACATGTCTATGCGCTTGTAAGATGCCGTGTGGGAGAGGCAAACAGATCACCGCTAGGGCAGTTTACTGTACTCTTGTCCATGTTCTTGGATTGCTCTCTTTGCCATTTGATCGAAATGCTACAATGCAGAATGGTTATGATTTTCCAACTGCAAATAGTTTAACCTCACATTTTGGCAAGATATCTAGGCAGGGCTCACAGAAGAGTTGCTTATTCAGGCTTCAGCCAAGCTGTGAAAAGTGAGGCCTTTTCAGAGGAAGTGAGATAAGACAAAAACTTAAAAAAACAAACATTCTGAGGCCGGTGTTTAACAGGCCACCAGCAAAATCTATAGCCTAACTAGAAGTGAGCTAAACAAACACATTACTGGATCATCCAGGAAACATGAAGCAGATGCCTGGAAGTGGGATGTGTGTTTTCAACCTGGGTAGAATGATCCCAGAGAGTGATGATATGGAATCAGACACAAAGTTCAGATCAAAACAAGGGAGATTTGCAAAGGGCAGTGCACCCAGGATGGACAGGAGATGTTCCAGTCAAGTGGTTCAGAGCAAGTTCAGGATAGAAGGGAGACCTGTGTCCAATCTCACTTAAACTTATATGCCTTCATTTGCTCCTCCTCGTGGAATTATCTCATGGCTGTTATTTTAAAAAGGAATGGCAGTGGAAACCTAGTGGCTAGGGCCAAAGCTTCAGAGCTTTTGAATAACGAAAAAATTGCTGTGCTGCCTACTCTTTCCCGTTACATAATATAAGATAAAAACAATACCGATTCAGCAACATTCCAAGTTTTCCTCTGAGACTCATTCAATGCTTTTTTAGACATGCAAAATATCAATTTCTTGCAAAAAAAAAAAAAAAAAGGATGTTGTGCGCTTTGCTAGTGCCCTCAACACAAGCTTAATTCTGTGAGATAGATAGTGTTCAGTAAAGTGCTCAGCAAACTCCCAGGCACAGAGGAGGCACTCATGCAGTGCTAGTTATTATTATTTTTAATAATAGTAACGTATATTGACAATTAAATTTACTATGGTTTCCTTCCTTTTAAAGGGACACTAAAGCTCCCCTCTGTGGACGCATTCTTGCTAGAGTTTTACTATTTGGCATTGTTGAACCTGGCTCTGCAGTAGTGGAAGTTGCCCTTAACTTTCCATGTAGGCCTCTGTCCTCAAATTCAGATTCCAGTTCTCTGGTACAGTTTCCTATAGAGCTCTTTCTTTCCCACATTTTCCTGTTGTGTCATGACATTTAATTAGTTATCATTTTTGCTTGCTTTTAATTAAAGAAACACAGTTTGTGCTCATCTGGGAATCATTCACTGAATGCCATCTAAACTCTTGACATTTATTTAGGAACATGCATTTTGCAGAGTTTTTACAGCATGAATATTTGATGATTAGAGTAATTCAAGGCCCTTTGTAAACAGAAGCTCATATCTCTTCTTTTTAAGATGGTATCAGTCCGGTCAACCTGTATATTTGTTGTGACTCCATCACAATGAAATTTCTAGTGCTTTTAATTTTTTATTTTGAGACAGAGTCTCACTCCATCGCCCAGGCTGGAGTCCAATGGCCCGATCTTGGCTCACTGCAACCTCTACCTCCTGAGTTCAAGCAATTATCCTGCCTCAGCCTTCCCAGTAGCTGGGATTACAGGTGTGCATCAATATGCCTGGCAAATTTTATGTTTTTTTTTTAAGAGATTGGGTTTCACCACGTTGGCCAAGCTGGTCTCAAATTCCTGACCTCAAGCAACCCACCTGCCTCAGCCTCCCAAAGTGCTGGAATACAGGTGTGAGCCACCACGCCTCGCTTCTGCTGAATCATTGATTTATGTTATCAGTAATAATTGGAAAGGTTTTAGGATATTTTAAGGTAACCATATATGTTTTTGTATACTTTGAAAAATTACATGTATTTTTTTCAACAAAAATATTTACTTGGGAAGTGACTTTTGCTACTAGCAATTTTTAAACATTGCCGTTGTTGTGGTAATGTCTAATTATTATTATAAGTAAATTCTCCAGACCTAAATCTGGGAACATGCAAGACATTCTCTAGGGGAAAAAAAAATCACTGGTAAAAAGTCTTAGCTATTATTTCTTTTGTTGCACAGTTGCATTCAGGTCATTTAATTCTGCCCAGGACATCAAGAATGCCTATTTTTATGAAAAGCAGGTTTTACAGCAGAGAAATTGGCCTACCTCTTGGTTATGATGCCTAATGATTCAAGGTTGTTAGGTAAGTCTTTCAGAACACCAGAGATTTGATTCACTGGTGGAGTTTGCATTCCACAGCATCTCTTAGGATCTTTACAGGGGGTCATGGATTTAGATCTTTCATTGTGTTTGAACTCCAAGATGTTCACTCCTATTTTCTGCAGTCGCTGAGGGCAACTGTAGAACTGACAAAGAAGCAACAGTGTGAGTTGAAGCAAGATGGTGCTACCCATAGAAAGAACCAGGGGCCACAGAGGGTCTCAGCTCTTCGTAATGGGGGCAGAGATTGCCCCTGAGAAGGGAAAGAAGCACACGCCATAGAGAAAGGTGGCTATACTAGGGGTAACCAAAATGTACACAGAATGGCTTAAACTTTCTAAAATCACCTAGGCATATTCTCCAAGTCTGTTCTCTGATAGCCAAGGTTTTCTGATCTCAAGGGTGTCTCAGTGAGGGCTGCTAGAAAATTCTCTCCTGCATACAACTCACCTGAGTTCCTGATTTTTTCATTTAGATCTGTACCTAAGGGCTAGTTTTTGGTCATCATAAGGCAGATCACATTTTAACAAACTGATTTTGTGCATCTGCTACATTCTTTATTTTCTGACTATGACAGACGCCATTCATCAAACTAAGGTGCAGGGAAAACACTCAACTAGGAGATACATTGTGAGATGGATCCCCAGCTCAGAAACTTAAAAATGTGGGGGAAAAAGTCTGTCTTATGATAAGGTACTTGTGGACTACTGAAGACAGTTATATTAAGGATATGGCTTTAAATTTGACTGCCTTGGGTTTAAGTCCTGGTTCTGCCATGGATGGATAAACTTAAGTTATTTAACCTCCCTATGCTTCAGATTTCTCGTCTTTAAGTCAGGATGATATACCTATAAGTGGAATCATGCAGTATTAGTTTTTTTGTGGCTGGCTTGTTTCCCTTGGCATAGTATTTCCAAGGTTCTTCCATTCTGTAGCATGTGCACAATTTCATTCAGAGCTAAATAATACTCCACTGGATGAATATGCCACATTTTGTTTATCCATTCACTTGTTGATGGGCAATTGGGTTGTCTCCACTTTTTGGCTATTTTGAATGGGCTGCTATGAATATTGATGCACACTGTCCTTAATAAAGTACAGCATCAGGGAGTGTGAGAGAGAGGGAACCGCAACACTGAAAGGGCAGGCAAAGAGAGATGCTCTTTTAGAGAAGTAAGAGTCTTTGAAGGCTTGTAAGTACAGGTGGGGTATGATCACATTCACAGGAGGTTTGCAAAACCTGTCAAAGGTCTGATTGAGGACAGTGGTATTGGGCACAGGGAAGAGAGAATATATATGTATACTGAACAAGTACCACAAAAAGAGATCATACCAGCAAGTAGGGCCATAAATGAGAACTTCACAGCCCCTTTGAGAAGGATTTCAAATTCCATGCTAAGTCTATTACATCACATCTTTAATCTTCACTGCTGCCCCAAGAAGTATCATCTCCACTTAACAGATGAGGGAGCAGCATCATACTATAATTTCAACAATTTCCAATACCTAGCAAGCAGTGAAACCAACATTTCACCCCAAGTCTGCCTCCTCCTAAAGCCAGGGTTCAAAAAGCAGTGTGTTCAGCGCCAGTCCTGAATGAGGCAAGAACTCCTTTCACATTCAGCAAAGATTCTTCTGAAGCCTTGTCTCTGGCCTGATTATCTCTCAGCGATTTCTGCCCTTAAGGCATTTCTAGAATCAAAGGGAGCCCTTTGAGTGTCTAATGAACTTGACACATTTATATTCATATATTTTTAGTTTGCCAAGGGGACCTGAACAACAGCTCAGCATCTGATTTCCCTGATCTTTTCTTTACTAAATTTTCAAGTTATGCTCTATGGATCACAGCATAGTAAAAGCTATACAAAGAATAGATCAGAGGCCAGGAATTTTCATGACCATCACCCCCTCAGTACCACTTTCTATAAAACAAGGTAATTCAAGAAAGAAAATCATTTCTAATTCATTCTTTGCCTTTCAAAAATATGGATGTTTATAAATCAGGCATGTGGCACAATTGTGACACATACCATATAATTTACCAGTTGCAAGTCAGTCTCTAAAATTCCATTTCCTCCTGGGTAAATTCGTTCATTCACTCATGACCAGTGAGAGAGAGATGTGAATAGCCCACACCCTGCCTTTATTTCCTTCTAGAAATACTTGACACATGACAGATTTGTCGGTGACTCCTCAATAATTAAGGTGTTATAACAAGTTGAAAAGCCATTTCAAGGGATGCAATAGGTAAGAATAATTTTCTTTCTATAAAATGATTATGATGCCAGGTATAACTCTTTAATGTGATTGAAGTGATGTTCAAATATGATGATTTGTGACTATTTTTGCATACTCTAAAATACCTTATATATATAAAAGATATCATTCGTATTGTAAATGGACCATGTTTTACATTTGATTTTACAAACTAGAAAGCACTTTGCTTTAGAAAGCTATTGGTATACTCTGTTAAAAATCTAAATTTTTTAGCTTTTTTTTTTTTTTTTTTCTTTTGAGACAGGGTTTCTCTCTATTACCCTGGCTGGAATGTAAAGGCATGATCTCAGTTCACCACAATCTCTGCCTCCTAGACTCAAGCAATCCTCCTGCCTCAGCCTCCCAAGTAGCTGGGACCACACGCCTAACTAAATTTTTGTATTTTTAATAGAGACGGGGTTTTGCCATGTTGTCAAGGCTGGTCTTGAACTCCTAGGCTCAAGCGATCTGCCCTCTTTGGCCTCCCAAAAAGCTGGAATTACAGGTGTGAGCCCCAACACTCAGCCAGCTTTTTCTTTTAGCATGCTTACAATCCCAAGAAACAGACATATTTGATTATGGGGTTAAAGGGGCAATTCAGACATAAGTTTCTCAACTTCAGCACTATCACTAATGACATTTTAGTTCAGATAATTCTTTGTTGTGAGAGACTCTCCTGTGCATTTTTGGATGTTTAGCAGCATTCCTGGCCTCAACCTACCTCCACCTCACAATCACGGAAATTAAAATGTATCTAGACATTGTATATGTAAACTGAGAGACAAAGTTGCCTCTGATTAAGAACCACAGCTCTTGATAATGGAGTTGGAAAGGTTGGTGCATCATCATCAATGATAGGAAGTTCTACATTATTTCAAGTCATTCAGTGTGGTTTCTGTTCTATAGGGTGAACACTTTTATCCTTCTCCTTGAAAAATCTGAAAAATTAAATTGAGAGTTCTGTAGAGTGGCCCTAAATTACCTGGCTGACTGCTGAGGCTTCTAGAGGATTAGCCATACTTGACTAAATTAGCACTTGGGATTATGTCAGCATGGGGACTCAAAAAGTAAAAGCCAATGAGGTGGGGCTTTGATTTCTTTGTTCTAACTGCTTTTTAATTTTGGTGTTAAAAAAGGACAAATGGTTAACATTGCCCACATTTAACTCAACATCTCTCTCTCTCTCTCTCTCTCTCTCTCTCTCTCACACACACACACACACACACACACACACACACACACATACATATTTTCTCTCTCTCTCTCTCTCTCTCTCTCTCTAAGTTCCCAAGTTTCTACACCCATCTTCTAGGTGAGACAGCAAAAATTCAGAGCAACTAAGCCCACTAACAGCAATTTCTTTTTTTTCTTTTGGAAACAAAAACCCTCACCAAGTTCTCAACCTCTAGAGAGAACTTTATCAAAGTTACTGGCTGTGGCTACCTATTAAATAAGACCAAGATCCTTGGAGATGACCTGTTTCAAAGATATTTGAAATATAATTTATGTGTCATAACTAGCATTTTGATTACATATTTCCCTTAAAGGCCACTAAAGACTCTGTAGTTTAATTAAGACTTCAAATTTAAAATGATCAACAAAAGCATAGATGAAGTGACTCATCTAAGGTCATGTAGCTAGAAAATGAAAGACTGGGAAGTGAATGCCAAGGGGATTTTAAAGTTCCATTTCTTGAGTTACTTTTTAACCCTACGTTCTGTCCTTTTCATTTCCTCATTCTGCTCCCCTTAGTTTATTCCGTCCACATAGTGTTTGGCTCAAAATAGATGCTCAAATAATACCACTCAATGAAAGAAAAACTCAAATCACAGATACCATGGAAAATAAAATCAATTCCTATTGAAGATATTATTTGCCTTAGAAAAATATGACAATGTGACTATTTAAAAGCAAAAGTGCTGATTGGCATCACTAAATTCATGGCTACAGAAATCAAATATACGTTCAACCAGTGCCTGGCAATCCTACTGCACAGGACTTCCAATTCCCTACTTTCTCCAAAACAGTTCACACATAAACATTAGAAACTTCATGGACATCTTTGGTGGATAAATACTAAAATAAAACAGAGTTTGGTCCAATACAGCTTTCAAGATGTCTGCTTGTGATGGAGCATATCCACAAACACTGGGATATGTAAAAGCCAGTCAAAAATCTCCACTGGAGCTTTAAAATAAACAGCTCTTAAGCCCCACACACTGCCATTTGAAAAAATGGATGTCATGCCTCCGTTTCTTTTCAGATATTCCATGAGCATAAACACAGAAAAATCAGAATCTCCTTACACTTGTTACTCTCTGACTTCTCCATTCAATCTCACGTCAAGGAAATGGAAAAGAGAACCGGGCAAGCATACCTCCTAATATCCTTGCTGGAGGAGCTCACTGCCATGGCAACCTCATGTACCACATGTCACATGGGAACACTTGCAAAATCTCAGAAGTTGCTATAATCACACATTATATAATATATATACACACATTATATAATATATATAGCACATTGCTATAATCACAGATCTAGGCACTTTGGATACTCTGTCTCAGACAATCAACAGAGCTTAAAGTCAAAATAATGGACTTTCAGCTTGCCTGATTATTCTTTCCTGAGAAAGCTTAATGGGATTCACACTATACAGTCAGATTCATACAGTATTTCACTTTCATGGCAGCTTTGACAGAGGTCCAAATGAGTACAGACAATAACAAAGCACAGATATACAAATACATCTCACTTTTGCTCTTCTGCCTTGCAGTGCTTCAGCTATTGCAGTCACCCATTATGTCATTTCCCTACTTCCAACATACTCTCTCAACCCCCTTTTCCTTCAAATAGAGTGTGAGCATTGCAGCTGGAGAGATATTTTTAAAATGTGAATTTGACCATGTCATCTCTTTGCTTAAGACTCTCCGGGATCATTCCACTGTCTGGGACTCCCTGGCCCCTGCTTCCCTCTCCACCTCCTGCTTGAGCCACTGTCCCAGTATGTTTTTGCCTCCAGTTGGTTATCCCAAGCTCTTCCCTGTCCTACAGTTTTCATGTGAGCAGCCTCTCAGCCTGAGAAATTTCACCCCTGACTCATTCTGCATCTGTCTCTGTTCAAACTGTGCCTCTGCAGACACGTCTCCTTTAAGGATTTTATCTACATAGGTCTCTCCTTTCATTCAGAATTGATGTACCCCAATTAATTTTTTCATAGCAACTCAGTTTGCAAACACTTACTTAACAATAATTGTACCAACTTATATATTTTGTGTTCTCTCCACTCAAAGACTGTGTGTGTTTATTTCACACACACACACCCCTGTAGAATAAGTGTCTAACTATGCTTGACATGTAGTAAGCACAGTAGATGTTGGCTAAATGAATGAATGTACATCATTATAGAAAGAGGATAACAGCATTAAGGGATACATTTGCTTGAGGAGAGACCAAGTTTAAGCTTTCTGCCCAGTAATTACATATACCCATTTAGTCCTTTTTATCTTTTTCTCCTCTGCCCTCTTGCCCCCTTAACAAATTTGGAATTTATAGGAACTCAGGGATTTTCAACATGGTAAGACCCAAGGAAATCCCAAAGCAGTCCATTGCTTGTTTCATGCCCAGATTTTTGACCCCTGCATATTTTAAGAAAAATCTAACTTTGATTCATTTACAGTTAGTGAAACTATTTTGTAAATCAAAACCTTCTTTCACTGACACAGGAAGTCATATTTTGTCAAAACTAGATGAACATGAACTCAGAGAGACTTGAATTCTATTGTAACCTCAAAAACCACAAAAATGGAAGGAATTCAGGAAGTCAAATGTGTGCCTGTGCCTTGTCTATAAGGCCTAACATTTTATTCATCTTGTGAAGATTTGTGTGTTACCAGTTTCATCGCTGCCATAGTTCTTGGTATAGACACGTGATATGATGGGGAGATTCCCACTTTAGAAAGCAGTTTTCACAGTAACCCCCTTTAGCCTTTGATTTTCAATGTAACCTTTGAAAACAGCTGGTCCAAATTCCATCTTGTCCCAGACCCACACAGACCTCCTCTGCATTATTTTCAACTCGAGGACAAAGGAAGTTCAGGGAGGAACACTAAGCAAGATGTGATTTGGCCAAGTAATTACAGCCGCTTTGCAAGCAGCCATCCAGAATGCAGATTTTATTAGATTTTGTTTTAATTTTTAGAAAAACCTTTTAAATGACTTATAGATCTGAATACTTTCATACTTTGTTTCCAAAGCTGAGATAGAAGGCTTAAAATGCTCCTGCAAACTGTTTGACCCATGAAAATAGACCCTTGACATTTATGAATGATCCCTCCTCATGTCCAATTAATCCCCATACACAAAGACCACTATAGTCCTTAATTCTCCCCAATGAAGTATAATAAAATTTAATTAATTTACCTGACAGCTTCTAACTTTGAATGAGAATTGTATATGAGCAATAGAATGTAAGAGAAAAGAAATCTAGCCCTAAATCTGGAGTCAGACAACCTTAGGCTTGTATCGTAGCTCTTTCAGCTGTAAATTATCCACCTCAGTTTTCTCATCTGAAAAGCAGAGCTAAGTAATATAAATTTACACTTCAGAGAGTTACTTTGAGGCTCAAGTACTTCAATGCAGGTAAAATACTTAGGAGAGTGCCTGGCATACTCCCACATTTGAAAGCTATGAGAAAGAGATATTTCCATGCACGCTTAGTAGGAATACAAATTGGTATAACCACTTTGGGCAATGGTACAAAAATAGTGATTGAATTTTAAAGCTTGTGTATTTCAATACCTAGCAAGTCCACTTCTTTTACTATTTACACGAGGGAAACGCACCCAAGGAGATAATGTACAAAATATTCAGAACAATGTGTCTGGTAATTGTGAGAAACCAGAAACAGACAAAGAGTTCTTTCACTTTTAAGTAGGAGAGGTTAGTGCCCGTAATGAATGCCCCTACATATTTCAGCAGGTTAACAAATTGACGTGGAGGTTCAAGGTCAGCCTTCAGTGTGCTGATTCAGTGACCGAGGCTTCTGTGGCTCTGCTGTCCTTAGGACCTTGGAAACTTCTGCTAGACCCTTTGCATCTCGTTAGCACACAGAGGATGAGAAAGGATATGGAAAATGTCATGAAGTTTCAACAGACTGGGCCTGAGAGTACCATACATCACTTCTCTTCACAGTCCATTGGATACAATACACTAGTTTAGTCATAGTTATTCATGATGTAGTCTAGATGCAGGTTCAGGAAGACAGGAAACCAGGGCTTTGATGAACAACATCCCAGTTCTGACACAAATACAATAATAAAATAATGAGGTAGGTCTATGTTTGCTAGCAAATGGGCCTTCCAGGACATATCATTCTGTGAAAAATTAAGCAAGTGACATATCATAGGGTGGTTCCCTGGGAAGCAGATTCTGAGATGGAGGTTACTGTCCTGGAAGTTTATTAGGAAAATTCTTGGCATCAACATCTAAGGAAGCAGGATTGGGAAAAGGGAGAAGTTGAGCTATGACATGGGCTCCACAGCAGCCTCAGCCACCCCACAGGCAGCTCTGAGGCTAGAAAGATCTTTCTGAGTTGCCCCAGTTTGTGCTAACATGACATTTTTGTCTTACAATGAACTTGCATGGAAACTAGTACATTGGTACCAAATGGAACTGGATCAGTCACTGACCATTGCCTGTCTCTGCAGGGGTGAGCCTGGGGGTGAGCCTGAGGGTGAGAGGGCTATTGCAGCCCAGGTAGTCCCAGCGGGGGCTGAGAGATGCAGACAGTCTACTGACAGTATTCCCTGATGAGGCAATGAGTCCTTCATTGAAGGGGGATTCGGGCAATGCATAGCAATGTCACCCCACATAGCTAAACCATTAGGTAGGCTATTATTACTGTAAAAGCAAAAGAACATGCTTATTTTCTCAGACTAAATTTCTATGTAAATTTATAGAAAAAGCCTGGACAAAAATCTAGACATTTTGTATAATAAGAAGTAGTAACAGAGTGATGAGTCTCCTTTAGAGTAAGGAGGCAGGTCTGAGATTGAAAGTAAATGTCAAAAGAAACTTCAACCACATCTGTAACTTTTAATATTTTTGAACAAAGAAAATGAATTGCTATTTTGCTTACCTATAGTAATTTAACAAAACTATTATTTGAGGTGGGTTTATCATACAAGTATATATAAGAATATTAACCCAGACAATATTCTACATGTCAGGACCTTCCATTGCAGAAGCATCACATAAAAATAGCTTTTATTTATTCAAAGATTGACTGACTTTCCTTCTTTATTCTTCCTCCCACAGCTTTCTGGCCTGTTCACTGCTTGCTAACATCTCCATCAAAGGGTGACTGGGTTGGGGCGCCGGGTGTGGGGAGGAGAGGAAGGAAACGAGAATGGGCAGTTTCCATTACTTGCTAGCAACTCTGGTAAATAGGTTTAGTAGGGGGAAATGTTGAAAATCAGTTATTCAGATTATCTGAGCCTGTCAACCATGCATGTTACACCCTCCTTCCATTAGCATAGACTCAGGAGAATTGGCCCTAATTGCATTTGCAGTGATAGTGACTGAAACAAGCTTGTTTAATGATTATGCAGCTCCTTAAACTGATTTTTTTTCTTTCAAATGGAACATCCTAACAGAATACTATGAGGAAAATGGCATTTTCTATTTTATTCTCACCTATGAAACATCTATAGATCTTTCAGGATAATAGTCTAGATAGACCAAACAACTTCTTTGAATTTGAAAAAAAAAAAAAAAAGATAGTTTATCTTTTATTTTGGTCTGGCAATAGAATAGTTTATTTGAAATATCCAGGTAGCAATAAAAAAGCATAATATAATCAATAAAAGACATTCAAATATTTGAGTAAAATTTGTTTAATTTAGAGGATTTTAAGAGCAGAGTTTTAATACTGGATTATAAAAAAAAAAAATCTTCTGTTATAACTGTAAAAACACTGAGTTTTAACCAAAAAATTCTAGCCAATTTGAGTCATTTTTTCTTGGAATTAAAATGCTGTGTTGAAAAGAAGCTTGGAATAAAATTCAAAAGATTAGGATTCTAATTCAGACCACCACTTTACTTAGTGATTTTGGGACAAATTTCAGTTTCTGACTCAGTTTGTTCAGCTATAAGATGATTGTATGAGGAAAAATCCTACACTTGATATGTTTTACACATATTTTTGTATTTATAATTTTTTCCCAACACTGATACTAATGAGCTATATTGTAGAAGAGTTTCACTGGTAGCAAATGGAAATGGATCTTGACCCAATCACATACTGGTTATTTGATGATAGTGAAACTATGTGGCCTCTCCAAGATTCTACTTCCTTATTTGTAGCATGAGGTCGCATATAATTCATATATCACTGGATTGTTGTGAAGATGAAAATGATGAAGTGCCAAACATTATGCCTGCAATCCCATAATAAAAGGGAGTTATCCTTAAATCTTAGCTATCCCACTAACAAGATGCACTCTGTTTTTCTCCTTTTCTAAGGAAAAACACACACTGTAAAATAAGAATTCTTCAAAGACAACTTGAAGACGTCTGGGAATTCCAAAGGCTGAAAATTCCATGAGTTCATAGCAGTGTTCACTAATTCCACTGATCTAAAGACAAAAAGGAGAGTCAACTGCATGCCCAAACTCATTCTGATGATTTCTTCCATCCTACCTTTTCTGCCTCTCTGGGGGTGGTTATGCCTGTAAAAAACATCGAAGCTGTCAGGAACAGAGTTGGCTTTTAAGATTGGAATGTCAGAGTCGAGTCTTCTTTTCCTCAGACCAGAGGGGGCTTGGTTGGGTAAGAGTTTTCAGATCTAAACAGAGACGGGGCTGGGATATAGCAGCTTGTACAGATAAACAGCACAAACACCTTGGGTAAGTGATACACCAAGAGAGACCAAAATAGGGCGGGAGCTCAATCCTAAAGCTAAATGAGATAAGAAGCAAGAGACCCTGTCTACAGGCACTGATGTGTGCAGGAACCAGAGGCCACCTACACTCAAGAAAATTCTAAATAATGTCGTTGGTCATTGGCACTTTGTTGTAAAAATGAGAGATATTTCCCTTTATAAGGATAGAGCTTAAAAGCATGGAAAGTAGCCCCATTAGGAAATACGAAGTGAGCTGGCATATTTCAGGTAGGTTAGACTGAGATTACAACACTGGACTGATTTTACACAGAGAAGAACTTGATTCCTAAGTGTTGAAGGACAAGATGCGGATAGTTACTAAAGTGCTCAGGTGCTGTCCTTTGTAGTCTGTAGCTCATTAAAATAATACATGACTGAACACAGACCCAAGGAAAGGGGTTCTATTCATCGCTGGAACGTAAACTCTAAGAAGATAAGGATTTTTGTCTGCTTTATTTACTACTGTATTCCCAGCTCCTAGAAGAGTGTCTGGCACTTAGTATCTGTTGGTAAGTGCCTGTTGAATTAACTAACCAGTGGTGAGATTTTGGAAAGCAGCTAGTCCAGCTGTAAGATTGTTTTCTCATCTGTGAGATGAGTCAGTTAGATTAGATGTTTTCGAAGCTTATTCTAGTTTTAAAATTGTTTGTTTCTATCAGAAACTATAAATGAAAAATGTCCATTCCTTTTTCATCTCCATCACCCATCTCACATCTTCCTTCAGTGCCTGTGTGATCTGTTTAAGTATAAGCACATGTAGAAAAGTACTAAGTGATACAAGATGACTTCAGTAGTTCAGGGAATCTTATTTTCCCCCTCTGTAAAGAATCATTTGCTTTGTTTAATGTCCATTTGACCCAGCAATCCCATTACTGGGTATATACCCAAAGGATTATAAATCGTTGTATTATAAAGACACATGCAGACATATGTTCATTGAGGCACTGTTTACAATAGCAAAGACCTGGAACCAACCCAAATGCCCATCGATGATAGACTGGACAAGGAAAATGTGACACATATACACCATGGCATACTATGCAGCCATATAAAACAATGAGTTCATGTCCTTTGTAGGGACATGGATGAATCTGGAAACCAACATTCTCAGCAAACCGACACAAGAACAGAGAATCAAACACTGCATGTTTTCACTCACAGGCGGCTGTTGAACAGTAAGAACAAATGGACACAGGCAGGGGAGCATCACACACTGGGGTCTGTTGAGGGGAATAGGGGAGGGAGAGCGGCGAGTAGAGAGGTTGGGGAGCGGATAACATGGGGAGAAATGCCAGATATAGGTGACAGGGGGATGGAGGCAGCAAACCACATTGCTGTGTATGTACCTATGCAACAATCCTGCATGATCTGCACATGTACCCCAGAATCTAAAGTGCAATAAAATATACATTATATATATATATATAAAAGAAAAACAGAATTAGTTTCTCGATTCCATTTACAGTGATGCCACAGTTCACTATTCACATAAATTTAAAGTACAAGGAAGTCAACTTAAAAAATACTTTAAGTAAATTATAGTACAAGTTCTACACAGATGTAGCAGAAACCACAATGGTAGGACACAAGCAATCACTACTTGAGAAATAGGCCTCTTCATCAGTAGTTATGGCACATACCTTAAAACCTGATTTTTACTAGTACTCTCAAAGGGACTAAATCACAATTCAAGTGACCATACCATTTAACTGAGGGCCCTTTATTCCTGTTTGGTAAAATAATTGCCTTGCTTGTACTTTTAAACAATATACTTTTTCAGCCGGGCACAGTGGCTCACATCTGTAATCCCAACACTTTGGAAGGCCAGGATGGGCAGATCACCTTAGGTCAGGAGTTTGAGACCAGACTGGCCAACATGGTAAAACCCTGTCTCTACTAAAAATACAAAAAAATTAGCCAGACGTGGTAGCGCTCTCCTGTAATCCCAGCTACTCGAGAGGCTAAGGCTGGAGAATCTCTTGAACCTGAGAGGTGGAGGTTGCAGTGAGCCAAGAAGATATCACTGCACTCCAGCCTAGGCAGCAGAGTGAGACTCCATCTCCAAAAAAATATATATAAATACATACATATATATATATATGTACACACACATACACACACTTATTCTGCTTCTGGCCATAATGGGCTAACTGGCATTAAAAAGCTCATCTATCATAAACAATTAGATAACTGGATGGAATATATGAAAGCCACTGTTTTTGGACAACAGGCAGCAAAATACTATGACTCCTGAGAAAAAGGAAGGAAATTAGGTGATACCTACAATTGGCCTGATTTTTGCCTAGAGATGCTGTCTAGACTGCTACTCTGGGAAGGAAAACCCAGGTGAAACATGTTGCTTCACCGAATAGAGGAGACAGGGATTGATATCGGGAAAGCTGAAATGACTGGAATTTGTAGGCAGAATATAAGAAAGCAAGGAGCTATGTAGAAAAAGAGCTCAAGAAATACATAAAAGGGAGGCAGTTGCTGTGGCTCATGCCTGTAATCCCAGCACTTTGAGAGGCCAAGGTGGGTGGATTACTTGAGGTCAGGAGTTTAAGACCAGCCTGGCCAACCCAGTGAAACCCTGTCTCTACTAAAAATACAAAAATTAGCCAGGCATGGTGGCAGATACCTATAATCCTAGCTACTCAGGAGGCTGAGGCACAAAAATCACTTGAACCCGGGAGGGTAGAGGTTACAGCAAGCCAAGATCACAACACAGCATTCTAGCCTGAGTGATAAAGTGAGACTCTGTCTCAAAAATAAAAATGAAAGAATATGCACAAGGATGTTCTTGAGTTTTTGGCCAATTATGAAACTATACAGGGTAAGACTTCACAAGCCAAAGAATAGCTGCTTGGAAAGATAATTACTGAAGAACTATAAACTGAACAACTACCAGATCTCCTTCTGAACTGAAATATATTCAAGCTCCAGCCAAAGTTGAGACACACTATTGAATTCACTCATCATTTAGCAGAGACTCCAAAATATCCATGAGTCAGTAGTAATACAAAATTGTCCCTATGATAAAAACTACAATAGCTCCCCCTTATCCATAGTCTTGCTTCCTGCAACTTCAGTTATCCACAGTCAACTTCAGTCCAAAAATATTCAATGGAAAATCTCAGAAATAAACAATTCATAAATTTTAAATTGTACACTGTTCTGAGTAGCCTAACCAAATTTCAAGCCATCTCACTTTGTCCCACCCAGAACATGAATCATTCCTTTGTCTAGTATATCCATGTTGTGTATGCTACCCTCCCATTGGCCACTTAAGTTATCAGAATGACCGTGGCAGTATCACAGTGCTTATACACAATAACCCTTGTTTCGTTTAATAACAGCCCCCACATGCAAGAATACTTATGCTGACAATTTGGATATGCCAAAAAGAAGCCACAAAGTACTTCCTCTAAGTGAAAATGTGAAAGTTCTTGACTTAATAAGGGAAAAAAAGTCATGTGTTGAGGCTGCTGACATCTACAATAAGAACACATCTTCTATCCGTGGAATTGTGCAGAAGGAAAAAGATATTTGCTAATTTTGCTGTCACACCTTAAACTTCAAAAGTTACCACTACAGTTCATGAAAAGCGCTTAGTTAAGATAGAAAAGGCATTACATTTGTGGGTGCAAGACATGTACAGAGAGGCACTCCAATCAATAGCAATCAGATTCTGTACTGTCCTCAGTTTCAGGCATCCATAGGGGGTCTTGAAAAGTATTCCCCATAGATAAGGGGGGACTACCACACTCTGTACCTGTTCTAATAAAACTTTTTAGAAATACCAAATGATTAAGTTAATCCACATGAAATCTACATGCTTGCTAGAAGAAAGCATGATGCTCTTTAAAAGAGCACAGCTAAATCCAGATAATCAATACTGTAACACTCACAATGTGCAGCAACATCCAATTAAAAAATTACTAGACACATAAGGAATTAAGAAAAAACCACTTTTCCATAACCAGGAGAAAAATGCATCAACAGAAAGAGACCCAGAAGTGACAGAGATGATGGAATTAGTTGACAAGGACTTTAAAACAGCTATCAGTAGTTTAAGTATGTGTACAAAATCATAAATGCAATGAGAGAAATGGAAACTGTAAAAAAAGAATCTAGTGAAACTTATAAAGCAGAAAAATATAATATATGAAGTGAAAAATTCACTAGATAATTGCAATAACAGTTCGATATTGCAGAAGAAAAAGGCCAGTAAGCTTGAATAGAAAAGAGAGGAAAATATAGTCTTTTCAACCATTAATGCCATAATGATCAGACTGTATAGGAAAAGATTAACTTTGGTTCCTACCTCTTATCACACACAAATAATAAACTAGACACAGATCATGAAACCAAATGTAAAACCTAAACCTATAAAACTTTATGACTTGCCATATGGATTTCTTAGAATATAAAAATTACCAACCAAAAAAGACCAAATTGATGAACTGGACTTCCTCAAAAGCAAAAACTTTTGCTACTGACAAAGCACCATTAAAAAATAAGATGTCAAGTCAAAGATTGAAAGAAAATATTCACAATGCACATCATAGAGTTGTATCTGGACTATAAGAACTTTTATAACTCAATAACAAAAAGACAACCAAATTTTTAAGATAAGCAAAAGATTTGAACATATACTTTACAAAAGAATATAAGGGTCAGTAAACACTAAAAGATACTCAACATCATAGTCACCATAGAAATTCATTTTAAATCACAATGAGATACCACAATACACCCACTAAAATAGCTAAAATGAAAAAAGATATTACCAAGATTTGGAGAGGATTTAGGACTACTGGAAATGTCATACATGGGTAGTGAGAGGGTAAAATAGTATAAACATCTTAAGAATACAACTTGGTAGTTTCTTATAAAGATATGCTTATCATATAACCCATCAACCCCTTTTCTAGGTATGAGCCCAAGAAAAATAAAAACATATGTCTGCTATACAGACTGCTTATCTACTTATGTATGAACACTTGTGGAACACAATATGAATGAATCTTAAAAATATTTTGCTGAGTAAAAATGGCCAATCCCAAAAAAGTACATATCACATGACTCAATTTGTTTGAGGATCTAAAACAGGTAATTCTAGTCTTTATTGATAGAAAATGTAATGGCAGATGGGGTTGGGGTGGAAGGTTGCCTGGGCAGAAACAAAAGATGATAATTTAGTGAATTGGGAATTTTATGTGTCTTGATTTTACATATATGTATGCGTCTTGATTATGTGTCTTGATCATTACACATATGTATGCATATATCAAAACTTAAGCTGGACACTTAAAATAGGTACATTGATTTTGCCCAATGTAAATTATTCTTCAATAAATTAATAATGTGTGCATATTTATACCCTCCTAGGGAAAAGACACTATAGATTTCTACCCATACATCTTTGATGTCATGCATCTTTTCAATTTTTCTTTTTTTTCAGATTTGAGTTATTCTGGGTCTCTCCTTTCCTACTCCCAGTTTCAGCTCCACCACCACCACCATGCTGCATGAGCATGCTGCATGACCAGCTCAAACATAATTAGTGACAGTTGTCACAACAGCAAATAACCTCAGTGGTACAAAAAGAAAACTGCACAGACCATTCCCAATTAGGAGCCAACCTGTGAAAAGTTTGCAACATATCAACTGAGATCTACGAATCTATAATCTTCTAGCTCATATTAATGCTATGGTGCTTCATTTGATTTTTCCTTATACAGACTTTTTTTTTTTTCTTTTTGAATGGAGTCTTACTCTGTCACCCAGGCTAGAGTGCAATGGCAGTCTCTGCTCACTGCAATCTCTGGCTCCCGGGTTCAAGTGATACTCCTGCCTCAGCCTCCTGTGTAGCTGGGATTACATGTGCGTGCCACCACACCCTAATTTTTGTATTTTTAGTAGAGATGGGGTTTTACTATGATAACCAGGCTGATCTTGAACTCCTGACCTCATGATTCACCCGCCTCTGCCTCCCAAAGTGCTGGGATTACAGGCATGAGCCACTGCACCTGGCCCCCTTATACAGATCTTTAACAACTCTTCTTTTTATTTCTGAATAAAAACTAAGAATGTTATCCCAAGTCTATGCATCTGAATGTCATGGGTGCATGGGTGAAGGAAAGCAGAAAGAAATTTGGAATCAGATTCAACAGCTGTAGTCATGCTTTCATTATTTGAAAGCCTCTTTGGACAAAAGATAATACACTGTAGGTTTTGTTGCCAAAAATGTCAGATTTTTGGTTTCAGCTCATGATCCAGAAGCTGAAAGTGTGTCAAGTTGGTGATAGTATCCAGTAATAATTCAGTTCTACAGTCTTTGTAGAATGACGGGCAAAATGAATGTCAACAACATTAAGCAGCCAGAAACCAAAGGTACGTTGTGAGCTAGCAGCAAGGAATAAGAGAATCTTAACAGATGTAATTTATAGCATTACTGTTGATGAAGTTAGTAACCTTTAGCAAGGAGACATAGAATCAATAGCAGCCTGACAGTTTGCAGCTGCAGAAATTTAAGTGGGAATTGACCAGAAAGTAAGGTGCAAGAGGTATTGGCAGAATATTTAAACCAGATGAAAATATTCCAGGTTAATTATAAAGTGTCCAAAATGTGGAATTAGAATGATATCTTCAATTTCCTACAAAGAAATGGACCAATGTTTATGAAAAGCAACTCAAATGTAAAGAATTTTATGTTGATGAAATCACAGAAAGAACATTTGGGTGTTTAAACTGTGGCATTGAAAGTGCAGAATGAGAAGATACATTTCAGAAATTCAGTGCATGCACTTATATTTATCAGTGCACCATCTCTTTCTCTGCTTAGATTTTTATGGTGTTGAGATGCTTATAATACAAACTACTCAATTGAACAATGGTATATTGATATACAGAGTTAATCAACAGACTAGATAAGTGATAAGAGAAGAGAATATTAGAACTCAGCTCCAGCACAATGAGTCATTAACACCCTTGGAAATGTATAGCTGTTAAACAAAACAAGGAAACCATATTGCCCTGTGAATTCAATGGGATCTAATGGGAATTTCAGAGTAAATTTATTTTAAGATGTGTAGGAAGCTTAATCATTCAAAGTGCTTTTTCTGTTCTGAAGCAATTCATCCCACCACATCTTTTCATTTAGTACTGATCAGTTTGCTTAAAAGATTAGAAGGTGAAAGCATGCACTCCTAGAAGAGAGATCCCTCTTAACATTTTGCATTTAAAACTCTTTTCACAGCCTCCTACAAATCTGTATTAGCGCTGCTGTCACAGCTTAATGTATATCTTTTGGCCTCAGGAAATTTTGCGGTGTTTAGGATGCTTATGTTTTACACTCGTAAAACATATCTAAAAACAAGCAAAGGGCTCACCAAAAACAGAAGATACCATCAAAGTGACAAAAAAAATCAGGTAATTGTGGGCAACTTAGATGCTCAGGTCAGCAGGAGACAGGTTTATGTCCTCAAACCTTGCATACTGCTGTTCAAAATATTCATTTAAAAAGTGATAGTAAATAAATCCAACTTTTTATAACTTTTGACTGTTTATTCCCTTACAAGTGTATCAACTTGAAGTCATTGATTAATTTTGGAGTCGAGGTCCAAATGCAATTGGACCTGCCTGTAGAAATAACAGGAATATTTCATACAAGTCTTTCTCACTTTTTACTGTCATATTCAGAAATCACAAGTAGAACACTGTATTAAAACTAAATGAAACTAAAAATGACTATTATGAAAGAGGATAACATTTTTAGCAGTGGCTTTTTTGACTTGGGAAGACTGGGAGATTGAATGGTGTGCTGTGCACACTAGCTCTTTCCATGAGAACAACTCATTAGCTGCCAACATTTGTCTCAATAATAATAGCAACCACAACTACAACTAACATTTATTTGTTACTGTCAATGTTGACATGGATATGGAGAAAAGGTCGCACATATACATTGCTGGTGGGAATGAAAATTAGTTCAACTTCTATGGAAAACAGTTTGGAGATTTCTCAAGTAACTAAAAACAGAACTACCATTTGATGCAGCAATCCCACTACTGAGTATCTGCCCAAAGGTAAATAAATTATCAAAAAGATAAAGAAATTATCAAAGATAACTATTATCAAAAGATAAAGACATTATGAAAAAGATACCTGTACTTGTATATTCATCACAGCATTATTCACAATAGCAAACAACCTAAGTGTTCATCAATGGTTGACTAAAGAAAATGTGGTATACATATTTATGCAACAATAAAAAAGAATGAAATCATGCTCTTTGCAGCAACATAGATAGTGCTGGAGACCATTATCCTAACTGAACTAACTCAGAAACAAAACCAAATACCACATGTTCTCACTTATAAATGGGAGCTAAACAATGGGTGTATATGCACATAAAGATGGAAATAATAAACACTGGGGACTCCAAAAGTGAGGAGGGTTAGGGGTGAGAGTTGAAAAATTACCTACTGGATACAATATTCACTATTTGGGTAATGGTTCTAGTAGAAGTCCAATCCCCACCAATATGCAATATATTCATGTAACAAACAAGCACATATGTACCCCTGAATCCAAAATGTAAAAAAAAAATAAAATTATTTACTATTGTCTCTGTTCAAATCACTATTCTAAGTCTTTACACATAACCCACTGAATTCTCTGAGTAATCCTACCCATTAGTTATTTCCATTTCTGTTTTGCAGTTGAAGAAACCAAAGCACAAAATATAACTTGTCCAAGATCACAGAGTTTAGGAAGTAACGAAGCAGGACTTTGAGCTTTGCATGAAGTGATGCCCCATAAATGCAAAGGGAATATAACAGCAGTGGGTCCATAAAGTCCCACCTAAGGAACCCCCTTCTGCCAAAAAATTTCAGATTGAAACAACAAAAACCTAAGCAACTGATAGTCAGGTAGGGTTAGTATTTTTCTATGTCCAGCTATAGAACTGAAAAGATCTTTTCTATGTTTAGTCGACATGAATTTCTATTAAAGAAGAAACAAATGCCAAAAGTAGAGCAGAGTACTGTTTGACAGAAAAGAAGGACACTTTAGAATGGCTTTCTGGCAGTATCACTTATATTGTTCTCCACCAAAAAGCAACTTTTAAAAATCACCAATGATTTAAGACTGTGGCTTGCTAAAGAGGATAGATTTTCTGGTCTATTATTCTGAAGTAGGGGCAGAGTGGATGTTTACTTAGCAGGCAGAGAGCTCAGTACTTTACATGTGACATGTAGATATGATTAGGAATTATATATACGTATTTTTTTTTTTAAACCAGATTTGGAACCTAGACTCAAAATGTGCTAAAGGTCACATAGCTACTAGGTGGTAAAAGGATGATTCAAATCCCTGGTTTATCTGACTACAAAGCTCTGGCTCTTTCCATGATCCTACCCTTGGAATCCCAACACAGAAGTCCTAAATACAATTTTTTTTTTTTTTTTTTTTTTTTTTGAGACGGAGTTTTGCTCTTGTTACCCAGGCTGGAGTGCAATGGCGCTATCTCGGCTCACCGCAACCTCCGCCTCCTGGGTTCAGGCAATTCTCCTGCCTCAGCCTCCTGAGTAGCTGGGATTACAGGCGCACGCCACTGTGCCCAGCTAATTTTTTGTATTTTTAGTAGAGACGGAGTTTCACCATGTTGACCAGGATGGTCTCGATCTCTTGACCTCGTGATCCACCCGCCTCGGCCTCCCAAAGTGCTGGGATTACAGGCGTGAGCCACCGCCTAAATACAATTTAAGAACAGATATCATTGTTTCAACCGCCTAAATACAATTTAAGAACAGATATCATTGTTTACAATGAGTTTCAGTTGTGAGTTAATCTGTTGAGTTCCACATTTTGGCTTTGAAAAAGAAAACTACTGGTTAGTGTTTCACCCTATTTCAACCTGTTTCAGCTTACACATGAGATGATTCCCTTAAAATTTTAATGCTTGCAAACAAACCAAATCTAGAGATATTAGATTAGCTACATTTTCCAAACAAACAAGGTGTAGGAAGGGTGGGAAAATAACCTGACCTTGTTCTTGAGATCAGAAATGCTTAAAGGCATGTGTAAAAAGCCCGAGGGAGAAATACTCAGTATTTTTTACGAGTTCGGCTCAGGCTTCATTGCCTAATCATTTTCTTATCGCCAAATATTACATATTTACACAGGTGCTTCTCTGACTTAATTGTTTGAAAGCAGTCACAGGAAGCAAAGCTATGTGACTCAGCTTTGGTGATGCACTCCAGCTGGGGTCTGACAGGTAAATAATTACCACTAATCAAAGCCTAGATGAATTCAGGTTCTTCAAAGTCAGATGGGGGAGAAGGGGATAGGGATTATTAATGAACTGTTAGGAATATCAGGAGAAATAAGAGCTGGACAGTCTAGTCTCAGATGAAAACAACAAAGAGAACAGTTAACATCAGTAAGACCTTGGGTGCCATGTTTATTACAGCACAAAGATCTTTGGCTGGGTTCCGTTATTCCTCATTCAGGCATAATTAGTCTGGGTATCTTAGGAGCCTCTCTGCATCCATGAAACTGAGTGGGATGATGAGCTAGGTCCTTTTCAGTTCTCATGGGGTGTAATTGCATGATTTCATTATGCAGAATTAGGAGGGGAAAATCATTTTCTTGCTTCTACACGAGTAAATATTGTTTGAAATAAAAATTAAGAATCAACACATTTGCTCCTTGAAAGCAAATCATATGAAATGAGTGCATATTAAGTGAACAAACTTAGATGGGAGGGGGGTCTAACTATCCCTAGGGGGGCCATGGATTTCAACAGAAATTTCCACGGAGTTATTATGAAGGATAACTTCCCTGAGGCTTTAGCCCCTGCATGATGGATTCAAGAGCTTTATTTAAAAGTCAGCCTGTACTGGCTTGTAGAAAGCTTTCAGCCTCTTTTTGCAAGTCATTTTTCAGCTTCCTGGTAATGAACAAAACAGGTCTAATAATTTTCAATAATATTCTCAGGAAATGTGTGGTGCAGGACTGCAGCTTTCAAGCAGTTGACACAGAAATCTAGTTCAGTCAGTGTGGAGAGTGGTGCCTAAAGACGCCTTCTGTGTTTTGGAACCAGCCAGGAGTGCTGTATCAGCCACAACAAGGACATATTTTGACTGGTTTTCATCAGTTTGACTTGAGTGGTTTTTTTTCTTTTTTTTTCTTTTTTCTCTGCCTCTTGTAAAAGCATTTGGTCTGAAGCAGAAAAAGAATTTTTTAGTTGTAATTCAAAATACTCTTATTGTCTCATAAAATGTGAGTTGGAAGATTTACCTTACGGTTTGGCTGCTAGCTGGAAGTAAGCAAGAATCTGGTGCATCAGGGGAAAATATTAAATGACCCCTTAAGATTCTCTTTAGCCTGGAAATTATGGTGTGTACCCTTTTTACTTTGAGCAGAATTCCCAACAGGGCCTTGAATGAGGAGATCTGGGAGAAACATGCCCTCTTTGGTCAGAATGAGCACCCCAAATATAACAATCCAGAAGAAAAATACCAACATCTTAAGGAAATGGTTTTGAGAGAAGTCTTCCAAGACACAATACTATGTGCTGACTCAGGGAAACAGGGCGACGTGCTGAAAACATTTGCAGGCCTGGAAAATAACTGGTTTAATAATTCAAGATGCTTTTAAGTTACACAAAAATAAATAAACCTCCATTCCCAAAGTGATGTTATATGGTGAGCCACTCCTTAAATGAAACAGAGCTTAGAGTTTGATGCAAATTCAGCTTTGTGAAACCCTTAAACAACTGACAAAGAAGTTTACCACTCCACACCACATCCCAAATGGACTAATGGAAATATTCTTTTCATGACTTCAAAATATTTAGATGAAAAGTGAAATATTTAGTCAATACCCCAGACATATTTTCATTGGGGTATCATGAATCTCAGTGTTTCCAAGGTGATTTTTCCAAGCGTTCCTAGGATATACATCAGAGTGTCTCAACCTGGCACTAGTGATGCTTTGGACTGGATAATTCTTTGTTGAGGGGGTTGTCTTCTGCAATGCGGTATATTTAGCAGCATCTTCAGTTTCTGCTCACTAGACACCAGCAGCATTCCCCAAGTAGTGACAACCAAAAATGTCTCCAGACATTGCTAAATGCAAAATTGCCACAAGAATATACTTCATTTTTACTCATTAAATCCCAAATAAATTCTATGAGATCGTTTCTATTATGATCCTATTTGTTCCGACTTTATAAATAACTAAACGTGGTTTAGAACGCATGAAGTGACTTGTTCAATTTCACAGTCTCCTAAAGACAGGACTTCAATAGAGCCTACACTCTCTGTTCTAACACTGTAGGCACTCAGAATTTTACTTGAACAATACTGTAGATGCTCTGTGGTATAAGAGTTCCAAAAATATAGAAATAAACACTTTGCTCAAAGAGTCACAAAATGACTATTTAAATGTCATCTCTGTTCAAAGACGTACATTGGAAATCAGGAAGGACCACACAGTTGTCCACGCCTGCATGTGGATAGTCGAGCCATATGTAATTGTTTCCATTTGCTCCTTATTACTTGCATGTTCTTTCAGTTACCTGAATGGATAGCTAAGTCTAAAGAGACCATCAGATCCACCATAAAGCAGATGGTCAGAACACTGTTGACAGCAACCATATTGTGACAATGGAAAGGGAAGACATTTGTGAGATAAGCACAGCTAAGGTTTTCTGTTTACTAGGGCTGGAAATTTTTGAAAATTAACATCTTTCAGCTTCCGATTCCTTATCTGAAAAAGGATTATTGCAACTATTTTACAAGGTGTTTGTAAGAATATAGTACATGCAAAGCCCATGATATAGAACTCGGTATGTAATAGGCACTTGATATATGGCAGCCATTATTGTGATTCATTTAATGGCTACGAGACACAACAGGAGATCCCTTTATTTTCATGAGAGGATTGGTGGAAGAGAGGAAACTGATAGTATTTACTAAGCTTTTAGTACATGCCAAGCACTGTATCAAGTGCTTTACATGAATTATTGAATTTCATTCATGAAGTTGATTCCTTGCTGATTATATTAAGCACTCTTTCTTTTGGTTTGTTTACTTATCTATTATCTGTCTTCCTTACTTACAGGAGGGCAAGGAGCATGTCTGTTTTATTCTCTGCTATATACCAGTGCCATATACTTCAATCAATGTTTGTTGAATTAATAAATCAATGAACCTGTGAAAGAAAGGATGATCCCTCTAGGAATGATCTTTGACTCTCTTCTATCAAGTGCTCTTGATTCTTTCGCAAGCAGCAATTCTGGGATGAATTCCTTTCTTTGTCATATCTATAGCCATAGGCCTGCTCCTGACCATCATGGCCTTGAGTCTGAACTGTGGCAGCCACATCATAATTCTCATGTGGTTTCTAGCTTCTTCTCACTCCCAGCCAAGCTCCTCACTGCTGCCAGGGTAATATTCCTCCCACACTCTCACCAAGACGCCTTGGATGGATCATTGTCACGGACTAGGTCTAGGCCAGCATCTTCCACTTACAACCAAAACCTCTCATGATGGACCCCAGCTTGCCCTAACCCACCTCACCTTCTACCATTTACCAATGTTACCATCCATTTCAGGCAGACCATTATCTGCTCGAACATTTTGGCATGTGAACTTCAAGATCATTCCAACATTTAATTGGTGTATAGTTTATTAGGTACCTCCTAGGTAGCAGGTTCTGTACACTAGGTACACTTCAGTCAAACATGCTTCCTATCCTAAAGAGCATAAAATATACTTGGGGAGAAAAGCATAAAAACAATTGCAACACGATATCAATCAATTTGAAAGCAGCTGCACAGGGTGCAAAGTAGGTTCCGGGGAATGTCTGTACCTGCACTTGGGAGGTCAGAGAAAGCTCCCCAGAGGAGAAAAGATATCACCTGACATCCAAAAGAGCTTTGTTAGAAAAATAGTGCAGAGAGAATACACATGTTAACCCTTGAGAGGAACAAATATGGCTCTCTTGAACTGGAAAAAAGTTATTATCTAGAGAGTAGATTATGAAGTAGGTAGAGGAGAGGAGAGGAATGACAGATGCTTTGGAGACATGACTGCAAATCACAGAGGGGGGTGTTACCCACTTGAACCCCACTCTAAAAACAATGAGAGATCACAAAGCAATTTAAAATAGGTTAATCGAGATGTTACTGCTTCAGACTAAAGGGGGATGGTACTGTGATGGGCACTTAAGTAAGTTACTGTTTCTTCCTTATAAAATACAGGCTTATAAAACAAATTCATACTCTGGTTCCAGAGCTGTAAAGGAAATGTCATCTACAGTGTAGCAAGGTGATTTTGGCCTTGGAGCCTGAGAGAGATCTCAAGAGCCCACACTCAGGTCTTGCCTGAGCTCTGTCAACAACTCTGGATCTGCTCTGTGCCTCGACTTCCTTAACTGTCAAGTAACAGGGATTAACTGACTATATGACCTCCCAGTCCTTGTCCAGCTCCTCCCTTCTCTGAATCTTGGCCAGTGGTCATAAGGCTGAAGATTTGCTAAGAAGAGTCACGCTTGAGGAGCTTGTTAAAGTTCTAAACTCACTTTCCAAAATGCAGGTATTGTAAATGGGGACATTAAAAAAAAGAAAGTACTCCAGGTGAATCTCAGGCAGGGACTCCTCAGACAAAGCTTTGAGAAACTCTGAAAAGAATGAGTCTCTTCATTTAAATAGGAATGAAGCCCACTCCTTCAGGCCCACTCCTTCAGGCATTGGCTTGAATAATCAAAAGGAGACTTAAACCCCCAATTAAACCTTTAGAACATAGAAGTCAAATAAGAATAGATCATTTCAAGGAATTGAAATGAACAGAGTAACACCCCCGCCCCTTAATGCTGTGCCCTGCTCCCTGCTAAGCACTTGATACTCATTAGTGCCTGTCAGTCAGAGCCAGCTGCACAGGCAGATGGGCTGCATGGTCGGGTTCGGAAGCTAGGGGGCACGAGCAGGAAGGAAGGACGCTTTGGCCTTTGTGGTGAGAAGCATGCATCCCGAATGATGACAGGCTTTGGCTATCTTTTCTAACTTCCCATCATCTGGTTATTGATGTTTCCACCACGTATCAAAGTAGGCTTGCAAAAGGCTTGCCCTTTGCCTTCGTGTTGCTTCCCTAACATCTTTTCATTTTAACCGAAGCAACTAACATGTCAAGATACTGCATAATATGATTGAAAATATAACACTTTTTGAGAATGTGCTCAAGGAAATCAATCTCCCACGTCCCCTTTGTCTTCCAGCTATGCCATGAAGTATGTAAGATCAAAATCAAATGCTTCTCAGAATTCATCTTTGGAAATCTTTGCGGGAGATAATCTATCAACCTTTGAGATAGGCAGGCCTTTAAAACCAGGGTGACTCCCTGCATACAAAACCATAACTAATGTCAAATTAGAACAAACCTAACATCAGGTACTCTCAATCAATGAAAAAGAAAAAAAAATGAAACCTAAGGAGAATTAGCTTTCAAAGGCTAAGTGCAGATTCGGAATTAACCAAGGAAATAGGTGTTCTGACATTAAGAACGATTTCTTGTCACCATCAGAATGTTTTTGGCATTGAGGAAGATGACACAATAGCGGAAAGAGGATGAAAGTATAGAGCTTTTAAGCAGCATTTGCCTTGATTTTTACTTTAAGTTCACTGCACCCTTCTGCTGCAAAGATTAATTTCCAGAAGGAACTTATTCACCAATATCCAGTACCAATTATTTGTCAGTGTAACTACCACGAAGAAGAAAGCTCATATCTTAGAGGACAGGGCAGCGTAAGGGGGGGCAAAATGAACTTTGGAGGCAGACAGACCTGGATTTGAATGCTTGCTCCACCACTCCCTAGCTGTGTGTTTTTGTCAAGCTGCAAAACTAGAAGTTTGTGCTTCCTCAGCTATAATGGGAATAACAACCAGGATTTTAAAGATGTATTATAAGAATGAGAGAGAGGCTGGACTCAGTGGCTCAAGCCTGTAATCCCAGCACTTTGGGGAGCTGAGGTGGGCGGATCACTTGAGGCCAGGAGTTTGAGACCAGCCTGGCCAACATGGTGAAACCCCGTCTCTATTAAATAAATACAAAAATTAGCTAGGCATGGTGGCATGCACCTGTAATCCCAGCTATTTGGGAGGTTGAGACACAAGAATCACTTGAACCTGGGAGGTAGAGGTTGCAGTGAGCTGAGATCACACCATTGCACACCTCACCACGTCCAACTCAGAGGCCTGTTAAAAAATGAGTTTCTGAACCTGCAAAGCTGTGCACTGTTCATAGACTCAGCCAAAAACAGGCCATCATCTCTCAATCTTCACAGTAGTACAAAGGTTTCCTTATAGTTTAGTAGCAGGCATTGTTTAATGCAGGGATTTTCAACACTCTACTGCCAAAAATTCCATTAAACCGTGTTTTTTAATCTCTTGCAGACCACATAGGTGATATTTATTCAACAAATTATTGTCCCACTTCTATTAATCTAAAGTATAATTTTCCCATAAAGGTTTTGAAGGAATACCATTCATTAATCAGTAAATGTCTATGCAGTACTACATCTGATGTGCCGGGGTCACAATGCTGACAGAGACCTGGTTCTTGCTCACAGTTTGTTGGGAAGACGGACAAGTAAAAGACATGGCAGTGAGAAAGAGAAGTGAAAAAGCAAGTGTAAAGTGTTAAGGGACTCTATAGAAGAGGCATTGCCTGTGGCTTGGAGAGCTAGGAATGACTTTCTGGAGGAAATAGATCAGTCCCAGGACCTGAAGGATGAGTGAGAGACAGCCAAGAAAGACAACACAGGGAGAATGATTTGGGCAAAGGGAATGATGTGTGCAAGGCTTTGGGATGAGTGAACAAGGTGAATTCTGTAAAGGAAACATTTTTGGTCGGACTGAAGTGTGATCTTCCCAACACGTTTAGTTCTGTGCTGCCTCATGTTGGTCAAGGGGTTGATCTCAGTTAGGCTTATTGCAAATATCTTCCAGGTTTGTAGAATCCCAGCTGCGAATAGTAAAGGGCTTTGGTCCAAACAAACCAAACTAAATTGCCAGCTCCACAGCTGAGTGTCTACATTGCCTTGGGCAGTGCGCTTATTTTCTTTGAGCCTCAATTTCTACATCTATGAATGAAAGAATAATATCTAGTTTGCCGAGTAGTCGGGAACATTAAATATATGGATTCCCTGACACACAGTAGGCACTCAATAAATCACAACCATTCTATTAGCCACCAGTGAGAGCTGAAATCTATAAACTTCCAACTGGCAAACATTGATATGGTTAATGTCTGTAGTCAAAACCCAGATGTATCAAATTTTTTGTTTTTGAAAGCAAAAATCTTCATTAATAATAATTATACACTGATAATTCTCACTACTATTGACTGCTATAACTCAGATACTGTGGAAAGCATTTATATTAAATTTTTATTTAACCCTTACAACCATGCTATGAGATCATTTGTATTTCTACAAAACAAAAAGCCTCCTGATCTTAACTACATTTTCACATTTTGGGTTAAACAGCTTCAATTCCTGCACAAGTTCCCAGGGACTTTAATCTGAAAATATGCATTATCAAATCAAAGATAGAGGAAAACAGTCTAAAGAGTTTTCCAGATGTATTTGACCATAAATCTCATTTTGACTGGATGCATATTAAAATTTCATTGAAACGTACTTTGTGAAATGCTAAAATATTATCAGCTCTATTTCATACCTGAGAAAACTGGGCCTCAGAGAAGTTAATCAACTTGCCTGTTGTCAAACAGCTCATAAGCATGAGGGATCATGACATGAAACCAGGTCTTTCTAGCTCCAAAAACACACACTTGGCCACTGGACAATTATTTTTAACACAGCTCCAATTCTTAGAAAACAGGTAGGGTACAAAAACATAGGCCACTATACTAAAACCATAACAATTATGGGTAAACGGTCCGAACGAAAACCAAAAAAACACCTTTGCATACCGAGTAAGAAGCCTTAGTCTCAAGGATCGCCCCCCACTCCTAATACTGAAAAAAAAAGAGACCAAAAATTAAAGCCACTCCGGATCCACAAGACCAACACTTTCCCACCGTCAAGCGACCGAACGCTTCACACAGCATTCAGCCATACACCTACCTTAATGATTCTCGCCGGAGCCTGGGCTGTTCTTCCTCACACGTCAGAGCTCAAGCTCCACCTCCAGTGGCCTAGATTTTCAACATACCTCTCACTATTTTAGTGGTGCTTAGTGACAGCTCACATCTGGTTGTTCCCTCAGCAAAGGCAACTGCAGCCCACTGCTGAGCATATTACCAAAGCAAATAATTCACTTAGCCCAAACCTAATGATCCCTCCTCAAAACTCAGAGAATATGAAAAAGAATTGCCCCATCTAGTTCCCTTAGCATTATGGGAAGAGGCAAGACTTTCATTTACTTCAGCAGTCCATATGTTTGAAGGTCAAACAACACCTGGGTATTTCTTTGAAATAAACTAATTGAGCCTGGATGATTTAGAGTCAGTCTTGCTGAAAGACTCACTGGATCACCAATGGTAAAGCAAGACCTGCTTTTAAAAACTCTGGGTTCCTCCAACCCCAGCTTTATCAAATGGCAAAGAATATTTGATGCTGTTCAAAGATTAAGGCCTGGATCAAACTGAGTAAAAAGAAAGAGAAAGGATTGCTTTCAAACTGCTAAGAAAAAAAGCCTTGGCCCCAGGTGTTCAGCGTGGTAAAGAAATCAGAGCCAGCCAGAGGGAAATCAGGCAGAGGGCCTAGAAAGGAATCGTTTTCAAACTCTAAGTGTGCATAGAAAGCAGCTGGGAGGCATCTTAACAATGCAGGCTTCCCACCTGGCTTTTCCCTTATATTCCTCCCCACTTTCTTGGGTCTTTTCTTTTCTTTTTTTGAGACAGGGTCTCTTTTGTCACCCAGGCTGCAGTGCAGTGGCATAACCATATCTCAGATATGTCTTTATCAGCAGCATGAAGACGGACTAATAAAAGGTGTGAGCCACTGCTTCCAGCTGTGTTCCCCTTTTAGCTGGTTTTCATGGAAACCTCGTTCCTAGGAACAACACATACTGAGACCAGTTTGATCAGATTTGGAGAAATGCAGATAGCTCACTGCAGCCTCAACCTCTTGGGCTCAAACAATCCTCCCATCTCAGCCTCCCAAATAGCTGGGACTACAGGTGCACGCCACCATGCCCAGTTAAGTTTTTTTATAGAGATGGGGTTTCTCTTTTCCCAGCCTGGTCTCAAACTCCTGAGCTCAAGCAATCCACTCGCCTTGGCTTCTCAAGGTGCTGGGATTACAGGCGTGATAAGGTTTTTGTTGTGTCCCCACCCAAATCTTATCTTGAATTGTAGCTCCCGTAATTCCGTGATGTTCTCATGGTAGTAAGTTTCACGTGATCTGATGGTTTTGTAAGGGGAAAGCCCCATTCCCTCACTTCTCTCTTCCCTGTCACCATGTAAGACGTGCCTTTCACCTTCTGCCATGATTGTGAAGCCTCCCCAGCCACGTGGAACTAGAAATCTATTAAACCTCTTTCTCTTTATAAATTACCCAGTCTCAGATATGTCTTTATCAGCAGCATGAAGATGGACTAATAAAAGGTGTGAGCCACTGCTCCCAGCTGTGTTCCCCTTTTAGCTGGTTTTCATGGAAACCTCGTTCCTAGGAACAACACATACTGTGACCAGTTTGATCAGATTGGGAGAAATGCATGGACTTCACCTATTTGGTATGTATCACATGCCGCCATGAGCATCAATTGGTTGGTTTGTTTTATGTCAGACAGCTTCTATCTGAGAGCCAAAGGTGGCCTCAAGGTAGAATATCCCCTCTCTGCCTATTGGTCTTCCAGTTTCACAAACACATAGGACCTTGTACTTGTCTCTATCATTTTCACTGGCATTGTGGTGAAGTATTTCCCCACTGGACTATTAATATCTTTTTCTGTACTTGACTGTGAACTCCATGTGGATTCATGCCCATCTTGGTCACAACTGCATCCCTGGAACCCAGCACAATACATCCAGGTATACCCTAATTATTTGCTGAATTAACAAATGAATGGCATTAGAAACCAGTGACAAGGCTAACAAGAACTTTCTGGGACAAATACATTGAATGATACATAATTTTTTTTTAAAAAGTGAAAAAAAATGCACAACCATTTATTTTCATCTTATAATTTTAAAATGTCCAGACTTATCAAGAATTATACTGTTTGGTTTCAACCACACTCAACCATTATGATTGAGGGAGAGTATGCAAACTGAAATAATAACAATAGAATATAATAATAATAATGATCAGAGCTAAGATTTATGAAAGACTTGTGTGCCTGGCCCTATGCTAGGTTTTGTTTACGTATTACCTCATATAATTGCCTCAACGAGTCTATGAGGTAGGTGTCTCCATTTTATAAAATGAGGGGACTATCATTTACTATCATGAGCTGCCCATGAGGATTCCTGTATGCCTGCACTCTCAAACAGTACGCAGAGACTATACAGGAAAGTTCATTCATTCATTCATTCAACAAATATCTGAGTATGTACTATTACTATCCTAGAACTAAATAGTGCAGATAATAATAAGCAAAAACACATGCCATCTCAATTCATTTGAAGTTTATAGTATAGCAGGGGAGACAGATGTTAATCATAACCATGTTAAAATGACAAATATACAGCTGTTTTAAGTGTTATAAAGGAGCAACATATAGCATTAGGAGAAATTGGTCCTAGGCAGCTTTATTGAGCTAAGACCTAAGGGAGGAGTAGACACTAACCAGAGAAGGAGATTACGGAGGAGTGTTCCAGGAAAAAGGAAGAGCTGTGCAAAGGCCCTGTGGTAGGAGGAAACGTATGCTAGATGAGGGAATGAAAGCAAGCTATGAGAGGCTGGAAGGGTGAGAGCAAGAGGCTGTATATAGCCAGAAAGGTAGGTGGGGCCTAGAGCAGTGGTTTTCAGACTTGAGTATATACATCAGAATCACTTGGAGGGCTTGTGAAAACACAATCTGTTGGTCCCCTTCCCCAGAGTTTCTGATTCAGCAGATCTAAAGTGAGACGTAAATGTTGAATTTCAAAACACACTACTGGGTGATGCTAATGTGTTCCAAGACCACACTTTGAGAACCACTGCCCTAGACTATGTAGCACCTGGTGAACTATGTGACAGATTTCTAACTGTGTCCTAAGAAGAATGAAAAATAATGAAAAGATTCTAAGCTTGATAGTGACATGATGCAGTTGACATTTTGAAAAATGTAGGGTAGAGACAAGATGGTAGAGAGGCCAGGGTGACTGTAAGTAGATCAGTCAGAAAGTAAGCTGCATTGTTCAGAAAAGATACCACTGTGGCTTGGCGTAAGGTGATGCCAAGGAGGTAGACAAAGGTAGATGATTCTAGAGAGATTTAGTGGGTGAAATCAGTACAACTTGGTGATGAATAAGGGGGTTAAGGGAGAGATTACATGTTTGGCTTCTGCTTGAGCAAGTAGACAAAACAGTGGTGGCGTTCAGTGAGAGAGACCCTGGAAGAGGACCAGGCCTTGGACAGAAGATCATGAGCTCAATCTTGGACATGCTGAGTGCATGGTACCTTCAAGGCATTCCAAAGATGGTAAGTAGACAGTTGATATATGGGTCTGGAGTTAAGGGCAAGATCAAGACTGGAGATAAAATCATGAGTCATCTGAGTATACATGCAACATGAAACCACGGGGGTGGATGAGATCACTAGGCAGAGAAATTAGAGTAAGAGAGGGCCTAGGACCTCCAATAGCTAATGGTAAAAGAAGAGGAACCTACAAAGGACAAGAAACACTAGGACAAAAACCAGAGAGAACTGTGCCCAGAAGTCAGGGGAAGGGAAGAAACAGTAGGCAACAGTACCAGTGATGCTTGGACACCAACTAAGATGAAGACTAACGAATGTCTGCTGGATTTAGAAATGTGGAGGTAACCATGGTGAGAGGTAATTTGGTGAAAGGGGAGAGGAGAAGTTGGGAGTAGGCTAACACTGACATTGGGGGAACAGAATGTTTAATCTCCAACCTTCACTTAGTATTATTTTCAATATCCTTCCCTCCCAGTTATAGCCCAAACATGTTATTTTCCCTCCCTATTCACTGCCAAATGAATCAGGAGTTCACTGTCCTTTCTTTACCTCCCATTTACTGTTCCTGAAACTCTAATTTGAATTGTGGTCTATGAATATTTTTACTAAATACTACAATTTATCTCTTTTATTATTTGTTTCAACACACAGAATACTTGCAAAAACTTACCTCCTCTTAATAAGAGAGATATCATCTCTGATTTGTCACTAAAGGAAATCTCAAGAATATGAGGCTGAGGTCCTGATCTTATTTCTTTAATTGGCCAATTAACTTTGGAGAATGGGCAATTATGGGACTATTTACCTACTAGACCAGTGTAAGGTAAAGACAAAGTAAAGTTAAAGATCTCACAAGTCCTTTACTTATGTCAGAGGTCTGCCTATGTGGAAAAACAATTTACTTTTCTAGTGCAAATCACTCTCTGCTCCACAGCAAATTTAGAGCCTGGAATTCAGAGCCTGTTAAATCAGGACACAAACCTTGGATTTGTAACTTTCCACGTTGCGAACTTGGACGAGATGTTCAACCTCTCTGAGCCTCATTTTTAAATTTATGATTTCAAAAATCTAACAATACATACCTTAAAATACAGTTGTAAAGTATTATCTATTCAGCATACTTTGTGTTAAGCAATCCCATTATAATACAGTCAGTATAGTGGTGCCCAAGCAACCACAAAGGAGAAAAGTAAGAAACAATCATACAAGAAACGATCACACAAGAAACAATCATACAAGAAACGATCATACAAGAAAGCATGTTTTTTAAATAATATCCTTAAATCCCAGATCTTTGTTTGGGCTTTTCTATACTAG
The DNA here is from genome assembly GCF_030222135.1 of Aotus nancymaae. Taxonomy (NCBI): domain Eukaryota; kingdom Metazoa; phylum Chordata; class Mammalia; order Primates; family Aotidae; genus Aotus; species Aotus nancymaae. Next base: position 39,478,183 of record NW_026988482.1, read on the forward strand.
CCTCTTTAAAACACTTTTAAATCTATTACACTTTCAAATTCATTCACCATAGATTGTGCCCTCTTCAACCATTATTGTGCTCTTCTAAAAAAGGGCTTGTTGAAGTTGCTTTTTAAAATTCAATACGTCTTTCAGATGAATGTTTATTAAATATTTTTTAATTAAATAAAATTAAATACTCCAAAGTTTTTACTATTTAACTTCTGTTTAAATAAAAATAAGAAATTAGGTGGTTATAAAACAGGAGAGAAATACATAAATGGAGCTAGTGGTTTAATCTAGGGTTGTGCAGCTAAAACAAACATAAGAAAAAACAAGGAAATCACAGCCTAACGCAGTTCCCTAGGGAAAAGAAGCAGAAGAGACAATGGAAATGTATATCATTCATTCATTTATTCATTCATTAAACAAATCAGTTCTGAATACTTAGTAAAATGCCCGGGGCTAAGATCAAAACCAAAATAAATAGCTTTTGTTGTTGATTTTGAACTCCCATCTTGCCAGGTACAGTCTTGACTCATCGCTGAAAGTAGATGTAGAGCCAACAGGTTGGATGCCAAGGAGAAGAGAAGAGCTGCGCTTTATGTATGGATTCCATGGAGCTCCAGTGGCGCAATCGGTTAGTGCATAGTACTTACATGTATGGATTCTCTGCAATTTGGTACAGGAAAAACAAATAATTACTGCATCAACATTTCCACATTGAGTTTACCTGCCTATGTCCAAGCTAACGGCAAGAGAAATGCCATTCAGAAAAAGTTCTCATCCAGTAGCATCATTGTTCAGCTCACCAAAATAGTAGTAACACTAATGATAACAATGATGATGACTATGATGATGATGAGTCTTTATCTAGTATTTAAAAGCAATGTACATGTATTTACCTGTATTTTCTCTTTCTCCCTGGCAAAAACCTCAGGGGAGGGAGACTATTCTAATCTCCATTTTGTAGACAAGGAAACTGAAGTTAGGATGGGCTAAGGAATTTGTTCAAGTTCACACCAGTACACACCAGTAGAAGTAGCAGGATCAAGACCTAAAAGTATTTCTTCTATGATATTGCTCCCATTTTAAAATTAACTTGCTTTTGGCTCCAAAATAAATAACCCAAGTTGTGGATTTTTAAAATTCTATATCCTTATTTGCCCTACCAACAGACTCTTTGAAGGTCATAATAATCGCTACAAATTAAGGATAAAACTACATTTCTCCCCCAAGCACCCTCTATGTTGAGCTGCTTGGCAAAGCAGCTCAGTTTTCATCCTAGAAAACTAGCCTTCCCCAACACCTCTTCTGGCAGGGGAACCCCATCTAATAGGCCCTGGAGAGTTTTCTGAAAATTAATCACTCTGGATCCTGAAGCTCAGCAAAACTTTCTCAGTCTAACCCAAGAGCAGTAACTATTTCTGGCACCAAAAGAATGCTCTCCCTCTCTGCCCTAAAGGCCTCTGAGAATAGCCAAAAGGAAATGGTAAGACTGCTATTCACTCTGAGGTCATCTACAGCACTGGTGGCCTGCAGACCTGAGCAAAAAAGGATATTCTTTACTCGGGGTAAGATTTTCTAGCCACAAACTTTTTGTTTTATTGTAATGATTTTTTTTTTTTCAAGGACAGTGTCATCTTTAGGAAAGTTTTTGCTTTTCAAGGGTCATTTGGAATTTTTGCTCAGAGCAGCCTTAGCTAGCTAAGCATCAGATCCCTGTACTATCTGGGGGGCTTATTTTTTAAATATAGGATCTAATCATTTTATGTTAAGGGCCTGTATTCTTTGTGAAATTCCAAAGTCCAGTAAAAGCACAAAGATCCTACTTCTCACTCAGCATAGGTTGCTGTGTCTTTAAAGCTAAGGTATTCCTAGTTCAAAATGGAATAAACTTTTGAGAGCATTTACTATACACTAGCCTCTGTGCTAAAAGGTCATATATATACTATTGCTTTTATAATCCCTGCAAGAACTCTTGAATGTGAGAATCATTATGAATCCCATTTTACCGATGAGAACATGGTTAGGTAACTTGCTCCAGATATTGACAACTTTTGAAGCTAGTGACAGGTACACAGGGACCACTGAGTTATTTTCTCTAATTTTATTTACGTTTAAAATTGTTCATAACACAATGTTGTCATTGTCGCATTTATAGTCACTTCCCAGAAGACCCCTAGCTCATGAGTAGAGCCTAGGGTTTTAAACCCAAATCTATTAGCCTGCAAAGCCCAAACTCTTAAACATGACCATACTATTGAATATTGCCCAGTTGACAGTTTTAGCCAGCATCTACCTGATGCCAAAGCAATTTCCTAGAAAACCAAAACCCAAACCAAAGTCAGTCTATTTGATGTACTCAGCAGCAGGTAACCATCCTGAAATGATTCTTGGATCAGAATTCTTGGGTGTATCCCATTACAAAAAGCATTTTCTTGGTGAAAATAGCTATTGTTTTCAGACCAATCAAAGCTGTATCCTTACCACCAATAAGCTTTATTTATCTAGCATACTATTTGTGGTCTAAACAACCTCTCCTTAATGGGTATGTCAGGTCCAAGAACAGCAAAGATGGCATCTGGCTGCAATGTCAGATGCCAAATGAGCACCACATTTGCTGTTTCCTGGTTATTTAGCCCTCAACATAGAAACCCATCTCAAACAATGACTTGGGGATCTTTGAGCCTGGGTCTACATGATCTTTTTATTAAACACCTAACCAGCAATATGCAGCTCATGTTTCTGTAACCAATCACTATTGATTTTATGACTTCATTATCTTGTTTATTAACGTGACACATAAAATATACTTGTTTTCTAAGTGAAAGCAACACGTTTATTTTCTTCTGGTAGAGTCTTACAAGACCCTGCGATACATCCTGCCATACTTGGATACCGGGAAACCAGACTTAGGGTTTATCCTGATATCACATCTCTCACCTTAATTATGAACAACTTCTAGTCCCAGCTATTGGAGATGTTATCCCCATGCCTTGCCATGTCATTATACCTTTGAGGAAACATGAGATTTCTCCCTCTTGCTGGAGTTTGGTTTAAGTGGACCTCAGAGTTGCCTGAGGGATAGTTCCTGGAGAAGCATGGAGTTCTGGCAAGCCTCAGCCATCTGTCAGGGGAAAAGCATTGCTTAGTTTGTAAAAAGCAAAAAGAGAAGGTTCTCTGTAGCGCTTAAGAACATAAACTGAAAGTGGGGGAAAGGCTGTTGGGGTGTGTTCTTATCACAAAAATGGCTTATTCAGATAATCCTTCTCAGCGGAGACCCCTCTGCAGCTATGGTATTTAAACAGAAGGAAAGCATTTTCATACCTTGAAGATGCTGATAAAGAAGCCATACGACAGCCATTTCCTTGGCCAAATCCATTATTCCATAAACATCCATATCAGATATAAATAATTTAAATACTGAAAAAACATATAAAAGCCTATTTATCTTGCTAAAATAAATTACTAAAAATTGATGTATTTGAGCAAATCAGTTATCTTGGCACCAGGGAGAAAGATGTAAAGCTGAACAAAGGTTCACTTCACTCCACGCCCGTGCCAGCTCCCACTACAGTGAATTTAAGCAAATATGTCCCTGTAATTGTCAGCTTTGACTTCTTAATCCAGGAGTTTTTATGCTTATCAAGCCCTACATCTTCTTTCTATTATGAATATTTGACAACATAACCAACAGTTTGAAAAATATTAACATGATGACTTCATTACAAGATAGAGGAGAAATAAGGAAATTAACTTATAATGAAATAACATTTTAAAATACAAGTCCTCAGGCATGATCATACTAGAAGACATTCTGATCTGTGTATCCATTTAGACAAAATCATTGTGGATTTTTTAGAATACTCACAGACTATTGTTCATTCTTTCATTTTCCATTTGACAGTTTGAAATAAGAACTAAGGACAATCATATATACATGCATAGAATTACCATGAGTCTGACAGCTACAAACTTAAATCAATTCTCAAAGTGAAATTTCCAAGAGTGGTACTGTCATCGTTGATTCGTGATATCATATTCTGAAATGGTGAACAATGCTTGTTATAACTCTGAAGGTAATCAACTATAACCTATCCTCTGTAGTTGCAGTCCTGGAAAATATAATAATACTAAAGCATTATCTATCTATATCTATCAATCTATAGTCTAGGTTATACATAAAATAATTATACGTAGGTTTTCAACCCCATGAATGTCCAGCAGGACATTTAAAATCATCCAGGACTCAGGAAAATTTACCATTTTGTGTGTCTACTTCACACCTTGTAGGATGTCTATAACTTTCAGACTTGACTCATTAAATGACAATAGTATTTTCCCAGTTGTGACAACCTAAATCATTCCTGAAGATTTCTGAAAAGCTTTCTGATGGTCGTGTTCCCTTTGAGAACCAATGTCTGATGGAAATATCAAGCCAACACTCTCCAATGCTTTCCCACATAATTTGTGCTGTGGTCCCTACAAGAGATGCCCTAGTCTCACTCTTCCCAGATACACCCTTCATCCCTTACAGAGCTCATACAGTCCCTCATCTTCAACATGGCCTGCCATTAGCCTGCTAGTTGGACCAGAACTCTCCTACTTCTGAATTCTCATTACATTGATTATTTCTAGGGTTCATATCAACAACTAATTATCTGCTAACCCATGCTGATATTTAAAAGCCTTATGAACATGCCTTATTCTCCCAAATCAACAGAAAACCCCTTGAAAGCATTCTTTTTAGTATTTTCTACCTATATAGTTCTATGGAGGCACTTGTGGACCAAGGTTGAGTAAATCAAGCTTAAAGTTTGAGGAAATGGATTTCATCCTTCTGGGTCATACAAAAATGTAAGTGTGGAGCAATCCAGACTGCAACTCAAGCTTCCAAGTAATTTCTCAACCTAGATGTAATTCTCACAGTACAAATTTACATTTATTCTCATTCAAAGTGTCTGGTGTCTTCTTCACACCCATTTTGACCATATTTTCATGGCTCTCAGGAAGTAAATCCATCTACCTTTCCTAAAGCAGTATTTCTCAAACTATACTCTGTGTATGCTACCTGTGCAGAATCAACTGGAGATACCTGTTAAAAATAAAACAAAACAAAAACAATACTGGATGCTGTCCCCCCAAATCCATGCTTTGAGAAACACTGCTGTCTAAAATGTATCCAACCAATTAAGCTAATTCCTTCATCTTAAAACCATTCTCTAATATTTACTGAAATGTGAGTAGACCTTTTCCATTAAATGGGGAATCCAATCAAAATGATAAGGCAGCCTCTAAGTCCAACCTTATAATCCTACAGACCACAAATCTCATGAAAATCAGCCAGGCCACAAGCAGTGGAATTATTCTGGTAGCTGACATTTAATGATGCTGCCTAATTGATTTCAGGACTCTGGCATTTGGCATTTGCCCATTAGTTCATCAATATTTTGACTATGTCCTTAATCATTTTGCTAGACAAGTTCTATATTTTATTCCCTGATATGCTCAAATACTGTGTATTTATGTATATATATTTTAAGTAAATTTATGCCAAAATTCTATCAGGAGACAACTGCACAAGGGAAAAATGTCAAGAATGTGAAATTCCCTGAATTATATTTTCTGTTAGATTTGAAACTCCAGGGGGCAATGACTATCTATTCCTTTTACTCTTATATCCTCTTTCCCTTCTCAAGTCTGGCACATATTAAATGACTTCTAAGAATGTAAAACTATTATTTGATCCAGCAATCCCACTGCTGGGCATCTACCCAAAGGAAAAAAATCATTATATTCAAAAGATACATACATATATTTATCACAGCACTAAGTGCTGCAATATGGAACCAACGTAGTGTCAATCAATGGATAACTGAATAAAGAAAATGTGTTGTGTGTAAATATATACACAAATATGTGTGTGTATATATAAACACACATATATATATAAGGGGATGGGTGTGTGTGTGAATCCTTTTCAGCTATAAAAAAGAATGAAATCATATCTTTGCAGAATCATGGATGGAACTGGAGATCATTATCTAAGTGAAACAAGTCAGACACAGAAAGACAAGTATCACCTGTTCTTACTTATAAGTAGGAGCTAAATAATGTGTACACATAGATGTAGAATGTGGAATGATAGGCAATGGAGACTCAGAAGGGTGAGGGAGTGTGATAAGAAATTATTTAATGAGTAGAATATCAAGTAATGGATATCCTTTATAAAATTGATTTCACCACTATGCAATCTATGCAAGTAACAAAACTGTATTTGTACCCCATAAATTTATTGAAATTAAAAAATAAAAGGCAAATATAAGTATTGTTTGCTAAAAATGTATGGAATGAATGCATCATCCATATAAAAACATATGGACTGAACACTCAACATTAATAATCAGTGATAATCCACTCATTGGATAAATATTTGTAAATTTCCTACTGTGTGGATTTGGCTCTGCAAAGCCACTGCCACTGTTCATAAGAAGTTAAGCATCTTAATAATAACAACAGTTACATTAATAGAGTATTTAATCTGTCAGATGCTGTGCTGTGTTTCACAGACATTATTCATTTAATCCTCAGAAACCCCAAGGAGGCAGGCACTACTAGTCCCATTTTGCAGATAAGAAAGCTAATTCTTAGAGAAATGAAGTATCTTTCCCCCCTTATAAGCAGAAAAGGCAGAATTCCAGCCTACATTTGTCTGCCTCCAAAGCCCATGCTCTTAACTGCACCACCCTTCTATTCCTAGTTGGGTGATAGGAGGTGGAAGTACAATAAAATACAATCATCAAAGAACTGGGGGTCCCAGAGACATGCAGAATGAGTGTCAAGGAACTATTGATAACTGTATAAGGGATGAATTCAGAACCAGGAGTGATGACAGAAGGTGGAATGGAGGTGTGAGGGTTGAGGTCACTCTTGGAAAGAGAGTGGGGTACGTCCTGTAAAAGGAGGTATTCTGGGGATAGAGGCTAAGGAGGAGGCAGCACTCTATCCTCCAAGCACACAGGTGGGAGTAGAAACCCATGAAGAAGAAACAGACAGACTCAGGAGTATATGACTCAGGAACTTGTAGGAGATTTAGCTGGAAGCAAACCACACCAGAGAAGCCTACACAGCCACCTGCATTGATATCTCAGGAGTGTCCTGCAAACAACTCTCATGTTCCTCACACAAGCCATCTCCTTTGTCCTCTAGCTCAGCCAACCAAATCCTGTGAGTCATGCCCTGGCCCTCTCATATCTGTTCTTAGCCAGTTGTCTGCAGATACCTAGGAAGGAGGACAGATGAAAGATGAAATTACCTATCTGGGTTTCAGGGCAGGTGGGGCCAACTGTAATAACCGATAGGGAAACCTCTGGAATTCAGGTTCAGTTTGGAGAGTCACCAAGAAGTGAATTACAGCTGATGAGAGCTTATATGACTAAACTCCAGCACCATGCGCAGGCACAGCTGGAACGGAGGCTGTGGCTAATACAGGACTACTCTCTCAGTGGGCTGGGAACACTTACCTATGGTCCTCATCTCTTCCCTGAGTCTAGGGAGCCATGGTTGCATTTCTTCTCCCTGCCTCCTCCCCAGGAAGAAATGGTCTTTAGCCTTCTCTCTCAGGCTCATTTGAGAAACAGGAATAGGAGACCCTGCATAGATATTATGACTGTGTAGGTTTGTGAGCCTTTGTTAGACTCTAAGCAACAAGTTGAATTCCTTGCTCACCAAGAAGTAACACTTACCCTCTAGTAAAAAATTTTTTTTGAGAGAGAGTCTCACTCTGTCACTCAGTGGTGTGATCTCAACTCACTGCAACCTCCACCTCCTGTGTTGCAGTGATTCTCTTGCCTCAGCCTCCTGAGTAGCTGTAATTACAAGCGCCCACCACCATACCCAGTCAATTTTTGTATTTTTAGTAGAGGCAGGGTTTCACCACGTTGGCCAGGCTGGTCTTGAACTCCTTACTTCAAGTAATCCACCCACCTTGGCCTCCCAAAGTGCTGGGATTACAGGCGTGAGCCACCACACCCAGCCCTCTAGTAAAATTCTTTAAGTCAAATTTAACATAACATGGAATGATAAATGCCCAGGAGAAAAGCACCAAACCTATATGCCAGGCCCAGTGCTAAACAATTTACCTGGAATCATTCAGTTTAACCATGATTATAACAACTCTACAAGGTGGGTGCCATGATCATTTTTATTTACAGATGAGATAACTGAGGCAGAACAAGGATAAGCACATCTGGTTCTGCTACAATGTATGTTTGCTCCAACATGGTTGATGTGTGTTATGAGCCATAGCCTCTACATCTGGTGCTACAACTTTCCCTAGGATTCCAGATAAACAGATCCTGCCACATCACAGCAGTTCACAAGTTGCAACCCTTTCCACCCCACTTCCATAGGCAAACACTAGGTCTTTTCAAGGTGGAGTGCCATATTTATTTTTGTATTTTATGTATTTTTTTTTTTTTTTAGCTATTAAGTGTAAAGATGTCTACTTTTTTTCATGTTTTAAATTTGGCCTAAAGCTGTCTCCATATCTTGAGTCCATATGTATCAAAATGCAACCTAACTTACAAGTATATTCTTGTAACAAATAGCTGAGTCTCGGCCAATCATAGCAGCTGAGCTTCAGTAAATCACAGGCTGCCAAATGATCAGACCATGTCAAATAAGGCAAACTACAAAATCCTAACCAATCAGGCTATTGTTACACCTCCCTTCCTTACTCTGTCTATACATACTGACTGCCCACATTGCTGCATGACGCTCTCTCAAGCTCTCCTGTGCAACAAGTCGAATCCCTTGCTCACCAAAAGGTAACACTCATCCTCTAGTAAAATTCTTTAAGTCAAATTCTGAGGGTGGCCCAATTCATGAACTGTTTTTTTCTGAAATAAACTACTAAATTTAATTTGTCTAAAGTTTTTCCTTTGACATTAGGTTTCTATCTTTTTTTTAACATGTCACTGAAAAAGTTGTATTGTGCCCTGAGCCCCATTTTCCTCATAAGCCCTGTGGTTTGTATTGCCCAACTCAGCATAACGCAGTGATTTTATGGAACATATATGTTGTGTTAAAGAATAGCTATTTCGTAAGGTTACATAGCTAGGTAGTGGTCCAGCAGGGATCCAAACAAAACTTGCTAGGGAACCCAACCTAGCTTCTTAATCCCTGTATCTTTCTGTATTGGTAAACATGTTCTCTTTTAATCTTCAAAGCAGCCTTAAGTCTCAATATTCCTATTACACAGTTGAAGAAATTGAGATTCAGAAATTAATACTAAAAGCTTCAGTGGAATTTACCATACATGCTAACTGAAATTTACACTCAAGTCTGTTTACTTCTGAAGCACTTACCCAAACCAGGACTCCAGCAGTCTGTATAAATAGTAAGGGTTTGTGCTTAAGGGATAATGCCACAGGTCTATATATACAAGTCTTCATGGACAGTTACCAATTCAACTCTTCTTAACTGGGTAAAGAATGAGTCCTCGACATTTAGAGCCATTATCCGAACTATTTATCCATTCCCTTGGTTCCTTGTTGTTGTTCTTGTTAATTCATCCAGTCTTTTATCAAGTACTGAGTGAACAGATATGACATACTTAACATTTAGATCTTACCTTAAGTATCACTCGAGAGCTGCCTTCTATAATTCATGCCCTGCCAGATCAAGTAGGAGGTTCTCTTATTAATGGCACCCTTTGTCTCTCCTCCCCAGTACTTACCACTCATTGTGATGGCATGATTATTTGTAAAGAGTTCTTGATCATCGTCCCCCATGTGATGGTACACTGAGCGAGAATAGAACATGTCAGCATCCAGTGCCATAACCTGACAAATAGTAGGTGCTCAATAAATCCTTGACTGTTTTACTAATGACCTTAGATCTGGCACTGATATAAAAAGAAGCCCACAGAACATCTTCAACCCAGTCAGGTGCCTCTTCAATACATAAAGTTTAAAAGTTACTGAAATTCTTGAGCTAGAAGGATATATTCCTGCAGTGTGTTCACAAAAGGACTGTAAAGAAAAAGTAGCTGACAGATGGAAAACTGATCCACAACAGCTTCTATAAATGGACCATGAAAAAATCAGATTCCTTGGTTTTTTATTTGTTGCTGGATGGAATCCCAGGCAGGGAAGATAACCTTTGCCTCAGAACAATGTGGCGCATCATCTGTAAATGTAATGAGATGATGAATTATTCCAGTGTCATTATGCCCATGATTTATAGAGAGACATTATCTGCTAAAAGCCCAGGCTGAAAGAATATTGATTTCACTTTTACTGAGACAGCCATTTAAAACTTTTTAAAGACAGCAAATGATTGTTTAAAAGACCAACTTCAAAAAGGCCAGTTTCAAACAGTTTGGTGGGGGAGCGGTAGAGAAGCAGAAGGTGATGCAGCTCCTTTAAGACCCAGGTGGGCAAAGTTAGGTCCTCCTGCTCTGTATTCTCCAGCGATACCTTGTACTTCTCCTTTGCAGCACTTGGCTGCATGCACAGGATTTTATACCAGATTATTCCTTAGGAACTTACCGGTTCAAAGCTGAATTTCATTTTGTCTGGGGAAATCATTTTCTGTTCTTTATCCCAATTTATTTTGAAATCCAGGGCAGGTGGGATGGCTCACACCTGTAATCCCAGCACTTTGGGAGGCAGAGGCAGGTGAATCACCTGAGGTCAGGAGTTTGAGACCACCCTTGCCAACAAGTTGAGACCCCGTCTCTACTAAAACTACAAAAATTAGCCAGGTGTGATGGTAGGCACCTGTAATTCCAGCTACTCGGGAGGCTGAGACAGGAGAATCGCTTGAACCCAGGAGGCAGAGTTTGCAGTGAGAGCCAGGATTGCACCACTGCACCCCAACCTGGGTGACAGAGTGAAATTCCATCTCAAAAAATAAATAAATAAATAAAATAAAAATCTAGAGGCAGCAGGTTGGTGCTACTTGGTAGTAATAGTGGTTGTGATAGAGAATTCTTCTTTCTCCCTTAAATGAAGTAACACAATTTTCTAAGTCACACACTCTTAAACTGGTAATAGGCTCCCCTAGAATATAGAAAGACAGTATATACTGAATTTTTTTAATGGAAGAAATAACAATATGGAACAGTATGGTAGAATTGTATTCATGCTAGTGAATTGGAAGAAATATTTTCTCTGTAGCATCTTATACTCTATGGCTTGGTTTTCTACCACATAAAAGGATGGATGGAAATGAATATGTCAGGCACTTAGTAACCATATTTATTTAATTCTACCAACAAGTTTTCAGGATAGCAATGATTGTCTTCATTTATAGATAAGGAAACTGAGGCCTGGGAATGGTAAGTCCAGGTTTATAGTAATGGCTGGCAGTACCTGTATTTGAACCAAGGACTCCTATTGCTAAACTGCTTGCTCTTCCCAAGACCCCTTCTTGCCTCTCGGTTCATAAGATCAGGCATTCTCAACCATGGAGACCATGTTGTTTTAAGTTTGGGATTAGAAGCCAATTCTCTTTTCCTCTGCTTGGTCAATTATGCATAGCTTTTATTCCTTTTTTTAAATGTAAGGCTACTCAGTTAAATATATATAATCCCTTCTTGGTCTTGATACCAAATATTAATTTCTTTTTTCCCAGGTCAGGATTCTCTGACGTAAAATGAACATCCAGAAGTTTAAGGGGATCTTATAAAGACTATCTTAGACACCATAATTTGGTTGTGCATGGGCTGAATATAACCCCAGGTGTGTTTTTTGTTATTGTAGTTCATTTAGTTTTCTTTTACCTAACATATTCTCTTATATATATAATCTTACATATAATTCACAAATTATATAATTCATCCTTTTACAGTGTAAAATTCAATGGTTTTTAATATATGTACAAAGTTGTGTAACCATCACTACAGTCCATTTTAGAACATTTTAATCACCCCCAAAAGAAACTATGTCAATGAATAGTTACTCCCCATCTACCTTAACTAAATCCCACAGGCCTAGGAAATGACTGATTTCTGTCTCCACATATTTGCCTATTCTGGATATTATATATAAATAAAATCTTACAATGTGTGGGCATTTTTGATTGGTTTCTTTCACTTAATAGCATGTTTTCAAGGTTTATGCTGTAACATGTTATCATTTTTAATGGCCTAATAATATTTTATTATATAAATATACCATATTTTATTTGGCCATTCTTCAATTAATGGACATTTGGGGGGGTTCCCCCCAACTTTTTGGCCATTATAAATAATGCTGCTATCAACATTTATATGTATACAACTTTTTGTGTGAATATGTTTGCATTACTCTTGGGTATACATCCAGGAGTGAAATTATTTGATCATATAGTAACTCTAAGTTTAAACTCTTGAGGAACTGCCAGACTACTTTTCAAAGTGGCTTCAAAATGTTAAAGTCCCTTTAGTAGTGTATGAGAATCCTAATTCCTCCACATCATCAACACGTTACTATGTTTAATTTTTATTATACCCATCTTAATGGGTGTTAAGGGATAGCTCATAATTTTCATTTGCATTTTCCTGATAACTAATCATGTTGAGCATTCTTGCATGTGCTTATTGACAATCTGTATATCTTTCTTGGAGAAATGTCCGTTTGCATTTTTACCCATTGTTTAATTGGGTTGTCATTTTATTGTTGAGTTGTAAGAGCTCTCTATATGATCTAGGCACAAGTCACTTGTCAGACATATGATTTGTAAACATTTTCTCCCATTTTGTGGGTTGTCTTTTTACTCTTAATGGTGTCCTTTAAGTGAAACAGCTTTTAATCGTGATTAAGTCCAAGTTATGTGTTTTTTGTTGTGACTTGTGCTTTTGGTGCCACACCTAAGAATTCATGCCTAGCAAAGTTACAAAGATATTATTTCATTCTAAGAGTTTTATAGATGTAACTCTTACCTTTAGATCTGTGACCTATTTTGAGTTAATTTTTATGTCAGATGTGAGGGAAAGGGCCAACTTAATTCTTTTGCATGCGGACATCAAGTTTCCCAGCATCATTTGTGGAAAAGACTGTTCTTACTACCATTTAGTTCTTCTGATGCCTTTGTAGAAAATCAGCTGACTACAAATGTCAACTGATTTTCAGTTATTGCCAGACTCTCATTTCAACTCCACTCATCTATATGCTTATCCTTATGCCAGTACCAGACTGCCTTGATTACTGGCTTTGTAGTAAGTTTTTAAATTGATGTGAGTCCACCAACATTTTTCTCCTTTTTTTCTAGATTGTTTTAGCTATTTTGGGTTCCTTGAATTTTTATATAAACATTAGGATCAACTTGTCAATGTCTGCAAGAAAAAAAGCTACTTTGGATCTTGAAAAGGATTGCATTGAATCTACAGATCATTTTGGGGAGTAATGACATCTTAACAATATTAAGTAATTCAATCCATGAACGTGAGATGACTCTCCATTTATTTAAGTTATCTGTAATTTCTTTCAACAGTGTTTTATAGTTTTCAGGGTATAAGTTTTGTCTTTCTTTCATAAATTTATTTAATATTTTATTCTTTTGATGCTACTATAAATGGATTTAATCTGTTAATGCCATTTTCAGTTTGTTCACTGATAAAGTCTGTAAATACAGTTGATTTTTGTATATTTATCTGTGTCTTGCAAACTTGCTCAACTCATTTATTAGTTTTAATAGTTTTTTTAGAGTTTTCTATATACAAATCATGTTATCTGCTAATACAAGTAGTTTTACTTTTCTTTTTTAATTTGAATGTGTTTTATTTCTTTTTCTTGCCTAATTTCGCTGACTAGAACCTCAAGTATAATGTTGAGTTAAAATAGCATAAGTAGATATTCTTGTCTTCTTTCTGATCTTAGGGGGAAAGTTTTCCATCTTCTACCTTTAAATATATTGTTAGCAGCTGGGCGTGGTGGCTCGCGCCTATAATCTCAGCACTTTGGGAGGCTGAGGTAGGCGGATCACTTGAGGTCAGGAGTTCGAGATCAGGCTGGCCAACACAACAAAACCCCATCTCTACTAAAAACAGAAAAAAACAGCCAGGCATGGTGGCGTGTGCCTGTAATCACAGCGACTCGGGTGGCTGATGCAGGAGAATCACTTCAACCTGGGGTGGGGGGAGACTGCAATGAGCCAAGATGACACCATTGCACTCCAGCCTGGGTGACAGAGTGAGACTCTTTTTCAAAAAAATAAAATAAATAAAATAAATAAACATATTGTTAGCTGTGGAGTTTTGTACATGCCCTTAGTCAGGTTGAGGAAATTCCCTTCTACTCTTACTGCTTTTATCATGAAGGGATTTGGAATTTTGCCAAACACTTTTTCTGTATCTATCAAAATGCTTATTTTTTTTTTGTTCTTGATTCTACTGATACAGTATATTATATTAATTTTTAGATATCAATCCAAACTTGCATTCTTGGGATAAATCTCACATCGTTATGGGATATAACCCCTTTTATATATTACTGAATTCAGTTTGTTAGTAGTTGAAGATTTTGTGTCTATATTCATAAGAAATATTGGTCTGTAGTTTTCTTGTGATGTCTTTGTCAGATTTTAGTATCAGAGTAATATTCCCCTCATAGACTGAGCTGGGAAATGTTTCCTTCTGTTCTATTTTTTGGAAGAGTTTGGTGAATAATTGATATTAATTCTTTAAGTTTTGGTAAAATTCACCAGGGAATCCATCTGGGTCTGGCCTTTTCTTTGTGAAACTTTATTACTCCTAAATTCAATCTCTTTGTGTTTTATCGATCTAATCAGCTCTCCTATTTCTTCTTGAGTTATTTTTGGTAGTTTATATATTTCTAGGAATTTGTCCATTTCATCTGGGTTATCTAAGTTGCTGACATACCATTGTTCATTATATGTTTGTAGTCATTTTTATTCTATGTAATAGTAATATCCCCTCTTCCAATCCTTAATTTAGCAACCTGTGTCTTCTCTCTTGCTTTTTTTTTCTCGATCAGACTTGCCAAAGGCTTGTCAACTTTGTTGCTCTTTACCAAGAAGCTTGGGCATGTGCACAGTTAAACTGGGATGATAGTGTTTTTAGTAGGTCTCTCTTTCACTGTCTCTTTTTCTGAACTTTCTGTTAAGCTATTTGCTTCTGTTGGTATCACACTGAGATGTTAGGCTCCACTAATTGCTGATTTATTGCTCTATTATTTTTTGGCCATGTCCTGGAGTATAAATTGTCCCATAGTCTGATGCAAATAAATTCAGGCCCCTTTGCAAGGGTAGGTTTTAAATCCATTCTTTGAGGTTTGTTCGACCCAAGTAAGGCTCTCTGTAGCTTTTACCCTGGCTCTCTCCAATAAACTAGTTGGTCTGTGGTTTAGTTTGTTGCTGTTGTGTTGCAAACAGCCTCCTTATCACGAAAAATATCCATGTTTTTGAGACCACCCTTAGGCTTAAACTTTCTCTCTTATACTCTCTTCCAAATAAAGTCAATTCCTATGAGGAAAACTTCAGAACTGTTGTTATGGCCTATCCCACTTGGAAAAACATCTGCACCTATTTCTATGGAGCTAGGGTTGGGGACAGTGGCTCACTTCTTTTGAAGAGACACCCTGCTTTATGAGCAGGACACTGGGTGAGGGAAGTAGCCTCCTGTCTTCTTGACTAGCCTCTGCTGGCAGTTGGCATAAAACCACTACCTTTGAGTGATCTGGCATGAGCCAAACCTCTCATTCACATTTGCCTGGAATTTAGCCTCTGTAACACAGAGCATACGAGAATTAGAAATGCTAAAAACCTGCCCCTCCTGGGAATATTCTATACCCCTTGACTTGGAGCTCAGAGAGGAGGGTACCCTATCTTCTTGACCACATATATTTTGGAATGGAGTTTCTGCCACGTTGAACTGTGGGGCAGGGGAGGGAGGATAGAGAGAGAGTGGGTCATGACTCAAATGCTACAGATGCTCACTGTTCTTAATAAGATTTAGTCGATATTTTAAAAATAGCTATTTCATCATCTGCTGTATGCCATTAGAACAATTTTCAGAGACTTTAGCTTCTTGAAAAATAGTTTTTATCAATTATGGTTGTTCTACTGGGCAGAGAGCCACAGAGCTCCTCACATTGTCATTTTGGAAGCAGATTCTAAGTTTGATTTCAAATACCTTTAGGCACAGCGGGTACTATCCAGTTGACCACCTGGTTTATGACACCCTATTATCTTATGACAGGATGCTTCTCATATTCTTTTGTAAAATCCTTTCCAAAATAGCCATGCACCTCCAAACTCTATACTCAGCTCCTGCTTTATTGCTTTAATAGCATACATCACCATTTTACATTATATATTTATAGTTTTGTTCATTTTCTGTCTTCCCTCTCTAGAATGTGAGCTACATGAGAGCAGGAATTTTGCCTGTATTGTTCACCATTGTATAACCAGAACTCAGAACATACCTGACATTTGTTAAATGTTCAGTAAATATATATTGAATGTACTTTGATTACTATTTCTCCACCTGTGGCAGACATGATGAGTTGTTTTCCAACAGCATTTGTTGCTTCTTTAGGAGGCACTAATGACATCCAGAAAAAAAAAGCCTTTTCCAGGCACCCTTGCAGCTATATGTAGCCGTGTGACCAAATTTTGACCAATGAGTTAAAATGGAAGTATTATATGGATCATCTAATGAACCTCTGCTTTAGTTTTCTGTGGCTGCTATAACAAATCACCACAAACTTGGTGGTTTAAAACCACACAGATTCTTTTAGAGTTGTAGAGTTCAGAAGTTCAAAATTAGTTTCACTGGGCTGAAATCAACGTATCAGCAGGGCATGCTCCCTTTGGAGACTCTAGAGAGAAATTCATTTCCTTGCATTTTCTAGTTTCTACAGCTGCATTACTTGTCTCCTTTCTCCATTATCAAAGCCAACAGTGTCATATCTTAACTTTAGTCATCATGTTGCCTACTGTCTCTGCTACAATCAATTCGCCCTCTGCCTCCCTCTTACAAGGACACTTGTAGCTGCATTATGCTTACCTGTGTAATTGAGGATAATCTCTCAATTTGAAGATCCTTAATTTAATCACATCTGCAAAGTCCCTTTTGCCATCTAAGGTAACATTCACAGGTTGAAAAGGTTAAGACATGGATGTCTTGAAGGACCATTATCCATCCTCTCACAGCCTCCTATTGGTCAAACTCAGAATGTAATGGTTGGAACTCCAGCAACTAATTGGACCATAAGGATGTGGACCACAGCCTAGGGATGGCTTGGTGGAAAACTAGGAGGAATGTAAAACCCTAATGAGTTTTGGGCCCCACCATAACCACTCTGAGTTGGCACTGTAATTTTGTTTAGCCAGTAAAATGTAGGAGAAGCTAGATGTTCTATTTCTAAGCCTAGTCCTCTAAAGGCCTTGCAACTTCTGCTTTCTCTTAGAACCCTATACCCTATCTGGGAACATCTAGCATAGTCTATTGAAAGATGAATGACATATGATCTAGTCACTACACTGCCCTAAGGCAAGAGCTGGACAAGCACCAGGTATGTGACTGAGGCCATCCAATACCAGCCAGCCCCAGCCAATCTGCCAGCTGATCACAGACACATGACCAAGGCCAGCCAAGATCAGCCAAACCTGGCTCAGAGCAGCAGAACTGCCCAGCCAACCCACAAACTCTTAGATTATAATAAATGATTATTATTCTAAGCCTCTGTAGTTTGTTACACTACAATAGCTCATTGATAAAGCTGCCAAAAAGAATAGCATCAAAATGTGTTATATATATAAAATATAAATCATCTAGAGATTATATGCAATTTTGAATAATTTTTACTTTTTACTTCACCTAAATGTGATATGCATAAACTATTGATATGCAAGATAACTTAAAAATAACATGAATAAACTTTTAAATTTTTGAATAGCTATGTACTTAAACTACTGTATATAAGAAAACACTTGTTTTCTTATCTTTTTGTTAACTTTTATTTTAGGTTCAGGGATACAAGTGTAGGTTTCTCATATAGGTAAACTTCTGTCACAGAGGTTTCTTGTATAGATTATTTTGTTACCCAGGTACTAAACCTAATATTTAAGAGTTATTTTTTCTTATTGTCTCCTTCCTCCCACCCTCTACCCTCATGTTGGACTCAATGTCTGTTGTTCCTCTCTTTGTGTCCATGTGTTCTAATCATTTAGCTCCCACATATAAGTCAGAACATGTGGTATTTGGTTTTCTGTTCCTGCATTAGTTTGCTAATAATAATGGCCTCCAGCTCCATTTATGTTCCTGCAAAGGACATGATCTTGTTCTTGCAAGGTTCTCTGAACTGACTGCACCATGGACTACACCATGGTGACCCCTGTGACCCACATGTACACCTCCAGATGGCCTCCTGGAGTCAGATCGCAAAAGGAGAATAGCTAGCTCCTGCAGGGCTTCATTAACTGACCCTGTGACATTCCACCATTTCTCCTGCCTCAACTGTTCCTGCCTCAACTGATAAGCCAACCTTGTGACACTGGACCTTGGACCTTGTGACACCTCCACCAGCAACACTCCCCAGCTTGCAAAAAACTGCCCTGAACTATAATTTTCCACTACTTACCCCAAACCTATAAAACCAACTCCTATCCCACCAGCATCTGCTGACTCTCTTTTTGGACTCAGCCTGCCTGCACCCAGGTGAATAAAAAGGCTTATTGCTCACACAAAGCCTATTTAGGTGGTCTCTTCATTCAGAGCACGCTTAACATTTGGTGCCGAAACCCAGGTCACGGTACTCCTTTAGGGGACTGACCCCTGTCCCTGCTCTTCCTCTGTGAGGAGACCCACCTGCAACCTCAGTGCATCAGACCTGCCCAACAACCCTCTCACCACCTTCAGATCGGGTAAGCAGTCTCTCCCTCTCTCTCTCTTTTCCTTTAAATCCTTCTCCTTTAAAGTAGAGGTAAAAGAGATAAGTCTTTCTCTTTCTTCCTTTAAACCCTTCTCCTTCTAAGTAGAGACAAAGGAGACACTCTCTATCCATGGGCTCAAAAACTCCAACGTTGGTCATGAACTCGGAAGACCGTCTTCCCTTGGTTTCTGGTCAATAGCAGGGATGCCTGACTTGACCACTCACCCACAGTACAGCCCAGGACTCAGTCAGGGATGCCTACTGAAAACCCTGGTAGCTGCTCTTCTCTCATTCTTCTCATCTCTACTTCTTTCCTTAAAACTTACCTTCTTTGCCATGGGCAAGCCCTCTATTCCTCTGTCTTCGCCTCTAGTCTGCATCCTAAAAAACATGAAACCTCTTCAACTGTCACCCAATATGAAACCTAAATGTGTCATTTTTTTCTGCAATATGGTCTAGCCCCAATACAAATTAGACAATGGTTCCCAGTGGTCAGAAAACAGAAAACAGCACTTTCAATTTTTCTATTCTGCATGACCTAGACAATTTTTATCAACAAATGGGCAAATGGTCTGAAGTGTCATACATCCAGTCCCTCCCTAATCTCTGCTCTCAATACAACCCAACCCAAATTTTTCTTCTCTCCCTTCCGTCCACCCCTCCTGCCTCCACCAGTAACTCAGAATCCTCCCTGTCCATCAACCTGTTCGAACTTTCTCCTCCCCACCTGTCCGAACCAGACCCTAGTCCAGGCCCTAACCCCCCCAGAGCCTCCCTCCTCTTCCCCTGCCTGCAACCCACCTCCTATGACTGTCCTATCACCTTTCCACCTCATACCTGGTCCAGCTTACAGTTTAGTCTCATGGCTAACTCCCCCACCCCTGCCCAACAATCTCCTTCAAGAGGTGGCTGGAGCCAAAGGCATAGTCAGGGTACATGTTCCTTTCTCTTTATCCAACCTTTCCCAAATCAGCCAACAATTAGACTTCTTTTCATCAGATCCCACTAAATATATACAAGAGTTCCAACATCTAATTCAGTCCTATAACTTAATCTGGAGTGACTTAAAAATCATCCATACTTCTACTCTCACCCCTGAAAAATGCTTAATATGCATTTTATCACCACCTCCCCTCCGCTGACATTACAAAAAGCTACATAAATTAGAATTTGGCCCTCAAACCCCACAACAGAAATTAATCAACCTCACCTTCAGGGTGTTCAATAATAGGGAAGAAGCTGCCCGGCGGCAGCGCATCTCAGAACTACAGATGCTTGCCTCTGCCGTAAGACAAACCCCAGCCTCATCACTGGCTCTCAAAGACTTCAAAGTGCCCAGACTGCAGTGTCCAGCTGCCCCTCGCAGACCTTGCTTCAAGTGTCAGAAACCTGGCCACTGGGTCAAGGAATGCCTGCAGCCCAGGATTCCTCCTAAGCCCTGCCACATCTGTCCGGGGACCCTACTGAAAGTGAAACTCTCTGACTCACGTCGCTGCTAGCAGAGCTCCTGGAGCTCTAACCCAAAGCTCTCACAATGAATCCTTCCAAAATCTTCTTGGCTTGGCAGCTGAAGACTGATGCTGCCCAAACCTCTCAGAGGCCCCCTGAACCATCATGGACACTGAGCTTCGGGTAACTCTTATGGTGGAGGGTAAGTCCATCCCTTTCTTAATCAACATGAGGGCCACCCACTCCACGCTGCCTTCTTTTCAAAGACCTGTCTCCTTGGCCTCCATAACTGTTGTGGGAATTGATGGCAAGGCCTCCAAGCCTCTCAAAACCCCCCAAGTCTGGTGTCAATTAGGCCAGCACTCCTTTCCACATTCTTTCCTAATCATCCCCACTTGTCCAGTTCCTCTGTTAGGCTGAGATATCCTAGCAAAATTGTCTACCTCCTTAACTATTCCTGGGCTACAGCCACACCTCACTGCCATCCTCCTCCCCAGACTCTTACCTTCAATAGCTCCCCTTATGTCCCACTACCTTAACCCTACGATGTGGGATACCACGTCCTCATCCCTTGCTACAAGTCATTCACTCCTTATCATCCCCTTAAAACCTAACCACCCCTATCCCACCCAGCGCCAGTACCCCATCCCAGCACAAGCCTTAAAAGGCCTAAAGCCTGTTACTACTTGCTTACTACAACATGAGCTTTTAGTTCCCATTAACTCTCCTTACAATTTTCCTATCCTACCTGTCCAAAAACCAGACAAATCTTACAGGCTAGTCCAAGACCTCTGCCTCATTAATCAGACTGTACTTCCCATCCATCCTGTTGTACCAAACCCTTATACCTTCCTATCTTCCATACCCACTTCCACAATTCACTGTTCCATTCTTGATCAGAAAGATGTCTTTTTCACCATCCCCTTACACCCCTCCTCTCAGCCTCTTTTTGCCTTCACTTGGACTGATCCCGACACCCACCAGTCTCAACAACTCACCTGGACTGTTATGCCCCAAGGTTTCAGGGATAGCCCACACTACTTCAGTCAAGCCCTTTCCATGACCTACTCTCCTTTGGTCCATCTGCTTCCCACCTCATTCAATATGTGGACGATCTTCTTTGCAGACCCTCTTATGAATCCTCCTGGCAAGACATGCTCCTGCTTCTTCAACTTCTATACTCCAAGGGGTACCCTGTATCACCTTCTAAAGCCCAAATTTCTTCCCCATCCATTACTTATCTCGATATTATCCTTCATCAGCATATACGTGCTCTCCCTGCCAACCGTATCCAGTTAATTTCCCAAACCCCAGCCCCATCCACTAAACAACAGCTTCTCTCCTTCCTAGGCATGGTAGGATATTTTTGCCCTGGATACCAGGTTTAGCTACCACAGTTATCTCTTCTCTCCTAATTGATATAACCCCCGATTTGGTCTTCCTACTTCTATACAATCTGACAATGGACCAGCCTTCATCAGCCAAATTACCCAAGCAGTCTCCCAGGCCCTTGGCATCCAGTGGAATCTCCACACCCCATACCACCCTCAGTCCTCAGGAAAAGTAGAAAGAGCCAACGGCCTTTTAAAAACACATCTCACTAGACTCAGCCTCCAACTAAAAAAAGACTGGATAGTTCTTCTATCCCTTGCTCTTCTTGGGATTCAAGCCACTCCTAAAAAACCTACAGGGTATAGCCCCTTTGAGCTCCTATATGGCTGCACCTTTCTGCTTGGGCCTAACCTTATTGCAGACACCAGTCCTCTTGGTGACTATCTTCCAGTCCTTCAACAAGCCAGACATGAGATCCGCCAGGCTGCTAATTTCCTCTTACCCACTCCAGATACCCGGCCATATGAAGACATCCTAGCTGGAAAGTCAATCCTAGTTAAAAGCCTAACCCTAGTTAAAAGTCTCTGCAACCTCAGTGGATAGGACTCTTCCTGGTCATCTATAGCACCCCAACCACTGTCCATCTACAAGACCCTCCCCAGTGAGTTCATCATTCCAGGATAAAGCTGTGTCCATCAGACAACTGGCCTAACTCCTCTGCCTCCTCCTGGGAGTCAAAAGTACTCTCCCCCACTTCTCTTAAACTCACCCATATCCCCAAAGTGGAAAAATACCCTATATAATCCTAACATACCTTTCACTTAGGCATCTTTTCCATAACACCACTATTTAATGTAGTCGCCCCTACTACTTAAACCACACCTCAGAAAGTCTCTGTCTCTATTATTTTACATACCCTGCTCTTGTTTACATTGCTAGTATACACTTTTCCTCCAAGCAATTACAGCTGACATTTCATGGTTTTACCCTCAAGTTGCCATGCTTAACTCTCTCTTAGAGTGGATAGATGATCTTCTGTGGCAGGGAACTCTCCAATTCTTCCACCCCAATGAAGTCCTCTTCTTTTCCTTTATACTCACTCAACCTCGTTCCCGTTCTCCTGCTACCCTCTACCCCTACCTAATTACATCCAACATACCGTCAACTAACCCATTCTCTCCTAACCATTTCAAACCCTTCCTTAGCCAGTGATCGTTGGCTATGCATATCCCTCTCCTCTTCCTCCTACACAGCCATCCCTGCCCTACCAGCAGACTGGACAAACTCTCCCGTCTCTTTACGCCTCCAGACTTCCTTCAACAACTCCCACCTGTACCCCCCGGAAGAACTCTACTTCCTAGATATCTGCTCTTCTTCGCACCTACCTACATAATCTTTCCCCTTAGGTCAACTCCACAGCCCCTGTTTTTGGACCACTAACCACACAAACAACTGTCCCTATTGCCACTCCCTTATGCATTTCCCAGCAATCACCTAATGGAATTCCCCTAGGAGACCTCCCACCCTCTTTGTGTTCCTTTACACTTCACCTCCAAAGCCCTGTCACCCACATTAACCAAGAAATAGAAACATACCAGCTTAGCATTACAGAAAGGCCCTCCCTCAATACTAGCTCTCTTAAGAATGTCAGTAGCAAGTTTTGCCTAAGTAGGCATTTACCCTGTCTCTCACCCCATCCTTGGCTGCCCTCCCTTGTTCATCAGACTCTCCCCCATGCCCCTCTTCCTGCCTGCTCATAACTGACCTTGTTAATGAAAGTAAATGGTTACTCATAGATACCAAACGCTTTCTCATACACCATGAAAACAAGATGTCTCCTTCCATACAATTACTCTATCAAACCCCACTACAACTTTAAAAGCCATGGCCCTTGCTGGTTCCCTTGGTATCTGGGTACAAGACCCCAGCCCCCACAGAACACTTTCTCATCTCTTCAGTCTACACTTCCAGTTCTGCCTCAGCCAAGGACTTTTTCCCTCTGTGGCTCTTCCACCTACCTCTGCCTTCCTACCAACTGGACAGGCACCTGTACCTGAATTTTCCTTACTCCCAAAATCCAGTTTGCCAACAGAAATGAACCCCTCGCTGTCCCCCTTGTAACTCCTACCTAACAAAAAAGAGTCATTCCATTAATCCCCTTGCTTGTAGGATTAGGAGTCTCCACTGCTGCAATCAGGACAGGCATAGCAGGCCTTACTACTTCCATCACCACATTCCACAGTCTCTCTAATGATTTCTCTGCCAGCATCACAGACATAACTCAAACACTATCTGTGTTTCAAGCCCAAGTTAATTCCTTGGTGGCAGTTGTCCTCCAAAATTCCCAAAGCCTCGATCTACTAACTGCTGAAAAAGAGGGACTCTGCCTATTCCTAAATAGAGAATGCTGCTTTTTATCTGAACCAATCTGGCCTTGTATATGACACCATCAAAAAACTTAAAGACGGGGCCCAAAAGCTCGCTAATCAGGCAAATAATTATTTTGGACCTAACTGGTCACTCGCTAACTGGGTATCATGGCTCCTTCCATTAGCAGGCCCTCTTATACCAATTTTTCTCCTTCTCTTACTTGGACCTTGCCTTTTCTGACTAATTTCTCAATTCCTACAAAATCGTATCCAAGCCATAACCAATCAGTTATTTACCTAATACAGCAAATGCTCCTTCTAACAACCCTACGCTATCACCCCTTGCCCCCGGTTCTCTCAGAAGTCTAAATTATTTCCCATTTTTGGTTTCCACACCACCCCCAATCCCGCTCAAAGAAGCCCTGAGAAATGTCACCCATCACCCCTCTGTACCGCCCCCAAAATTTCACTACCCCCCAACTTTGTCCAGTTTTTACTTTTTCCTTTATATTATTTTTTTTTTTTGACGTTTAAAGAGTTTATTCTTCCTTTATATTATTAATATAAAAAGGCAGGAATGCAGGTTCTTAGAACTGACTACACCATGGACTACACCATGGTGACCCCGTGACCCACACGTACACCTCCAGATGGCCTCCTAGAGCCAGACTGCAAAAGGAGAAGAACAGCTAGTTCCTGCAGTGACTCATTAACTGACCTTGTGACATGCCACCATTCCTCCTGCCTCAACTTTCCCTGCCTCAACTGATAAGCCAACCTTGTGACACTGGAGACACCCTCCAGCTTGCAAAAAACCGCCCTGAACTGTAATTTTCCACGCCTACCCCAAACCTATAAAACCAACTCCTACCACCGTCTGCTGATTCTCTTTTCGGACTCAGCCCATCCACACCTGGTTGAATAAACAGCCTTGTTGCTCACACGAAGTCTGTTTAGGTGGTATCTTCATTCAGAGTGCACTTAACAGGTCTTTTTCTATGGTTGCCTAGTATTCCATGGTGTGTATGTACCACATATTCTTTATCCAGTCTAACACTGATGGGCATTTAGGTTGATTCTATGTCTTTGCTATTGGAAAACACTTGTTTTCTATGAACAATAGTCATATGAATTTTTTTGCCTTAAATAAACTTTTTGAAGCAAATAAGTATCCCATTTAGAAAATATTAAGTAAACAAGGGTACAGGTGGTAAGTAGAAATAGTAAATCTATGAAGTTGTGAAACAAATGCCTGAGGTTTGGGTAAACATTGTAAGAAGGTAGGTGACCTAAAGTTGGCGGACACTTAAAGCTTTACCAAGGCACCTTACCTAATCATTTGGCAATTCTTAGAGAATACTGGCCTGAAGGAATTTTTGTTCTAAGTCTGGGGCAACAAAACTAGCCCGAGGCATGTCGACGGGATGAAAAAGAAAAATTGTCAGATAAATTCAATTTTGCGGGCCTAGCTTATATCTGTATATATGCAGACGTGCATTACTTAGTGTTTACACAGTCTTATCTGAGGATCTTAGTACCCTTCACGGGCTTTAATTAAACCCCACAATACCCCTGATGAAACAGTTATTATTTTAGATGGGTAAATTGAGACACTCTTAATCAAGGCTCCTGAAACTGATGAGGCAATCTGCCTAAGGACAAACAGGAAATGATTATCTAAGCTGTGAACAGAAGCTGCTAGTCTTTCTCTTTGGTTCCGACTCAAACCACCTAACCACAGAGCCTAAGGGAGGAGAAAATTGCCTGCTTTTAACTGTTTCTCAGAGTAGTGCGAGATTGTCTATCTCCCTGGACCATACACTCTAAAAAAGAAAAGAATTTGCTTGCTTGCCCTTTTTTTTTTCTTTTTCAGTCACAGATAAATAAGCTCCTTGTTCCTTTCCAGGGAGAGTAACCCAAACAAAGACCTTTTTCAAAAGTGTTTTGGAATGATCTACCTGTTGTATTGAGGCAGACACCAAGAGTTTCTGCTTTTAGGGAGCATTTTAATTCCTTATCTTAAAAAGCTTTGTCAGTGTCAACAGACTTGAAGCTGTGTGTTTTCCCTGCCAGGGGGGCATGTTCTCTGCCAAACATAATCTTGGGCTCATTTAGACTTCCCAGAACCTTGCGTTCAAATTCTGCCAGGTTTCATTCTGGACCTTCATCTGTCTATATTAGATAAATGGAGCAGAAGACAGTTTACCATGTCAGATTTCTCAGCCAAGATGTTGGAAGCCAACAATCTAATTTAAAAGTCTTCTTTCTTTGAGAAACGTTGTTGAGTTTACTTTGGATCATGAGATCAAAGCTTAATACTGCTAGTTAAGCACCTCTTTAAAAGGACTAATAATATTTTCTTTTGGAAGTTTTTGCCAGGTTTTAAAAAAATGGCAGCTGTACATGAATGTTGTCTAGATTATCAGATAAGTTTTTTTGTATTGTTCACCTTACACATACACACACACACACAGACTTGAATTATTCTTAATACACATTATTTACTTGTATCTTTTGTTAGATGGTCATAGCAACCTAGAACAACAGATTCATAGTCTCATAGCAAAAGGTCATTAGGAACGAATGCGAGTGTTAGGAGGAAGATGGGCTGGATTTTGGGTTTTGATGACAACTGTTCACATTACTTTCATTGACTTTGAAGAAGTGTTTGGATGAAGGTGTATCTTCAGCTGAGACTGACAATCATTGCCCATCTTAGACAGCAACTGTGAACAGACTGTATGTAAAAGAATTCTAGAAACTATGGAGACTTACAAAGCTATAAAGAATTATTTATGCAATGATTCTTAGTACATTCATTACTTACATGTTAATATCTGCTGTCAGTTATACTGAAAAAAATGTGTACTCCTAAATAATTCAAACTCTTCTTATTGTATTTTATTCAGCTCACTACTTGGTTGCTTGTAACAGAAACTTTATCTTAAACCATCTTAAAAAGAAAAAGAAAATTGGTTGGCTTGTGACAGGGCCAGATTCAGTGGTCAAGAAAGTATCATTAAGATAATGCAATTATTACTAATGTCACTTTCCTCAATGTCATCTAAAATTATTCTCCTAGATTTCTCAGAGATCTTAAAACAGAACTACCATTTGACCCAGCAATGCCATTACTAGGTATACATTCAAAAGAAAATAAATCAGTCTACCAAAAAGACACATACAGTCATATGTTCATCACAGCACTATTCACAATAGCAAAGAAAGGGAATCAACCCAGGTATCCATTAACAGTTGATTGGATAAAGAAAATGTGCTACATATACACCCTGAAGTAGTATACAGCTATAAAAAGAAGGAAATCATTTTTTTTTTTTTTTGCAGCAACATGGATACAGCTAGAGATAATTATCTTAAGTGAAAAAAATGCAGGAACAAAAAACCAAATACTACATGTTCTCATTTATAATTGGGAGCTAAACATTGGGTACTTACGGACATAAAGAGGGCAACAGTAGACACTGCAGACTACTAGAGAGGGGTAAGGGTTCAAAAACCGGCAAATGGCCCTAGTACTATGAGTATAGTACTATGCTCATTACCTGGGTGATGAAATCATTTATATCCCAAACCTCAGCATCATGCAATAGACCCACGTAACAGACCTGCACATGTACCTAAATGTATCTAAAATAAGCTGAAATTATTTTAAAAAATAAAAATTTAAAATAAATAAAACTCTCCTAGGAATATTCATTTACATGCAGATAAAGCATTATTAGCATTAGTTTTATCTATTATGAAAGTGGGCTTGATAAGATTTTAACTTGGTAGAACCTTAACTACTGGCTATACAATTCTTGACTTAGGAAATTAAAGCTTTAAGTCTTCCAAAAAGCCCTTTAATTCAGTAATTTCATTAATGTTGATAGCTCTGTACCATCATCTACTGAGAAACCTATCCTAGATTATAAGCAATTTGGGGGTGAGGACTGCCTTATACATCTTTTTTTTTTTTTAACTTTAGCACATCTTACACAAAGTATTGATTCATTCAAGAAACATTAATCAGCTCTATGCTTGGCCCTGGGAATACACTTGTAAATGAGATGGATACAGCTTATGCCTTCATGGGTGATATTTTTAGTAAACAAAAGAACAATATTAAATACAGAAAAATAACATAGGCTACAAGAATTCCGATGTGAGGGAATCCACCTTAGTCTGGGAGTCAGCAGTACTCTCCTGTGGAGAAAAGGTTAGTGGAAATTTGAAGGAATTGGTCTAGGGAGATGGATGCAGAAGACTCAATTCAAGCAGAAGGAATGCATGTGTTTAGGAACACATGAGTAAGAGCCTGGAGAGAGGGAAAACCCCTCATAACATACAATGCAGGAAATAGAATGACCAAAAATATTCTGAGATTCCTCTAAACTAACAATTATTTTACCCTATCAGTCATGAAACAGTTTGGATACAGCTCATGGCATAAGCAGCCCTGTTTTTTCCAAGTCCAGGAGAGCTTAGGTCTAACCCGGATGTGCTGTCCATGTGCCTCTCAGATCCCCTACTTCAAGGAGGACAGACATCATTGATCACCAGACATAGCTTCTAAGTCAACTACTGCATATTTGCACTGAGGCCATTCTTCCCACTGGCTCCTAGCCCGTGACTGGGCACAACACAGATACTCAGATAGACTCATTCCTGGGATATGAGAGCTCTTCTAATGGGCAACTTTAGCCGGAGGATCCCTCTTCAGCCTTGCAGAAGAGCAGTACAGTCTAGACTTTTCCCAGTCAGCCTTCTTTCCTTCCCTCTCTTCTCACAGGGTCAGCACTGCGTGCAGTTCCATGGTTCCTTCTGCCTCCTCCAGCTCCTCCCCATTTTTCTTGACAGGTATTTCATCCAATAAAATGTTTGCACATCTAATCCTATCACAGTGTCTGCTTCTCAGAGGACCCAAACTAACAATTCCAGACAATCATATACGTATCTTATCCTGTACAGGGAGATGGCACACTTACAAATATTTTTTTTTCTGTTGGTTAGGCATAGACATGGAATCCCAAAGGATATTTAATGAAATTTTTTCTTTAAATAGAAGAAATAATCGTGGGCTAAGTAATAGAAGGTTTGTAATCAAAGAAATAGCAAGAGAAAGAGAGAGAGAAAGAAATAGGTGAACGTGAAAGGGGGGAAATGAGAGGGAGGCTGGGACTAGCGAGGTGAACTTAAAAGAATGTTAGTGGAAGAGGAGGAAAGAAAAATATAATCCCTCACTAATTCTGTTTGAATTACAATCTCTCATTCTTGAAAGACCCAGTCTTCTCTTTAAGAACCACGTTCCATCACTCTAATGGAAGAGTAGTCATATAATCACTTAAGTCTAAGACAGAGAGAGAAACTCTTTTAGCAAATTACTTATAGAAGGCAAGACTATATATCATATAGATTTGTAAATTTTAAAAGTCTAATGTTGGGAGTTTAAAACATCTGATTTTTTTTTAAGATATTTCTTTGGAGGCCAAGTCACGTGGAAAACTCTTTGTCCACCTTCCCTCTCAGGGCCCAAATATCCTTCTCCAAAGATTCAGATGCAAAATGGGAGGAAGTTGACAATGATGACAATCTATGCCTGACTTCAGCCCCAAGGAAGGTTTGACCTACAGAGGTGTGAATATGTCAATCCTGCACTGTTCAATATGGTAGCCAGTAGCACCTGTGGCTCTTTACATTGACATTTCAATGGACTACAATTAAATAAAATTTAAAAATCCATTTCACAGGCATACCAGCCATATTTCAAGTATGGCATCACTGCATGTAGCTAATGGCTACTATATTGGAAAGCACACACAGAAAACGTTTCCATCATCACATAAAGTTCTGTCAAACTCAGCTTTGTTGAATTGACAGAGCCGCAGTGGGAAAGGAGACTAGTAAGGCTCTTAGGGATATCCTACCCTCTAAAAAATAAAGGGCTCATTCTATGTTTGGCCTTGTGCCATGACCAAAGATCATGGACAGGTTAAATCGATGAGGAAAGCCCTCCTCACATATCTAAACTGCCCAACCATGGGTTCAAGTTATGTGGTACATTGAACAATGTAACTTGAATCTTAGATTCAAATGTATTAAATATTCTTGGTACTCCATGTATATACTAACAAAGAAAAAAAAGGTTAACCGATCGTGCCATGCTTTCCTTCCACGGCAGTGTTTCTTGACCTCGGCACTACTGACGTTTTGGGCCAGACAAGTCTTTGCTGTGGAGGCCTGTCCCGTGCACTGCAGGATGTTTAGCAGCATCCCTGGCCTCCACCCACTAGATGCTAGAAGCACTCCCCACCTCCACAATGTCACAACTAAAAATGTTGCCAGACATTGCCCAGTGTCCGCTGGAGGAAAAAATCACTCCAGGGTGAGAGCCACTGATCTAGAATATGATATATGGCATCTGTGATATGCGAATATGATCTTGGGCCTGGTCATAAAAGTATGTGTCACCTTTTGACCTGAGACACAACCAAGCAGTGGCCTGTGACTGACTTGGCAAAACAACACCTTGTTCAGAGGAAGCTCATAAAACAGCTTTGGCCTGGAGGATGAGCTGACCTCATAACAGGTACTTGAGAGAAGCCACCCTGCAGATGCATGATGTGTACCATGACTGGGACTGAGTTAACTAGGGTGAAGAAATCATATAATTTGCTGTGTCTACAGATGTGTCAGTAACCCAAATCTGTGTTTCTTTTTTTGGTATCAAAGGATAATTCTAGAATAAAATTCATAGTTACAGTTATTTTGAAAAACATCCACATTGTCAAAAGTCTAAATAACTACATTTTTCACTCTCCTCTAAAAATGCAAGGCACTAAATAACACAACACTATGTTCTAACCTGAAGATTTTCAACTCAGTTCTAACTCAAAACTGTTTCTGTTGACACCCATGCTTCATAAATAATTCCCGTGTGATAATTACGTACCTTGAACAGAATTGCCAATGCATTTGTCTGGAATGCTTAAATATATTCAATGGGAAATGTCTCCAGATTTTCAGTTCTGTCACTGCCAAGAGAAGGAAGTATTTACCATTCAGAATAAGATACTCACATTAGATTTTGGGCATGAAGAAAGTCACAACTGAGGCTGTAAGACTTAAATAGATGTTTCTCCAGAGAAACAATAGTCACTACTACACTCTCTTTCCTCCCTTAAGAGGCTGTCCATTCCTAAAGGATAGGGACTATATGTTCTTTCAGTACCTCCATTAGTGTCCTGCGCATATTAGGCACTTAATACATTTTTTTGTGCATGAGTAGACTGACTCAGAACTAACCCTCTGAGTACATTGCTATGCAGCTTGGATGAGGATATAAGTCTCCTAATCCCCAACTTCCCTTGTTTTCCAACACAAGCAGTATATGGGGAATTATGCTTAAGAGGCTGTGCCACTTTATATTTAAAACCCCAACTCTGTTTTTTGGACTCTTTATTCCTTACATTGATTATGTGCTAGGTGACCTTGCTAGTTCCCTAATTTTTCCAAGTTTCCCTTTTCTCACCAATAAATTGAGACTAATTAAGAATGACATTTTAGTTTGAGTCTAAATGAGAAAATCTACCCAAGGCTTTTAGCACACTGCCTGACACATAGAAAGTGCTTTCTAAGTGCTAGCTATTATTTTTATAGCATAATTTTCTCATAGCTCCAAAAAGACTTTTTTATTTTTAAAAAATGATAGTTGCATTTTTTTAACTATTAATTTTCTTCTATTTGAAGTCAATCTTTTCAACACATCTTGAGAACTACAATGAATTTGGGGATCTGAGAAACAATCTTTTCTAAATATTTGCATGTTATTTGGAAACAACTACAGCGGCAACAAAAGCCTATTTTTTAGTATCAATCTATCTGTGCCCTTTTAAACAAACAAACAAATCAACCCATGACAAGTACATGCTGGTTTTTAAGAAGAGGTGGGGTAAAACTAGTATAGCCTTATTAAGTACAGGAACTGAACAATCCCTTTTATTAAATAGATATTGAATTTGTATTACATTGAATTTATAGATCGATTTGAGGAGGATGGATATGGGTAAGATATTGAGTCTTGTTATTTAATATTGTGATTTCTCACTTAGGATTGTCTTACGTCTTTCAATAATTTTAGAATTCTTTTTTAAAAGGGTTTGCATATCTTTTCTCAGGTTTGCTTCAAAGGGCTCTACAGATTTTTGAATGGAATGTTATTAAGCGTTCTAATTGGTTAAAGCAAGAATGCTATTGCTTTTGTATATTGATCGTTTTTCCAGAAAACTTACTGAACTCTCAAACTACCGCTAGTATGAAGATTGTCTTGGATTTGCAAAGTTAAAAACCATAGGCAAATAAAATATTTTGTATATTCCATTTTACTTTTGATACATTTTATTTTTCTTGTCTTATTTAGTTGACTAGAATGTCCAATTAATATTAAATGTGGATAATATCCAAGGGCAATATTTGTTTATACTTTCCTTAAAAGGAATGCTTCTAACGTTTAACCATTAACTATAATGTTAGCTATAAAGTTTTTACTGACTAAGAATATTTATTTTTTCTAGTGGAAGTTTTATCACACCATTCAGTTCCTTTATTAAAAATTTTAAAAATAATAATAAAGTACAGATATCTAAGGACTCGTACACAAACTTTTAAATGACAGTTTCACTTTAATAGTAGAAAAAAGGATAAAATGATAGAAGAGAAAGTGGAAGCGATAGAAATGGCTACCTTAATTGACAAAAGAATATTTAGCTTATGTTGTTTTTTTAAAGGTTAGCCTGAACCAATTGCTCCTCACTGAATTATTCCAGGGTGATGAGCAGAGGTTCTCCAGGAATTGGGAACTGGGCCTGTGGTACTCTTTTGCTATTTTCAGTGCTGTGAGACCACAGTGGTCCTAAGATGCGGCAGTATACAATGGATTTCTGGCTTGGGTGGCTGCTTTCTTGGCTTTGTTTCCACTTGCAGCACAGAATTATCCACTAGACATTGGTAAATAAGTCTGCTTATCAAAAGATACAACAAAGAATATTTAATAAGTTATCTCTCATGACTTCTTTCCTTCCCATTTGGCCCTAACTACTATATTGTTCCTTAAGTGTGGGCCATGCTCACACCTGCTTTCATCACTCCTGTCTGCCAAGCCCCAGAGCGCTGCAGCCTGACCTGCATGTTGCAACTTTGGTTCCCTTCTCACATTCAGCCTCAAGTGGATCCATAGGGCTTCCTAGATATTCCTTTTTATCAATTTATCATTTCCTAGCATGCTTTCATCATTGCCATTCCAGGCATTTTTCTCTTCTGGAGCCCCCAGCACCCCTGTACCCTCCAGCCTCAGAAGACTTAGTGCCTGACATCATGAAGATGGTGGCAAGCAGCTTTGTCCACAGGTCAACACTTGTAGGAGGAGTGGTCCTCCTTGGTGCTAACCTTAGGAGTAAAATCAACCTCCACATTGACCCCTAGGAAGAATGAATTCCTCCAAAATCCTTCAAATACAGAATTACCTCAAGAAAGGCTAGACCTTCCGGGAGCACTTCACACAACAGGAAATCCTCCCATTATCATTTGCCAAGACACTGGCTTCTAGAATTGACAGGCAAAGTGAGATTTCAAAGAGTAGTTCCATGTGCAATTGAATTGTCTCACTCTCAGTTTCAGGACATATCAGGTAGTGTCCTTGGAGTTGTTCTTCTTTGAAAAAGAAATTTCTGATGCAATACTTGTTTATGATAAAAATTTTAACATAAAAAAGTATAAAGAAGATACTATAATCAATAACAGGTTCACATTAATAGGTTTACTGAATGCTCACTATATATCTGGTTCTGTGCTAGGCACTTTATAAGCATTATCTTTTTTTTTTTTAAGGTGGAGTCCCACTCTGTCACCAAGGCTGGAGTGCAGTGGCAGGATCTCAGCTCACTGCAACCTCTGCCTCCCTGGTTCAAGCAATTCTCCTACCTCAGCCTCCCAAGTAGCTGAGATTACAGGCGCCTGCCACCATGCCCAGCTAATTTTTGTATTTTTAGTATAGACGGGGTTTCACCATGTTGGCCAGGCTGGTCTCAAACTCCTGACCTCAGGTGATCCACCTGCTTCAGCCTCCCAAAGTGCTGGGATTACAGGCGTAAGACTCTGCGCCCAGCCCTATAAGTATTATCTTATCTTCACAACAAGCCAGAAAAAATAGCCATTAATATTGGTATAATCCCTTCAGTTTTTTTTGAAAATAGATTTTGTTAGGACATTTTAAATTTACAAAAAAAATGAAAAACTTGTACAGATAGTTCCCTTGTACCCTACAGCCAAGCTCCCCTATTATTACCATATTACAGTAGCATGAAATATTTGTTACTATTAATGAATCAATGCTGATACATTATGATTAACTATGATCCATGGTTCATTTAGACTTCCTTAGTTTTTGCCAAAGTCCTTTTTTTTTCCGGGATCCTCTTCAGGATCCCACATTAGATTTTCATCACATCTCCTTAGGCTCTTCTTGGCCATGGGTTTTTCAGACTTTCCTTGTTGTTCATAACCTTGACAGTTTAGAGGAGTACTGGTGAAGTTTAGTGAAGAACGCTCCTAGATTAGAATTTGCCAGGCTTTTCTCATAAGATGAGAGTATGAATTTTTTTTAAATTCTGACTAATTGAAGCTGAATTGTAATAATTCTTTATCTGCTAGTGAGACAAACAGCCAATCTTTCTCTTAAATTTGCTTTTGCAGTTGAACTCCATTACCAGATTTCAAATGTTACATTGTCTAGAGTCCTGAGATAAACCAACTTCATCACAATGTTTGTTAAACCAGCCTATAACCTTCCTTTCTCCTATCATCCTTGTTCAGTTTTGTTATTGTCTTTAGTCATGTTTCCCAGGAAGCAAACTCTGGGTCAGACATGTAAGTGCAGGAAGTCTACTTGGGAAGCTAAGCTTAGTATCAATCCCTATCAGGGCAAGAGTAAAACTGTGATGTAGGTGCAGTGGAAGTCTCAGTGATAGAACTAGGATGGTCTTTCAAAGTTGTCTAAAGTTGATTCAAGGGGGCCAGGGCCAGGCCCTTGTGCCATTGCATCTACCAGTAATTGGAAGTTGGCTCTCTCCAGGGAAAGAACATAATCTTGGACAAGATAGGTCCTTCCAGCAACAGGTAATTCCTATAAAGAGACTAGCTGTGCATGGCCAGCAGCCACCATTCCCAGCAGCCGGGGGAATGTATGCCCTGTTCATAAAGGGTAGATCTAGGCAATTTGCCACAGCATCGACTATAGTAATCAAGAATATTGTTTTCTCAAAACCAGAATTGGGGAAGTTTTTTTTGTAGTCAAACAATTTGTAGAAGCTAGAAGTTACCTATTCTGTTGATTGTGTGATAAAACTCAAGTTACAAATGGTCTGGGCCATGAGTTGCAGGGGGCTAGGTGTAGTCAGAAGTGAGGATGGGTAGATGTTTGATTCCTAAATCAAGTTCTTTGACAGCTTCATAAATCCTTTTTATTCACTTATGTCATATTGGTAACTTAAATTTTTTTCTAAAAAAATGTCAATTTTACATAAGTTTTCAGATTTGTTAGCATCAAATTGTAATTATCCTTTCAATATTTTAAGGCACTATTTTATATTTAATTATACCCCGTTTTTTTCTGTGCCTTCTCTCTTTTTTTCTAAGTCTTGCCAGATGTTTGTTATCCTTCTCCTCTTTATTCTTCTTTTTCACCTTTTCAAAGAACTGGCCTTCGTTTTTGTTGACCATCTTTATTGTTTGTTTTCTGTTTCACTATGTTTGGTCTTTATTAGTTTCTTCCTTCAACTTTCTTAGGGAATAAACTTCTTTTTCTAAATTGAGTTAAGTTCTGGGCTCACTACTTTTCTGTTTTCTTTTTGAATAGATATATTCATGCTTAAAAAGTTCGCCCTGGAGTATTGCTCTAGCTGCATTGCATATGTTTGATTAAGAGACTGTTAGTCATCCTCCAATTTCCATCCTGATTTTTTTTCTATTAAAAAAACATACAAAATGTTAGATGAACATACACTTTCCAACTAAGGATAATATTTCTCAGCCTCTCTTGCAGCTAGAGTGCAAGAGAATACACAGAGAATACACAGAGGCCTGGGCCACCCAGGTGTTTGTTGCAGAAGTTTCTGAGGATGAGGTCTAATTTGCAAGCAATAAAGTGTTACAGAAACTCCAACGTGGTTAGCTGCATAGTCTGCCTGGTCAGCTTTGAAACCTACTTGTCAGGCTAGAGAAAGGTACTGGCTAGATTCTACTACTGCAGCAAGGAAGGCTGGGGAATGGAGACTGTCACCTGGAAGCCATTTATCTGTCAAGCTAAAATTTGGAGAATCCACTATTGAAAAGGTAAAGGAAGAATGGATCTGGGAAACTATTAGCATTATCTACCATAACTGTACAGCAACACACAAGGGATAGAACCAAATAATTTTGCTTCGGGTGGTAGAGATGCAAGCAGAAGTAATATATGTACCCTTTAGTTTACATCTTTAAAGAAAATGAACCTGCCCTCTCCTTCCCTTGTTCTCATTCCCTACTGGCTGGATGTCAGCAAGATGGCAGGAGCTGGAAATTGTCAGGACATGACATGAAAGGAGCACAGTGAAGATGGTAGAACAAACAGTTACAGGGCTCCGAGTAAGGACCTAGTTAGAGTCCTCCTGGAGCACTTCTTTAGACTTTCCCAGTCTGAGAAAGGGGTATCAAGCATGGCCAAGATGAATTTTAGGGGCTAGTGAGGATGGAGGTCCAGCAAAAAGGCAGTGAGGGAACAAGGTAGAGATGGTAGGCAAAGCAAACTCAACATGTACTTGTGGTGTTCTATTTTATTTTCATAAAAATAATGTATTTAATTGCTAACAAAATAAACATTGGTTTTCAGTATCTAAAAGAAATCAAGGCAGAAAGACTTGAAAACATGAAGCTACTCCAAAGCCCACCTGACAAACTTTGGTTACACAAGAGGAAAACACAGCATCCTGGCTTGTGGCATAACAAGTGTTACAGGATGACATTTGAGGATACTGAAACTGTATCAGAACATTTAAGAGCTATCATATACCTGAACAGATTCTGTCCCATCTCTTTCCAGCCTTGAAACCTTAGGGAGGCCTCTATTTTTCTCCAACCCATGAGGCTATTCTGAGGTCTTGATATTATAACTATAAAGTGCTTTATTGTGCCTAGCACACAGTACATACTCAATTAGTGACAGCGATCATTATTTCCAGTATTTTATAGCACTTTCCCAACTCTAGAACCTTCTCTTTGCTGTTTTCTCAAACTCTTTAGCACTTCTTTTCCCTCTCAACATAGAAAGGATTGACCTATCAGTGCCACTGAATTCTAACACTGTCAGAAAGTTTATTAAGTTCAAGGATTCAATATCTATAAAAATAAATCAGTGCCCTGCTTTACGGAAGCTCAGGGCTCAAAATTCTATAAAACAGGTTTACATTTAATGGCAAGTACCTGTGCCATGAACATGTCGTTGTTAATATTTCTGTGGCAAACTGCACTGAGCAATAAGGCATTTCAGACAAATAACCTGATGTCATGCAGGGGGGAAAGCCTTCTTTACTTACTAATTCTTAACTCCAAATGCCCTTTGTGCCTCTTGGCTCACTATTACATCAGAGTAGTTATTATCACTGAAACATAAGGTTAACATTTCCATCATCACTGGGGTTACAATTTGCATACTGCTGCATAATTCTTGTGCGCAGCTGCTGGTATGCTTCATCTTTCATCTTGGTTTGTACAATTCATCTGGAATTTCTTAAAACTGAACTATTCATAATAACAGTCTTGAAAGAACTTCAGGGGGAATGTTGAGTTCAACATTTTAGCAGCATCCTTCACTTAAATAAAAAAGCTTCAGAGCCTCTTGAAGACATGAACAGTTTTGACTAAAAAGTTTAATATCAACCACATGGGCTAAATGATTGCAGAACAAATTTTTTATTGCATTATAAATCTGCTGGAAACAACAACAAAAAAAGATCGTCAATCGCTTCCTTCTTGTTGGTTTTTAAAAATTACTCTGTTTGCCTTTCTTGTTTCCAAAACTAAACTAGAGTATTCAATGTTGTCACAGCTTCTATTTGTCAATAAATTTTTTTCGTAAACTGTTGAAACTTACAGGCTAGATGAGAGGAAATCACATAAAAACTCAAGCCATCTTTAAAAATCAAAAGTGCAATCAAAAGAAATTGGTCTACAGCCATTATGTGAAATGAAGGAAAGGCAAAATAGAGTGGTATAAAGAAGACAGGAATTCTTGCCTTGACTTTTCTTAAAACTTGACATTGTTTCTTGAGCACATCATTTCACTTTTCAGTAGATGGGTTCCTTGGTTACGAGTTTCAGAGTCCAATCCAACTGGCAAAAGAACAAGTGAAAGCAATGGTGGGGCTGAGCCATTTACTGGCTCACATACAAACATGGGGGTATATTTGGTTCAGGTGTGGTTAGATCTAGGCACCTAAATGAGGAACATGTTCTCCCTTACCCCTGTTCCTCAGATCCTCTTTTTCTGTAGGTTGACTTCACTTTCAGGCAAGCTTTTCACATCCCATGAGAAGATAGTTACTAGCACTTCCAGTTTATGTCTATCAATTTAGCTATCCCAGTGGAAAGACAGCACCCCATTCCCAGTAGTTCCCATAAAAGACCCATGGTCTTTGGAAAACCCCTTTATATCTCAGACTCAAATCTGAACCAATGCAAAATTCAAATTGTCCAGGTTTAGGCTACATGCACCACATACTACATGAACTACAATTTGGGAGGGGGTGTTTGCCTGAAGGAAAATCAGAATACTGTTACCAGAAAAAGTAGGGAATGAATAATAAATAGTGGGCAGGTAAAAGCAATTAACTTTCACCCCAACCTCTCTTGGAGGTCAAAGTACTCAGTGAAATGCAGAACTTGGAGTTGATGATGGGAAGTTTTTTACTCTAAGATTCAAACTACAATGCCTTTGAGAAATGTCTGAGAAAGAAAATTGAAACCCAATATTTATTCTCCTTCTCTATCTTTAGTAAAAGAATCCCCTAACCTGTAACAGAAGCACAGCTGCCCAGCAAAAGACTCTTAGTCCTAAGCTCCCATGTAGCTAAGTGTGGCCAAATGACTGATGTGGTAGGCTGAATTATGACCTCTGTATTAATCTGTTCTCATGCTGCTAACAAAGATGTACCCAAGACTGGGTTATCTGTAGGGGAAGAAGTTTTAACTGACTTGCAGTTCGGCATGACTGGGGAGGCCTCAGGAAACTTAAAATCATGACAGAAGTGGAGCCAAACATGTTCTTCTTCACATGGTGGCAGGAAGGAGAGGTACCAAGCAAAAGGAGGAAAAGCTCCTCATAAAACTGTCAGATCTCATGAGAATTCAACTCACTATCATGAGAACAGCATGAGAGTAACTACCCCTGTGATTAAATTGCCTCCCACTGGGTCCCTTCCATGACACATGGCGATTATGGGAACTACAATTCAAGATGAGATTTGGATGAGATCACAGCCAAACCATAACAGCGTTCAAAGATAGCCAGATCTTAATTCTTGGAAACTAAGAATATTACCTTATAAGGTAACAAGGTCTTTTCAGGTGTAATTGAGTTAAGGATCTTGAGATGGGCTGGATTATCCAGGGAGGCACTAAATGCCCTTATAAGAAGGAAGCAGAGGAAAATTACATACAGCAGAGGAAAAGGCAATGTGACCACCAATGTAGAGTCTGGAGTGATGCAAAATGCAATAACTACCCGAAGCTGAAAGAGGCAAAGAGGGGGTTCCCTTCCACAGTCTCCAGAAGGAGCACAGTCCTGCTGACACCTTGAGTTTGGCCACTAAAAAAGAGAACTGTGAAAGAATAAACTTCTGTTGCTTTAAGTCACTAAATTTTTTTAAATTGTACTTTAGGTTCTGGGGTACATGTGCAGATCATGCAGGACTGTTGCATAGGTACACACGTGGCAATGTAGTTTGCTACCTCCATCCCCCCCATCACCCACATCTGGCATTTCTCCCCATGTTATCCCTCCCTGACCTCCCCACCCCTCCGCTATCCCTCTGTTGGTCCCCCCCAACAGACCCCAGTGTGTTATGCTCCCCTCCCTGTGTCCCTGTGTTCTCATTGTTCAACACCTGTCTATGAGTAAGAACATGTGGTGCTTGATTTTCTGTTCTTGTGTCAGTTTGCTGAGAATGATGGTTGCCAGATTCATCCATGTCCCTACAAAGGACACTAACTCATCATTTTTTATGGCTGCATAGTATTCCATGGTGTATTAAATTTATGGTAGTTTGTTACAGCAGCCATAAGAAACTAATACAACTTAGTATGAGTTTTGGCAAATAAAATATGAGCAGAAAGGAGGTACCCAACTACCAGCTCATGCCCTTTGAGAGAAAGGCAATAGCCTCCCTTCCTCTCTCTCTTTTATTCAGTGGGCTGGAAGGCAGACATGATGGTGAGCTGTCTTGGGCCACCACCCATTATGTGAATAATTGTAACAACCCTACAATGGCAGAGCAGCAAGATAGAAGGACCCCAGGTCCCCAGTATCCAGCTTGAGATTCCAAGTTGAGAAATAAATAAAATTTTCTTTTGCTTACGCCATAGGTTTTGGGATCTCTTGTGACAGCTAATCTGTATCCTAATGAAATCACCATTTTTGTCTGCTATGAGATGCACCTTGCAGACTTCCTACTACAAGGAGTATAATACACCAACAGTCAGTGGCCACAATCTGAAACTCCCCACTACTTTTGCACCCAGCCTATGCTTTCACAAGCTGTTCCTGGATAGTGACTGGGCATGGTAGAGATACTGAAGCAGTCCTATTCCTGGGAGACATGGTACTCCTATAACAGCCAGCTTTGGCTCAAAGATTCCCCAACGTTCTTACCAAAACTTCCTTAGACAGCATGGCAGCCTAAGAAACTTAACCCAACCTTCCTTTGCTCTGCAATCACTCAGGGCAGACTTGTTTTGCCCTCTGACAGCTCTCCCAACCTTACCAGCTCCTGCCCCATTTTCCCTCACAGATGCTTCTGCTAATTAGATCCTTGGTCATTATAATTTCATCTTGGCATCTGCTTCTCAGATTAGCATACCACATTTTCTGAGAAATTCAAGAACAATAGGTCTTCTGCAAAAGTAAGAAAATACAACAAGAATCTTATTGAGCAGTAAAAATAACCTGCTATAAACATATTTTTGTAAATACCCAAGGTACCTCTCTGTGAAACCAAGAAGGAAGTCTTGACCATCTTATACAACTTTATGTTCCCCCAGCAACCTCCTGGTTACTTCCAAATTCTCCTCTGCCACTTGGAAACAAATTAGGAGGGCAATAAAGTTCTCTCTCAAGATGTAGCAAACTGTATGTTATTGGCTATTCTGAACAACTGAATGAAAAGCAAAATCCCATCAATTACCCAATTGCTTATTT
The DNA here is from genome assembly GCF_030222135.1 of Aotus nancymaae. Lineage (NCBI taxonomy): Eukaryota > Metazoa > Chordata > Mammalia > Primates > Aotidae > Aotus > Aotus nancymaae. The sequence goes on from NW_026988482.1 coordinate 39,519,699, forward strand.
AAATATAAAACATGTAGTTGGTTGATGCTAAACAGGTAAACATTCAGAATGATCAAATTTTTTCATTAATCTCCGACCTGATTTAACATAGTGTAGATGCAGTCCATTAGCTCTACATCTCCACGTGTTTGCATGTTTTCGTCCTGGTGAGTGTGAATCTGTCACCCTGGATGTGTGGATGTCCACATAATGTGAAGACTTGCTTAACTTTCCCGATTAGAAGTTACTGCTCTATTCCACTAAGTCCACTATTAGCACTTTTAGTCATAACTTATTTCTTTATGCTTAGTATATTTGTCTACTGAATTGTCATGCTTTTCATTTATTTGAGGAGTCCCATAACTATTTCCCACACCATGTCTGTCTTCATCACACATTTGTTGAATTGAATCAAATGTGAAAGAGTTGAGAAATGGGAGCTTTCATTGCTGGACACTAACAGTTCTGGAACAGTTTCCACCACAGGCGTTAAGAACTTCCCTCTATGAGTAGTGACTGGAATGAGGAAATATGCCATGGAGAGGATCTCAGGGAAGGATATGTCTGCTCTTGACAAAGGCTTTGAACACAAGACACAGCAGAGAAAACTGAGAATGATGAGTTCTCATCTTTTCACCTGTAGCTTATTTACAGTCATGCCAACTGAAGGAAGACTCTAAGCAGCATGCTTTTTTGTTGTTGACAGGAGGGTGTGTGAGTGTGTGTGTGTGTGTGTGTGTGTGTGTGTGTGTGTTCTACAGGGGAGAGCTGTATTTTTGTTTTGTGCACTTTTTTGTCTATTTTCAGAAAGCAAAGCTTTTCTACACACTTATAAAAACAAGTTAATATCTCCTTTTTAATGATGGCAGTGGAAAGCTGTGACTGTCATAACTCCAAATAAACACATTTCTTTAGATCCGAAAGGTTTTTGGTTTTTTTATATTAAAAGAAAACACTAAATCTAGTCCTGGTAATAAAAAAACATGAGGAAATTGTGAATTCTTAGAATGTTGGCATATTAGTCATGTGAAAATAGGAGGTAGTAGCTAACTAGGGAACCTAGTTAGCTAGTTCCCTAAATCCTCTGAGCCCTGACAACCTTATCTATACAATGAAAGAGTTGAAGCATATCAGAGATCAAAAACTGGCGGTTTATGGGCCAAATGTAGCCTAAAGGTGTGCTTCCTTTGACCAGTTAGTAATTTTAAAACTGAACTAATTGCCTACATATAAAATCAGATGTTTTTGCCAAAATATTAAATTAAATTTCTGGCTTTTAAAAAAAATCAGAAGATATAATCATTCTCATCCCGTATTCCTATCATGCAACCATTGAGTAAAGTCAATTCTCCACAAGCATACCTGGCCCACTTCATTCATTTATGTCATCTGCCTCAATGTTCTCGACAATCATTTGAGTGTGTGATTCCTACACTCCATGACTGAAATACAATTGAGAGTCTCGAAACATGTATGTATAATCAATTGATTTTCAACAAGGGTGCCCAAAAACTCAATGGGGAAAAAAACAGTATTTTCAACAAATAGTACTTTAAATGGACAACTTGGATATCAAACGGACAACTTGACACCCACATGCAATAGGATGAAGTTAGATCCCTTTCTCACACCATACACAAAAATTAACTCAAAATGGATCACAGATTTAAACATAAGAGATGAAACTATAAAACTATTAGGAGAATCTTCAAGATCTTAGATTAGGCAATATTGTTTTATATATGACATGAAAATACAAATGACAAAAGAAAATAGAGAAATGAGACTTCAAAATTAATAATGTTTGCACTTCAGAGTATCACTGAAGAAGTAAAAAGACAACCTACAAAATGATAGCAAATATTTACAAATAATATAGCTGATAAAGAACTTGTATCTATATTACATTAACAATTATTTTAATACAACAATAAAATGACAACCCAAAATAAAAAATGTGTAAATGATCTGAATAGACATTTCTCCAAAGAGGATATACAAGTGGCCAACAGGCACTTAAAAAGATGCTGAATGTTATTAGCCATTGTGGAAATGCAAATAAAAATCACAGTGAAATTTGACTTCACAGTCACTAAAATGGTTATAATAAAAAAGATAGACACTGACAAATGTTGGCAAGGATATGGTGAAACTGGAACCCTCATATACTATTGGGAACATAAGATTTTGCATCCACTTTGGAAGATAGGCTGGCAGGTCATCAAAAGGGTAAACATAACCTTATCATATGGCACCCAAATTTGACTACTAGATATATTCATCCAAGAGAAATGAAAATATACATCTGTACAAAAACTTATACATAAATGTTTATAGCAGCATTATTCATAATAGCTTATAACTAGAACCAAGTTTTCATCAACTGAATAATAGATAAACAAAATGTGGTATATTCACCAATGGAATATTACTTGGCAATTAAAACAGAATGAAATGCTGAAACATTATAGAAAATCAATGAACTCTTAGAGTAGTATGCTATGTGAAAGAAGTCAGACACAAAAGGCCCTATATGGCAAGATTCAATGTATATGAAATGCCCAGAATAGGCAAATTCACAGAGACAGAAAGTAGATTGATGGTTGCCAGGGGGTTGGGGTAGGGAGAAGGAAGAGTGACTGCTTAAAGGTATTGAGTTTCTTTTGGGGGGTGAAGACTATGTTGTAAAATTAGATAGTGGTGATGGTCGTACAACTTTGCGAACATGCTAAAAAAACATTGACTTATACACTAAAAAGGTGGATTTTATGATATATGAGCTATATCTCAACTTGTAAAAGTCTATGAGCCTCTAATAGCATGTAAACATTCATGATCATTATCCCTATTAACATTGCCAATATCCTTAAATCATTTTCCCCAGTCATCAGTTAACCAATATGAGCTTCCCACTTCACCTTCGCATATGACATAGTGAATTAAGGCTGACGTTGGAATAAATTTTACTTATGAAAAAATAAGACATGAGACTCTTCTTTTAAAAAAAGGAAACTGAGGGAAATTTTTAAAATATATATTTTGCTCATGTTTTGAAGATTAAAGTTTTTGTATTTTTTCCCCATAAACATCTCAGCTCCATGTGACCATGTGAAGTCTCTCCTTTTGTTGACAGGCTTGTTGCAGGATAGAGAAGACAAATCCTAATCAACGACAAACTGGTTTCTTTAAGTTTTCACATCCTTTTGTATATTCACCTTTCAGACTGAGCTCATGGTCTCTCTGAATTCCAGATCAAGCTGGGGCAACTGATAAATTGGCAGCCCCTACAGGGACTCATTCTAAGCCACTTTCCTCATACCTCAGTACTTGAAGGTTAGATGAAAATGGCAATTGTCTTGTGACCATTACAAAATTAAACCCTTTATTCAAGGAGAGCTGTGCAGGCAACTGAATTATCCTGGTTCTTCTGTATTTCTATCTTAAACCTCAGCATAAGTAAAGAAGAGACATACGTTACCATAATAACAACATACCAAAAACGTTCCCCTGAAACATTATTTTCATAGTTGTAAATACAGTTGAAGTTCCAGAAATATCTTCTCACTATATTGACCAAGCATAAAATGTAATAAATTATTTAACATTAACCAGTCAATCTAGGAAAATTCTGCATGTTTCATCACTATTCCAGCTTTAAAGATGAAAACATATTTGCCTTTAGAAAGCGGTTCCTATGGAAATGACCATAAATACAGACAAATGTGAATATATAACAAGAAGTGGGAAAAACATGTTCATTTTAAGTTGGCTAGTTTGAATTGGTTGACTTGAAAAGAGTGCAGTTTCTCTTCTTTGGCAGAAAATTTTCCTTTGTTTGGAAAAAGACATCAATGAGTTTCCCTGTATTGCATACACTTTTTATTTTCTATATATTATGATGTTTTGACATCTTAAAAAAACCTTTCTAGCTGGGGAGGGACTGCCCCTTCCAGGAATAGCCAGCTCTTAGAGATAGGGAGAGCTCAGCCAGGCATGCCTTTGATATGCAAACTAACCAGTCTGCAGCCCAGAGCCCAGGCTTCTCTATTTGGCCCAGACACTCCAGGAGACTATATTCTTCTGTCCTAAACATCCTAAAGGCAGATGCTAGGCAACTAGGGACCACCCCTATAATTTAGAACCCACCCCAAATTACTCAAACCAGCCAGTCCTAAATTGTTCACCTTGCCCTGCCTTGTCTTTCCCACAGACCATGGTCCCAATCCACCCCCTGTTTTCTGTTTCTTTTTCCTGCCTCCTGACCACCCTGCTGTCTTGCCGCTATGTCCCTGCATGGTATGCCCCATCTTTAGGACCTGTGAGTATAATACACTTCGCTTTCCCAGGCCGTTCCTGTGTCTCCTCTTGTGGTTGCATCTTAATGAACATCATATAAAAGAATTCAAAATACCCCTCAATGCTCTGGACCAGATAAGAGAGATCTAGAAAAAGAAAAATAAAGCTGATCTACATAATAAATAATTAAAATTTCTCCAGTGGTATTGGGCAAGAGGATCCTCCATATCCATTCCCGCACCCTGCTCTGCCCTGCCTTTCATCTGACCACAGAGGACTGCATCAACAGACTCCCGAGCCCACTGGCTCCCAGAGGGGTTGTGCCAACATGTGATAACTGCCAATGACAGGATAGTGAGGTCTGGGTGTTTATTCCCCAGGTTCTCCATCTGCTGCTTCATGAGCTAGCAGCAGTTGGCATTTGTGGAAGCAAGGCATCCTTTTCCTGCAGGTGCCCTCTCCCCCTCGGGATTCCCATGACATCTTCTCTGCTCTCTTCCTTCAGACCTAAGAGTGGTAATAGCTCCCTGCTGTTGCCAGCCACAGGGTGCTTCAACATAAAGTTGGTTCTGCTTTAATGCGACACAGACATTGCTGAAAATTATCATACTATGTAAAATTGTGCAATGAAAAACATAGGACTTAGGGCAAAATGGGGCTAGAAGCAAATACACAAAAACGACACCTGTGACATGTTTTAAGAAGATAGGAAACTAATAAAAATGGTATACAGCATTACACTTGTTGAGTTACTAAGAAAGACTAAATACTAGAAGAACTATGGCACTCAGCCTTGAGAAAGACCTGGCATTTCCTTATGGAAACGGGTGTGGGGAGAGGTGCAGCTTGAGGGTTATTGTGAAGTGGTGGGAATGGGTTATCTGGAATCCCAGGAAAAGTTGTAACATAGGATGTGGGTGGATGTGGCTCACAAGAATGTGATGAACTGAGTGTGGATGCTGGTGGATGCTTGAAGCGCTTGGATTTTGTATATTCCTACACTGCTTGGCTCTCCTGGGTATAGTTTTCTATGTTCACTTAATGTTTCTCATGGATGAAATCACACATAAGCAAATACAAAATTATGGTCAAATTTTTTCTGAATACATTAATGACTTTGGAACAAATCTGTGTTTTCAAAACAAGTGTTATGAAAGAAATGACTGTACGTAATTTGTTCCCCTATATTCAGCCTATGACCTTTACTAAATTCTCCTCAGTTTTCAAACTCAAGTGTGTTCTCTGTTTCCCTCAAAACACCTACAAAGAGAATTAGGGGAGCCTGGGAAAGCTCAGGAGCTCCACTGGGAGCTCTAGGAATGTAGTGGGAATTCAGAACCTAAGACTCAACAGCCTCTGTAAGAAATTCCTGTTGGGAGCTTGAGCCAAGGGAACTATGGCATTGGCAATGTCCTGTCAACCTGCGTGAGTGACGTTGCCATCCTGTGGGTCTGGAAGGCAGAGAATCAAAGCAAAGAAGATTATTCTCAAGGCTTTAAGATATCACAGGGCTTGGCTGGCTGGGTTTTAGACTTGCTTGGTACTAACACCCCTTTCTTCTTTCCTGTTTTTCCCTTTGGAATGACAGTACATATCCCATCCCTGTCCTACCATTGGATTTTGGAAGCACATAACTTGTTTGGTTTTACAGGTTCACAGGTGGAGAATGGTTTTGCCTCAGGATGAATTACACCTCAAGTCTCACCCATATCTGATTTAGATATTTAGATGAGACTTTGCATTTTAGAGTTGATGCTGGAATGAGTTTAAACTTTTGGGGCTGTTGGAATGGAATGAACATATTTTGCATGTAGAAGAGCATGCATTTGGGGTAGGCGGGTAAGGGTGGAATGCAATGGAATGAATGTTTGTGTCCCACACAAAAAACATATGTTGAAATCCAAACCCACAAAATGATGGCATTTGGAGGTAAGGCTTTGGAAAGTCATTAGGTGATTAGGGTAGAGTCTCCATGAATGGAATTAGTGCCCTTATCAAAGAGGCCCCCTGAGAACTCCCTTGCACCTTCCCCCAGTGAGAATACAAGCAGAAGTTGGCAGTCTGCAACCTAGAACAGGACCCTCATCAGAACCCAACCATGCCGGCAACTAGGATTTCCAGCCTCTGAACCAGTAAGAAATAAATTTCTGTTGTTTATAAGCCACTATAAGTCAATGGTCTCTGTTATAGCAGCCTAAACTAAGACAAATCAATTGCCAAGGAACTTTGAAAGATGGTGATGTCTCTTTATAAAATTCTAGTTGCTTCATGTTCTATATGATCGTGCAATCTCCACCACAGCCTGTCCCACCTTCCAGCCTGCAACAGCTGTGGCTTTGTGAAGATGTGGGAAAGGAAAGGGGAGGAGAATGACATGTGGGAGACAAAGATAGGCAGAAAAGACAGGGAGCACAGTTACCAACAAAAAAATAATAATTGAGACACAAACCTCCTTCCCCAGAATCAATCAAAGAAAGGGACCTTTGAAGGGAACCAGGCAGTTCACAATGTGTTAGTATGTGACTAAGGGCTATATTCCGGTGGCTAGAGAATTGCACTCTACATGCAGAAAAAGTGAATGACTTTTATTTCCACATTTTTCACCACGGAAGGCTTCCCAGCTTTATTTTCCATTCCAAAAGCACTTGTTCTGTAAGTAACAAAATTTTAGGAGTGAAAATATTCCATTATTTTTTCCTTCAACAAGCCATTTTCTTTTTTACCTAAGCCAGAACATAAATATGACCTAGACTTTGCCCAACAATATTACATTAGCCACAGAAACACACCCATGTGAAGGAGTTATTAATCCTCAAAAAAACCGTGGCAGAATTTGATGAAAGCTGAAATGTATTTTTACAGATGGTTGTGCTATGATGTATTTGATTTGAAAAATATTAAACAAAGCAATACTCCATTTCTGTTTTACTCCCTGAAAGCAATTACTACATGAAAAGGTAGACAGGCAGGACACAGTTAACAAACAAAGACTAAAGAGTTGTCATCGGGTTTGAAATGGTCTGGAAAATAAATGAGGGCCACTCGCCAATAATATGACTATAAAATACAGCAATGAAAAATCTATATTGCGAACATACGCATACTTACATCCCACATCACAGCTTGATGGAGCAGAGATAAATGACCCAACATTGATTGTTTTTACAGGAATATGACACCCCCCCCCAAAAGAAGAGAAGCAGAACGTCTCTCCCTTCACATAAAAAGCAAATTACAGAAGGGAAAAAAAAATCACTACTCTCAAAGCAAGATTCAATTAAAAAAATATGTCTGGCTTTGACAGGGCAAATTCCAGGCAAAGTGTGTTTTCATAGAAGTTGGTCCTAAAGGAAAGATTTGAGTGCAACAAAAACCTGTGGAACTTTTCACAGCTTATCATAATTTCTCCGTAATACTAAGCAAGGATTTCCACCTCCTTAGCTCATATTTTTCTTAACTGATCCTGCAAGGTGGTATTATGTTTGTAATAGTGTATGTCCTTTCTGAAATTCACATTGTATAATAGCTGCACTGCAGACACTGAATAATAACTAATACTCTCTTACAGCAATACCGTAATGGGGAGTGCTTTACTGAGGGGAGTGTGTGTGTGTGTGTGTGTGTGTGTGTGTGTGTGTGTTTAAATACTTCTGGTTATATGGCAGGAGGAAACTACAGGAAGGAAGGGCAGAGGCAGCTCATCCTGTCCTATGCAATGCTGTAAGGATATCACAATGGCATTATTTAATTACAAGGCAATCCTAACTCTGGGACATCCAATTCTATCTTCAGAAACATTAAACAGGAACTATACTGTCTTTTTGTTGTGCAAAGATTCAAGCCAACCTCTTAAAGAACCTCTGAAAGTCGCATGATTTTTGAGCCAACACTTCTGCGCACATTCCTCTCTGTCTTGTCACCTTTCATCCACTTTGTCCAGAGCATCATTAGGGTTTCTAGACACCTTGTTCTGGATCTTGTTATAATGCTCAGAATGGCTGTCAGTGGGCAGGAAAAGAGCTCCGGTAGTCAGGTTTGAGCTGTGTGAATAAATACACCCACTTGGGTGTTATCAAGCTGTTTCATTTGTCTTATCATTTCGTTATTCATTTGACACTGTGACCCTTGGAAAGCCAAAGAAGGCATTTCTCTGGTTCTTTACCCTCAACCTCAAGGCACCACAGCCTTTATTCTCTGTCCCCTATTGCCCTTTGGAGATAATTGCCTACACTTCGGTGCCTATATTACATATGTTTCAACCTGTTCTCCAAACATTAACTGTTTGGGATTAAAATAGTTTCTAAGAAGTATTTTCAGCCTTTCCTTGAGCTTCTGCCAAATCTGTGGCTCTCTACAGAAAGGAAAATGCTGAGCATCGAAAAACAAAATGAGGATTAGTCAGAAAGAGATAATAAATAGCACATTACTGCATGTAGCAAAAGCCAAAAAAAATCAACTTGTTTGTACTTTAATGGTTTAACCATGACAACAGTTTGAGGTCTTAGTAAAGATAATAGGAATATAGGTTTCTCACTTCTATCAAGAACTGAGAAAAGATTGGAAAGGCTTTACATGGAAGTCATATGAGATCATTGATACTGTTTATGCAACCAGATTAAAAGATTTCACTTAAATATTTCCACTATGCATTATTTGCAATGTAAACAGTAATAGCAGCAATAAATGATGGAATAAATTATGATGTGGATAATTACAAAATAGAAGTTGGGCTGAGGTCTGCAGCACTCTAGTACCCTCAATATTATGCTAATAAAGGGACAGAGCAAACTCTATTGAGACCTTTGTCAGAATCTCTGCGGGTGTGGGTGGACAGTGTCTACCACTTGGGAAAGAGAACCATGGTGGTAAAATCATAACAAACACTACTACCACAACTTACTTAATCTTACAAAAAGAAAAAAAGCCAACCATATGAGGTTAAGGTACTGTTATCATCCTCATGTTGCAGATGAGGAACTCAACACCCAAAGAGAGGTGGGGTTTACCAAAGGTTAGAGAGTTGATAGATGGAGCAAAGATGTAAACCCAAGCAGTAGAGCTCATATGAATCCCTACTTAACCCCACAGTATCGTGCCTGCATAATGGGCTAGGAAAGTTACAGTGTGTATGTGCCATGTCTCGCTAGAGGATTAGACATTTAGTCAATCACTCATGTATTTATTTGTTTATACATTCAACAAATATACATTGAGCACCTACTATGTGCCAGGCATAAATGCTAGAGCCTGGGGTTTAAGGATAAACAAGTAGGTGAGCCCTCTTCTTTTGGAATTTACAACTTGGCTGGGGAGATTGGTGGAAAAAACAGGTTACCTGCAGAACTATGGAGGGAAATACTCACAAGTAGTTCTGGAAGGTTAATAAGCCTCAGAATTGCCTAGAGGGTTTATGAAAACATAGATTGTGCACCCCCACTCTCCGCCCCCACCACTGCCACCTGCAGTTTCTGACTCAGTAGGTCTGTGTTTGAGCTTAACAATTTACATTTCTAACCAGTTCCCAGATGATGCTGATACCGCTGGGCTGGAGACTATACTTGAAGCATTGTTGCTCTAAGGGGTATTTGGTTGAGGGAGAAAGATTTCTTCATGTTGTACTTTACATCTCTTGGAGATAATCCCGTGCTTAAGAAAAAAAGTTACTAACTTATATAGATACAATATGAGGCCTGCCAGAAAGTCTCTCTCATCCTGCCTTAAAATATCAACATGCTCTCTAGGATGAGTAATATTCAGCCACCCACAACATTCACATGTGGGATCTGGTAAAATGGGACAGAGGACAGGTAAGTTGTTTTTTTGTTTTTTGTTTTAATAGCCTTTATTTTGTAGAGCAGATTTAGGTTCACAGCAATATTGAGCACAAATACACAGCTCCTGTATACCTCCTACCCCCACCTCACTCCAACAGCTCTCACTGTCAACATCCCCCACTGGACTGGTACATTTGTTACAATTGATGAACCTCCATTGACACATCATTACCACCCAAAGTTCATAGCATATATTAGTGTTCATTCATGTTGTACATTCTCTGGGTTTGGACAAATGTACAGCAACATGTATTATAGTATCATACAGAATAGTTTCATTCCCCTAAAATCCTCTGTGCTCTGTCGATTCACCCCTCCCTTCCCCTAACCCACAGTTTTGCCTTTTCCAGAATTTCGTATAGTTGGAATTCTACAGTATGTAGTCTTTTCAAATTGGCTTCTTTCATTTAGCAATATGCATTTAAGATTCCCTGATGGTTTTTACTGGCTTGATAGCTCATTTCTCCCTGTTGCTGAATAATATTCTGTTCCTTGGATGTACCATTGTTTATTTATCAATTTACTTACTGAAGGACATCTTGGTTGTTTCCAAGTTTTGGCAATCATGAATAAAGCTGCTATAAACATTTTTGAGCAGGTTTTTGTGTGGATACAGATATTTACTTTTTAACCATTTGGTTAAAATATGCCTATAACTTGTATTTTTGTGTATTTCACAATGAAATATCTTTATATGGTATTCTTATTTTTAATTAATTTTTTGTTTTATTAACTAAACTTTTTTTAAGTTGGCAAAATGATATATGATTACCACATACACCATGATGTTTTGAAGTATATATACAGTGTGGAATGACCAATTCTAGCTAATTAACACATTTTATTGGCTCTCATAGTTATTATTATTTTTTTTGGTGAGAACACAATATTCACTCTCTTAGCAATTTTCAAGAATACAATATATTGTTATTAACTGTAGTCACCATGTTGTACAATAGATCTCTTGAACACATTTCTGTATAACTAAATTGTGACCTTTTAAAATGAGCTAATATATATAAATCCTAATGTGTGGCACATATCAAAGCCTAATAATGCTACCAGACAGGTAAGTTTTGATAACATATACTTGAAAGGAAAAGCAAAATGTGAAGCCAGGGTGTGCTACCTTGAGTATATTACTGAGGAATCAGAGGTAATATACAAAATATTGACACTCTAAGGGATGGAGATGCTAATGGCAAGATGAGAACCACTACAGAGAAATTTTTTACTCATCAATTCAAGAAGCACATATCATTCTTATAGGCAATGACACCTTACCATTTAATTGACATGACGATTAAAGTTGCTTCCAGTTTCCTGGGTCTGGTTCCAACACATGTTTTTGTTTTGTTTTTCTAAAAAAAGCCTGAATATATTTCTTGTCTATGAAAGGGCATTTTTCCAGATTCATGACCTTTTTGTCTACTAGAGACATACATGGCAAGAGTGAAAGGAAGTATTGGGAAAGAGACAATTTCTCTGAAATCCATATGTTGATAGAAAGTGCAGCATTGTCTGTGAGAACAATACTATACGTACGTATGTACACATCATGTGATTTTTTTCCATGGTTTGAGTTGTCAGGCTGAATGTTACAGAACAAGAGGGTTTGTGGAGCTAGGTTATAAAACTGTGAGACACAGAAAGGAGTAATCCATGGGTTGGCATTTGGATAGCTTTCCTCCCAGATCAAGTAGATAAATTTCTGACATCAAGAGGCCATTTTCCTCTGCTCTGCAAATAGCCTTACACTAATGCCAAGTAAGAGCATAACAAGTTGTATCAGTACATATCCCTCCTTAAAAGCAAATGCCAGTGATTTGGAAAGTCATTTAGGAGTCGGTTATCTATAATATCAGCTATCTAAACGGCCTATCCCTTAACCTGGTCCAGATAATTAAAAGTTAGCTAATTTTCTAAGCTAATGGCCCACAGGCCAAATCTGATGTACAGATGTGATTTGTTCAGTCTGTGTATCTTGCTGCTTGTTGATGTGCCTTTAAATGTTGAACCTGAATGAGTTAAATGGAGCACTCGGTCTCCTTTGTGCAACCTTGCCCACTGGTCTCTGATATCTTTTGCCTGGACTGGGTGAAACCTTTAAGTTATTGGCCAATCCCTTGGAAAGATTTGAGTTTTTGACCCTTGTTATATAATTTACAAAGTTTCTCTTCAACTACAGCATTATTTTTCTATTCCTCTAACTGCTTCTTATTTTTTCCTCATCTCACTAGTGAAAGGCCAGGTTTTTCCATAAGAATTTAATTGTTCCTGGATGGGTGATATAATACTATGTGAAACTTAGGGAGGAAATATTTCTCAATGAAAACACAGAATTACTTTCTGGCATGGTTCACAGTACAGTCCATATTATTGACCTATTTGAGATGGGCTTGAAAATTTTAAGCTGAATAAATAAAATGGGTCAAATCTGTGAAGTATCTTGATTTTTAGCAATAGAAGCATTTACTACCAGACACAAATTAGCTCAGAGAATACATTAAATTTTAGGAGGTACAGAAAGGGCTTTGTGTGTGTGTGTGTGTGTGACAAAAGAAGACTGGGAGAATGTGAAATGCCCCAGGCATATTCATTTTTATTCTGTAATGAATAGGAAATCTACTGCAGTAAAAGCAGAATTAATGATTCAAAAATAGCTGGAGATATTGAAATAGAAATTAATCCTACTTACCTAACTCTTAAAACTGGTGAAAGGACAAGGCAGGCTGAAAGCCAGCACCTGAAAGGAAAGGGAATGTGGATGTTAAAAATCTGTGACCAGTCATTTGTAGGACATTCACATACAACTACAGTAAAACTCACAAGTAGCAAATCTCACTAATTAGGAATAACAGGGTGATGGCCACTTGAAATCACTATAAAACCTGGAGTGTGGATACTTTTTAAGGCATTGCTTTCAAGGCAGAGACTAACACAAATGACTTTCAAAGGACTGCAAGGTCCCACTGGAGCTGCTAAGAGATAAAAATCATTTGCGCTTAGCACATTCTTTACAGGCAGGGGACTGATGCTTGGGTTATACCAATCACTTTAAAACAGTTTGATTTTAAAAAGCTATGCATATCTCCTCCTGCTTTGTCTATGCTGTTCATTTGACCATTTTTTCTAAAAATGGTAGAAAGGTTTACTTTAGTCCAAGCGCTTTCCTGAGTGACAAATTCATGTTTGTAGTATATGTTGTATCAAAGTGGTCCCATTGATCTTGGAAATTCTGTTACAGTTGGAGAAAGGCTGAAACTCGGAACATATGTATGTATGTACATATACGTGGGTGTGTGGGCGCATGTGTATAAGGCCCATATTTGCCATCTTCTATGTTGCTCTAAGTCTTTTAAAATTGAACTCTAGGAGGCAAGTATGCAAACTCGAGCCTCAAACAATTCATTTCGTAGTTTTTGTTTTTCAGGGTATTGTGAAGATATAGGAATCACGACCAGGGCTTTTCTTCACTAGTAAATTTGATGGTGGATTTTAAGCAAATAGAAAATTCATCTGGCAGCTCTATTTTACCACCATGTATATATCTTCAAACCTATTCTGGACGGAAGAACAGCATTTATGGCCAAACCTATTTCAACATCAGCTCTTAACCAGAAGAGGTCTTTACACAATTTCCAAGGCTAAAGTACTTGCTTATTTCCATACTCAGTGACTTTCAAGAGAGAGGAGCCTATGAAATAACACACCAATTCCAGGATGTTTGTGAATGTCTTTATGCATTTGGGGGTCAAGGCACAAATGGCTTGTTTATTTGCTGGATGAAGCTGCCTGAGATTTCCATCAGGAGGAAGGAAAAGAACTTATATCAAGTGTGTTCTCAGCGTCAGTCCCTGAATGATAAGCTTTACGTTTGTAATATATTAAATGATGTCCCTATTTAAAATTAGGCCATGCCCTCTCCTACTTAATTTCTCTCCTTAGCATTTGTCATTTTCCACTATAATATAAAATTTACTTATTTTGTCTATTTTCTGTCTCCTTCCACCAAAATATAAGTTTCATGAGGATAGAGATTTTTACCTGTTTCTCATTGCTCTGTCTCCAATATCAAGAATTCTGTCTGGCCAATAATACATACTTGATAAATAAATCATTGTGGAGTGACTGAGTGAATGATTGAATATAAACAACTATGGATATCATCTCATTATCTTGTGTTCTAATGGACACAACAGGAAGACCTGGCTGGAACCTAGCTCTGCCACTTACAAACTGGAAGGCCTTAGATAAGGGACAGTCTCTCTGAGCATCAGTTTTCCTCAAACCTGAAAAGCAGATAATGACAGTTCCTTCTCCATAAGGTTTTAACTACAAAAAAGGAACAAGCCAGGACACTGTTTGGCATGGTTCTTGGTATACTGTAGGTGGTTCAAACATGTTGGCTATTATTACTGCTTTTGTCTTTATTTCAAAACCATTAATGAATGCAGGATAATACTGAATATAACATAATTCTGCACCTACATATTTCATCACTCATCTTAGAATGCTGACACAGGACTAGGAAGAAACTGATGGGTGAAGAAGCTGCCTTACTCTTGCTGAGTTTTGCAAAACCATTTCTGGGGCTTGGGGAGTGGAAAGGGCCTTCTAGACCTGACCCCACAAAGGACCGTGTGCAGCAGCTGGCTTGCCTGCCTCCAAGTCACACGCTTAGGAAATCAGTAGGGCATTTGGGTCTCATGCTATTACCTTCCTGAAGCCCTAAATGCATTTGAAAAGCAATTGTTTTCTTTCTAGCTTTGGAAAGGAAAATGTGAAGAGATGCCTGGTGGAGGCAAAGCTCATATTTCAAGGCATGTCAAGGACCAAGATGGATGATGTGCAGATAACAGTGGAAACTGATGTAAAACATAACGACCAGACCCACACAGATGCCTACACTGTTCCCCCCACCCACCACTTCGGATCAAGATGAAATGGAATCATAACGTTCAAAAACAGAGACACTGGCTTTCAGAGTAAAGGAAGGCTTGACAGCACCTGATATTGAGGTCATCATTGTCTGCACTGGGATTTTGAACGCATAGATGCTTCCAGATAATGTCTATTTTTCTACCTCTTTGTTCTGTGATTCCTAGTTCTACTTGCCTTATTAGAATTATCAGTAAAGGATACTTTTCAAAAGCACTTATTCTGTGCATAAGTACTTATTTCATCCTTGCAATAAGCCATCGAAATAGGAAATATTTATTTGTGTGCCCATTTCACAGATGAGGTCCTGTCATAACACCAATAAGTAGCACAGTCAGATCTGTCCCCAGGCCTGTCTAAAGCACGCTTACATGCTGCTCTAATATCACAACACCACAAACCAAATTAGATTTCTTGTGATGCTCTCACAGCTTCTTTTACTTTTCCTCCATAGCATTGAACTTAATTTATAGAAATACATGCACATGATTACTTGCCTAATTCTTGACTCAGCAATAAACAACTTTTTTTATATATAACTGTATTTGCAAAGCAGAGCCCAAACCTAATTCATAAGAGAAGGTCAGAAAATATCTGTCAAATGTGTGAATACAAAGTGGACATAAATTAATATTTCACATTAAG
The DNA here is from genome assembly GCF_030222135.1 of Aotus nancymaae. NCBI lineage: Eukaryota > Metazoa > Chordata > Mammalia > Primates > Aotidae > Aotus > Aotus nancymaae. The sequence continues at coordinate 39,535,394 of NW_026988482.1, forward strand.
ATTGAAATTTAGTTCATTTTTTAAATGAATAAAGAACATTAAAAACTCTTGTATTCAGTGATCTTTCCTCTTCTAAAGATAAAATCAATGTGTAAAAGTTTCTAATAATCTTTAGTATAATTATTCCATAATCATAGGGAAATTCCAACAATTGTGCAATTTATTCATTTATTATTTTACTCTTCCACTAAACAACTGCCAGTATGTACCTACCTTCTACATTTTTTCCTCCTTTTGATTCTAGTTCTTAGTAGGTGCTCAACAAATATTTGTGGGACACACTAATTAAAAATACTGCTGATCAGCAGTTGCTGATATTTTAATAAAAGTAAAAATGCTGACACCTTTATAACCATACATAAATCTTTCCTGAGTGATGTGAACTTAGAGATTTTTCAGAGGGAGTTACTTTGTGACTTTACAACATTCAAGATACAACAGAATAATGAAAATCTGATTCAAGGGAGAAACTGTGGCTATGAACCAAGGCTAAAGAGAAAAAGCCCTGCTGTTTTAGTTTGTTTTTACCAAACAAAGTTGGGAGGTAAACCACAGCTTCTGACCATGTATTTAAACATTTCAAAAACTCTCTGAAATCACTTACATGTAAACAGCAAGAGATTAATACTGTGTTTTTGAAACTGGCTTGAGTGAGGGCTGTGAGATTTCACCACAGAAAATGAGAAAATGTTTGTTCCCAGAAATAAACAAAAACAATGTAAGAATTTATACTTTTTCTTTATCTTTCTGTTAGCCAAAAGCAAAACACAACAGACAATGCAAACAAAAAGCAAATGAACAAAAGAATCTTAAGGAAAGAAGTGGTGATAAAGTCTAAGGAAGGGGAAATGTGCTGTGAAGCAAGAAGCGAAGTATTCCAGTGAACTGTAAGGGAAATGCTAAATGAAAGGTGCAGCGTGAGGCAGAATCAAGAAATGGTAACAGGTTGGACAGAGAAGAAGAATCAAGCTGCCGGGTGGTGAGTCCAAACACTACTAAAATCCAATTCTAATTACACATGAGCCTCTTCTCTGCATTTGTTTAATTTTATTCTCTGCAAACACAGAAACAGCTGCTTCCCTTCTGACACAATTATCTAAGTCCAGAAGCTTTTGAAACGTCCCTTTGAAAGGTTTGCAGACCTTACAAGAAGCCTAAACATATTAAGTAACAGATCCTTTGGATTTTAGACAAGGAAAGCATTTAACTCAAGGCCTTGAATCTACAGGCCAGAGGACCTAGGGTGATGGAAGGAACCATGATGAGTTTCAAAGTCAGAATGAATGGCAACTTATCTGACCTTAAAAGTCAACAACTTGACAATTAGCTTGATTACGTTATGAGCAAAAAATTGACCCAGAGTATTCTTCCATTGGCTGATCAGTAGCTAATCACATTATCTTTATTGACCTTAGTTTAAACTAAGATATTGAGAATCCATAGTCAATTGTTAATGGGCACCACAATGTAAGGCCAAGGAGATGTAGGATTAGTGGTTCCATTGGGCCATGTCCATGTCAGTCAAGAGACACAAAGAAAACTGAGTAGTTCCATCAAGAGAGAGAAAAGACTAAAGGAAAAAAGGGAAAGACTACAGAGGAGACACAAATGAATGAACCTGTGGCCCTAAAGAGATGGAAGTATTTTCCATTCCTATCAACTTTTCATTTCCAGTCTTCATGAAGACTCAATATTCAAACTCAGTATCCAATAAACAAATAATGATCAATCTTACTGAACACATAACCACAGCATTGTGCATATATTGTTTCATTTCATCCTCAAACAACCCTATAAAGTAAGAGCCATTACTATTCTACTTTTACAGCTGAGAAATCTGAGCCCTGGAGAGCTTAAGTAATGCACTCACAGAAGTCCCATTGTTAGTGACTGGTAGCAAAAACTCAATTCTGTTTTATTCCAAAGTTCATGTTCTTCTTAAACCCACTGCTTCTTGCACCCTGAAATGATCTTCCTCTTTATTTGAGCAAGTTTGAGAATTTCTTTTTTAAACATCAGCCATCCCTGATGAAGACATAAATGAAAAAGTTCAACATGTTAGCAAAGAGGGCACCCTTGCTAAGCACTGAAGTTGTGACACAGAAGCAATTCTGTGACTGAAAACTCCATTTCCTTTGGGTATAGAGATTCAACTTTAAATGTTTTTTGCTCCCCCTTTACTTTCCTCCTTTCTGGTTTTTACATTAGGCAAGTTGACTGATGTAAAACTCACTTCTTGCTGAACTTAATGTCCTGTCATTCTCCCTAGTGTTCTGACATCTTTAAAAAGATATAAAGTAATTTAATGGATTTTTTTAAACTGGGTAAGAGAAAGACAGAGGAAAGAGTATACTTTGAGTAATGAAGCAAATGAAGCTGAGGAAGTTGGATGCTTATGTTTACTACCAAGTAAATGTCAGAGGACATTTATATTTGCCAAATTCTTTGCGTGTGTATCTTTAAAGCCATCCAGATGCATCGGATGAACACAGCATGATAATGGTCATACCCTGCTCTATGCTTCACTTCTGCACATTAAATCGTCTGAATATAAATGAAGGTCGCAATGTTCATTTACATGCAATACTAGGCCTATTTTTTGAACAAGCTGTCTAAAGGAATATTCTTTCACACGGTAGGTTTTCACCTCTTTTCTTTGGCTATTTTGGTTTTATGTTAAAAAGAAGTGAAGAGGTATGTGAAGGAATTTTTCAGAATATTGGATTTGGGCCTGGGCTAGCCATTGGCTAGCTGTGTGACCTTAAGCTAGGCATTCGCCTCATGACATTGAAACCATATTATTTATGTCACTGGGTAAATAGGGTCATAATAAGATTATAACTGTAATAGAGATATAAAATATTATCAGGAGTCCTTAAATGTTTATGGAATTTATTGGATGATTATTACGAATTGTTTTAAGGAAGAGCCACTCGAAACTCCATTTTAGTTGAAGGAATACATGTTGGTACTTACTGTGTGGCACTGGGTTGTAGCACATGCTTTCACATGAAATGTTCTCCCCAGCTCTGCAACAGGACTTTCAGTTTGGGTCTTTTGAGTTGCAAAATGGCAGAAGGTGCTGTACCATCAAGATCTGAAGCTGATCTCAAGAAAAGATGCTCCCTGCCATCCCTGCCTCCAAATCTTTAGCTCCAGGCCACGGGGCACATGTGGATTGGGTTCACTCCGCAAAGGGGTGGGGTCTATTGAGAGACTGCTGTTGCCTTGCAGCCATGTTCCACGGGGGAGCAGGGGGGACAACAGGGTGCCAACCAAGAGCAAAGAACTCCCGATTTTACCCCTTTATCAGGGTAAAAATTACAGGCTCATTCGTTTAATCTCGCATTCTTTTGTTTGTAACATCAGAGGCAAGTCTTTTATAACCTATTCATAGACACATACACATTTATGTGAAACAAATATTTTGCACAAGAATAATTTTTAAACAAGTGACACTTTCAACAGAGAATATGTAGATATCCAATGCTCTCCTTCCTCCTAGAGGGGGAACAGCCTCTTTCCAGGGAGGGGCACCCAGCTGGAGAACATTTGTCATAATTTGCAATCACCAGCCTCTCATGAAAAGAAACATAGTCACAAAGTCAACCCAGGCTATTTCAAAACCACAGTAGAGAATTTTCTGGAATCAGGGGCATATGGGTGCATGGAACTGAGGAACAAATGCCAGATCCAAAGTGGATGCTGAGATCATTTCCAAGCTAAGACCACCATGTGAGTAGAGGGAATCAAAGCATACTGTCAGAGTGGGCAGAGAAGCCCAAAGATGAGTGAAGAGTATCATAGGGAGAAGAGGGGTAGCTATGGCATTTGCAGGAGCTAAGGCAGTTCTGCTGGCATTTGTAGCCATCTGGCCTTAAAAGGCATCAGCACAGAGGAGTGGAAGCAGCTCAGGCCATCATAAGGCCATGGGGGCCTTCGGGAATGGTGATAAATGGAGGTATGAGGCCCAATGAGAGATGCGGATAGAGAGTAACCAAGGACTAGGAAGACCGTAACATGTATTGCCCAAACAAGGTCAGGACAATTTGGAAAGTGGAAGGAGGTGCTGTTAATAACTATGCCAGGCATACACTGGACTGTTTCAGGCAACTTGGGACATATGGACTCTCTATCAAAAGCAAATAATGCTTTGGCTTAATGTTGGCCCTGATCAAGCCATTGCGGGTAAGACTGGAGTCTTTGCCCAATTCAAACACAAATACAAACACTGCTGCTTATTGACTGTGTGATCTTGGGTGGATTATTTAACTTCTCTGGGCAGAGTTTTCCTGCATATTCCCATTTCACAGGGAAAGCCCTGGGGCCCTAGAGAAGTTTTTAAGTCACCCTAGGTCATGGTGTTAATCCAGTCTTAATCCAAACTCACGCTCTGAAGCTCTACCATAGTAACTGTGCATACAGTCAGTGCAGCCTTTGGGTTCTCAAATTTTTCACCATGAACAGCATTGAATAGATCTATGTAGGTTTTTAACTATTTTCCGCCTTGACCAGTATTTTTAGAATCACAATATATATCTATCCCCAACTTTGTAATGCCCTCAAACAGTACCCGCTCCCCACCAAATGTCTAGTTTAATGTCATTTTGGAAGGTTTTACTTAAAATCTGCTGTTCCTTCTACCAGTAATTCCTCCTGCCTTACAGAATGTTCTCTCCCTGGCCACAGAAGAAGGTATATGTTTGATTTTAATCACTCTCCTTAGAATCCCAGCTTAAGGGGATACAGGTAAAAACAAGAAAAAGAATCAGCTGAAAAGACAAAGTTCTTGGCTCCAAATTAAAAACAATCCTGAATACTCCATATCTGAAAAAAGTGCAAATGATTCCTGGGAGGGACTTGGAAAAGGGCTTGGCTCTTACAGTAATCTGTCAACTGTCAGCCTTTTAACACTAGAGGTTTAAAGACACACACTGTTCTTGTTACAGAGGACACGTTCTTGTGGGTACATCCACAGCAACTTATGACAACCTCAAAATCAGCTGCAAGTTCATCTATGTTTGAAATCCAGCATTTATGTGTGCTTTAGAAGACATTGAAAATGATCTTAAATGAGATAATATATGTAAAAGACAGTAAAAAGTTAAAAGCAGCTTATAAATACAAGGTATTGTTATTATTGGAAGAACATTAGTTATGCAATGCCTGTCAGTCTTTTCTACAGTATTCTCCTGGATAAATGCGTTATTCCTTTAAAACTATTCCAGCAAAACTGACTTTAGATAAAACAAAGGCAGACATTATTTTCATATCTCCTGTTTTCATTCTGTGAGTGTTGACATATTTCAAATCAGTGAGTGAATCCATAAGGTACTCAAAGAGGCAGTGTGGTCTTCTCACCCCAGAACACCATCACTAATTACCTATAATACAGCTGACCAGGACAAGCAACGCAGAACATAAATCTTTATTATTAGGTACAACCATTTTAGCTCAGATCCCACTAATTTGAACATTTCAATTATTCAACTGAGCTTATGCTGAATTTTTTCTTTTTCTTTGCTTTGCCCTGAATATTTTTCTTTCTGCTTTCTTTGATAAAACTAGTTGTGAAGCAAATGGAAGCATAAATATAATGAGTTTAGAGGAGAAAGTTAAAACTATTTTTAAAGTTTTGAATACATCTTAATGTAAAAGAACAAGAAATGTAATGATTCAATATAGGTACTCCTGTATTACCTAAATTTTATACCTCTTTAAAAGAATCTCTAGTAGTGGCCCTAGGGTTACATCCTTAATTAACCAATCTACTTTCAAGTAATGTTACACTGCTTCACATGGCACGCAAGATGCATTTGAATCACTTTCCTTATTTAATAGATGGAAATTAAAATATAATTTAAGCTGTAATTCTCTATATTTTAGTCTATTTTCACTAATTCAGACTGACCAGTCAATTTTCTTCTCTTTACTTTTAGTTTACTCTTATATTCTGGGGTACTGGAAATGTTCTATATCTTGATTTGGAGGTATATAGGTGGATACATGTGTAAAAATTTATCATGTACTTAATTGTATATGTATTATACTTAGATTTTTTTTCAATGTGATACACAGGCTAAGCCTTCCTCATTGTTCACCCAGGAGATATTTCCATATTGGCATTGAGTATACAGAAAATATAGACAGGGCATATATTGAAGGCTGTCTGAATGCCTTGTGTTAGCATTCAGAGCTCAAGAACCTGGAATCTCTACTAATCAATTATCATTATTCTAATCCTAGAATGCCTTTTCATCCCAACCAGCCATCTTTCAGATACTATCAGTTGCCTAGAAAAGCTAGAGTCACATCAAGGAAGATATTTCTCAACCAATAAAACATTAATTTACAGCCCACATGCAAGTGGTGGTGATGGTGGGTTTTTTTGTATGTCAGTGAGGTATAAAGAATGGCATCATTAATGACAGCAAACTCCAGCAAATTAAGAATTGTTCATTATTCATTTATTCATAAAGAATTCATGAATGATTATTCATGCAGTCATTTATTGCATGCCCATATGTATCAGATCCTGTGCAGGAATATGCAGTTATTGTTTTTAGGCACTCATTGTGTTGAGGGATATAATGGCAATTACAGCTGCATAGTAAGCATACTATAGTGGGAACTGCACTGTGTCATAGCAGAGCAGAGTTGAGCTCTCTGCCAGCTGAAGAGTAGCAAGGAGTAATGGGTATGAAAGTCTTCTTGGAGGATATGAAGCATAACCATTGGAAATAGCCTATCAATCTAATGCCAACATTCTCAATTGCTATCCACTTTCCTCTTCTAAATATATTCCTTCCTTAATGGATGCACCTTGGAAATGTACACCATTATTTTTTTCAGTTGCTAAAGTTAAAAAAATCTAGGCAGTCCTGCAAGGGAGCACAAAGAACTGTTTTAGATTGGTAAAAAAAAAATTATATTTCTGTACTACAGTGGTGTGGTTTCATAGGCATATATATCTTTCTGTACTCATTTGCTGTATGTTTTAAATGGATGAAGTTTTATCAATAAGGTTGCTGAAAAATCTAGGCATTACCCTTGACTGATCTTTTTCCATCATCCACAGGTCATTTATAAATGCAATCCCTTCAATATCTAAAAATCACCCTAATCCATCCACCGCTCTTCATCACCATTGCCACCACTTTTGTACAAGCCCCAGCCACATAGGGCTGGGATGACTATGGTAGCCTCCTGACTAGTCTTCCCCCCCCTTCTTGCTCTCTACAATGCATTCTCTATATCTGTTCATAATGCAAATATGGTTATGTTATACCCTTGCTTAAAACTCAAAGGGCTTCCAATTGCATTTATAATAAAACTGAAATTCTTTACCAGGGCCTTCAAGGTGCTACGTTAAACCTTGTAAAACTTTTTGGCCTCAGGACTCTCTCATACTTCTAGAAATTAGTGAGGAAATCAAAGAACTTGGTTATATCTATTGATATTTATCAGATTAAAAACTAAAGCTGGGATATTTTTATACCTCTTTTAAATAATTTTTTAGTAATTGTTCTTCCAGGATTTTATATATACATCCATGTATATAGATGTATATATATATGTGTGTGTATATATATGTATGTAATCATATATGTAAACATATATATCTTTTCAAGTTCTGGGGTGCATGTGCAGATCTTGCAGGATTGTTACATAGGTATACACACACCATGGTGGTTTGCTGCCTCCATCCCCCCGTCACCTACATTGGGTATTTCTCCCAATGTTATCCCTCCCCAATCTCCCCATCCCCCGCTATCCCTCCTCTAGCCACCCACCCCGGAACAGACCCCAGTGTGTGATGTTCCCGTCCCTGTGTTCTCATTGTTCAACACTCACCTATGAGTGAGAACATGTGGTGTTTGGTTTTCTGTTCTTGTGTCAGTTTGCTGAGAATGATGGTTTCCAGATTCATCTATGTCTCTGCAAAGGACATGAATGCATCCCTTTTTATGGCTGCATAGTATTCCATAGTGTATATGTGCCACATTTTCTTTATCCAGTCTATCATGGATGGGCATTTGGGTTGGTTCCAGGTCTTTGCTATTGTGAACAGTGCCACAATGAACATACGTAACACACATACATATCTTTAACTAATCAGTTTACCTTCAAATATGATATAGCTTCACTTGGTAGGCAAGAAATTTTGGAACAATATTCTTTTGGTTCCTCTCTCCCTTCTTTTTACTATTGTTTTATACCTTTTACTCATACATATGCCATAAAGATACAATACTACATACTCTAGACAAAAAGTTATCTTTTAGAGCAATTTAAAATGAGGAAAAAAATACTTCTATGCTTACCTTCATTAATGCCATTTCCAGTGCTCTTCGTTTCTTCAAGTAGGTCCACGTTTCTTTAATCTGGTATTATATTCTGTCTGAAGAACTTTAACATTTTTTCCACAGAACAGGTCTGCTTGTAATGAGTTCACCAAGTTTTTGCCTGAAAAAGTATTTTTGAAAGATATTTTTGCTGGATATAGATTTCTGGATGGACAGTTGGGTTTTAAAAAGTTTTTATTAATACATAATAGATGTACATATTTTCAGGATACATGTAATAATTTTGTACAATTTGTTTCTTTCAGCACTTTAAAGATGTCACTTTTGTCTTCTAGCTTGCAGAGATTTAAGAGGAAGTGGCTCATAACTTTTATCTTTGCTTCTCTTTATGCAATTTTTTTTTTATTCACGGTCTTCCAGATTTTCTCATCTTTGGTTTTCAGAAGATTGGTCTAGGGTTTTAAACATCTTTATTGTTATTCTCTAAGCTTCTTAGAGCTGTAGTTTGTCATCCATCATTAATTTTAGAAAATTCTCAGTCATATATTTCAAATATTGCTTCTTTCACATTTTTCTCTTTCTAGAATTTCAATCATATGGCATATTAGACCATTTGATATTGTTCCACAACTCTAAGACACTCAGTTCCTTTTTTCATTTGTGTTTCAGATTGGTTAATTTCTATTGGTCTATTTTCAATCGCACTGATTCTTTCCTCGGCTGTAGTGAGTTTACTGATAAGTTTGTCAAAGGTATTTTGAATCTGTTTTTCACTTCTAGAATTTTTATTGTTTCTTATAATTGTCATCTCTCTGCTAAAGTCCATCATCTGACATTGCATGTTATTCATTTTTCTAGTAGAGCCATTAACATAATAACTATTTGAATTATTTGTCTGATAGTTCCACCTGAAGGACTTGTTTGGGGCTTCACACCTTTCCCAGGGAGGTTGCTGTTCCCCTCTTCCACCACCAAGGAGTTTTCCCCCGGACTCTCAGCTGCCTCTCATCTTTCTCATGAATATCCAATAAAGTTCACAAAAAAAAAGCCTGAGAGTGAGTGTCAAGTCCCTTGTGTCTGCAGCTCCCAAGGATTCTATAATATTAGCCAAATTTAATTTAAATTTTAATAAATTAAATCACTTAAATTAAAAAAAAATAAAGTCTTCCATAGGGCTGTTTCACTGGCCAAAAATAATTAGTATCTAGATTCAAATGCTCTTTGAACTGAATTGGTTTTTAATCTAGGCCCAGTTGAACTCATATCAGAGACAAGCTCAGCCACAAGAGACATGGAAGAATAGCCAAGAGTCTAAAATATAATTATAACACATGATAAAGCAAGGCTGTTTCAACAGGGAAGTGTAATTCTTTGAACCGTGAGCCCTGGCTTTCCATATCACAGTACCTGGCAAAGCGTTGTTTACTTTTCAATAATCTTTAGCTTATCTTCCTTAGACAATGTGAAAAACTAAAAAGAAAACTTCAAACCAGGAAGCTGTCAGAAATCCCCTGGTTTTCATGTCTGCTCTACTTGGTTCCTCAAAATAATATTTCCTCAAATAAAGATGTCAGGAGTTAATGTGGACTCCAGAACTAAGCAAGAACCCATAATCAGGTGGTGCCTGATCAATCTAATGATGTGGTTTCTCCCTTATGGAAGACTATAGAAAATTAAAAAAGAAGAGCCATGCTTCTTTTCTACTTTGGGATTTGGCGCAAGAAATTAAGTGCTGGTAGTTTTGAGCTTGTATTTCACAAATTGAAAGGATGTTTTAGAAAAAAGTTCTTACTCAACACTCAGCTCCCCTAATAAAATTGATGACATTTTCCTTAGCTGTCTGATTTTAAATGTCTGTTACCTTCTGGATGAATCTTTTCTCTAAAGCCTTATTAAGGGCACATATCTGGGGTGGGGAATAAAACAAGGGCAATGATCTATGCGAGTCATCAAGAGTTGAAAAGTCCTTAATTCAGTCCTAGAGAAAGGGCATAATGTGGTGGAGAATGAAGAATATGGGACCAAAATCTAAGTCATATTCATATGTGTGTGTTTGTGTGTGTGTGTGTATTCATTAATCCAGTATATATCTGATGTGGTTTGGCGGAGGTTGCTGTGAGCCAAGATCACTCCACTGCACTCCAGCCTGAATAACAGAGCAAGACTTCATCTCAAAAAAAAAAAAAAGAAAAGGTATTAATGAATATATATTTATTCAATTTGTTACAAGTATAAAAAATGACCTAGGGATGCAGATAAACACAAAAATTATCATGAGAATTATCATGAGAGAAAATTACATAATAATGAATTTCAAAGAAGTGGCAAGGGTGCCAAGCTTACGGACCAGAGACCTTCACTCTGGACCAGATTTTGCCTAGAAATGCCTATGTGATATGAGCAAGCCTTTTAATTTCTCTGAGCCTCAGCTTCTGTGTTGAAGAATAAGGGAGTTGGACCAGGTCATCATGGACTTCTTTCTGGTATAAGAAGAATGATATTTTGAGTATATTTTTCTTTCTTCCCATTTATTTGAATCAAATAATAATGTGCCCCATATTTATCTGAGATAGCCACAATATATCATCTTGAACAGTGCTAATAATCAGATTCATGATGAAATGCACAAGGAAATGCTCAAAGCTGACTTTAAAGAGCACCATCTAATATAACCCTGAGGTTTCCTCCCTCCACTTTAACTGATTCTTCTTAGTAGCTTGCTATTCATCACAGAAACTGATCACACAAACCACAAGGGCATTGATCATATTTCTTGAATCTATGCATTTGTATAACCTCATTGTCTCTATAGAGTGCACAGAATAAGAATTTCTGACAACTTCTTTTTCTCTGCTGAAAAATAATAGATGTCTGTATAATACCAATGATACTGGTCTGATGGCCATCTAGCAGTTTACAGTTTACAGTGAATTTGTTTTTATGTGTTATTTTTCTAACAGTACTGTTACTATAAATTATAAGAGAAGAGTATACTGGGGAGAAGGGAGGTGGTAGGGAAGGAATAAGAGAAAGGAAGTAGAGGCCACAGTTGAGGAAGCTGCAAGGTGCTTGAAGCTATTTGGCCTTTTGTGTGCAATTGACATAACCATTTAAATTGTGGTGAGTTGTGCTGCTTTAGCTAAAATTCAGTTGAGAAGATTTAAAAAATATATAAAAATTAGATGCAGAGAACTAAGCAAAGCAATTAGTATGTACAGAAGTTAGAGGTCCTAGGACCAGCTATTGTTGCAAATCTTTGGGCAGATGACATGATTTGGGCGTAGTATACATCTTTCACAGCCAAACAATATGACCTGTGATGAACAGAGTGTCCAGACAAAGAGAAACCCTGGGAGTCACATGTAATTCTTTTCTTAGCAAACAATAGAATTACATCCATCTCGGTTGGTGCAAAAGTCAGCCAAGGCATTTTCCTTTCTTTGTGCATCTTAATATAATGAAGAGATAACATATGAGAGGGGACATAGAGAAGGAGAAAACTATATTAGAGAAGGAAACATTGTCAGATGACTAGACAGAAAAAAGACATAGGGTAACAGATTTCCTAAGATACATTCCTTGGGTACCAAAGAAAGCATAGGCTTGGAAGAGAAAGAAAGACCAAGATGAAAAGTAAAGAGAGAGTGTAAAAAGTGAGAAGAAAGCTTATGAACAGAAAGAAAAATGGAAATAGGAAAACAATGAGAAGAGAGGAAAGAAGATCCAACAAGAAGAGGAGGTGGAAGCCTGCTTTGTCCTTCTTTCCTTGGTGCACATCAGTAAAGGTCTGTCTTTGCATATCTGCTTCATCATTACCTCCACTTTCTCACTTTTTCCCCACTTCAGAATGCAGATAGAAAGGAACTGCCAGAGATGCTTCTGGGCTCCCCTTTACTGCCATGTACAACTTGGATTTCCTGTCCTGCCAAGACAGCATAAAATTGGGTCCCCCAAAAGGAAATCAGGGTACCATTAGGAAAGGACCATGATGCTGAGGAACGAAAGCACAACAATATCTACACAGAATCAATTCTGTGAGCTAGTTTTATCTAACATTGAGCTCCAACCATTCACAACTTAACGAAGGACAGCTGAAAAGCAAAGATGCTAAAAAGTAAAAGAGAAAAAGAAAAAGTGTACATAGTCAACGTTTCATAAAAGATGAAGCTTTCCCTAACCTCATAGATCAGAAATAGAAATAAAAGCTCAATGTAGCTTTCCTATCCTGTGAGTCTGCTTCAACAATAAGATCACTAAGTTAATTGAACTCTGACCTCTTAACATTTTCACTAAAAATGTAAAAATATCTCTTGAAAACTAAAATGAGGTATACTTTCAGTCATTATTTTCATTGTCATATGTATGTTTTCATGTTTTATGACACCCCCTGACTTTAAGATTTACGTATACTAAATTTTATCCACTAGAAACAAATTGGTGCTCTTCTGTGACATTTCCTAAAAGACAAGTGACTGTTTTTTTTTTTCTTTTGGTTCTATCATTGCTGCATTCTTAATTTTTTTTTAATATTGAGAAAATGTCTTTCAACTTTTTTCTTCATCAGAATGCTCTTCAAGTCTCTCAGAACCTGTCATGTTATACTACTTCACATACAAAATTATACATAATTATTTTAAATGCATTTCTAAATGACTAAATGGCAAATGCTTACAGATGCATACTTAACTGACATGTATATATTCAATATTTACCTTATACATAAATTTAGTCAGACTCTGTGTTAAGTGGCTGGTTATTAACATATCAAAATATCATTCTGAGATTAAGATTTTATAACATCAGGATAGTTGTTATGTACTGACAAGGACTGATGTCTAGAAATGTCAAGTGAAAAAAATGAGCTGCAGATCAATATACATACAATAATCCTTTGAATTTTTTTAAAAACATCATAAATACAGATTCATGGATCAGGTTATAATTGGTTTTGCTATGGTAACTAGCTAATCCTGAAATCTTAGTAATTAAACACAATGAAGATATAGTTTGCTCATGGTACACATACAACACATATTTGCAGGATGAGGGAAGAACGCTAATCCACACAGTCATTCAGGGACCCAGGCTTCCATCACATTGTATGTGTAACATTTAGAAGATGGAGCCTCATCAGTCTTTGCAAGAAAGAAAGAAGGCTCATGAAGAACTCATTCTTACCATTATGCATCAGCCCAGCAATGACAAATGTTATTTCTTTGTGACATGGTCTCGCTCTGTCGCTTAGGTTGGAATGCAGTGGTGTAATCATTGCTCGCTGTAACCTTGAACTCCTGGACTCAAGCAATCCTCCCACCTCAGCCTCCCAGGTAGCTATGACTACAGGTGAATGCTACCACACTCAGCTAATTTTAAAATTTATTTTTGTAGAGACAGGGTCTTGCTATGTTGCCCAGGCTGATTTTGACCTCCTGATCTCAAGCAATCCTCCTGCCTCAGCTTTCCAAAGTAATGGGATTTCTGGCATGAACCACTGTGCCTGGCCTCACTTCTGTTTATAGCATATGGGCCTAAGGTAGTCCTAAAGCCAATCTGAGCTGCAAGAAAAGTGAAATTGGGAAGAGCACATGAATATCGACTTAACAGTAAATATTTCTAACAGTATGTACACACACACACACACACACACACAGAGAGAGAGAGAGCGAGAGAGAGAGATGGAAAATACAAATTTAAAAGTTCCAGAAAGAAAAAATAAATCTATCTAGTGAGTACCTTTGAGGAGAGAAGTGAAATTAAGCAAAGAATGAAGAAAAATTCCACTCTTCTATATTATGTTTCCAAACTTTTTGCATTTTTAAAATAAAAATCAGGTCTTATATTTGTTATTAAACAAAAATATTTTTAAAACTGTTAATTGTGAGTTATTCTGAGATAATCCAGTTGAAATAAAACTGGTAAATAAGTGGTTAAAAGGCAATACAAAATAGCTTCCATCAATGGCTCAGCATCAAGCATGGGCATAGTTTTCAGGGATCAGCCAGGCCTCTCTATGATTTAGTGGCTGTTGTTTGATCAATGGCTGAAATGATAGAGTGGATAGCCTGCTGATTAAGTTCACGGATAAAGCTATGTTAACTAAAACTTTGGGAGCTGTGATTAAGATCCAAACTGGCCTGTCAGAAGTGAGCTATGGCCAAGTGTGGGGTGTGAGTATACTTGGGAGTGAAGAATGAATCTCTGAAGACTGCAAGGGTCAGACAAAAATACTTGAGTGCCTCTGGATTCAGTGTAAATCACATGCCAGATGGACATCTGGAATAAACGAGGTTGCTTTAAGAAATGTAGCACTGCTCAGGCATTTCAAGCATTAAGACAAGAAAGGAAAGAAAGGAACATATCTTCAGGATTTGTTGTATTTAAGATCATCAGGCAAAAAAATAAATAAATTCCTGAACAGGGTGGACTGTGTATCAGAGCATGTGCTATAGTGGTAAATAATGCAGACATTGTCATCATCTTTATGGAGATCATGTCTAGCTGCCCTCTTTACATCCAAGACTTATCTCTCTTGGTCTCTAGGTTGACTTGTCCAGGGACAAGAGACTCTCTTGGGAACTTGTTAGAAATGCAGAATATGAACTCAATCCCAGACCTAAAGAATCAGAATCTGCTTTCTAACCAGGTCCCTCAGGTGGTTCATATGCACATTCATTTGTGGAAAGCACAGGTCTAGGTTACATCTGCCTCCTCCTACTTACCCAACCTATTAAGGAGAAAGCCTCCTTACTTCCCAATTGCCTTGTCTTTGATTTTATCTACACCTAGATAGGCAAGAGAATTGAAAGGGATAGGAGAGGCTAAGCAGACATACATAATGAAGAGATGAATAGACAGGGGAAATGCAAAGAGAAATATTCAGGCAAGGGGAGTTTATAGGTGAAGTTCAGGGAAATGTAGAGACAGGAGGAGGGAGAAATGGAGGACAATTGCAAATAAATAAAGAGATGCAGGAAAGCAAATTTGAAGAAGTCTTGCTATACAATGTCTACAACAGTCGTTCTTTGAAAAACTTCCTAAGAGATTTAAATTTCTTTTTAACTGTCTTTGGGTGCCACTACTGATATTTTTATGTGAGACCAGATGAGAAGGGGCTGCTACAAACCCCAGCTTTATATTAGTTATATATTAGTTGTCATTTCTTAGACAGGAAGGTGGAAAAGGCAATAAACATGTAAGACAAGTTCTATATTCTAGGAATATGCAGTTCCCATTCTATACTATTTCCAAAAAGGAAGGATCTTTTTCATTATTTAATAATGTTTCTGTTGACTTTCATAGATCTCTGCACTAAATTATTTAATGATGCTAAATTAACACTAAATCCCCAAATTGCTATCATTTACCAGTTATACTAGATGCACCAGATAGATGCTTTTAGCTGATTTTAGCTCTGTATTTCTGTATCTAGTATGAATGGAAAAAAAAATGAAAATAATCTCCAACTCGTGGAATTAAACTAGCAGAAAGAATGTTCCAGCCTTGGTTTTTAGGTAAATGAATTTCTTGAGCATAAACGATCTTTATCCTTTTTATGTACATAACAAAGAGGATCAATTTTGGAGGCCGAATGAATGATAGTGATAGTAAAAAAAGGAATTCATAAACCAAAGTTGGTAGACTATAATAACCCCAATACTTATGGCTACTCTGTATAATCTACATAGCAAACAAAAATCACAAAACAAAAAATAATACGTTGTGAAAAATCTTGAATGGTTATGAGAGATGAAGTGATGGTGCTTTGTGGAAAACAACTCTTATAAACATTTATTTTAAAAATAGTTTTTAGATCAGGAGAAAACATCAGAAAGAAACTCTACCTGGCTCTTTTGCTCTTTTTGGTGTTTGATTTGAACTCAAGTTTGGGGATTCTTATAACAACAAAAACAAAGAATTTGTTTTAATTTAAGCATAGTCTTTGATGCTGCATTGCCTACATGTGGTAACATGCAACCTTGCTTGACTTAGATATATTACCATGCATTCAACTTCAGAACAATTTCAAAGACTTTCAAGAGACTAGGTGCCCTTTCTTTCCAAGGTAGTATCTAATTAGCCCATGGTAAGAGGACACACACACACAAACAGAAACAAACACACACAGATGGTGAGAAAACTGCTAAACTTTATCAAAATAAAGTACCTGTAATCAATTTGTGTAGGATTTACCTCTCATTGCTGTTGTGAATATCATGAAGTCTTCCACATCTAAAAAAGAGAGAAAGGAAGAAAAGTTGCTGATCTACATGTGCTTTACAAACGCTTTATCAAGGCTGCAACATTTCAAGTGTTTCACAGGCTATAATATAAACATGATGGCAAGAAATTGTGTAGAGTTGATTGCTGCCCTCAAAGCTCACCATGTATACCTCCAGAATACAGACACCACATCTTCTGGTAGACTTGCAAGTCCCTGGGCCATGCTCCAGGGTCAGTGTGCTTTTCTGACTTGGGGCATCAGTGTATGAACCCTAATTACAGTTAATACACTATTCCGGTACTGATCTCCAATCCCACAGCTGCCAAATCCATTGGAGAAATTGGCCGAAAGTCAAGTCCAGGGAGTTTTAAGGGAAAGCAAAATGCTGAAACGTACAGGATGCTGTCTATCTCCTGCTTAAATATTTTCTCATGGCTCTTGAAATTAAGGTCAAGATCCGCAGGATGAATTACACAGTCCTGCACAGCCTGGCAGCTCCCTAGCTCCTGCTTAGCATTTTTCTCTTGACCAACTATTCTTTAGCCATGCTGGCTTTTCCCCCATCACAGGGCCTTTACCCACATCCCTGCCCTTTGCCCACTGCACTTCTAACCTCTCTCTTCCCTTCATCCATCAAGTCACAGTGCAAATGTCAAGGTATCAGGAGAAGCCCAACTTCAGCATTCAAACAAGGTAGTTTGTTCCCTCTGTTATGTGATCCCACATGACCTGCAACTTTTCCATGAGAACATCTACCACAATTGCAGTTTTACTGTTATAATGTAATTGTTTTTTTACTGCCTTTTCTCTTTGGCTTTAAACTCCATATTTCTAAGTACTATCTGTCTGGCACATAGAGACTCCATAAATATTTGTTAACTGAATGAATGAATAAAAGGGAGAAGAATGGGAGGAAGACATGGAGACAGACGATGACTGATAAGAAATAAGAAAAGGTGGCAGAGAGAGAGAAGAAGAAGACAGAGGAAGAGTTAGTAAGTCCTTAAGCATGTCAGATGAAATACAAGAGAAAATCCCTGATTAAAGCCTTCCTCTGGAAGAAGAAAAGGCTTATGTAACCTTTTCAGAGGATATACCAAACAAATGTGGCACATTGACAGCATATTATAAATAATACTGATTTTAAAATTGTTTTTATAAAGACAAACAGAACACTAAATTTCCTGTTGGCAATATTCAAACCATTAATAATTTTGATTTCAGGTTAATACATTTTTGGGGCAAGAATAGAAGACTTCAGAGGGTATTTAGAATCATTAGAAGCCAGTGTATTACCACTGACATTAAAATCTTTGGGAAAACTCATGATGTCACTTGCTTTGAACAATATGAGAACCAGCTGTAAGTGGTACAAAATGAAGACTAATGACTAAAACTGTTCACATGCAAAACTCAGACTTGTAGAAGAGGACCTCTTCAGCAGCACCAGGCTGTTAGGCTAAATTATTAGCTCATTTTAATTGAAAATGTGAAAAGACATTACACTTTGCAAGATGGTACTCAAGACAGCCATGATTTTAGCTGAAAGAATCTCATTCAGAGAATCCCCACGGTGCCAGGCTTTCAACTATATATCACATTTATGTTACTGTTGATATTCCGTATTTTTGTAGATCTGGTAAAAATGCATTTGGCTCTGAAATGATTTCAATAAATATTCTACATCAGAAAGTCTTTAGTCATCTTGTATTTTAGACCTTTTACTTACATTTCAGTTATTGAAGACAATGTATTCTTTCACCATCCCCTTCTAAAGGAGATGAGTATCATTAATATGTCACAACTCACTTGTTTTTTTATTCCAAATCCATAAACTTTTATTGACAATCTTATGATCCATTCATTTTCAAGAAAAGCTGTTGGAACATCTTGGTTTGACAGAGTCTCTTAAGTCAAGCCCAATATTTCCTGACATGGTGAGTCGGATTTTTGCCAAAAACAGGTAAAAGCTAAACTCTGCATGTTAGTAGCAGATGAAGACAACAGGCTGGCTTTGGAAATTATTCTCAAAGTAGCCACATTTGCATCCTGGATAATAAGAAAGAATACCTCACACAGAAGCTAGTAAGCATAAATCAACCAAGCTTCCTCTGTCCCTCATTTCACCCCATGTCCAGTCTAACACTTAACCCCATTAATTTTACTTCCAATCTTCCCCACACCACCTGAGCTACTCCAGTGTTCTCATCCCTGGGCTTCTGGCTTATGTCCTTGGCCTCTTCAATGCATTCTCCACATGGAGACCCAAGTGATCTGATAAACACAAATTGGGTAAGTTTGGATACCTGTTGTATAGGATAGTGACTATAGTTGATAATAATGTATTGAAAACTCGTAAATTGTTAAAAGATTAAATCTTAAATGTTCTCACAACAAAAAAATAAGTATGTGAGGTGATGGATATGTTAATTAACTCGATTATATCATTTTACAATGTATACCTATATCAATATATCACCTTGTATGCCATCAATATATGTGGTTTTTATCAACTGTACCTTAGTTTTAAAAGAATAAAATTAAAAAGAAACACTCTCCCAAAAAAACAAAACAAAACAAAAACAAAAATTATAATCATATTATCCATCTGCATGAACTCTTCAGTGATCTTCTTTGTACTTAGGATAAAGCAAAAACTCTTTACCCTTCCTTAAAATGCTTTGCCATCTTCTCCAAACTCATCCTATATTACTTTCCATCAGTCTCTTTCATAGTTATTTTCTTAAAAGTTAAGGTGCAGTAACACCAACACACACTTTCGCCCTGGTGTCCCCGGTCATCCTGGCTCACTCATCAGGTAAGTTGGACCCCATTCAGGAGTTCTGCATCGTGGAGACGTGCAGAGGCACCCTCACACCTTTTCGTTGGTCCACATATCGCAGGTGATGTATGCCTTTTATAGTCAAACCGAAGTTATATTATCTCATGATAACTAAATTGCCAAAAATGAATGATGGACTATGTAAGCTAATGCCTACCAAGAAACTCAGTTTGAAGATAATACCAAAAAAGGAGACACAAGCAATCACAAGAAAAAGGCAGAATGGATACTTCTCATATTCCAAATCCATACTTCTTTCATGTTAAAAAACAATGACCCAATCAGATTTAACATGATGCCAGGAAGAAAAAAAAAAGCATTTGAACTTATATGCTTGTTTACTATTGTTAATAATGATCCTTAACTTTCATATGCTGAACCTTGACCTATTGATATGGAAATATAATTAGCAAGAACATTTCAACACTAAGCATACAGACTATTAATCTACCTAAGAATATAAGAGATTTTGTTATTAAAAATGGCTTTTAAATATATTTTATCTTTAAAAATTTTTTTTTGTAACATAGTGATATATATACATAATTTGTAAATAAGTAAATACATAAATTTTTATATTTCTTCCTCAAAATGTTTCTATTGCTGGGGTGGTCAAAAAGCTTAGAGACAACCAGACTCATGTATCAGAATCATTTGTGGAACTGCTAAAAGCAAGGATGCCTGAGATTCACCTAAGGATCTCCAACGGTGGGATGTGGGAATCTGCATTTTTAAACAGAGCCTTTAGAGATCTTGAAGTGTTCCTAGGATTCATTAATTCCATGCATACTGAATAAATCCTCCTGTGTACCAGGCACTTTGCAATGCTGAGGGGACAGAAGCGAACAATTTAGACAAGGCTACTACTCTCCTGGTGCTTACATTTTAATATGAGACAAAGAAAAGTAAATAAACAAGAGGATAAATACTTGACATCATTCCATGCTACAAAGTAAATAAAATGGGGTATTAAGATAGAAAGTCAGGGACTGGACACAGTGGCTCATTCCTGTAATCTCAGCACTTTGGGAGACCAAGGTGGGAGGATCACTTGAGCCTGTGCAACATAGGAAGGCCCTGTCACTACAAAAGAATTAAAACATTAGTTGGTATGGTGCAGCGCACCTGTAGTCCCAGCTCCTTGGGAGGTTGAGGTGGGAGGATCACTTGAACCCAAGAGGTTGAGGCTTCAGTGAGTCATGATTGTACCACTGAATTCCAGTCTGGGCAACAGAGTGAGACACTGCCTCCCAAGAACAAAAAAGAAAGAAAGTCTTACAGGTGTCAGGAAGGCCTCTTGTGGAGATAACGTTTAAGCTGAAGTTGAATGACAAACAGCCAGTCATGCAAAAATATGGGACCAAAGGGAACACCAGTGCAAAGTCCCTAGGTGGCAACAAACCTGGAAATTTTGAGGAAAAGGAAAATATCATACAGCAGACAAGGATGAGATGCAAGAGGAGGTGAAGCCCCACTCCTGTCAGCTTTGAAAGGCAGGGGAAGGAGTTCAGATGTTCTTTTAAATGAGATAGGGAGCCACTGAAGGGTCTTGGTAAAGGCACCATCTGATTTGATTTATATTTTTAAAGCATGCATGCTGGCTCTGTGTGGGGAATGGAATGTAAGAGAGCTGGAAGGATATCAGGTGAGACCCACTGTGACAGTCAAGTCTTTTAAACCTAAGGCCAAGCTCAGAACTGAAAAAAAAAAAGTAGCATTTGGTTGTTAAGTGAACAAATCAACAATGAAGAATTAATAAACAGTAGAACCAAAGAATGAGTCAAAGCCAGGGGTGAATTATAGTCCTAGAAACTCACCCCATATTCATTGGTAACCCTTCCAGTTAGAGGTCAGGACCACTGACCACTCCTGTTCTGGGTGCCAGCCAGCCCTCTACTCATATTTCAGACAGAGTACATTTTATGATTAATCTTAATCTTCCTACCTCCCATAGAAATAAATCATCTAAATGCTTTCCTCAGGGGAGGAGAGAAGGTAAATGATCTCTCCAAACATACCCTTTAAAGTTTTTTTGATGAAAGCAAATTTTTAAACCCACACATTGGAGTGAGAACTGAATGGTGGCAAACCAATACCTGACTTCTACCTGTGGGATCTTTGAGATGACCCTATGTCTGTCATCACAGAACGAAGTCTGTAACCACAGCCAAGATATCTACCCTCATCCTTGCCCCCACTTCCAACTAACAGGAGCCAGAAGTTGCCTCAGTTAAGACATGAGATGGCTGTGGTCTTTTTCACTTGAGTTCTTATGCACCTTCTTTTTTTTTCAGGCGCCTTGCTCTTTTACTCTCAACATGAATGCCTCTCTCTGATTTGCAAATCTCTTTCCAGAGTCTGTCTAAATGGAAAGTTTTTTTGAGCTACAGCCCAGACAAAGGTAGAATCTGTATTTTCAACCTCTAGTGCAGGCTGCCTCCCTGTTGACATTAATCTTCCGCTTTTGCCAGGTCTAGACAATAGAGGTTGGAGAGTGTTAATCTAAAGATTCACCAGACACCAAGCCATAAATCTGCCAGGGGGTAGATAGACTTGTGGCATTTTCTATTTGCTCCTAAGAAGATTCTAGGCTCTGTTTGGTCCTCCATTGCCTCTGCCCTGAGAGATTGAATTACTCACAACATCAAAATTCACTTCCTCCAGAGCATCTCACACCCAGCAAAGCTGAGAAGAACAAGGCACCATCCATTTACTTCAGGAATCAAGTCAGAAAATCCAAGGGGAGACATTGGAAAGACACAATATATTTAGCTGTGTGAGACATTTTGTTTCCCAACAGAGTAAAGCAAGGGAGATGTTTCTCATTATATAGTCATGCTTCCTAGTGAGTATCACTGAGATTTTTCTAATGGCCATATCTAGTTTTTCTTATCTGGGTTAAGGACCAAAACTATAAGATATTCATGAGAGAATACTACCAGTAAGCTGAATATTTGCTGTTTATTTTCATAAAATCCAAATACTAAACAGCAAATCTGAAAAGTGTGCCTAATGACAGATTAGGCAATTGTGTCTGCAGAATTAAAGGCATCATTATATCATGTCTGAATGCACAACTGATAAATGATTTTCCTTGAAAAGTCATTTTGAATTTTTGTTTTGACTTTTGTTTCCCCTAAGATTAACTGGACTGTCAATGTATGTGGGTATACACTTAAAGATTATTCTGTGTATGTGTGTGTGTGCATGCATGCACACACACACACACACACACACACACCTGCCTCCCTCTGTGTCTCTCTCTGTTACTGTCTCTGTCTCCACTTTCCTCCACCTCCCTTTCTCTTTCTCCCTCCCTCCCCATTTCTGTCCATCTGTCTGTCTGTCTCTCCCTAAAAAAACCTAGCCCTACT
Source organism: Aotus nancymaae (assembly GCF_030222135.1). Taxonomy (NCBI): domain Eukaryota; kingdom Metazoa; phylum Chordata; class Mammalia; order Primates; family Aotidae; genus Aotus; species Aotus nancymaae. The sequence continues at coordinate 39,558,137 of NW_026988482.1, forward strand.
AAATAAGTTGCATCCCTTAACCCTTTCTACTTGTTCTGGCTCAAGAGAACACCAATTTTAGGACACTCATCCTATGGACACGAGCTGACTACTTGAGATAACTTCTAATCCAAGAACTCTATAATTAGTAGGCAATCCCTCGCTTCAGTTAAAGAAATGTTTTCATGCACAACTGCAGAATGAGCGTGGGCTCCATTATACTCCTGGAATCATTCATATGCTGACATCACTTAAAATAGGCACCCCAGTGTGTATAGAAAGATAAGCATCATTTCATGTGTCAAGAATGAGATAGACTGGATAAAGAAAATGTAGTACATTCACACTATGGAATACTATGTAGCCATAAACAGGAATGAGATCATGTCCTTTGCAGATACTAGAAGCTGTTATCCTTAGCAAAGTAATGCAGGAGGAGAAAACCAAACAAACGCCTAATGTTCTTACTTATAAGTGGGAGCTGAATGATGAGAACACATGGACATATGGGGGAACAACACACACTGGAGCCTGTCAGGGTGGTGTCCGGGGAGGGAGAGCATCAGGAAGAACAGCTAATGGATGCGGGGCTTAATACCTAGGTCATGGGTTGATCTGTACGGTATACCACCATGGCACGCGTTTACCTATGTAACAAACCTGCACATCCTACACGTGTACCCCGGAACTTAAAAGTTGAAGAAAAATAAAAACAGATTGAGTTGGTAGTGGCTTCTTGGAGCTCTGTGTTTAGAAGGATTCTGAGACTATCTCCTTCCTTAACAGGAAAGAGTGCCAAAATCATCGTGTCTGATATCTACAGGAAAGGGAAGTTGAACAAGGACACAAGTTACCCTTCTCCAATCTGTTCCTTCATGTGTTTTCTGTTGAAAGGCTTCATCTTGAACATGTACTTCACCCCATCACTTGCTAGACCCTCTTAACCGAATATTTTGCTCCCATTTTTTCAGCTTACCTTTACAAGAGGGGCTAGACCCTGGAGTGTCCCTTCAACCTCAACTGACCTGTGATATGGCTCATAATATGGCTCATTCTTTATGTTCCAGTTTCCAGGCTAACTCTGTAAGTACTTTGTTTTAGAGTAAGACTAAGTGAGAATGTTATAATGAATTACACTTTAAGAACACTATGTTTACATTTTAACTCAAGTTGTGGGCTTTAAGAAGCATGATGAATAAACTTTCTCATACACATCTGCACTCACAGACATTGGTGGTTCATTGCATCATACCCAAATGGCCAGGCCCACTTTATGATGTCAGCTCAGGAATGACATTCTAACTTTCTATGCATATGAAAACAATGATCAAAAAGTCTGGTTACCTCGAGATTAAGGTGCTACCAAAAAATGAGCAATTGACCTGTGCACAGAATGGGCCAGCATCTTATGAGCACACAAAAGAGATCTGGGTTGCAATTTTTAGTATAGTACAATTTGCCCATTTAAACTAGCTCAACATTCCCCATTAATTACTCATGTACATTTCAGCTCTTCTGAAAACTGGTAACAGGCACAGCTTAAGAAATATACTATCTATACAAAAATAACCTGGGAGGAAAGAGTCACATGTGGCAAATACACATTTGTAATCAGTACTATAAATCATGAAACAGATTAATTATCCAGAAACATACAAAATCATCCTCTAAATTGTTCTCCTAATGTACCAGCTCTCCCCTGACTCATTACTAAGTTATTTGCTAGTGAATGAATTTTCTTTTCTTCAAATGCTTTTTGAGCTAGGAGGAGTTGGCACAGACAAAATGCTTTCTGCAAGGAGTGAGGTTATATCCCCACAACCCTGAATCAACTAGTTATAAAAATCAAAGAATTTTGTTGAACCACAGGAAGTTTTCTCTTATGGTTATCAGCCATTTATTTTTGCCACATCTTCTTTACATTCTGAAATAAAATTCACAGATAATATAACCTACTGACATGTAATTTAAATTAACAAACAAACAAACAGGTATTAACTAATATAAAGGAAGGAAAAAAGAAAGTCATTTATTATAATATGCATTTAATATTTACATGTTTGGGCTCTAAAATGGAAATCATAATAAAGCAGTCAGATGATTACATCTGTACACAGAAACACAAAAGCTACAGATATTCCCCAGTCCTTACAGTAACCAAAATTGCATCCAGGTATTTGCTATACAACTCCTAGAGAGAAGTGCTTTTACTGAGACCCCCAATTTCCACAACACTAAATGGTTGGTTTGATAGCCTGTTTTTGATATATTTATTTTTCAGGCTGAATTCATTATTGGTCTGGCTAGGAGTGTCACAGCCATTGATGAGAACTTGAGATCACACACCCTAAGTTTTTATATCTCTGTTTTTACTTTTTAGAAATATTGTCTTATTCTGTCATCCAGGCTGGAGTAGAGCAGCATGATATGGCTCACTGCAGCCTCAAACTCCTGGGTTTGAGCAATTCTCCTATTTCAGCCTTTCAGGTAGCTAGGACCACAGGCATGTGCCACCATGCTTACCTAATTTTTAATTTTTTTGTGGAAATAGAGTCTCGCTTTATTGCCCAGGGTGGCCTCAAACTCCTGGCCTCAAGTGATCCTCCCACCTCAGCCTCCCAAAGTGCTGTGATTACAGACATGAGCCATTGTGTCCAGCCTCACCTGTTTCTAGACATGATTCGCTAAAAGTCCAATTCTAATGAAGTAAGCATAGAAACTTGCCCAGTCTTATGGCCTGCCACATGACTGTACCTGTAGAGACAAATGGCAAAAATTTCGGGAAAAAAAAAGCCCAGTCCACAGATGTAGTGAGATTTGTCTTTTAGGCAGAAGTTATAAAGTTTTCTCTACTCCCCTTGAAATGTGTCACTAAAACTCCAAAAGATATTTTCCTTGTGATATCTGAATCAGGAGAGTGGCTTACTTACAACCAAAAATGATCATTCGTGAGCTTCCACACTGGATTCTGTTTCTCACCAGGGAGAAAAGTAAAATTCTCCTTAACTGGCCTGTGAAGTGGGAACCTGAGGTTGGGGGAGTGCCCTCACCTGTTGTTAAAGGGGATGAGTAAGTTTTCCTTTTTGTTGGTTCATACTTCCAAGAGAAAGAGGCACACATTACTCCCTCTGGGTTGTCCTTCTTAAGTTACACTGGAACAAAGATTAGTTTGAATTTCTCTTCTGTGAATCCCAGAGATAAAATGAAAACAGTGAAGGCACTTCAAAACGTCAACACTGTGCTTCCCCCTGAGCTGTAGACCTGTGATGAGATATCATAATTGCTATCGGTATCATTGATGTTTTGCATTCCTGTACCATTGTAGAAGCGTCATTGTACATTCTATGCACACGGTCCTACCTGATCCTTTACAGCAAGGGAAATAAGAAAGTCAGTGTTATTACCATCATTTTAAAGATGATGACTCTGAGGCTGAGAGAAAAATGATTTGTCTAAAGCCCCATGGTTACCAAGTAGCAGTTCAAAGAGGATTCATGTATTGGGCTAAGAATAGTTTGCTCTTTTTATTCCACCACTGAATTACCAGAAGATACCCCTTCGCCCTTGGATAATTTGCCTGCTGAAGAGAATAGATCATTTTCATGATTGGCCCTCAAGTAGGCAATAGCTAAAAACAATATCGTAAACCACGTTTTACACTTTCAACATTGGGAGAACAGGACAAGGACGTACTTGGGTAATGTCAAGACCCAAGTTCACACAAAAGCATATTTCAAGAGAATTAGTCATTGCCTCAAAGTGTTGCCTGCATTAGAAAAATAATTGTCTCAGCTCTTAGACTCCACCATCCTCAATGTAGGAGTTTTACTTCAGGATAACTCTCGTTATGGTCGCAAGATGGCTGCCAAACAGCTCCAGGCTTCCTACAGGGAGGAAGCAAGATCTGGCAAGAAAGAGATGGTCTCTTCCCGAGTTTAAGAGTGAAATAAAATTTTCTTCTGGAAAAATTCTGAGAAGTCCCCCAGCCAGTCTCATTATGTTCATCAGCCAGAACTGGGTCTCTTGCCCACCTTTAAAATAATGTATTGGCAGGAGGAATTACTCAATTGGCTAAAACAAATCAAAGTGACCCTTTGGTTAGAGAGAGGGCCCTCTTCCCTGAAAGGAGATAGGGAGATATCTGGGGGTGGGGGGCGAGGAATGGGGTTCTATTGACAAGGAAACTCTAGGGGTGGTGGCTCATGGCTGTAATCCCAGCACTTTGGGAAGCCGAGGCGGGCGGATCATGAGGTCAGGAGTTCAAACCAGCCTGGCCAATATGGTGATACCCCATCTCTACTAAAAATACAAAAATTAGCTGAGCATGGTGGTGCACACCTCTAGTCCCAGCTACTTGAAAGCCTGAGGCAGAAGAATCACTTGAACCCGGGAGGCGGAGGTTGCAGTGAGCCGAGATCATAGTGCCACTGCACTCCAGCCTGGGCGACAGAGCGAGACTCCATCTCAAAAAAAAAGAAAAGAAAAGAAAAGAAAGACACACACACACACACACACACACACACCTCTCTGTGTGGAGGAGGAATGCAATGTTACCTACCAGCTACCAAGAAATTTCCATTTTCTAGTTTCCTTTTTTTGAGGCTCCTCTGAGCACTTCTTTTACACTTCGTACCTTCCAGATAGTGCTGGTTTTTGCTTCTCTCCTAAGCTGCATTCTCTCCTAGTTTTGTTGCTGGTACAGAACTGTCAATCTGATCGCCTCTTCTCTGAGGCTGCCATGCCATGGAATTGGACAAGTTTCTAAGCTTGGCCCTTTAGAATCAGATTTTTAGAAAATTATACTTAAAAACAGAGATGAGAAATCTTAGAGTGTGTGGTCTCAAGGTTTCATCAGTGGCTATGACACTTCTAGCCAGTCCAATAATAAGCCAGGAGACAGTAACAATATATAGTGTGTTTAAAGTGTTCACTCAGTTGTGAATCATTCATTATTAATAATACATTTTAAAGCTGCTTTACTGTTTATCAGGTGCCAGGTGTTGTGCTAAGTGCCCCGTATGCGTGACTTATGTCACTGTCACATTTCCCTCAGAGAAAGGTAATATTTTCCTCATTCTTCCTTGACATATGAAGATACTGAGCCTCAGACAGGTGAAGAGACTTACCTCCTCAAGGTCTCACAGCTAAAAGTGGCAGAACAGGTCCTTGAACCCATGCTTCTCTGACCCCACAATCCATACTCTTAACCACTATTTTATGTTTTCTTTCAGATGTTCAGAAGCATAGTGAATATGTCAATGCAATGATTAATCAGTTTCTATGCTCAGAATTACTGATAGCTCTGGCCTTCCTAATCGCTCAGTGAATATGAACATTATGATATTCTATCCTCACAGAGTTTCTGAGTATTGAGAGAGAGCTGGGATCATCAGTACCACAGCTGCAGATCACCGGGCAAGGAAATCAAAGGAAGAGCCTACAACTATTAATAAAACAAGAGTCTTCAGACACCTAGCCAGTGCATTCACCTATAGATCATGAAATGCCTTACCCAGGACAGGAACCACTCTTTCATCAGGTTCCAGGGTTCTTACCATCATCATCATCTCAGAACCTCCTCGTACCTCCCTGGTAAATATGAGGTAACGATGTTAACCTTGATAGAAAGAAGCAAACCTGGTGGGTCACGGTGCTCATACCTGTTATCCCAGCACTTTGGGAGGCTAAGTCAGGCATGTCACTTGAGTCCAGGAGTTCAAGACCAGGCTGGGCAACATTGTGAAACCCCGTCTCAACAAAAAACACAAAAAAATTATCCTGGCATGGTGGTATATGCCCGCAGGCTCAGCTATTTGAGAGGCTGAGGTGGAAGGATCCCTCGAACCCGGGAGGCAGAGGTTGCAGTGACCCGAGATCACGCCACTATACTCCAGCCTGGGTGACAGAGTGAGACCCTGTCTCAAAACAAAGAAAGAAGCAAACTTGATAAGGGAGAAGTGTGGTGGTCTTTTCATGGCAACAAGACAAGTTAGAGGTAATGAATAGGTACCATAGCCATAAAAGGTATTCAAATGCCCCCCACAAACCCTAGTTATAGAAGCCTTTCTTATCATTCCTGGTGGCTTGGAGAAGAGATCAGTAAAGTATCTGGTTATGCTCAGTCCCACAGGACAAGATTGCTGATGCCACATCTTTGCCCCAATCATTCAAAAAGCATCTTTGTCAGCCTGTCAGCCCCACTGAATCAAAGCGATGCCAGGGAAAGGAGAGAACAAAGTCAGGAGAGAGAAACCACATATAACAACTGCGCTGAACATGACCTCTAGTCCAGTAACAAACGTCCTAATTTCAGAGTGCTAAGGAAAGTGTCCTCACTGGTGGGTGAAGTACAGCTTCTCTGTAGGAGGAGGACCCATGCAAATCTTTGCTTTTTCTTCCTAAGTATCTATTAGATACTTTCCAAAGGGTTAATCAGCTTTAACATGGGTTGATGCCACTGTGCTAGTCTAAAATCTAGTAGATGGAGGTTGGCAGGATCAACCACAAAGTCTGTCATCAAACAAAACACAAATGCATTCACCTCTGGTCACTGGTTCAGATTCAGGGCAGCCTGCCAATTTGGCTGGATGTAGAACATTCTGATAACTGTTATGAGTGTGATGGTGCAAGCTGAATAATTTGATGCCCCCTTGGACTTCTATTTGAGATTCCTCCTCTGGTATTTGTATGGTAGAGAATGAGCATTTGTTGGGACTACTCTTAGCAAACCAACATAAGGTTGGGCGCAGTGGCTCACACCTGTTATTTCCAACACTTTGGGAGGTCAAGGAGGGCAGATCACTCGAGGTCGGGAGTTTGAGACCAGACTGGCCAACATAGTGAAACCCTATCTCTACTAAAAATACAAAAATTAGCCAGGTGTGGCGGTAGGCTCCTGTAATCCCAGCTGCTCTGGAGGCTGAGGCAGGAGAATCACTTGAACCTGGGAGACGGAGGTTGCAGTGGGCTGAAATGTGCCACTGCACTCCAACCTGGGTGAAAGAGTGAGACTCCGCCACAAGAAAAAAAAAAAAGAAAAGAAAATCAACATAAATCAGAGTTGCCTTCTATCCCTTTTCCCTGTCTACATAGGGGGAGAATGCCCCCTCTTATAAGCCACTTGCTACACCTCTGCCAGCAATCTTTGAAACACCTGTCATGAAGCAGTTCAATTGTCACTTCTTCAAAGACATCTCCTTGACCATTAATCTGACCATCCAGCATTATATTCTTCACAATGCTGAGCTCCAAGTGATCTTTCCCTTCCATGGTTTATTATCAGTTTCCCCCAAATAGAACATAAATTTCATGAAAACCAGAACCTGACCTGTTATACCAGTTAAGATGAGCTTCCTCTGCTGGCCATAGAAAATCAAAACTAACAGTGACTTAAACAAGATCAAAACTTATTTCTCTCTTATGTCCAGAGGTAAGCAGTCCAGGGCTGGTAAGGTGGCTCCAAGATCTCTAAGGGGCTCAGGCTCTCTCTCTTTTTTATTCTCTTCCCTACAAGGCTTTTCTCTCCAGGCCCAGTTATGCCATCTGTTTTCTAACCAGGAGGAAGACTAGGTAAAAAGAGGCAAGGCCCTCTGCCTTTTAAATATTCTTCTGTTTACATGTTATTGGCCTAAAATAGTCACATGGTCATGCCTTCTGCAAGAAAGGCTGGGAAATGTAGCCTTTATTTCTTCATGAGCTCAGACAAAAAACAGGGGTTTTATTATTACAGAACAAGAGGAAAACTGATACCAGAAAGCATTTAATCTCAGAAACTTCTGTCTTATTTGCTGCTCTATACCTACCATCTGACCAATCTTTGGCATAAAGCCCCCCAAAATACCCGTTAAATGAAAATGAGTGCTTCCAGTTTTTGCCCATTCAGTATGATATTGGCTGTGGGCTTGTCATAAACAGCTTTTATTATTTTGAGATATGTTCCATCAATACCTACTTTATTGAGAGCTTTTAGCATAACGGGATATTGAATTTTGTCAAAGGCCTTCTCTGCACCTATTGAGATGATCATGTGGTTTTTGTCTTTGATTCTGCTTATGTGATGGATTACATTTATAGATTTGCATATGTTGAACCAGCCTTGCTTCCCCGGGATGAAGCCTACTTAATCATGATGGATAAGATTTTTGATGTGCTATTGCATTCGGTTTGCCAGTATCTTATTGAAGATTTTTGCATCGGTGTCCTTTATGGATATTGGCCTGAAGTTTTCTTTTTTAGCTGAGTCTCTGTCAGGTTTTGGTATCAGGATGATGTTGGTCTCATAAAATGAGTTAGGGAGGATTCCCTCTTTTTGTATTGTTAGAAATAGTTTCAGAAGGAATGGTACCAGCTCCTCTTTCTATGTCTGGTAGATTTTGGCTGTAAACCCATCTGGACCTGGACTTTTTTTGGTTGGTAGGCTATTAACTGCTGCCTCAACTTCAGATCTTGATATTGGACTATTCAGGGATTCAAATTCTTCCTGGCTTAGCCTTAGGAGGGTACCAATGTGTAGAAAGATAAAACTAGACCCCTTCCTTACATCTTACACTAAAATTAACTCCATATGGATTAAAGATTTAAACATAAAACCTAACACCATAAAAACCCTAGAAGAAAACCTAGGCAAAACCATTCAGGACATAGGCATAGGCAAGGACTTCATGACTAAAACACCAAAAGCAATGGCAACAAAAGCCAAAATAGACAAATGGGATCTAATTAAACTTAAGAGTTTCTGCACAGCAAAAGAAACAATCTTTAGAGTTAACCGGCAACCAATAGAATGGGAAAAAATTTTTGCCATCTACCCATCTGACAAAGGGCTAATATTCAGAATCAACAAAGAACTAAAGCAGATTTACAAAGAAAAAAAACAAACCCATTCAAAAGTGGACAAAAGATATGAACAGACATTTTGCAAAAGAAGACATTTGTGAGGCCAACAAACATAAAAAAAATGCTCATCATCACTGGTGATTAGAGAAATGCAAATCAAAACCACATTGAGATACCATCTCATGCCAGTTAGAATGGCAATCATTAAAAAATCAGGAGACAACAGATGCTGGAGAGGATGAGGAGAAATAGGAACACTTTTGCACTGTTGGTGGAAGTGTAAATTAGTTCAACCATTGTGGAAGACAGGGTGGATATTCCTCAAGGATCTAGAAATAGAAATTCCATTTGACCCAGCAGTCCCATTCTAAATATTCTGTTATAAAGATATATGCACACATATGTTCATTGTGGCACTGTTTACAATAGCAAAGACCTGGAACCAACCCAAATGTCCATCAATGATAGACTGGACAAAGAAAATGTGGCACATATACACCATGGAATACTATGCAGCCATAAAAAAGGATGAGTTCATATTCTTTGCAGGGACATGGATGAATCTGGAAACCATCATTCTCAGCAAACTGACAGAAGAACAGAAAACCAAACGCTGCATGTTCTCACTCATAGGCGGGTGTTGAACATATGGACACAGGGAGGGGATCATCACACACGTGGGTCTGTTGGTGAGGGCTAAGGGAGGGACAGCAGGGGGTGGAGTGATTGGGGAGGAATAACATGGGGAGAAATGCCAGATATAGGTGACGGGGTGATGGAGGGAGCAAACTACCTTGCCATGTATGTACCTACGCAACAATCCTGCATGATTTGCACATGTACCCCAGACCCTAAAGTACAATTTAAAAAAAAGAAAAAGAAAAAGTAGAAAAAAAAAAAGAAAAAGGAAACAAAAAACTAAATAGAAAAGGCAAAGCAAATCAATAGAGTATGTTAAGTACAATAACAATGGAAGTATAGAGGTGGAGCCTAATCTTACCAAGACAGTGGTGTCTAAAGATGAAAATTGGGCACAATCCAAATTTCCTCTAAGTCATCCAGAAAGCATGGTAATAGTCAATGTTTCTCATGGCCCTTAAATGATTCTTCCATTTATTCCTGCAGAAGGTTGAGGAAGTCATAACTGCCTCCTAAGCAAGGTATCTGATGTCTCTGTGTTGACAAAACCCCTGAAATTATTCACTCATTCTTCCTCTGTGTTTTATCTTCCCACCTGGCTACATTTCATCTACTGTCTGTTTATGGGTAAAGCATTAGGGGTCTCACTGAGTATGTATGCTTGAAGTCAGTTAAGACAGATGGGCATATGATAGTCCTACCACAGAGGTGGCCTAGAAGACTGAGTGCTTCACTCTGTGTGTAAGGAGTAGGACATGGAAAGTTTCAGAAAAGAGCTTTGCAGGATTTCACATCAAAGGGGAAAATGAGTTGTTCATATATATAACGTGACATGAGATTGAGGATTTTTAACTTCCTGGATTTACTAAGGCTCCTATGTCATCCCATCATGGATGATATTGTATATGCCATCACTCATGGGATCCTTTTCAGAAGTCATGATAAATTTCAGTAACCAAGGTCATGGGAGCACTGGCACTAAAAGGGTCCATGTATTTATGGTGTGTAGCATGCTGTGACATGGGTATTGTCAAAAGCACTGGACAGGAACGAGTGCATATTGCCTATAATAACCACTTACAAGAAAAACCTTCGTAAATTTCTGGTTAGTCAAGCAAGTAGACGTTATCGCAAATAAGAAATTCATTTCTGTAATAATAATTTTGTTAAACCCTCATGGAAATTGAATTATAATTTAGATAATTATGAGAGAATGAGCTGCTTGGAAAACTTAGCACATCCCTGCTTTTGAAGGAAATAAAACGTCACCTAACTGATAGATGTTTTAATTTCTCACTTTAGCACATCCACTTGCTTATAATGAGGGTTACTGCCAGTAAATTCACACCCTGTTCCAAATCTGCTCTGGTGCATGTTTCACCTCAAAATAGAACCCCACAGTCTATAACTCATTATACTTTTCTCTTGATAACTCTTAAAGTTGTGGTCAGAATTAAGTAAGTCAGTAATGTGAACTACCTGTAGCAATAACCCAGTTAGGAAAGATCATTTATCCTCCCTGTAGATTATCTGCAAAAATGGCCTCCCACAATTCCATTCATCTTTAACACATATTCTATCTTTCCCATCAAGAGGTATAGTCGGCCGGGCGCGGTGGCTCAAGCCTGTAATCCCAGCACTTTGGGAGGCCGAGGCGGGTGGATCACGAGGTCAAGAGATCGAGACCATCTTGGTCAACATGGTGAAACCCCGTCTCTACTAATACAAAAAAAAAAAAAAAATTAGCTGGGCATGGTGGCGCGTGCCTGTAATCCCAGCTACTCAGGAGGCTGAGGCAGGAGAATTGCCTGAACCCAGGAGGCGGAGATTGCGGTGAGCCGAGATCGCGCCATTGCGCTCCAGCCTGGGTATCAAGAGCGAAACTCCGTCTCAAAAAAAAAAAAAGAGGTATAGTCTATTTCTCCAGCCTGTAAGCCTAAGCTGGCCTCACAACGCTCTTCAGAAGAGATGTTATGTGACATCTATTAGTATTTTTGCACCTATACCTTAAGAGATGTGGCAGGTTCTGCATTTGGCCTCCTGGGACCCAGCCTTCACGTTAAGAAGCTTGGGCTAAATTGTTGAATGTTTAAAGAACACGTGGAGAGACAGAGAGGGTCAGCGAGTTCCCTGCAGTTCCATCTACCCCAGCCAAAGCCCCAGGCATGTGAGCAAAGGCATCTTGCATCCTCCAGCTTGAGGCAAGCTCCCCCTACTCCTCTTTTCCACCCCCAGCCCACCTCCCTGCCAATAGCACATGGGGCAGAGAGAAGCCTCCCATGCCAAGCCACCCATTCCAAGCCCTGACCAACTTGCCGAATTGTGAAAACTAAGTTGTTGGGTTTTTTGTAAAAAGCCTCTAAGTTATGGGGCATTTTGTTATATAGTCATAGATAACTAAAAAAGATGAAGAAACTGAATCACAAAAGGTCACTAGCTTAGCTAATCAAGTAGCAAAGCTAGGATTTGAACCCAGGCAACCCAACAGCAGAAACCACACCTTTAACCACCATTCTGTGCTGACTGCTTAGATATAAACAAAGAGCAACACAGAATGAGAAGGCAGATCGAAACCACAGTCTAAGTGGTGGGTACAAATAAAGCAAGGGAAAAGAACAATAAACAAAATAAAAAAAAAGATCAGTCCAGAGATCTGAGGTAATGGTGTCAAAAAAGTGCATAGGAACCATCATGATTTCCAACATGTATTTTTGCCCTTTAGCCGCTGCCTAAGTCAGAATACATGCCTACCTTGATCTTCATGCACATATTCTGTCTTTTAGGTGTCTCTTAGGAAAGGCAGCAGTTCAGAGTTGGAACTCTGCATGATGGGGCTTAAGATTTGAGATACCTAATACCTAGCTGGCATCAGGTATCGCAAATCTTAATCCACCTCATCTTAGCTGGGTGCTCTCCTCACATCACTTAACATCTCTGAGCCTTAGTCCATATATCTGTAAAATGGGCACAATACTTTGATCTAACTCATAAATTGTTACAAGGATTAAATCAAACAATATACTTATGGTTTAATCTCAATAAATAGAAACTATTACTTTGATGGAAACTTGCTCTGGCCCAGAGACCATCCTTCTTACATTTTTGGCATTGTCTTTTGACTTGGTTTCATATCTTCTATATTATATTTCTAAATCCATGTGCCATAACAGCCACCAGATGTCTGCCATCCTCCGACACTGCTGTAGGCTAATTCTGAGGCACACACACTGCTAAACTGCCATACCTGTTTGGACTACAGGTTCAGGAAACTCTATTTTAAGCCTCTGACTGATTGCCAAATATGAACCCCCCTTTCCAACTCAGGAATCTCATTTTGCTTCTCTTGCCATGTTAAACAGTAAATAAATTACCTCCTGATCAAGGCAAAAGCACTTTTGAAAGGTCCTTCCCTTTTCTTTCTTCTCTTCACATTAATCTTTGCTGCTAGCCAGGTCATTTTTTTTTTTTTTTTTAAATGACATCTAAGCTCTCTGCTCCCATGGGCATCTGATACAGTCTGCTTTCTCTTAGCCTGTTATACCCCAGTCCTCCCTCTCTTTTCCCATTATCTTAAATTCCCAGACCACTAGAGTGATATCAATAAGCTGACAACTCACTTGCCTGCCAGACCCCTTCCAAGCACTCATTAATTCAGTTGGGTCAAGTTTAACATGCCTTCCTCCCGATGCAATTCCTTTCCCTCAATTTTCATTTTCCAGGCAAGGTGCCTGCATCATGGAATGGCCATGATGAATTAGTTTTACCTTAATTTATTCCAACATGCATAAAGAAAGCATGAGGATTTCAATTTCCTTGATTAATGTATCATTCCACTCCACAAGAACCTTCATTTTTAGCTCCTAATCACTCTCAGAAATGTGTGATATTGTTAGCTACCACATTCCACCCGGGAATGCTATTCTTTCCCTAAGTTCCCTCAAACTCAACTTGGAGCTTCACTCTCTGAGCTGGGATGTCTTCAAAAACATCCTTCACTTTAAGTTTCACAATAAATTTTGCATTTTTGTCCCCTTCTTGGGATATCATTAAAAACATACATTTAGAAGAAATATAGAATACACTTTAAGAGAATCTGGCCACATCCAATGAAAATGCCTCACTTTTACAGCAGGGAGAAAAAATTCCTACAGCATAAAGAATCCGTGGCTTCTACCAAAAATAATGGTAGCACTTCCAGAGGGTTTCCATAGAAATAGAAAGGATATTTCACTCAGAAAAGGGGAACAAAGGCCAATGACATGTGTTCAGTGTCTGAAAACGTGAAAAACAACAGATGAAAAGACAAATCAAAGGTCTCCTCACCAACCTCTCTTCCTTAAATAGATGAGAGAGATGGAGGCCCACACTGAGCTAACCCAACTGTGACAGCTATTAGAGAGTAACAGGGAGATTAGATGAAAGTGTCAGAAAAAAATACAAAGACGGTATTTTTGTTTCAAAGCCAATTTTCCATATTTTTAACACAAAGTATATAAAAAAAAGAGTAGATCAGGAGACTGGGAAAGACTTTCTTTGTTCACTAAATATCAGAGTCCATCAAAAATGTGAGCTCCCTCCTTTCTTTGGGATGTGGCACATTGAAAGTGGGAGGAGCAAAAAGGGAGAGCCCAGTGGGGACAGAACCTGGTGATAAATGGACTGCACCATCAACCTAGTTGAAGTCAACTTTTTTTTTTTTTTTAAACAGATTAATACTTGAGATACTCCCCTCATGAAAATTCTCATGTCTGCCTCTATCCCTTTCTTCTGGTCTGGCCAAATGCAATCGCTTCCCTTCACACATGACAGTTGATGCTTTGGGAACATTGCTCATATTAATCCTCTTCTTTGATTCCCCACATCTTCCCTTCTGGCTACTTTCTCTGCCCTTTGAAATCCTATTTGACCTACATAGCCAGTTCAAATGGATTCAGTATCTCCATGAAGACTTCTTGGTGTATTTAGCTGCAATGTATTGCTCCTTCATTGGAATCCCATCATCCTCCTCATCATTGAAGCTATCATTTACTGAACGTTGCTGTTTTTTCCCCCTTGTGTTCTATTATTCCGCAGACATTTAAAGAGTATTAAACATGTACTGATTACTACCTGTTTCTTTGTGGAGGGGGAGGAAGAGGTGAGGGTTAAGGAGAAGAAAGCATCTCTCAGAACGTCATCATCATCATCAAATATTGAATCATGACACTTACACCATGGCTGATTCACTTCCTACCCACGTGTGCTCTCACACATGGTCCTGCCCTCTTGCAGTTAGGTAAGGCCATGTGACTAGTTTTGACCAGTGGGCTGTGTGTGGCTGTGACATCTGTCCCTTCCTATCTGAAGCACTTAAGAACTGGGGGGAATGATGATCCCCCTTTCCCTAAGCTCTCTCTTGCTTTTCTGAAAGCCATGCATTAAAGTGGCAACGTCACGAGTTTCAGGTGACCTAGATCACTGATAAGTCAGTGAATGGGTAGTAGTTGCCCTGGGGAGTCACCTGACTCACAGCAGATTTTGTGTTGATGAGAAAAACATTTGTGGTGTTGAGCACCTGCATTTTGGGAAGATTTGTTAGTACAGCTTGACCTATTCAAACCAATACATATCTCAAAGACAGGTTCCCCTACTATCCCTATCTCTAAATGAGAAAACTTACACATGGAGTGTAAAGACATTTGTACAGGTAGAAACAGAAGAATTCTCTCATTTCCATGATCAACTCTGCCCTCCTGAATGGATTCACGTCATTAACACTCAGGTGAGTTAATTACTTTAGGATTGGACTCCTGATAAAAGAATCCGCCTGATTTCCTTTCTCTGTCTGGCATGCCAACTTGCCCTTCCATCTTTCACCGTGAGTTGATCCAGATGCTAGCACCATGCTCTTGGACTTCCCAGCATCCAGAACTGTGAGCCAAATAAAGTTCCATTGTCTATAAATTAGCCCATCTGTGGTATTCCGTCATAGCAGAAGATAAACAAAGACAACTAGTACACAAACTGATTAGTAAAAGAAAATTATTCTCACTAATATGGAGACTGAAGTGACTGTGGAGCTAATAGCAGCCTATTGATGCATTCATTCATTCTTTTTACATACATTATTAAGTGTTCATTATATGCTGAGCACTGATAGGCACAATAGGTTTGGCAGTGAAAACACAGGCATCATCTCTACATTCAAGAAACTTACAGTCTAGTGGAGAAAAGAGAAGGTCATCAGATAATGATATGAATGAGCATATAACTGAAGACAGTGACCAATGCTCTGAAGAAAACATGGCTTTATGAGAGTATGTGGCTACAGAACCTCACACAGAATGAGACCAGGGAAGAGTTCCCTGAGCAGGTAGAACTCGAACTAAGATCTGCAAGAAAAGTCCTCCCTTTCCTTTCCCATTATCTTAAATTCCCAGACCACTAGAGTGATATCAACTCCCCACCTGACTTTAATATGAAGTCAGGTGGGGAATTGGAAAAGAAGAGAGAATTCTAGACCAAACAAACAGCACAGCTGAAGATTCAATGCCAAGAAAGAACAGTCTGAGGTACTAAAAGGTATTTAAGATTAGAGTATTTCTGAAAATAAAAGATGAGGCTCAAATGATAAGTAGAGATCAGAGAATGGAGGAAATTTTAGGCTGGGTTGAGGCAGTCCTATACTTACTTAGCATCCCAGTTGGATTGAGAGATGATGCTTAAGCAAAGACTACTCATTGTCCTCTTCTATCCTTCTCTCCGTTAAAAAAAAAAAAATTGTTTTTCAGCTGTGCGTAAGGCAAACTTGAATAAAATACATGTTCCCTAGACCTCTTTACAACTAGTTATGACCTTGGCACTAAGTGGCTTAGGGAATACAGGCAGAAATGGTGCATGTAACTTTTGACACTGAGTCTCACTCTTGTTGCCCAGGCTGCAGTGCAGTGGCATGATCTTGGCTCACTGCAACCTTGGCCTCCTGGGTTCGAGCGATTCTTCTGCCTCAGCCTCCTGAGTAGCTGGGACTATAGGCACACACTACCATGCCCAGCTAATTTTTGTCTTTTTAGTAGAGATGGGGTTTCACCATATTGGCCAGGCTGGTCTCGAACTCATGACCTCGTGATCCACCCACCTCAGCCTCCCCAAGTACAGGGATTATAGGCGTAAGCCACTGCTCCTGCCATGTAACTTCTAGGAAGTTCACTTAAAGGATGGGGGAGTGCCCTTTGCCACTCCTTGCTCTTTACTGCTGGCTAGAATGTAGATATAATGACTGGAAGTAAGCAGCCATTCTAGACCATGACACATACATGGGAAAGGAAAACACATGTGACAATAGGATAGAAGAAATCTTGTTCTCTGATGCCATAGACCATGTCATCCCCAGGTAGACTGCCTTTAGCTTCTTAAACATACAAAAGAAATTCACTTCTACCTTCTTTAACCCACTGATATTTGGGGATTTTTCTGTTATTCCTATGGAAATGTAATCTAATCCAGTGCTGAATATTAAATACTCACTAAACTCCTCTGTGAAGTTATTGCACATTTTTAGAAAATTGGCATATTCATAATTGGAAGATAAATTTTCCCTTCAGAATTCTAAGCAAGGAGCAAAGCTAGTATATACCTCAAGCAAATTTTTTTTTTAATTTTTAAGTTCTGGGGTACATGTGCAGGATTTGCAGGTTTGTTATATAGGTAAACATGTGCCATGGTGGTTTGCTGCACCCATCAACCCACCACACCTAGGTATTGAGCCCAACATGCATTACCTATTTTTTTTTTTTTTTTTTTTTTTGAGACGGAGTTTCGCTCGTTACCCAGGCTGGAGTGCAATGGCGCTATCTCGGCTCACCGCAACCTCCGCCTCCCGGGTTCAGGCAATTCTCCTGCCTCAGCCTCCTGAGTAGCTGGGATTACAGGCACGCGCCACCATGCCCAGCTAATTTTTTGTATTAGTAGAGACGGGGTTTCACCATGTTGACCAGGATGGTCTCGATCTCTTGACCTAGTGATCCACCCGCCTCGGCCTCCCAAAGTGCTGGGATTACAGGCTTGAGCCACCGCGCCCGGCCTATTTTTTCTAATTCTCTCCCTCCCTCCACCCCAACTGCCAGCAGGCTCCAGTGTGTGTTCACTGGAGTCCCCTCCCTGTGTCCGTGTGTTCACACTGTTCAGCTCCCACTTATGAGTTCAACCATTGTGGAAGATGATGTGGCGATTCCTCAAAGATCTAGAACCAGAAATACCATTTGACCCAGCAATCTGATTAGTAGGTATGCACCCAAAGGAACATAAATCATTCTATTACAAACATGCATGTATGCATATGTTCATTGCAGCACTATGCACAGTAGCAAAGACAAAGAGGCTTGAGGGAGCCTGTTTGTCCCTTCCAACACGTGAGGATACAACAAGGTGCCATCTTGAAAGGAAAGTGCAAACCTTCACCACACACTGAATCTGCTGGCACCATGATCTTGGACCTCCAGGCTCCAAAACTGTGAGAATAAATTTCTATTGTTTATAAATGACCCAGCTGGTTGTACTTTGTGATGGCAGCCTGAACTGACTGAGACACTGTTAGAGAGATAAAAGCACCCATATGGGGTCTCTTGGCCCCAGGCTGTAACTCCAACTCCCTGTGTAACCTTGGGCAAGTTATTTCCTTTCTCTTTGTCTCCATTTTAACAACAATGAAATAGTAGCTCCCTTGTAGTCTGAAGATTCAATGAAATTATGCATGTTAAAACATGTAACAGCGCATAATAAGGACTCAAAAATGTTATAACTATTGTAAATTTTTCAGGGCAAACTAAAACACGAGAGAGAACCAGGGAAAAGCTTACAAACTTAATAGAAGCCTCAATAATCAACTTTGTCTTGTTCACGATTATACCTAGTCCAAGAAGATAGCTATTAGATACACATGAGTATTTAAATTCAAATTAATGAAATGAAAACTTGAGTTTTTCAGGCACACTAGTCAAATTTTAATAGCCACATGTGGCTAGTAGCTATGTATTGGATGGTGCAGAATAGAACAATTTCAGGATTGCAGAAAGTCCTGTTGGAGAGCAATGTTGCTACTCTTGCTGCTTGAAGGCCTTAGTTAGAGACTTTCCAGACACAAGAGCCAAGATGCCAAGGGGGTGTTATTTTCCTTTCAGCTTATAAAGGATTTCCAATGCTGCATCAGTAAATAGACATCTTAAAAAATAGCTTTATCAGCAGTAAACATAAAAGTCAGTTCTTATCACAGCTTCAAATAGAATGCATAACTACCAAGAATTTTTCATCTATAGGTGGAGGTGCTAGAAGCCACAAAATGGAGTGTGTATTAATCATGGCAATACCAGTGTATGAATAACTTCTTTAGCAATATCCACAAAAACGGAAAGGGCCTTGAGTTTTAGAAACAAAAATTGGTACAAACACACATAAACCAAGCCCCACATTTCCTGCAAATAAAAAGAGACCATTCTGGTATAACATGTTGACCACACAAACACATTTTTAAGTTTCAGAACCTGGGCTGAATTAAAAACCACCTGGAAGATTATAGCCAAAGTAGGGAAAAATACAATAATAAGTGATGGAACAGAAACCAAAGTGACAATGTAGTTTACAAGTTTCCAATGAGATGTCACCTAAAATGTTTTGTTCACTGTAACTGACCTATCAAGAAGACATTATGTAAGAAACAGCTCAAGAGACAGGCCAGGGTGTCTCTCATTTTGATACAATTTCTGGAAGGGGAAGAATATAATCAAGTCACTTCTGTTCCAATCAAAAGGGGGAAATCATGGTTCAAGAAAAAGAAAATCAAAATAGAGAAAGAAAATTTATGTTCTACTAATCAGAGATGAAATTCAGAAGGATGATTGGACTTTTAGAAGAGAGTTCAAGAAACCCATTTAACTGCAAGAATAAGAGAGCAATCAAGTCATGATGCCACTAAGCACAAGTGTAGATAAATGGAGTTTACATCCCCCTAATCCTTTTATGGCAAGAGTAAGGCTTAGGCAAGAGAAAGGCCTGACCAAGAAACAAGAGTGGTAAGACATAGATGGTGTTGGAAGTAAAGCCGAAAGGCTCAGCACGGACAGCCTTATCTTACACAGCCCACCACTAAACAGGTTTCTAAGAACAGGCAGTGGAGATCAGCTATGGGTATCTGTCACAGTTTCCTCCTATCAAGATTTTCTCTACCCCAGGAAATGATCACATCCCTTTCATCATTTGTACATCAACTAGACTCTCTCGATCATCTTCTTTCTGTCTCATAAATGTCTGTCTGAAGGGTGGGAGGGTCTGGAGAACAGGCCCCAGCAAATTTCTGACACCACCCTCTATAGAGTTCTCTCCCTAAAAAGGAAATGAAGAACAAGAAAAAAAGAGTAATGAAAGAGAACCCTTCTTAGAGAGGAGGAGCTCTCTCAGTACAAATGCACCATTGCCTCTGCAGCAGCTCAAAGAGAAACTGCAATGATTTCCACATCACAGAAACTCAACCTTAAGTCTCCACATTCCTTTCCTATTACACCTGCCTGCCACCTGCAGAGAGGTACTCATCTCATTTCCTGAGCGGGTTTTTGCACATAGCAAAGTGGCCTCAAGTCAAAGGAATGATGCAGGTCAGGAGACACACAGTTCAACTCTTTGAACTGTTTACAAAATCAGATCCTGAACTTGTCCTCCCACCATTATGTTGCACGACAGCTATCATACCCCTGCAATTTGCATTGCTGAGAAGCAAACAAGAAACTACATGATTTGTTTCTGGACACCTTCCTGTCTATATAGAAAGGGTTTGTTTTTCCACCTGCACAAGAGGTTCCAGCCTGGTCCATCAGCTAGAAAACACACGCTTTAAGATGATATATGTGTACTGTAAGATAATGACTAATATAATGACTAAATTCAATAATGTAGTTTATGTTAATAAAAAAACTGTAGTATTAGAAAATGACACCAAGGATATTATAACCTAGTAGAAATTCTAAGAACACTGAATAGCCAATAGCCAATCCAAGCAACAAAGGTTTCTGGTTTTAATGGCATATTGGTGATAAGATCAGAAGCAGTCTAGCTTAAGAGAGATCTCAGTTTTAAACCATCCTAAACGCTATCTCAGAACTTCAGAAGCCACCTCAGCAGGTTCTCAATGCCCACCCCACCCCACCCCAGCAATTCTATTCCTTCTATTTTGCTTCCTGATCCCCACAAGAGGATATCCAAAAGAAAAAAACAGGGGATTATGTTTAACTACTCTCAGCCCGTATCTGCTTACGTGTTGTAAAAAGCAGTGCATACATCTGTTCAGCTATTATCCACACGAAGGACACAATCCATGGATAGATCCAGGGAAAGGCACAATTCACTAGCAATACTAAAAAACTAATCCGAGTAACAGCAAAAATCACTGGGTGCTTCCTAGGTACTAACTGGCACTATTCTAATACAATTTATGTATAGTTCAGTTCCTCCTGTGACAACACTCAGGAAGTAGGTACTACTGTTATTATCTTCATTTGACACATAAAGAAATGGAGGCATGGAGAGATTGAGTAACTTGCTTAGGTTCACATACCCAGGCAGAAAGTTTCCAGAGATTCTGTTCCTGACCACTAACTCTGCAGCTTGCTAAGGGACATAAATGTAACTGCATCTTTTCCTGAGGAATACCCTAAATACCTTAATATATATGTATTTCATATATATATAAATACCTTAATATATAAATATCTTAATATATATATTATATATATAAAATACCTTAATATATATATTACATATAAATACCTTAATATATATATTATATATATAAATACCTTAATATATATATTATATATATAAATACCTTAATATATATATTATATATAGATAGATACTTTAATATATATATTATATATATAAATACATATATATATATGGAGATTGGGAAAATGCGGATATAGGTATATATATATATCTAGGTATATATGTCTCCATATATATATATATATATTTCCATATATATATTTCCATATATACATATATATGTGTGGAGATTGGGGAAATTGGGATATAGGTAGAGAATAGGATATATATATATATATGGAGATGGGGAAATATATATATATATATGGAAATATATATATATATATCCTATTGGCTCTGTCTTTCTGGGGAACTCTGTCCTTCTGGGGAACTCAGAGATGGATACGTCTCTGAGTAATGCAAAAGGTAGAAAAAGGCTTTGTGGCTTGGGTCCAGTTGTTGTTCTTGCTAGATAGTCATTGCTAAGAGTACTTAGAGGATCCTGGTGTGAAAATTGGATCGTCAATTGGGTGGAGGTCTTGGCAGAGGTCACATTTATTTTCTAAATTTGTCTGAGTGTATTGATAAATTCTCTGACCCAGTGCTCCTTCTCAGGTCCACGTCACCAAGCACCTTCCAAGCAGAGCCTAGGCACCTCAAAATCCCTTCTTCCCAGAGCCACAGGCTTTTGTTTCCTTTCTTTGTGCTTCCCTGCCACCTCCCCGAAAACACACACACAGACTTCCATTCAACTAACCACCACCCCCTAATCCTATTTTCTTTGTTTGGCCTACTAGAAACCTTCAGAGCCTCATTTAAAACAGAATCCAAATGTGTCAAGGAAAATATTGGTTGTCGTTTCTTTGAGGACAGGGAAGGCTTGATCTTTAAAGTAGAATTTTTTTTATTTCTACCTCTTGCCAGTGAGAGGAAGTATTTACTTGGCATATCAGGAAGGTGCCTCATTTCCAGATGAGCTAAGTTAACTCCTCCAAAGCAGCAACAACAAAAGACCTTCCATATTAAAATAGGTTAATCTTTTACCTATGATTGCATTTGTACTTTGTCACTTTACCCTCCGGTTAGCAGATTGAATTAGGAGAAGATGTTCCTTTTTGAAGTTATTTACTTTGCTAGAACCCAGTGAAAACTCCAATAGAGACCAACAGGACTTCCTTATAGATTGGCCTGAGTTCACAAGTCAGGAAACAATCAAAGGGGTAGTACATTTTAAATGTTATGTTTCCCCAAAATTCATATGTTAAAAGGGCTCTACTCTCATGAATGAGATGAATGTTCTTATAAAAGAAGCTCCAGAGAGCTGCCTTGCCCCTTCCACCATGTGAGGACACAGCAAGAAGGAACCATCTAGAAATCAGAAAACCCTCACCAGACCCTGAATCTGCAGGTGTCTTGATCTTGAACTTTCCAGCCTCCAGAACTATGAAAAATACATTTCCATTGGTTATAAGCCACCCAGTTTATGGCACGTTGTTATACCAACCTGAATGAAAAAAAACAAAAACAAAAACAAAAACAAGAATTAAAGTGAAATCTTGAATTCAGAAACATCTGAATCCCAGTTCATATCTCACTTTAGATGCTTGACAGTTGCGTGTCCTTGGGTAAGTTACTTAACTTCCACAGGGCTCCAATTTCTAATGCAGAAAATGAGAATGATAAAGCCTCCCTGTTCTGCATAGCCCTAGATGATACACCAGAGCTGGTGTGTAGACAAGCACCCAGCACAGTGCCTGGCACAGAGAAGGGGATACATAAATAATATTACTGCCTTGGCATGGAAGAGACAACAATTGAGGAGGAGAGAAGGCTCTTACATGCTGCACAAATTGTTTAACAGAACATCCAGAGCACAACCAACCTTCCAACAGTTGGCACAAACTATGGTTTTAAAAAAAAAATTAAGGAAAATAAGACAAAAGAAATATATTGAAAAATTCAGTGGTTGAACAACACTGAATCATTCGGCCAATCTACACTGAGTAACTGTATCAGATGAGGGCTAAGCACTGGCAGTAATAATGGAGAAAACAATTCAAGTAGTCATTTCTTATCATGGAGCTACAGAGGAGAGATAGGTAAATAAACCAGTAACAATACCAACTTGTAGTAAATGCTCAGGAAAGGAGAAGATACTTTGGGAGCATGTGTCTATCAGAGCCCCTGTTAACACAGGAGCCAACTCAGCGGAGATCTGCAACTCAAGGAGGAACCAGCAAGATGGTGAAGGTGGGAACAGGAGGTACAAAGTCTAGTGGTAAAAGCAAGAGAGTCCTTTCAATGGACTAAAAGAAGTCAGAGAAGACATTAAATGCAAAAGGGGAATGGACAAGGGTTGTGACTAGGGTGTTAAGCCCAGTCCAGGCCAGGGGGAGGTACTGGGTCAGCCCCAGGCAAGGAGATTTGATCCCAAAGGCAGTGGAAAGCTATCAGGGAGATTTCAGTAGAAGATTGGCTTGTCTTTGGATAATGAGACAATGGATTTTTTTTTCTGCTTTTTAAAAATCTCTATAATGAGCAAGTACTATTTATATAATCTTTTAATTGTGTAAACAATTCACCATAAAAAGAAGCAAATACAACACACTGTTCATCAAATATGCCTTTTGGGGAAAGGAGGTCAGGGATTTAAATATCCTTAGAATTACCAAGAAAACAAACCCACCATTTAAATAAGGAAAAAGGGTAACACAATGCCTTTGGCTCATTGCATCAATAGGGCCTGAGGATACATCAAGAGGTTTAGCTCAGCCCAGGGGCAGACCAGGCTCTAACTCCATGAACATGATGTTCTCAGGGATTAGTATCTTGATGATGTCAGAGAGACAAGCTGAAAGCAAGGTTAGAGACCTCTTCAGTGGTTTTCAAACATTTTTTGAAAAGGGTTTTTTTTTTTCTCTTTCAAGTGCAATCTTAAACATAAAATAGGTAAAAGATTACTTGCAGGTTGAACAGGTAGGGGAACATAGTAAAGAGCCGGAATTGGGATGACTTGATCTCTATTTCCTAAGGTGAATTCCTCCCACAAACGCGAGAGTGCCTCAGAAGAGTTTGAACTTTACCAACCTAGGTTCAACATCAAAGAAACTGCAGTCCACAGAGGGGAAGCCAGTGGCTTTTGCACTGGAAGGAATTTGTGCAAGGTCATGGGTTAGTGCAGAGCAGGGACAAGAACCCAGGTACCTGTCCGGCATTCATTCTGGCTTTCTCTACCCCTAAAAATGGGCCAAAAAAACTGCCTAAAATTAGAGTATTCAAGCCAAAAAATTGGAGTGACAGCCAGAGCAGGGCATGTCTTTGTGGATCCCCCTGCCTCACCTCCCAGGACCCTGTCACATCTGCAGGAGGTCACACTCCATTCACCCTGCCAAGGATCTCCAAGGTAGTTCTGTAAATTAGTTTGGATTCCAACTCCTAGAGCTAAATTAATAACAACAAAAGGAGGACTTATTCACTCTTATAACGGAGAAGGCTAAGATCAGTTGTTCCTCAAAAGAACTCTCTCTTACCTTTCCTTAGCTCCTCTCTTCTCTGGATTTCTTAATTTTGATGGTGGGTTCTCTCTGTCTGGTGCCAAAAGTGGCCACCGAGAATTCCGAAAAAAGTTTCTTAGAAGACAAGTGGAATTCTTGTCTGATAATTCCAGCAAAAGTCTTCAGAAAGCTCTTGATTGGCCTAATTTAATACAGGGGCCCATCCCTGAACCAATCATTGCAATCAGAGAAATTTGATCCTGAATTGGCTTGGCCTGAGTCTTGAGCCCACTCCTGAACCCTCAAAATTGAATCATCCCCACCTGGGGCTTCGGGTAGGGAGGGTGAAAGTTGGAAATGGATGGTTCTCCAAGGAAAAGAGATGGGATGCTAGGCCAACAAATACTAGACATATCCTTGACATTTCAGGCCTATAATAGGTCATTTTCTAATTGGTGAAAGCGGGATTATTTGTGTAAAAGGCATCCTCAGAGATAGACACTGCTTTTCTGCTGTGAATAGCCAGAAATTGTTTACAATCCTAATTTAATCAGACCCCAGCAAAATTCAATTGTGCCACTAGAGCTGAAGTGAAATGAAATCAGCTGAATTAAAGGATTTCTATTCTACTTGCAGTTAGATGAGTCCCAAATCACTTGTAATAATATAAATCCTGAGCCTGATACTGGCATTTAGTCTTTGTCTTCATTACAGGTAACTATAAGAAGAAAGAGCATTTGGGTGCATATTACTAGATTTATTATGTACACCTTTAGGAAAAATAAAAGCATTCAAAAGTTCCAGTCATTATTATAATCCAAACATGGTATAAATCTTTTTAGCACCCAAATTTAAAGATTTCTACAAAGACCACAGTGGAAACTATTGTGTATAGATCATTATAATAGAATTAATGGTAAATTTTTTTAAGGACTATGATATTTCAGAGCACAGAAAAATACTTAGCATCTGCTTTTGCCTTCCCTGCCCTACAGACATGGAGAATAAGGTCACACGCATATTTCAGAGCTATAGACATTTCATGTTTTCTACTTCTTGGGTTTCCAAAATAGCTCTCAAGTTTCTTCAAAGGTTTAGTTCACAAAACAGAGTTAAAATGTAATGAGAAAAGGCTGAAAGAAAACCTCTAACCCAGGGACATCGGGTGGCTTTTGAGAAGATTTTAATGACAAAGCTGAAATCGACATCTGTTAGCACCTTTCATAACGCCCCCTGGACATTGCACTGAATCCATTTAACTCTTGGCATCTGAGAACAAGGGATTCTCCAGGTCCAGCAACTGTTCAATGCCCTCAACATAAACCACAGAATGGCTCAGAGGGGGTAAAAACAAAACAAAATGAGCCAAAATGAAACTTCTTTCTGCTTGTCCTGCCCTGAAGGGAAAGATGACTTAATCCACGCTGGCTAAATCACAAGTGAACCATGGGTAAGGGCCAGGGGTCAATCCGGGACAAGAGAACGACATTTGTTAATGTTTGGGGATGGGATTGTTCCCTGGGCACTTTTAGAAACAATGGGAGCTCTGAAATTCTCTGGTCACTTTTTCCCTTCACATGTAAACTTTATTCTTCTAACTTTAATAATAGGAACCAAATCTCATGCCCCACACTTAACATGGCAACATATCCATTTCGTGCTTTTGCCTTGGAGAATCTTTTTTTTTTTTTTTTAATGCAAAAGTTTCTCTACCAAGATGATAAGATAGAACAGATTGAAAAGCACATATGGTAAATCAGTTTGGGTATTGGATGGCCTGAGGCTTAACATTACATCTTCCCAAACTGGTCAGTTTGGTAGAACCTTTATTCTTAATTGGCTTACTGTTGTACAGATAAATCCAGGTAATCCTGAAGTGCTTAGTTTACTTTTAACCATAATAAAACATCTATGAGTACCTCTGTAGGGAAAATAAACTGAGAGAATACTGTAAAACACTATGGTTTAGACATTTCCCCAATTCCTCTAGTTTTGCTTTCAGCTCACATTTTTTTCCTTTCTTAATTTTTCTTCTTCTGTTTAATTGACATGTAATACTTATACAAATTTATAGGATACATAATGATGTTTCAATTCATATAATGTGCAGTGATCAGATCAGGATAATTAGTATATCCATGATCTCCAATATTTATCCTATCTTTGTGTTAGAAACATTTAATATCCTCCTTCCAGATATTTGAAACTATATATTATTGTTAACTATAGTGATTCTACAGTGCTATAGAACGCTAGAACTTACTCCTCCTAGCTAGCTGTCATTTTGCCACTGTATCAAATTGCTCCCTATCCCTCCCTTCCCCTACCCTTCCCAGCCTCCAGTATTCTCTGTTCTACTTTTTACTTATGTAAGATCAACTTTTCTTAGCTTCCACCTATGAGTAGCACCTGACATTTTTTGAGTGCCTAATACATACCAGACATTGAGAATACAAACACGAGCAAAAGCTCACACACTGGTGGGAGACAAACACATCAAGAAACGGTGATAATCAATGTATCTATTGAAAACAGGGAATCAGAATAAAGGGAAGCTAACTTAGCCAGGCTAAGGAGGCATAATTAGGTAACATTCACAGAGTAGGTAGCCTTCCACCTTTGCAAGTTAAACAAGAATTCACCAGGTGGAAAGTGGTGTTGAGTGCAGGGGCCAGAACAAAGAGCTGGAAGTAAATTCTCGACTGAAGCAGACAAGTGGACACTATCTCAAATTCCAACTCTAATTGATTGGGAGTGCCTTCTCAAAGTGTGGTGATGACAAAGTCTATGAAGTTACATAGCAGGCATTATCCAAGTCCCACCCATCATCCAACCCATCCTTCACTCAGTCCAGCTTCACCCCTGAGCTTACTTCTGGGCTCTGTGGACAGCTTCTTTGCATTAGGGCAGCTTTCTGTTTCCACCACCTGCAGCTTTCTGTTCCTCTGGTTGAGGATTTTCTGATTCCTTGGGAACCCAAGGGCAAGGCAGCCTGCAAGTACTGAGGATTTAATGCTTCCAGAGGAAAACTTTAACCAGTGAGAAATGGGAGTCACTGGGAAAATAAGAAAGCGTTCCCTTCCCTCAGGGACACTGTTCTCAGGTGTATCCTATATAGCCATTGCAGGATCCCCAGTGGCATTGAACTCATTTGCCTAAAGCAGTAACTCACTCACCAGCCTATTGACTTCTGTCTTCCCTGACTCATTTTCCTCACTCATTTAAATTTTCGAGAATCACCTTTCAAACATTACACATTAGATATCTATTGTGATGTAACAAATTATCTTCAAATTTAGCAGCTTAAAACAAGTCATAAAAGACATCATGATGACTGCCTTGCTCTTGTGGATCGTGTCCTCTGGGGGAAGACAGTTGCCATGTCAGGAAGACCTTTAAGCAACCCTGTGGAGAAACCCACATGGTAAGGCCAACTGCTAACAGCCAATACCAACTTACCAGTCACCTGAGTGAACCATCTTGGAAGTAGATCCGAGGATCCAAATGTATCCAAACATACATTTATAACCTCTTGTAGTTTTTATAGGTCAGGAAATTAGGAGAAGCTTGACTGAGTGGCTCTGGCTCTAGGACCCTCAGGATGTTGCTGTCAATTGAAGGCATGATTAAGGCTGACGGATCTACTTCCAAGACAGTTCACTCAGGTGACTCATAAGTTGGCATTGGCTGTTAGCAGTTGGCCTTACCATGTAGGTTTCTTTTATGACTTAGCCTTGGAAGTCACACACAGTCATTTCTGCAGGACTCTATTGGTCAAACAGGCCAGTCTCATACAATATGGGATAGAACTATACAAGGTTATGGATACACGGGAGAGGCTAGGATCATTGGGGAACATCTTGGAGACTGGCTATCATACTTGGTCTTAGAGTTTTGCAGGAAAGTTTGTCCTGTTTCATTCATGATGTTCACCTTATGTGGGGCATGAGGGTACTGCCATGCATGCTAGCATGCTAGCATGCTAACGGTCTATTATCTTGAAATTTCTGGATTTAATTCCCAAAACTTTCAGAGATTAAGTAGATTCTAACCCAGACCTAAAAACTCACTTCTATTTTGGATGTAACTCTTCCAACATTAAGCCAGAACCAATTTCCTACTAATTTATTCTTCTTTTTAGTAGTCATATCACTGAGAATGACTGGGACAATTGCTTTCCACTTTATTTGGAAACATTTTCAGATACTTTGATTGTTTTTAACAATGCCAGACTGCTTCCATCACTAATATAAGTACAAAATTCTAAAGACGTGGTTCCTTCTAATTGTAATTTATATGCATTCTTTTGCAAAACTAGTCCCTTGGAAATAGCAACAGAAAATCTAAATTACCCTTCAAGATTACCATATTCATATCCACATGGGAATTCCACAGTATAAATCAGATCTAAATAAACAAGTTCTGCCCCCAGATTGCATAAGATGTATAAATGACATCGGATAATTCAGTTGGCAGATGACAGTTCAAAGCCTTCCTCTTTGCCCTCTTGTGACAAACCTATGATAAATATGTCCAAGGTACAGAAATTGTCAAATGGCCAAAAGAGGTTCACCAAGGAGAAGAGTTTTGCTTGATCTATGTTTCAACCTCTCCCTAAAATAACTTGTCAATCCATAAAATGAATAATATCCTTAGTCTGCTTCCATGGAACATTTAAATTACAATCCAATTTTACAATTACATTTCTTCAGGTGTACCACCTTGGTTATATCAAGATCATATAAGCATGCAAGATTTAAGTTAGTAAATGCAGAGCAAAATATTTTTATGCCTATGAACACATTACAAACTAAAATACTGAAACTCAAACTTGAAATGTCTTATGTGCCTCCTTTTCAGTGATGAAAATACAAAAATTAACTGGTCGTGGTGGCTTGCACCTGTAGTCCCAGCTACTTCGGAGGCTGAGGCAAGACAATTGCTCGAACCCGGGAGGAGGTTGCAGTGAGCCCGGATCATACCACTCCAATCTGGTGACAGAGCGAGACTCCGTCTCACCACCACCAACAACAAAAAAACCATCTTGGCATCTTGGCAGGAATGTATTATTGGGCCCAGGGGGACAGAAATTAAACATTAGCATTAGAATGTTAGAATAAAATGTATGCATTAATAAACAAAATCTCTACCTGGAAAGGAACAGACCAGATCAACAAAAAACTCAACAGAATTGTTCAGGTTTAAAGCCATCTCCATTGCCAAGAGGCTCAATCTTTTGTTGATTGTCATCTTTTATTGTGACACTAACTAGAAGAGTCTGAGGGGGTTTGTGTGTGTGCGTGTGTTTGGGTCAGGAGGGGCAGTTGCTGTTTTTTACAAAGAGACATCAATCTCCTTTTAACCATTCTCCATCTTAAGAAAAAAAAGAATTGCTTAAACTCTGAGAGGTATAGGCTTTATTTAGGATGCCAGGGAGACAGATTTTAACTCACTTAATCACAGTGAAATCTCACAATCTAAAATAATTACCAGTACTTGGCAGACAAACTATTATCTGTTGAAGATAATCAGTAGAGAGAACCAGGCTAGACAGTTAAGAATCTAAGAAAAGGCTTTTTATTGTTGATCAAGAGGAGAATCATCAGGCCTGAATTGTTCTGCCTAACTTCTTCTTTTAGTCTATGCCAACCCAAGCTCATGTAAAATGACCACAGTATTTTGACTATATCTGTGAGTGAATCCCATCTCCATATGGTGTCTGTGAAGAAGTCTGTTTGTTTATCTAGTTTATAACAGTGATATGTGATGAATATATTTTGTTTAATATATGTTTTCTGTGTTGCAAAATAGTCTTGCTTTTTAAAAAATAAAAGAAATGGCCGGGTGAGGTGGCTCACGCCTATAATCCCAGCACTTTGGAAGGCCGAGGCAGGAGGATTACCTGAGGTCAGGAATTCCAGACTAGCGTGGCCAACATGGCAAAACCTCATCTCTACTAAATATACAAAAATTATCCAGGTGTGCTGGTGGGTGCCTATAATTCCAGCTACTCAGGAGGCTGAGACAGGAGAATCACTTGAACCCAGGAGGCTAAGTTTGCAGGGAGCTGAGATTGCACCAATGTACTCTAGCCTGGGCGACAGAGCAAACCTCGGCCTCAAAATAAATAAATAAATAAAATAAAGTAAATACTGAGTTCTGCTGAGTCATTCATCCACAAAGTCCTGAGAACAGCAATTGAGAATAGCTGGGGGAATGACTTCATTTTTTTTTTTCATTTAATAACAGCTTTGTTGAGATAAAATTCACTTATCATAAAATCTATCCTGTTAAAGTATACAATATTGTGTTTTCAGCATATTCACAAAGGTATGCAACCATCACCACTATCTAATTCCAGAACATTGTCATTATCCCAGAAAGAATCTCCATGCCTGTTAGCAGCCATTCCCTCCTCCTCCTCCTTCATCCAGTCCCTAGCAACAACTAACCCACCTCTGTCTTTATAAATTTGCCAATCTGGACAATTCATATAAATGGAATGCTACAATATGCAGCCTTTCATGAAGGACTCCTTTCCCTTATTCAAGGTTCAACCATGTTGTAGAAGATAACAGTATTCACTGGTCTCTTTGGCTAAATAATACTGCTGTATATTCATACTCTATTTTGTGTATCCATTCATCAACTGATGGACATTTGTGTTGTTTTTACCTTTTGGCTATTATTAATTCTATGAACATTCATGTAAAAGTTTTTATGTGGACATTTGTTTTTAATTCTTTGTGATATATACCTAAATTTGGAATTTCTGGGTCATATGGTACCTCTATCTTGAATTTTTGAGGAACTTCCAAACTGTCTTCCCACCAGCAATGTATGGGGGTTCTAAAGACATGGTTCCTTCTAATTTGTGATTTCTCCACATCCTCACAACACTTGTTATTTTTGTGTTTTAGATATAGTCATCCTAATAAATGTGAAATGATATCTCACGTGGTATTGACTTACATTTCCCTAATGACTAATGATGTGGAACACCTTTTCATGTGCTTATTGGCTATTTGTATATCTTTTTTTGGAGGAAGATCTATTCAAATCCTTTGTCAATTTTTAAATTAGGTTTTCTTTTTTATTGTTGAGTTGTAAGAAGTTCTTTAAATATTCTGGATACTAGACCCTTATCAAATATGAGATCTGAAAATATATTCTCCCATTATCTGGGTTGTCTTTTACTTTATTGATGGTATCCTCTGAAGAACAACCGTTTTAATTTTGATGATGTTCAATTGTTTTTTCTGTTGTTATGCCATTGGTGTTATTTCTAAGAAACCATATCCAATCCAATGTCATAAAAAAATAATTTTGGTTACATGTAGATCTATGATCTGTTGCAAGTTAATTTTTGTATATATGTGAGGTAGGGAGTACAACTTCATTCTATTGCATGTGGGTATCCGTTGTCCCAGCATGATTTGACAAAAAGACTGTGTTTTCCTTACTAAACCGTCGGCACTCTTGGCAAAAATCAATTAATTATAAATGCTAGGGTTTTTTCCCTAGACTTTTGATTCTACATTATTCATGTACTTGTCTTATTTATCTATCTTTGTACCAGTACTATATCATCTTGATTACTATAAATTCATAGGAAGATTTGAACTTAAAAAGTACAAAGCCTACAACTTTGTTCTGCTTTTTCAAGATTGTTTTGGCTATTCTCGGCCCCTTGCATTTCCACACGAACTTCAGGATTTACTTTTCCATTTATGCAAAGAAAGGCAGCTTGAATTTGAAAGAAATTGCATTGACTCTTTAGATCGATTTGGGAAGTATTGCCATATTAACAATATTAATTCTTCCAACCCATAAACACAGAATGTCTTCCCACTTATTTAGGTATTTCTTAACTTCAATGAAATGGTTTTTCATTTTCAGTGCCAAATCTTGCAATTCTTTTTTGAAATTTATTCCTCTTAAGTATTTTATTCTTTTTTATGCTATTGTAGACAGAATTTTTTCTTGATTTCATTTTCAGTTTGTTCATTGCTAGTGTATAGCAATACCACTAAGTTTTGTGTATCAATCTTGTGTCCTACAACCTTACTGAGCTTGTTTATTAACTCCAATAATTCCTTTGTGGATTCATTATGATTTTTTACACAGAATTTCCGTGGCTTTCCAGAGTCCCAGAAATATGTCAGAGCCCTTCAAAGACCCCTGCAAATGTCTCATTCCTCAGTTTTTCCTTTTAAGTTGTTTGGTCAACCTCTTGTTAGCCCCAGCTGGTGATGGTACCTCAGACAGCTATAATATCTAACATTTGCTGTCAATGATTTTCAAGAAATACCTTGGAGATGATACTATTCATACAGAGTGAGTTCTGAATGAAGTCGAATAAAAACAAGCCCTGAGAATGGAGCTTTTCAGCAAGGTTTCAGATAAGCCAAATAGTAGAAATTGTCTGAAGATCAGGCTTTAGAAAAACTCCAAACCTATTTTGTCTTTTCTAGTGGCTAGAAGGCTACGGTTTTCCCAGCAATTATAACTGTAAACCTGTTGGTTTTCAAGGCTACTATGGCTGTGGAAGAGGAAAGAATTATAAATTTTAAAATGCGATAAATCTAATTTTTATACCAAGTTTTAATTATTTTTCTTGAATAGATTGTTTTTATTCAAATTGTTGTAAGCCTTTGAAGACTCCAGAGTTCTTCAAAAGTTGATTTTGACAAGTTTTTTATTTGTTTAGTTGGTTTTGTTTATTTGTTTGTTTGCTTGTAATTGTTCTTATTTCCTCATTTCTTATATAAACAAGTGAATTTTCAGAGATCCTTACTCCACCATTCTAAAAGTTGGCCCATTACATATATTTATTTATTTATTTAGATTCCTACTGCAAAATTCTAAAAAGAGCAACCAAAGATAGGACTTGAGTCAGTAGAAAATTCACTTAATAAGAATTGCGCATCGATGAACTAGTTTCAATTCTAAAAAATGAAGAAAATTTAATTTGCCAATTTAAAGCACTTGAAATATTTTTTAAGTGACACAGTACATTCTTTATAAGTTTCTTTTCTAGTTGCTTACTATCAATTAAGATCAAAATAGTTTTGGAAATAATGTCCTTAGTATACTAAGCATGCAAATCCATTATTATATTTCTTCATGGTACTCACTAGTGAGAGTGAGAAGGGAAGAGTCCCTATTTTTACTATGTTTTCCATTCCCAAAGGATGTCTTCATAGCTGTGCTACCAAAGTGAGGCATGTTGTGGCAACTTCCAGAGACGAAGCAAAGTGCTGAGAAAAATTAAACTCTTTCAGACTTGCCCTAAAAACTTAACCCTTTAGTGTGATAGCAATATCTCAGGGATTCCCTCTAATTCACTGGAGGAAGAAAAACTTCCATCAATAGTATCAATATATACATTATGCAGTATGGATTTTGTAGGGTTTAAGCTTTTTTTTTTTTTGACAGCCCTTTCTGTCCAACTTTCAAGGTTAAATCTAAAAATTTGTGTAAAGTGCTGCATGAAATAGCAATGTTTCAATATAATTCTTATATTTCAAGATGTGTTACACGGCAGCTGATGGCCCCCAGGAAATCTATCCTTATCACTTTCAAAATTGATTGGTGCTCTTTGTAGAAGGTAGCAGAAGTTATTCTCCTTCAGATATCTCCAAAGCATAGCACTTGCTCCTTCTATATTTATAACCTAGGCACCCTAACCAACAGCTGCTTCAGTGTGATGGGAGCAAACTGAGATTCTCAGCTTAGATATGGGCAAGCTTTGAGACAGAATAAAGGCATACTATGTTCCTTTTCTTGATTCAGCTAATTGCTGAGTGACATTTTAATAAGCACCTGAGGTAGGACAAACCTGCCATTTATATTAAGATCAGCCTCGAGCTGTAGACAAGAATTTGAACTATAGAATTCAGCAGGAACGCCCAGATACCAAAGCTGGGCAAAATGACCAAAAAAAAAAAAAAGAAAAAAGAAAAAAAACTGATTTCTTGCATAACTTTGAAGTCCATAACCAAGGGATAAGAAAATTTTATCTACTTCCTATAAGAAAGGGTAGTTTCCAAGGCTGGAGCAAGGATAATTTCATGATGTTAAAATTCTAATTAGAAATTCCAGTTTGAAGACTGGTAGCTCTTTGCCATCCTTTATCCGAACTAACATTTTAGATGCTTGGCTTGCGATTTTCCAGAAATCTTATTCCAAGATAGGCTCTTTCATCTTTCAAATGGCTTTGGGGCTTCCTTCTCAGTGCCAGGATATCACAGCCATCTATTGCACTAATGAAGCCAAATGAGGATGCCACCTGGCCTTCCTTTCACAAACATCCTTCCTACCCATGACAAAGCAGTGAATGGTTCAATGGCATCTGAAGCATATAAATTGTAAATTTTCCCAAACAAGGAAATTAATAGATATTTTCAAAAAGTCGAAGAGTTTTCCTATATACTAATAAGCCGAATCCACTGGGGGAAAGAAGTGTTGGAAGATCACACTTCTGTGATGAGTATCTTGTTATAGTCCCCTGGCTTGTTTTCCTACCCAAAGATTGAATCCTGAGAGAAGACAATTTTCCTTTAAAAAAAGCAAGGCAGTTCTTAGCCAATGTGACCTTGAACCAATCTAAGCTTTATTGACTTTAATCTCCTTACAGACAAATGGGAATAATAACAGTATCTGCCCCCAGTAGATTGTAATGAGGCATAAATTCATGTAAAATGCCTACCTTACTGCATGGATCCTAGTCAATGCCCAATATATGGTATCTCTGAAGTTAACAGGATCTAGATTGATGATGGTGGTGACTGATGATGATAAGATGATACTGAATATTAGCTGATATTTCAACTTAGCTCAGAATCTCCCTATTCTTCTGATCATGCCCTTTTTACATCCCTAACAATGTTTGTTCCTCAGCACTCAGTAAACTCAGATCCCACTCCCAGATAGAAATAGAATATCACAGCTTAATAAGTTTGAATGTCTGCAATTTAAAGAGGACTACAAGAAAACAATGAAGAAAGTACTCAGCAGGGTGAGTTTAGGTGCTGGAACATTTCTCCAGAACAACTTTTTGCGGGTAGCCAGGGAGGAAGAAATAAATGAGATCAAGTTAAAGTAGAAGAAACAGAGCTCAATTCAAAGCCCACCTGGATAGATGGTTTTGTGAGGTTGATTTCTGGATATCACTACAATGAACACCTTTGTTGGAAGAGCTGAGCCATGGAGACTTTTGCTAATGTTGTGTGATTAGATTACTACACAAAGCAGCAAAGAAGGCAGTCTTCCCTCCTTCCCCTTTGCCCTCTTCCTCTTAATTTTATAGATTGACTTAACCACTCATCAGTTAATTAAGATTTTCTTCCCTGCACTAGGGTTAGCCTACTTACTAGATGATAATAAAACTCATTTGAAAATTAAAGAGAAACATTTAATTCCAATTCATATACAAAAGTGCATTTATAGATAGATATCATGAGGAAAAGCCAGATCTGAACTTCTAAAATTTAAATTCCAAGGTTTTGGGGTGGGAGGGGTTATTTCTACTGTATTTCAAAGATGCAGGCACTCATGATTAAAATTTTTTTTCTGATTAATATAAAAAGGACCAGTCTGGTAGAGGAGTAATCATACAGAAGTTGAAGTCCAAAGTTTTAAATTCAAATTCTGACTCTAATGAGCTGTGTTACCATGAGAAAGTCATTTAATTTCTCCATGCTCCATTCTCTCACTTGTAAAACGAAAGTGCTTGGTAACCTATTTTCTTTTGTGCATGTACATTTTACAATCTTTATACATGCACACAATTTTTTTTTTGCATGGATATGTCAAGGTAGCAGCAAAGTCCTCCCTACTCATTACCCAACAGTCTCACTGCTCAGAGGTAACTATAGTTAACAGTTTGTATACATGTATACATGAAGACATATATTTTACAGAAAAAATTGTCCTACTATATCAAATGTTGTGCTATTGCTTTTTTTATTCCTAATAATGTTTTCCTGAGCTTCATTTTAAGTTAGCTCAGGCAAATCCACTTTAAGTACTACATAATATTACACGATGTCATGGTTTATTTAACTTTTCATTGATTTACAAATTTAGGTTATTTCTGTTTTTAAATTTTTTAACTGACACAAATAAGGTAGCAATGAATTTTCTTGGGCAACTCTCATGTGCACTTAGGCTCATATACCAGTGGACTGGATGCTTCTAAGAAATTGACTTTTTCTTCTTTCCAAGACCATATTTTTTGATCTAAAAATGTGTACAGAAAGCTTCAGCAAGTGATTCTGAATACCATTTTGCTTGTCCTCTCTTTCTCTCTCTCTAAAAAAAAGATGCAAATATAATGACATTTTACTGCAAATCTTACATAAACCCATACTAAAGCCTGCAGAAGGATTTTCAGAGGGTTGTATTTAATATTGTCAATAATGGGATACAGTTTAAACTGTCAAATCCCTCAGAACTTTAGAGAAATATTTAGAAACTGATGAATGTTAATAATAACAATGTAATGACATAGTGTGTGTTCGGGGGGAAGATGTTAATTTGCTAGAGACACATGCAGAGCTCAGCTGAGAAGAAAAATCCTCTTTTCTGACTGACACAACTGAGCAAAGAGAATCATTCAATTTCAAAGCCAAAACAAAAAAATTAACTATTTACCATAATTTAGGAGTAAAGATTGACAGTTTGTTGCAAAAGTTAATCTCCTGATTCATGTTCAAGGCATTGACTCAATAGAGTATCTTCATTTAAAGTATTGCCTATGAGTTAATAAAATTTGCTGTTGGAGAGTTTACAACTTCCTGTGTTTAAGAATAAAGGTTTCTTTAAAAAAAGATGTAATTTTAGTTATTCATACCTCTTTCAACTCAAACATTGCACATTACAAGTGAACAACATATGGTAATTCAAACCAATAAAAGTTACTACAAAGAAAATGAAGAATATGATGGATGGCATCTTCACCTGCTTCTGAAGGTAGAGTATCAAGCTGGAGAAAAGGAAGTCGGGTAGAAATTGTATGACTACCACCTTATTTCTTCCATCACTGCATTTATCCAACAATGCCTGTTTACCTTACATGCACTCACTTTTTATTGTAACCAGCCATCTTCATCTCAGAATGAGATGTATTTTCTATGTGTGAGGGAAGATTTCCAAATTAATAAGTTATTTCTGTATCAAGATTCTCTGAAAGGATTTTAAAAAGTGTGATGAGAAAAATCACACTTTCAACCCAAATCTGAAGACAATATATACTTTTTTTAAAAAAAGAAACCTCTTGTGAGGGACCAAAATTATTCAAGAAACCATTCTGGTAGGGTCAACTAGTCACCCCAAGTAGTGTCTTCTTCCTTTATAGCTGCATCTTTGAGAGAGTTCCTAAATATGACATATTCAAAGAGCCCAGAGCTGATAGTTTCACAAAAATTATAGTTTCATAAAAATTATTAATGTAAAAAATTTTGAAATTAGTTACTTTAATGAACTCCAAAGGAAATCCTGAGTCCTTTGGAGTTCATTAAAGTAAATAATTTCAGAATTTTTTCTGATATAAGGCCACATAACAAAAAAACAGAAACTGAAATTTTCACAATCTCGTAATATTTAATCCTTACTTTCTTGGTATTATTACAGGTATTCTATGGGTTTCTAAGTTTTCAGTGTTTCAGAACTATTCCTGTTAGTGTGAAATTGCTAACATAGAGAAACGGCCATATTTTTCATAAATCTTACAGAAATGCTTATCTTAGGCAAAAATGTTTCACTTAGAAATATGTCATTAAAGGATTTTAGATTCTACATAGTGGCCACTTTCGAGGGAACTCTAGTCTGGTTATTTTCTCTTGTTATCTGCCTAACTTCCATTCACTTGTGTTTTGCATTCTGATTTCCACATGGAACTGCCCCTTCCATAATCTCAGTAGGATGGTGTTTATTATTTCCACAGCACCATAGCTGGTCAGGTGATCCAAGCCTGATCAATTACAGCATCACATCCCCGGAGCCATAGTGATTAGTTTAGGGATAAACAAAGGAGCTTAGTCAAGGCTGATTGTACCAATGAGTTTCAATGCCAGGACACTACCTTAAAAGAGAGATGCTCTGTTTCCATGCGTACTGCTTTTAATTCCTGTCTTTCTTCCTAAGCCAGCCTTTCCTTATTGTGTTTTTGATCATTTTCTCAATTTGCTAGAAGCTTTTGGAAAGTGAAACTTGGATATTTCACTTTTACCCACCTTCAGTTTTTGTTTTGTTTTGCTTAATCATTTCAACTACCTCTCTTCAGGTTGTTAAAGTGTGCGTGTGTGTGTGTGTGTGTGTGTGTGTGTGTGTTTATCCCCCAATCTGGCCAACTCTTTCCATGTCTTATTCTTTTAGAACCACAGTACTCCAGGAACCACCCAGAGAGAAAAACATTTTTTTGCTTCAGAAGGATTAGGATTGGGGCACCATGTGGAATTCAGTTGAAGAGTTTCTTACATGTTCTTTACAAAAACAACAAAACAGAAAGTAATAAATGAAACAACTACTATCAAAAAGCAGCTGACCCAGCACTTCTTTTCCTTTTTTCTTGGAGTTTGGCTGAGCAGCCTGCAAAACAAAGAAATGTATTGGCGATGTGAAGTTCATATGTCAGAACTCTTTATCAGCTGGGCACAGTGGCTCATGCCTGTAATCCCAGCACTTTGGGAGGCCGAGGTGGGCAGTTCTCAAGGTCAGGAGTTTGAGAGCAGCCTGGCCAACATGGTGAATCTCCGTCTCTACTAAAAATACAAAAATTAGCCCAGGCATGGCGGCAGGAGCCTGTAATCCCAACTACTGGGGAGGCTGAGGCAGAAGAATAGCATGAACCCAGGAGACAGATGTTGCAGTGAGCTGAGATCGCACCACTGCACTCCAGCCTGGGCAACAGAGCAAGACTTGTCTCAAAACAAACAAAAAATATCTATATCTTTTGTTGGGCTGAAAACTTAACTTGAATTGACTTGAGAGACAGAAAGAGAGAGAAGATATTGTCCCCTCTATCAGAAACGTTCAGGGTAGAGGCTGGCTTAGGGCACAAATGAACTCAGGATCCAAATGATGTCACTGGATTTATTTTCACTCCTTATCTCCACTCTGTCTTCTGTTGATTTTATGGTTAGGACCTGAAAAATCAAAGCTTGTAGTGACACCTGAAAAATGAAGTCTCAAGTACTTTTTATATCTGAGGGAAGAGGAAGCATATGCAAGATTTTCCTTGTGCCTCACTGGATTTGACTGAACCCATTCATTCATCTATTCCTATTTCTCTCTACGCAGTTGTTTTCTGATTACAAACACATCAATGACCACGACATCCCTGAGATGGTTGGTGACTTTCAATCACAAGTCTATATGACTTTCTAACTCATCTCTCCAAAGGAAGCTAATTTCAAAAACCATGGAGAGAGTCTGATAGAAGTCATTTTGTGTCTACCCCTAGTCCAATCAGAGGAGCTGTGAAGTTTACCTCTTTGGGATATTAAGCAGAGTCTCTAAGAAAGCAGAGAGATAGAAGGGGAAACAGTTCCAGCATAACACAGTCCCCATAATAATACACATATATTTCAAAACTCTTTAGGATCTTTCTGTTATGCCAACCTATTCACCCATGTGATACAAGAATGGAGACAAAATTGGATAACTCTTTCCATTCAGGCTAGGCACAGTTCCCAATCTCAGCCTTCCCATGTCCTCCCAAAGTGCAACCTTCATCATAGACTAGTGAAGTAGGATCAGTAAACCTCAAGGAATAACATAAATGCCTATAAGCAACTCCAGCTTAATTTCTAACTTGTACCAGATAAGCCAGATACAATGAGTTCAAATCATGGCTCCATTAATTGCCTATGTTGCCTTGGGCAAGTCACTCAACTTCTCTGTGCCATATTTTTTTTGACTATAAAATGCAACCCCCATGACTTTTGTGTAACCCTCATGATATCTCCCCCGCCATAAAATTCTGTGTGACGTGATTTTCCACAGTGGGACTATTTGGTGGTATTCTCTTATACTTAAACCCCTGTTAACACTCTAAGTTTTCTATTACCCACTGACCCCTAAATGATGAGATGGTAGAGTCAGACAGCGTCAGTGTGGAAATATAAATCTCAACCCAGTCCTGAGCCCAGTCACAGTGTTGCCTTGAGAAGGCACTACACACGGGCCCCCAGGTTGTCACCTATAAAATGAGGGAATCAGAGTAATTGTTTTTGTTTCCTTCCGGCTTTATTCTAAGAATACCCGTTAAGTGTAACAATTATTTTAAGACTGAATTCATGGTAACTTAAATGTTACCGTCATGGAAAATTAAGATGCCTTTGTTAAACAAGGGAAGTACCAGTGTGCTGTCAAATATGGAATTCTCTCATATAAATGTGACTGGAGGAAAAAAAATGTAAGAGAGCAACCTCTGGGCAAGGCTTCTGATAGTCTTTGAGGTAATATCCTGAGAGGATATGGCTACTCATTAAGACACCCTGGCCCAGCACA
The DNA here is from genome assembly GCF_030222135.1 of Aotus nancymaae. Classification (NCBI taxonomy): domain Eukaryota; kingdom Metazoa; phylum Chordata; class Mammalia; order Primates; family Aotidae; genus Aotus; species Aotus nancymaae. Next base: position 39,599,389 of record NW_026988482.1, read on the forward strand.
GTGGAAGGAGGAAGAAGCAGCAAAATGTTTTCCTTTGTGTTATGTTGCTGGTCTTTCACATATCTGTATTTTTTTCCTACCTTGTTTCCATTTATTAGTGAACTACTGATATGAATAGTTTCCTTGGCCTGGTATTAAGCCCCATTTTTGACTTAGAAAACAGATTCCAAGGCAATCCTTATTTCAGTGGAAGCTGAGATTTTGGCTTGCTGTACCTCGTGGCCTTCGGGATTCTGACGGAGGCTTAACCTGACTAGAACAGTACGTCTGGGTAAGGAACAGAGCAGTGCCTGAGCTGCCACAGCTATAGATCCTTGGTATGCCAGGAAATATCCTTTTGTTCCAGAATCATTTTCAAGTCACTGCCTGGGCCTCGCCAAAGAAACAAATGCCATTCTGTCTTGATTTTCCTCCTGACATGTGCTTGGGCATAAACACATTGCCCAGCAGCATTAAACACTGTTCTGCAGAGACTTCATCCTCAAACCATCTTATCAAAGATATAACTGCAGGATGCTCAGCCTCATGGTAGAACTCATTGTGACTACAAGCGAGCCCTGTTTTATAAACCTAATCACATTGCCCATTGCCCATATATAAAGCAGGAAGCCAATCAGAGAAGCAAAATCACTTCTTTTGTTTTGTTCTGTGTGAGATAGGGTCTCATTCTGTTACCCAGGCTGGAGTGCAACTCTGCAACCATAGCTCACTGCAGCCTTAAACCCCTTGTCTCACATGATCCTCTCTCCTTGGCCTCCCAAACACGGGGATTACAGGCATGAGCTACCACACCTAGCCAAAATTAACAGAAAAATATGAATGGGTATGATATTTCACACTCTAGAGAAATAAGGGAGGTGGAAAAAATCATTTTTTGAACACTTGCTACTAGTTAAGCTTTAAATGCATTGCAAAATTAAATCCAAATAATAACCCTGGGTATGGCAGGGCAGTCTTTCCTATTTCCATAGTACAGGACTATGAAGGAAATTGCTCAAGGCCACCTAGCTAGTAAGCACCTGAGCTGGGATCCAAACCCAGGTCTGTTAGTCTTCAAAGCCTACACATTTTTTTTTTTAACCCCTGCTACCACCAAATGCCCAAATATCACTTGAAATAACTGGGGGAACATGTGCCTCATTTTCTAATTTAGATTCATATTGATGTCTATTATATGGTATTTCCTATCTCATGAACAAGGCTTATTTCTATAGCATTTTCATAAGACCCCAGAAAGTAAATTTTTTCTCTAAAAGAGACTCTTAGAATTTTAATATTTTGCTTACTCAAAAAGGCAGATTACATTCTGCATTCAAAACAAAATAGCTCCCCCTACAGTTTTTGTTCTATTCTCATCCTTGGCTTTGGCAAACAACACAGAGAACCCCCTAGGTCGGATACTAGAAGGCAGAGCTGTGCATATGCCCCTTATTGGTGGGAATAATTATTGGTCCATCCGCTTAGAGAGGATCAGGGTTGCTACTCAGGACAAGGAGACAGCCCTTTAACATTTCTTCACTTTTCTTCAGTGTCGGCAACAATTAACAGAATAACTCTGTAGCTGCTAAGAGTCTCATGTTGATTTTGACAGGCTCCAGGCTAGAGTAAAAATGTGCTTTCTGGAGGCCAAATTCCCTTCCGACTTCCAGTGCATAGCTGGCAAAGGCAGACACTGTCAGCCATTCAAGTGCTGAGATTCCTGTGATGTCATGAGTCCCAGCTTGGCCCAGCGCCCACTGCCTGCTGGTAACTGGTTGGAACCTCGCAAAGCTGTGCGTCAGCATCACATTAGGAACATGACATCTACGTGCTCTCCCATGGGTCTGCAATGAGGGAACACCACTGATGATGCAAGGGCTGGTGGGAACTTCACTATAGTTCTGGGTGCTCAGTGCCCCTGGGGATGTCAATAATTTGAACTGGCCTAATGTCATTTGCTCTCACTATCCCTTACAACAACCAGCTGTCTCTTTTTTCGATTTGGCTCCTTCTCTTAGATAATTTCCCAAGGAATTTTTAGGTGTAGGGAGGTGGAAGACCGTTTATGTCATTTTGGTTCCTTCTCCTAGATCATTTCCCAAAGAATTTTTAGGTGGGAGGAAGGTGGAAGACCCTTCATGTGGTCAATTCAAAACCTACCTAAGTGGATAAACGAAGGAAGATAGATAGATAATAATCAGTCCCCCATTGATAATGTTAAGAAAAATTAAATTAGACAATGGAGGTAGAAAGTATCATAAAACCTTTAAAGGACATAGAAACAATAATAATTTAACATGTGATGAGCTCTTAACATGGGCTAATGACTGTGTTAACAACTTTAAATGTAATATTTATTTTCATCCTCAAACCAGGCTTATAAGTTTCATTCAACTAATAGACCCATTTTGCAGAAAAGAAAACTAAGTTGGAGAAGTTAGATATTAAAAAGATGTCAAATTTCAGAGCAAAAAATTAAATCTATATCTGTATGACTCTAAAGTTCATGTTCTTAACACTGGATAGTACTGCTTCCCCAAAACAGAAGCACAAGTTAAGTAGCAATTTATAATGGAAACTATAATCAGATACTAGGAATGATACTCAGATCCCTGAGAAAACTGAGATTTTAAAACTTGAGCATGCTTCCTCAGTAAAGTTGCCCTTTGCACCCATAAAGTGCCTCTCACCTCGATGACTGGACGTGACAATTGGTGTATATAGAATGATTTGTGACTTTTTAAGCATTTCCATATGTGCCATTTAATTGAATCCTCCCAGTACTACTTTAAGAAACACAGGGCAGGAATCTACTTTCTAGATAGTAGAGGAAGTTAAGTGACATGGCCAAGGTCCCACAGATTAAAAAGAACAGTTTCCTGATTCTCACTTCATAGATTTTTCTACTTTTCTGAGATGCCTGACTTGGGAACAAATGGTAACTTTAATTCTCCCACCTCTTCCTTACAGCAGCAAACCCAGCCCTTGGTATCTGCCTTTCTCCATCTTCTTTAAAGAGATAACCATCCTCTCACCCACAAACCTCTGTGCATTCAAGGACAGGTTTAAATAAATCACTTATTTGCCCTAATCCTTTCTACCTATCAATATTTGATGAATGGCTTCTTTAGAAACTGCCGCAAGTTTTTTTGACCAGCTGAAAGTGATGAGCAACGGAGAGAATTTACAAGGCAGAAGGAATGAATGGCAGTTTGGCAGACTAGACATTTGGGGATAATATTGTCTAAATTAGTTAATTTGTTTTAATCAAGTGGCTTAGCTCAAGCCATCACTAGCTCTCCCATGTCAATGATATAAGTGGAATGACCTCCTAAAAGGTCCTGCTGCACACAGCCAACCCATTTGGATCCATTTTTTAAAGTGAAGTCAGTTTAATCTTACAAAAATGCAAGTCCCTCTTGGCTTTAAGGCTTTCAAATGCTTCCCAAGGCCTTTAGGATTAAGTCAACAAATCCTTATAATAACATATGACCCCGGCTTACTTGTCCAACCTCTGCTCAGGTCACTCCCCTACATGGTGCATTTCCCCTCACAGTCTACACCCTGTTCTCTTTACCCAATGTATGACAATTCCCTTCACAACCTCCATGACAACAGATCTCTAACCTATGCTTGAGCATGCCCAGGAATAGCCCGGCAGAACAGCCATTCTCTTGACAGACATATCAAATTATTCCCTAGTTGAGTCCCAATCAGCTCCTTTATAACTTGGGTTCAAGAGTCATGGAGATTTGGATCCATGTCCTATTCCATTGCACACTAGCTGTGTGAGTCAATGTCAAAGCCTCGGTTTCCTCATCTGAGACATGGGTAACCTCATGAAGTTGTAGCAATTAAGTGGGAACAGTTGTAGAATACTCCTAACAGTGCCCTCCATGTAGTAAGTGTTCAGTAAGTATTAGCCATTATTATCATCATCACTTTCACCACATACCTTTTCATTCACTTGGCTACACATCCTGGGTTTCTTCAACCAATGTAGAGTAGTATTAACTAATTGAAAGTCAGTTAACATTTAATAGTCCCCACTGGACATACAGCCTAATACCCTTTTACATAGGGAGAAGTCTTGGACTATCATAAGAGGCTCCCTAGCTGTGCTGCCAAGTTAGGGGGTTTTACTGACCAGAACCACAAGTCGATTGCCACATCTCCTCCCACCAACCCAGGCCCACACCTAATGCCCATGTACACACATCAAAGAATAAGTGAATTTCTCAGGTCAGTTACCTTTACAATTGGATCTCTAATCCAGCTTGAGTCTATATTACATGAACACTATAGGAATAGAAGAGGAGAGTGATGACCCAGGACAGCTGCAAAAGGACTTTCTGTTTAACAAAAAAGAAAAAATACAAAAATAAGAAAAAAAAACATGTAGTGCTCTTATTTGTGCTTTTGGTTCACAGTGGTCTCTGTCTTTTCTTTCAAGAATTCAAATGCTTCCTACTTAGAAGTCTATCATCTGTTAAGTTACTGCCTTTCATAAAGACACAAAATGAGACACTAATTTGTGCAGCATGAATTGAATTTCTGAAGGAAATACACGGGGAGTGTATTTGAGGAGAAACTATAGAGGCTACTGCAGTAAAACACACCTCCCTGCATTGGTGTTGTGAATAATCACACCTAGCCGATGTGGGTAGACTGTGCCACATTTCATCATGTCTGCACACCATGTCAGATGACCATAAAGAAGCATCATGTTTCTTTGCACATACAGCCTCATCTAACCATAAAGAAGTAATTAAAACAAGCAACCAATAAAAATTATGGACATGTATTCTTTTTAACTCAAATGTAGCATAGCAATTATAGCAATGAAACAGATAAGAGGGAAATCAGATCAATATTTAGAGCATAAATTTTGGTAACTCAAAATCAAATTATGATCCAAGGAACCCAGCTCCTCTTGCCACATCACCCCAGGAAGGCAGCCAATTTAAGGCAAAAGAAGACATTAATTTCTCAGTTCTCTCCTATACGATTCTTACTCTCTCTTGAGACCATCAGGACCTGCTCTAAGCAAATGGGGCTCATGTGAAGTTGACAGCAACACCTCCTCGCCCTATCAACATGGTCTTTCTCCCTCATTGCAGCTACCAACAGCTTTCTGTCCTCAAGACACTCAGAACATTTGATTCACCCAGACTCCTTTGGTTAGAAGTGTCAGAAACTAAACTTACTGAGTTAAGTCAAACTGGAATGATGGGTTCAAATAGCAGGGAAGTCCAGGAGTAAACTAGCCCCAGGAAGTCCAGGGACTTAGACAATGTGACTACATTTTACCATCTCCCTCCATCTCCAAGCTCAGGTTCTACCTGTTGTCCTCTTCCTTTTCTATAGATTGGCTTCTTCCTCATGGCTAGGTTGAATGAGGAAATAGTAAAAGAACTGTGGAAGCAGACAACTCTAGGCTTTCATTTCCTGCTTAGTAACACCAGAGCATCTCCATTCCATTGCCTCTCTCTATGAAACTTCGGGGAAGGACTCTGATTGGCCTGAATGGGTCATGTGCTCATCCCTGTGGCCATGGAAACCACTTACTATGATTGGCCAGGCCTACTTTCTATATCCATTCCTGAGGCTGCAGGGCCATGTCCTATGATTGGCCACTCCTCAGAACCACATGGAGTGGAAGAGCAATTCCTAGAAATAGGGTGCTTGTTATTCTGAGAGTGGAAAAGACAAAAAAGACAGTTATTTACTGTATCATCCCATTCTGTCTTTATTTCCAGGATTCACAAATCCTCTGACCCTCTTTCACTTTAATCCATGACCTCTGCTTCCCATTAAATATTTTCTGGAATAATTCTTATTAACACAGACCTTTTAAATCTGCCTTAAAATCACTTGATCTCATTTTCACATTTAAATAAATCCATCCTAGAAGTCATAAGCAAATAAAAAACACTTCGTGCTTACTACAGTTTGATTTAAAAAGAAAAACTTCAGAATTACTTTCATAGAACTAAAAAAAAAACATTTGATTACCAAGTATTCCTTCTTTCAGAAGTTCCAAGATACATGAAGGCTGTACAGAGAAACAGCCTTCTCTGTACAGTTTGATTTAAAAAGAAAAAGTTTGATTTAAAAAGAAAAACTTCAGAATTACTTTCATAGAACTAAAAAAAAAACATTTGATTACCAAGTATTCCTTCTTTCAGAAGTTCCAAGATACATGAAGGCTGCTCTCAAGGCCACTCACCTGCCTGCTCAGATACTGACAACTGTCCCCCAAATGGTCCCACTTTTTATTTCCCCTTTAATAGTTCTATTTATTTTCTCCTATCATTTACTCTTTGACCTTGCTAGAGTAACAAGCTTGAATCTCCAGACCTCACCACTTACAGTGATTGTAAATAAAAACCAAGAAGTTGGTGATCAAGCCAACAACCCATCAGGTGGAGCAGGAGAAGTGGTGGGCCAAGCAGGTAAAGTCAGGTTTTTCATAGCAGATGACGGAGGGAGGGGTCTGTGAATACTCACACGCTGATTTATTTTCCCTACCATCCCCCTATTCACTTAAAGTTCAGACAGTTGGTAAAAACCACTTATTTCACAGACTCATTCATAACAAGGCAGGTTTACCAAAGTACAGATGCTACACAATGAAACAGCTTTGTTGTCAAATAAATCTGGGAAAGGCTTCCCATCATATCCCTCGATTTGAGGTTTATAGTATACCTGAAAGACTGACAGTTTTTTTTTTTTTTTCAAGAGAATTACATTGTTTATTGATTACACATGATAATAGATGATACACAAGCTCCATTCCCATCTATAATTTTATCTGGTACCATTATTCAATTTAGATATATTGCATAGGATGTGCCAACAATCATCTTTATAACCAGTAATTCCATGATTTTGCTTGGGTAATCCCTTTTAATCGTGAACTTCAGGTCACAACAGTAACTATTAGTTCAACTACACCAAGGTTTCTGAAGACAATGGCTTCTTCACCCAAGCAGGTTGTATATAAATTCGAAATAGAACCTGGCATCACCCTGAAGGAATTCTAACTTCACACTGTTGAGAAAGTTTACCAAGATGGCTTCAGAGTAGACTAACTTTACACAGCACATTAAAAAAAAGACATTTATTCAGCGTCACGATCAGACTATTACATTTAGCAATCAACAGCATGGGTGCAAAAAAAAAAAGAAAAAGAAAAAGAAAAAATCTACATTAAAACCCTTTGTTGGAATGCTTTACACTTTCCACAGAACAGAAACTAAAATAACCTGTTATACAATTAGTCACAAATACAGTCCTCGAGTTTTTTGCCCATACACATGAGTATTTGTCTAAATCATGTCTTCTTTGTAGCAGCTAGGCCCTGCCACCACTGTGCTTGGCTGAGTTCACAAATCTGTTGTAACCTGTAGCTTCCCTGTCACTTCTCTGGCTCTCCTCTCCTGCTAAGCTTTGTTTCCTAATTAAAATCTTCTGCCACTGCCATAGCTACTGCTGCTACTGGAACCGCCATAGCCACCTTGGTTTCGTGGTTTGGCAAAGTATTGGCCGCCACCACCATAGGGGCCAGAGCTTCTGCCTCCAAAGTTTCCTCCCTTCATGGGTCCAAAATTTGAAGACTGATTGTTGTAACTGCCAAAATCATTGTAGCTTCCACCACCTCCAAAATTGCCTCCATCATTACCAAATCCATTATAGCCATCCCCACTGCCACCATATCCACCACCACCACGGCTGCCACAAAAGCCACCACAACCACTGAAGTTTCCTCCATGACCAAAGTTGTCGTTCCCACCGAAACCACCTCCACGACCACTACCAAAGTTTCCAGAACCACTTCGACCTCTTTGGCTGGATGAAGCACTAGCCATCTCTTGCTTTGACAGGGCTTTCCTAACTTCACAGTTGTGGCCATTCACAGTATGGTATTTCTGAATGACAATCTTATCCACAGAGTCATGGTCGTCAAAGGTTACAAAGGCAAAGCCCCTTTTCTTGCCACTGCCTCTGTCAGTCATGATTTCAATCACTTCAATTTTTCCATACTGTTCAAAATAATCTCTTAGGTGATGTTCTTCAGTGTCTTCTTTAATGCCACCAACGAATATTTTTTTCACAGTTAGGTGGGCACCTGGTCTTTGAGAATCTTCTCTTGAGACCGCTCTCTTTGGTTCCACAACTCTTCCATCCACTTTGTGTGGCCTTGCATTCATGGCTGTACCCACCTCCTCCACAGTTGCATACGTGACGAACCCAAAGCCCCTGGATCGCTTGGTGTTTGGATCTCTCATCACCACACAGTCTGTGAGCATTCCCCATTGCTCAAAATGGCTCCTCAGGCTCTCATTGGTTGTTTCGAAGCTCAACCCTCCAAGGAAGAGCTTCCTCAGCTGTTCCGGCTCTTTGGGAGACTCTGACTTAGACATGGTCGCAGGGAGAAGAGAGACTTTAACGATGCTGCTTCGGCGGCGTCCACGGGCAGAAAAAGGAGACTGACAGTTTTTACAGTGAAGGCATATGTTTCACTTGTTTTACCTGTCATTCCAAAAACACACTTGTTAATAGAACTCTTCAAGATAACACCCATTAAAAGTCTTAGGAATATACTTTGAGAATTGTACCACCAAGAGATTTGTGAATACTAATGCCATCTCCAGGAGAATTTTTGCTTTTTTCAGAAGTCTGGCTCAAACATCAAAGCTCTACTGATGGAGATGTTGGGCAGGCAACCCGCCTGTGGTAGGTACTTGGACAGAGGACCTTTAATATCTTGTCTTCTGTGGCCTCTATTTGGCTTGGACTTGATCTCCATACATCACTGATGCGTTCCTGGGCACTATACATTGGATATTATATACAGTGGCAGTGGATATATGTACAGTGGCATTTTGATTCCACTGAAAGTCCTCTCCTTTCATCAAACGAGTGTGGTGCTTTTACAGCTCTCACTGCTCCATGGGGCTATGAGCCATTTTCCTAGCAAAGGGACCAGGTGCTGTCTGTGCTGCCTCCATCTTGCTACTTCTGATTGAGAATCATGGGCTTCAGGCTAGGTTTTTATCTCTCTCTGCCTTGCCCCATTAAACTTAATGTTATATTCTGAAGTTTCAGTCCCAACCCAAAATCTACTTTCATATGCCCAAACTACAGGTCAACCTCACCCTATTAAATTCAGCTCAGGATTGAGCTTTTAACCCACCACTTGTCTGCAAGAGAAAAATAGAAGTTTCTCTTTTTTACAACATCTCAGAAAATTTTAGCTCTTTGGTGAAACTTGGTGCTTTCTATTTGCATTACAGTTATATGTACGAATGACCTATATCCCCATCCCATTGCCTGACATCTCAAGCTTCTTCAGGACAAAAAAAAAAATCTATATCTATTTTTCTCCTCATCTTCCTAATACCTGGGTAATGTCTTTTGCAGGTAGTAAGCACTTAACAAATGCCTATTAATTGAATCAATAAGATAATTAATAATCTTATATAGCATATCGGTGCTTTGGGGAACTAACAGAAAAGACAAGATATTTATAAACTCAACATATAAAAGTAAGATAACATTAAATCCTGTTAATTTAGAATTCCCTCCTTCAAAAGTGTACTAGTCCATTCTCACACTGCTATAAAGAACTTCCTGAGACTGAGTAATTTATAAAGAAAAGAGGTTTTACCTACTCAGAGTCCCACACGGCTGAGGAAACCTCAAGAAACTCATAGTCGTGATGGAGGGGAAGCAAGGAACTTCATCACATGACGGCAGGAGAGAGAAAGGCATGTAAGAGCACAGGGAAAACTACCATTTATAAAACCATCAGATCTCGTGAGAATCTACTCACTATCACGAGAACAGCGTGGAAGCAACTGCCCTCATAATCCAATCACTTCACCAGCTCTCTCCCTCAACACCTGGAAATTACAAATTCAGGATGAGATATGGGTGGGTACACAAAGCCAAGCCATATGAGAAAGCTATGTTGATGCCCGTAGCATGGCGATTTCCCTTTTTCTCTCCACCTTTGAGTATGTCTGGTATTGTCTGGAAATATACGTAGTTGTCAAAACTGGGGTGGGGTGGGGAAGAACAGAGCCACTGGCATCCAGAGGTTTGAAGCCAGAAATGCTGCTAAACAGCTTACAATGCACAGGACAGATCTCCCACCCCCAACAAAGAATTACATGACCCCAAAGTCAATTGTGCCACTAGTAAGAAACCCTGCCACAGAATCAAGAAAAAGCCCACCTGTTCACTGCCCAGTAACAAAAGTCTGGTAAGGAAATGAATAGCCTAAAAAGATTGCAAAATAAAATTCAAGCTTTTTCAAATGCTTCAAGTCAGCTGGTTTGCTTTCATCAAGAGTGGTCTTTATTATTATCATTATTCCACTGTAATCACCCAGAATGCTTTGCTCATGTCTTATGCTGGACCAGTTGGTAAATTGAATTGCTTCAATGCATTCTCTTCTTAGAGGTGCTTTTGTCTATATTACAGGGTAGGAACCAAATTTAATCCCGTAGTCATAGCACAAATATTTACCACAAACAATAGCATTCCAACAGTTTGAATCCTTAACTGCCAGAGTGGCTGCTATAAAAGGGATTGTAAGCACAAATGCTCAGCTAGTATTTAAAGATCCAATTGCTCATAAGCCAGACAGCACATCCACAAATTACCGTTTTCTTCACTTGACAACTGCTGTTTTTATCTTGACATATCCACTTAAAAATTATTTCTGACAAGAATCTTAACAGCTTTAAATCAGTCTAATTAAAGGTAATACATTTTTGCTAGAAAAGCATTTGAAATTACATAGTATTGCACAGTTCACTTTTCAAATCAAGTTACTGAGTGCATTAGTAAATGACAGAAATACCTCCACTGACATATGGTCTTCTATTGGAGGAAAACATTTCCAATACTTTATGGAAGTTCCTAACGGCAAAGTAAGAGAAGGCGAAAAATGCTTAGAGAGTTTTTCTGTAGTGAATTAGCACCATGTCCTCGAATATTACTTTATGTAGATGTGGTTGGCGGCTCTCACAGGGCTCCCAGTGACCCCTGCCTCATGGTATGCAGGCATTTGTGGAATCTCCTTCCTTTGTGCACAGAACCTACTGACTCAGTTTTAACAAAACGTATATAACACGTGATGAGACGTGATTTCCACGATGTGATTGCAGTCTGACCTGCATCTCGCTGACTTTCTGTCTGTGTTGCTGGCATTCTCTCTTACCCTCTCACTTGCTTGCTGCCATTTTGTGAGCTGCCTGATGGAGATGCCCCCGTGGCAAGAAACTGAGGGTGGTTCACAGCTTATGAGGAGCTGAAACTCACTCCAACAACCCACAAGGATTGGAAGCCTGCCAACAAAGACATGAGTGTTCTTAGAAGTGAATCCTCCCCAGGCAAGCCTTGAGATGACTGCAGCCCTGTGAGAGACCCAAAGCTAGAGGTCCCAGCTATACATGGCACCTGGTTTCCTGTCCCACAGCATCTGTGAAATCATAAATACGTAGTCACTTTAAGTTGCTACATTTTGGGATAATTGGTTGTGCAGCAATATATAATTAATACAAGACATAACCCTGCTACCCCAATCTCTATCACTTTTGTTAATTCCTTCCTTACACAAAAGGCCCACATCTCCAATTCTTTCGTGTATCTTTTTTTTTTTTATCATTCCACCAGCTCTAAAACTGAACTCTGCATCTCCTTACCTGCACACCAGTATTTCCTCCTGACATCTATATTTTTCAAAAGCATGCTCCTTTACACTCTTTTCTTCTTCCCCAAAGCTCAAATGAATGGAATGAGAAATGCTTCATTGGCCATCTGGATTCAGGGCATTGGTGTCATCATTAACTTCTCCAATTTCTACACTGGCAATCCTACACATAGCCACAGTGCCCTCAACCTGTTCCTCCTCTCTACACAAAGGCTCTCACATCCCTTCCTTCTTATTGTTTCCTTATGTCGGAACGATTATACTTGTCTGAAAGGTTTCTTCTCCAATTCATTTTGTATATACAAAACAAGATCATACCTTCTAACACACCACTTCTCTCATTTTACATGAAATTTTTGCCTAAAAACCTGCAGAATGTTCATTCATGTTTGGAAAATCACCTTTGATTATGACATTCAATCTGACAGTGCACCTAGTATGCCAGTTTTTATGTCTTTTGTGTTCGGGGCCTTACAAAAACTTGACTTGTCAGGTTCAGAATTTCCAAGTCTTAGAGCAAAGCAAAACAGCATAGCCAATATGATATAATAAATCCATCAGGGTTGTGGCTTTAGGTCGGGTCAATAAGTAGACTGTGAGATGGAGATTATTCGCATGAGAAAAGATTATTAAGGAGTTCTTCAAGATGGACAGTGGTGGGGAAAGGGAAGGCCAGTGGGAGAAGTTGGGAGAAGATGCAATCACAGCAAAGGCCTCACCCTTAGAACGCCATTCTTATTCATAAGAGCCTAACATGGGAAACAATTCAAATCTCCATCAACAAAATAAATCGTAGTATACTGAGACAAAGAATACTATGTAGTAACTTTTAAAAAGGACTAACATTAAGCTCAACAACATGGGTGACTTTCACAGATACAATATTAAACAAAAGCAATCAGATACAAAAGAATAATTACTGTGTGATTCCACGTACATCGAGTTCAAGAACTAACAAAACTAATCTATTGTGATAGAAGTTATAATAGTAGTTTCCCCTTAGGAAAAAGGTGTTATCGACTGGGAATTGTCATGTGCTAATCTTCTAGGGATAGGCTCTGAATATATTCGATATCTTGATCTTGGCTGTGGTTATATAGGTATGTATACTTATGTAGGAATTTCTCAAATTCTACACGAAGTATTTGTATACTATAATACATATACATTATAACTTTTTATCAACGGAAACATAAGTGTTGGTCTGAATGTAACAACAATTATCTCAAACAGAAATGTATTCATCTTCCTTGGAAGACCAGCTAAAACCACAGCCAGTTTGGGGGATTTTTTTTTTTTTTTTTTTTTGAGAGACAGGGTCTTCTATGTCACCCAGGCTGGAGTGCAGTAGTACCATCATTGCTCACTATAGACTGAACCTCCCAGGCTTAAGCAATCCTCCCTTCTTAGCCTCCTGATTTGCTGGGACCACAGGTGCATACCACCACATCCAGCTAATTTTTTATTATTTTGTAAACACAGAGTCTTCCTATGTTGCCCAAGCTGATCTCAAGCTCCTGACCTCAAGCAATTTTCCCACCTAGGCCTCCCAAAGTGCTGGGATTACAGGTGTGAGCCACCATGCCTGGCCAAATTTTTAAAAGTATGTTGTGTTTCTTCCCAAATTTTCAAAATATAATGTTCTCGACTACATAGCTGTATGTGTACCTCTACCCATAAAATAAAGAACACATGCCAACAGGAAGAGAAGACACCTGCTTGTTGACACTAGTAATCTCTGGCCACTTTAATTGTGGGCAATTTTAGTCTTTTTCCTGTTTGATTTTCTAAAATTAACTTTGATTATTACTTCTGTTAAGAAAAAGAATGATTATTTTTTAAATGCATTATTATTCATTGAGGAAGAAACTAAAAGAGAAACGCAGTGTTGAAGGTGAGGTTGTAAACACGGTAATCCCTGAGATTGTGTGTTAAACATCAGAGTGAAAAAGGGCATCTTTTTCAGGACCAACATGAGAGTGGGCAGGAGTCTAGAAGACCCAGGGAGAAAAGATGCCATGTTAAAAACAAGCTGCAAATGACCCTGGCTGCAGTGACGATACATTTAAATGGGAATGTCCAGTTGGAAGGAACACAGCATAACTGCTGACAACCAGTTAGGAATTTCTGGCAAGATGCAGGCAAAGACAGAGGGGCTGTCCCAGTAACATGGCTCTGATTTCTTACAAGGCCAACAAAGAACCCAATCCTCTAACAAAGACTAGCTCTTCCTGTGGTGGTAGCTGCCGATGCTGCACAAAGGACAGGCTAGAGAGATGCAAAGCAAGAAAGCCTCTCAGTTCCTCACAGATGCCAGAGTAACTGGGACATCAGCCATGTTGCCTGGGAATACCCAGATACGTCACGGTGGCAGGTAAATAAAAAAAGGTGTGAATTTGTCAGATTCCAAAGTCTTCCAGCCACTCTGACTCAGTGACTACTGAAAACATTTCGCAATGATCAGACTACTCCCAGAGTCCCTTGTGGAGAAACATCACGTTCTTTCCCAGTCCAACTCAGGAACATGAATCCCCAGGGGCAGCTGAAGGAACATGGACATTTCAATGCAGTTTTTTTATAACAGGAGGGAAAAGGTTCTTTCTCTCCAAAGGATGCTGAAAGCCCATGAAAGAAAATGCCTAATTTCTTTATCACCTAGTAGAAGTAAAATAATTGAAATAATAATTTAAGGATTTATATTTGAGGAAGAAACAGAGACATGCTAGTGGCTGTGAAAGATGCCATTTGCTATTGTGTAGGCAAAAATAGCTTTGTGATCAGAAACACTAGTAGTGGCTGCATGACCGTGGACAATTTACCTCTCTGTATATCAGCTTCCTCATGCATAAAGTGGGGAGAATGATAACCATCTCATAGACTATTGTGAGGAGTAAATGCAAATAACATATATTATGTGCCCTTGGTGCAATACCTGGCAAGTACCAAGCACTCAATAATATATGTCACATGACCCATGCTGTTGTCATGGTTATGGACAATTCTCACTACAGCCTCTTTCTAAATTTCATTCCAGTCTCATCCCAGTGCAAAGTCTTCTTTTCATGCCTTGTATTGCATGCTCTTATTCCAAGGAGAGAGTCTAGATCTATAAAAAGTGTACATAACAAGATCTAACCCAAGATTTAACAAGATCTAGTACATTGCAAACCCAGATAGAATGAAGCCCAGCTAACTCAGAATTATGTAAAGTCAGCTTATCTGATTTTTCCCACTGTGGAGACATCAGAAACTTAACTCATAAAGTCTGGTATGATTCACTTGTCCAAGGACCTACATATGAGAATACCCTGATGTGTTCTTTAATCATAAAACCTGAGAGACTCATAGAAAACAATGGAATCTGAATTCTTTAAGGAAATCCACATTCTATAAAATTTGTAATAAATGACACATAGTCTCTAGCCATTCCTCACTGAGGAACTGGTGATAATCTCTAAACAATGACCTTTTGAGCAAACAGTTTTCATACCATCTGGTAACAGAGGGACTTTTAACTTTCTGCTTAAGCATTTGATATTAATAGAAGTATAATGTCACCATTGAAGGGGTGAACTGTGTTGTCAGACTGCCTGCAGTACTAAACCCAGTGCCGATATTTGATAGGTGTGCAACTTGGGTACATTGTTAACATCTTAATTTTGCTTCAATCTTGTCAAAAGTAAATGGGAATGATATTAGTACCTCTGTCAGAAAATGGTTGTAATCATTTATCATAAATAAGTTTATCGATGATAAGGTAAAGCACTTAATGCCTGGCATACAGCAGGCAAATATTTAGCTATTTTTACTAATTTTTAATCACTGGATTAATTATATTAATTTTGTATTTACATTCACTTTAGAAATTTCAGGAAAAAAAATGAAAGGAAGAAAGTTTTAAAACTTCTGCTATGAAATATCTTGAAAATGGCCACTTGCAACATTTTGGAAAACTTTTCTTCTAAAATATACAATTTCACAATTAATACCAAAGTGTATATGGTATTTTATAACCTATTTTTTTCCCATCTAACTACCAGTTATGGGGTAAGGGGGAATATCATATTTTTCACTTAATCATACTTTATGGGAAAACTAATCTTTGTCATTATATATTCTTCTAAACAATATTGTGCCTTATGCAGACTACTACATTGCAGAGGAGTATTTCTTTTCTTTCTTTTTTTTTTTTTTTAAAGACAGGGTTTCACGATATTGGTCAAGCTGGTCTCAAACTCCTAACCTCAGGTGATCCGCCTGCCTCAGCCTCCCAAAGTGCTGGGATTACAGGCGTGAGCCACCACGCCTGGCAGGAGTATTTCTTTAACCATTTCCCTATTACTGTCTATTTAGATTTCCAAATTTTACTATTTAAAAATAAAATGGTTGAATATCCTTGAAACTAAATGTTTGTACAGACCTATGATCTTTTCTTAAAGATAAATTCCAGGGAGTGGAATTTATGATACCCAAAAGGAATAAACACTGTTGAAGTTTTTGATCTATTTAATAGATTTCTATTGGGATGCACTGCTTCCTCCAAAATGCTCTTTCAAATTCTGGTTGGAAATATGTGATGCTACAGTTCTTTCTCTCTCTGAGCAATGGGATCTCTCATCAATTCCCTTATAAGATGTGCATTCTCGGCTGGGTGTGGTGGCTCACACCTGTAATCCCAGCACTTTGGGAGGCTGAGGCGGGGGGATCACGAGCTCAGGAGATCAAGAGCATTGTGGCCAACATGGTGAAAACCCCTCTCTACTAAAAATACAAAAATTAGCCTCCAGCTACTCAGGAGGCTGAGGCAGGAAAATCGCTTGACCCCAAGAGGCGGACATTGCAGTGAGATGAGATCAGCACTCCAGCCTGGCAATAGAGCAAGACTCCATATTTAAAAAAAAAAAAAAAAAAAAAAAAAGGAAAAAGTACATTCTCTTCTGTGTGGCAATAAGAAAGCTTTTAAAACTATCCTTGATTTAAAAAAAAAAATCCTTTCCTGTTGTCTTTAAGCTAGGCTTGAATTATGCAAAAATATGAAATCCACAATACTTATTGTACTACCTCTGGCAATAGCATCCCTAGGGGTTGTCTTTCATTCACTTGGAGATCAATATTTTATGTATTTCATTTCGGATCCTTAGCTAGAGTAAACAGCTTCATTTCTCCTCTTGCCCATTTCTCCACTTTTTTTCCACTTTCTGGACTGGTGTATTGCTTTATTTATAGGCAAAAAAAAAAAAAAAAAAAGTAAACACATGAAATTACTAAACTCCAACCCATTTAAAGACTGGTGCAAGTGTCAAATTTCTTCTTATGGTGTCCCCTTGCAATTAAAAGCAATCTCAGTGCCTTACCCAAATATTCAAAAGTAAGATCCAGTCTCTGCCTAACTCTTCAACTGTGCCTATGACTCTCTCTCACCTTTGCCTACCAAACTACAGTTATGCTAAACATTATGTAGCTCATTGAATATTGCAAGTGCCTTCTGACACTAGGCTATTCCTGAGATGTTCCCTCTGCTAGAAATGCTTTTGTGCTCCTCCTTGTCATTCAGATCACATTCAAATGCCATCTCCTCCCCATCCTTGCCTGACCACTCAAACCTAAGCTGCCTCTCACTCGTCCTTTCTCATATCACCCAGTTTAAGTCTTTGCAGTATACTTGTCATGCTCTGATCTTATATATTATCAAAGTCCTTAGGCTGTTTTCTTCCTACTTGTATTCCTAGGAACTAGTGCCTGGCATGTAATAAGTGCTCCATAAATACTTATTGAAAATTTTTGTTGAATGGATTATGAAAAATTTATTTATTATATCTTGTTGAAAATTTCCAGTAGAACTTAAGTTCTGTAAGGAGGAAGGAAACTGTTGTAATGAGAATAAGGTGAACCTCTGTAAGAGGAATGAATGTCGGTTATACATAAAGCCTTACTTGGGAAACCAATGGTGAACAGAACTATGGATACTGGATAACAGGAGAGAAGTTTACAGACTTTAAATTGGTAAACTTATTTCAGCTGTTAAATATGAGTGGATGGAGACAGAGACAGGAGCTAGAGAAATGGAGAGAAAGTAAAGCAAGAAAAATAAAAGGGAGGAAGGGAGGGAGATAGAGAGAGAAAGAGAATTCAAAGCGAGTCTTTGAAATGCTATGTGGCTGAGATCTTGCAAAGGCACAACCCACATGTCAAGGGCTTACAGAAAATGAGAATGATGTATTATAGGGCCAGGCACCCGAGGAGAGTTTCAAGGAGGAAGTTGAACTAAGCTTGTAGAACTGGTGATTTTTTTTTTCCTACTAGAGAAAGAAAAGAAAACATAGCCACACCTCAGCAAAGGCAAGTAGGAAAAAAGCACATGGCTGGCTCAGAGAAATGGCAAATCATTTTGTGGGGCTGGTATATGAGGTACAGAAGGAGACATGGAGGGCATCCTGGCTGCTAGTACTTATATATTTGGCACGTTCATTCCCCCAAGAGCAGTTCCATGGCCTGGCTGGTTCTGACTGGTAGCAAGAAGAGGGGGCAGTCATGTAACACACATTCCCACTGGTCTCCCCTCTTATTTATCTTTCTCTTTTTCTCAACATTTGTAATGAGATGTAATTCACATGCCATCCAGTTCATTCACTTAAATAGATGATTCATTTTTGTGTATTTACATTTTTGTACCCATCAACACTAATTCCAGAACATTGTAATCACCCCCCAAAAAAACCCATACCCATTGTCAGTCATTCCTCATCCCTATCCCTCAAGGCCCAGATAAGCTCTAGTCAACCTTTTGTTTCTATGGATTTGCATAGTCTGGACATTTCATATAAAAGGAGTCCTATACATCCTATACTATGTGGTCTTTTCTGACTGCCTTCTTTCAGTTAGCATAATTCTTAAGGTTCACCTAAACTGTAATATATACCAGAACTTTATTTCTTTTTATGACTGAATAATATTCCATTGTGTAGACATACCACATTTTATTTATCCATTTATCAGCTGATAAACATTTAGTTTACTTCTACTTTTTAGCTGCTTTGAATAATGCTGCTATTAGCATTCATGTGCAAGTGTTTCTGTGGACATACACTTTTAATTGTCCTTGGTATATGTGTAGGAATAGACTTGATAAGTCATGTGGTTAACTCTATGTTTAACATTTTAAGGAACTACCTGTTTTCCAAAGCAGCTGCACTATTTAACATTCTCACTAGCAATTCCTCCACACCCTTGCCAACACAGACTATATCTGTAATTTTGATTACAGTCTTCCTAGTGAATGTAAAGTGATATCTCACTGTGGTATCTCATTATAATTTTGATATGCATTCTCTAACGACCAATGATGTTGAGTCTGTTGTATTGCACTTATTGGCTATTCTATTCTGCCCAATCTATTCTTTACCAGGTAGCAAAATTTTAGTCTTTAATCTATACCTGGTCTCAATACCCCCTTGCCTAGAACTTTACAAAACCTACCCATCATACTCAGACTAAAGTCCAAATCCCTCTCACACATACTAGGTCCAGCATAATTTTACAACTTGCAGTTATTTGACTAATTGGCATGTTTCATTTTGGGGTGTGTGTCAGTCTTCCCATTCAGAAGGGCAGAAATAATATCTGCCTGTCCTCCATGAATTTCCATGCCTAGAACAATGTCTCCCATATGGTACAACAAATGCTTACCAAATGCAAGAATAATTAGAAAATTTAAAAAATATTTTCCCCCAAATATAGCTAGATTTTATATAATAATTTGCTAATGAAAGGTGACATATATGTGTGTTCTTCATTTATTTTAATGGAATAATAATGGTAATAATAATAATAAACTCTTCTCATAAAAAATGTTACTAGCAGATCTAGTAGAGAATGTAATGAAAGTAGACATACTTATTGTAGTTCATTCAATTCAATCACAGTCTCCAAAAAGTACTGTCTGCTGCTGTGATATTTTGACTCACCTAACTCATATCTACATGCTGTACATTTGCCACTAAGCAATATTTTTTTTTAAAAAAAGAATAAGTCAGGTAATAGCTCTATTACCATTACGTAGATTAATAATGCAGGCTTTATTGCATAGTTTGGTATTGATGTGTTAATTCCGATTCTCTTAACAATGAGTGTGTACCAGTCAAATGAAAGTGTCAGTAGCTCCATTGTGAGTCTGTGTTTTAACATATTCCATAGACATTGTGATTCTCCATTAAGCGATTCCTTTGTTCAATAAAACATAAGTCGTTTTGAACTATGCTACAAGGTTTACGTTTCCTTAGGGTTATGAGGTTGCTATTGCCATACTGTAAGAAATTAGTTTAAAGTGATTGAAAGTTAATTTAAAAATTACTCATGCCATGTGTTACTTAAAATGAAACATTATCAATTTGATGACTTGTGATCTTTTACATGGAAAACAACTTTCTTCCTTTGCATTTCTAAATGTATGATTTTAGACATTAAAAACAAAACAAGAGGTAGTTTTACCCATTCCTCGCTGAACTATTCCCTCCCAGAGCACACTTTTCTACATATTTGTCCCCAAGAACTCACCATTTTCTTGAATAACTTAAGCTCAACCTTTATCTCCCCCACAAAGATTCTAATCAGTCCACGCTATCTTATCTTCAATTCCTCCACTTCTTTCCAACCTCTCTGTCGCCACTGTGATCTTTCTTTCCTGGACAACTGCAGCCACCATAATCCTGTGCCCCCCACCCTCCACTTGAGCTCTCCTCCAGGCCACACTCCACCAGTAAGTCAGATCATGCCACTCCCCGTCTTTAGTAATAAAGGGATCAATGAATGAATGACTACCCAGAGAGAGAGAAGTAGCAATTCTAACAATTGTCTTCTTATATGCATAAAGCCTCTTTTCGTATTCTCAAAACTGCATTTTGATGAGGATAGGTGGGAATTATTATTATTGTTGTTATTTCCATTTTTCACATGAAGAAATTGAATCTGGGGCATTGGGATGATTTGCTCAGGGTTATGTGGATAGCTGGAAGACGGATAGAACCAAGATTCTAATTTGGGGTTGGCAAAGTCTGAGTCCTGTCTTCTCGCTCTCCTCCCTGGGAAGCATTAGCTTTACCACTTGCTGTACCTTCTCCACCAACTACCAGTCCCTAGGCTCCATCCAGGTGCCCGGCTACAGTGACTGGCCAGTCAACAGTATGGCCAGGGTCTATGCAGGTACTGGGGGCTCTGGTTCCTGGATCTGTGTCCCTCTCCACCAGCTTCCAGGGTGGCATGAGGTCTGGACACCTTGTCATGGGGATGGCCAGGGGTCTGGCAAGAATGGGAGGCATCCAGAACGAGAAGGAGACTGACCATGCAAAAGCCTGAATGACCGCCTGGCCTCCTACCTGGACAGAGTGAAGAGCCTATAGACTGAGAACTGGAAGCTGGAGAGCAAAATCCCAGAGCACCTGGAGAAGAAGGGACCCCAGGTCAGAGTCTGGAGCCATTACTTCAAGACCATCGAGGACCTGAGGGCTCAGATCTTCACAAATACTGTGGACAATGCCCGCATCGTTCCGCAGATCAACAATGCCTGTCTTGCTGCTGATGACTTTAGAGTCAAGTATGAGACAGAGCGGGCCATGCTCCAGTCTGTGGAGAGCAACATCCATGGGCTCTGCGAGGTCATCGATGACACCAATGTCACTCAGCTGCAGCTGGAAACCAAGATCGAGACTCTCAAGGAGGAGCTTCTCTTCAAGAAGAACCACAAAGAGGAAGTAAAAGGGCTACAAGCCCAGATTGCCAGCTCTGAGTTGACAGTGGAGGTAGATACCCCCAAATCTCAGGACCTTGCCAAGATCATGGCAGACATCCACGCCCAATATGATGAGCTGGGTTGGAAGAACCGAGAGGAGCTGTACAAGTACTGGTCTCAGCAGATAGAGGAGAGCACCACAGTGATCACCACGCAGCCCGCCGAAGTTGGAGCTGCTGAGATGATGCTCACAAAGCTAAGACATACAGTCCAGTCCTTGGAGATCGACCTGGACTCCACGAAACATCTGAAGGCCAGCTTAGAGAACAACCTGAGGGAGGTGGAGACCCACTATACTCTGCAGATGGAGCAACTCAATGGGATCCTGCTGCACCTGGAGTCAGAGCTGCCACAGACCTGGGCAGAGGGACAGGGCCAGGCCCAGGAGTACAAGGCCCCGCTGAGCATCAAGGTCAAGCTGGAGGTTGAGATTGCCACCTACCGCTTCCTGCTGGAAGATGGCAAGGACTTCAATCTTGGCAATGCTCTGGACAGCAGCAACTCCATGCAAACTATCCAAAAGATCACCACCCACCAGATAGTGGATTGCAAAGCAGTGTCTGAGACCAATGACACAAAAGTCCTGAGACATTAAGCCAACAGAAGCAGGGGACCCTTTGGGGAGGAGGAGGCGAATAAAAAGTTCAGAGGTTAAAAAAGAAAGATTCTAATTTGGAATTTCAAATTCCCTGTCCTGTGCACTCTTCCCCTGGTAATGTGTTTCCTCCACTGCCCGCTCCCCACACATACACATGCATGTACACACAGTAAGGCAAAAGATAGAGGGTGCCTAATCTGTTGCAAAACAAATCTAAAAGCCATTTATGTTTTTCTGTATTCAGACAGAGAGAAGCAATTGCTTGAAAATTTGTGACAGCAAAACTGAACAAGTGGGAGATTATTTCATTTCCAAGATATAACCAATCATGCTGTCCCCAGAATCACCCGAGAAGAAACTCCCAGTCTCAGAACAGGGACATGGCTCGAATGATCAGAAAAGCCATTGAGATAAGACATCCATGATCTCCTTCCTAAAGAGATGCCTCAAATTAGTGTTCAGCTGAGTGTATCTAGAATATAAGAGAGATTAAAATGCTCCCTGACACTTTTCTTCCTTTCAAGTAAGTTATTCAATGAGGCAGAGCTCTTCTTAAAGCCTGTTTTTCTTGTAGCCCACAGAAGGAAGTTAAAACATAATGAAAGAGTGCTCTGTTGGGTGGGTCAAAGAGGCTAAAGCTGAGAAAAGAGATGAGAGAAAATTTTTTAAATAAAAAATTAGAGTTATAGGATATCCTTATACCAAATAATATATGTTAGAACAGAAAACAGGCAAGGTACATGCTGCCTTGAGACTATTTCACTGTGACATTTTATTTCTTATAAACCATCTTAATCTCCTTTCTCATCCAGGACAAGAATGACAGCCACCTCATCTGGAGAAGGCAGCCAGGGAAGTACTCAAGAGAAAACACTTCTGTGGGTGACTTGAAGAAGCTGGTTACCATATGGTACGTTTTCTATAACCCTAGTCAAAAAGTAAGCTCAGGAACTAATGAGAACTAAAGGGTAATCAAATAAAATTATCCCAGACCAAGAGGCTAATTGCAAAAAATAAAAGGGATGAATCAGGACTTGATTCAGAAATAGGGAGTTAACGGCTCTTCCCAGAGACCACCCTCCTTGCTCTCACTGGCAGATAGTTCCTCTTCACCCTTCCCTTCACAATTTCTGTCTTGTTAGTGCCAAGCCTCTCCCAATTCAGTTCCTCGTGTTTTCTTTGAGTTCTAAGGAATGGGGAAAGGAGGCAAAAAACAGCTTTCAAATGCCTAAGTAAGTGGAAGCCATGAGCACCGATATGCCAGGACCTGCCTATACCCCACTTCTCTCCTGCCAGAAGTCACTGTTTCCTGTATCCTCCACTTTCACCAGGTGAAAGAAGAACATCTCTGCCAGTTCTTTAAATATTTCATATTTTCAATTCTTTTAGAACTCAAAAAATGTTTATTTCCTCTTTCTGGAAGGTTTTGTTTTTCTTCTCATTGCCAGCTAATCATTCGGGTCTCCACTTAAGCTGCAATTCTCCAGGGAACACTTCCTTGGGCACATATCTTGACCCTGTCCCCTCCAACCAGAGCAGATCAGCTCTCTTAGCCATGCTTGCACATTACCTATCACAGAAACAAAAATCATTAACGAAGTCATCATAATTATTTTTTGTTTGTCTACCTTATTAGACTAGACACTCCTAGAGGGCAGGAATGTGATTTCATTTTCCTCACTCCTGGAATCCCAGTGCTTAACTCATTGCCCAGCACATAAGTGCTTGGTAAAAATTTGTTGTTCCTTTTGCTACTGGTCATGTTTCAAAATCTCTGCACTACATCATCTCTCAAATTGCAGCTCAGGGAAGACTGACGTGGAAATGAAACACAGACAAACAGAGGGAGGCTGCCAGACAGATACAGCAAGCTGTTCTCCCTCCATAATAACCTACTGCACCAGCACATACTACCATCCCTCCTACTCCACAGCCAAAACTCTCAGAATCATTCTTTCATTCTTGATCCTGCCCCTGTCTTTCCCTTACCTTACACCTAACCATCACCTAGGGCTGTCTATTGTTATCTTCCATCAACAGATTGCCAACCCCTGTCCTAGTTCCTTGTCACCACACTAGACAAAGCCACCATTCTCTCTTAGAGACAGCCTACTCCTGTCTCACTGCTTCCTTCTGGCTCTCTTCCCCTCCATTCTCCAGTTAACAGCCAGAGTGTCCCTTGTGAAACATCTACCATGTCACAGAGCTGCCTTCTGTTGATGTTCCTTCAGTGACTTCCCATGGCTCTTAGGATAACGAGCAAAGGCCCTAATCAGTCTGTGAGGCCCTCGCAGAGATGCCCACTGTGCATGTAGCTCATCTGCCTCGAATGGAGCCAGTTCCCAATGTCTTCAGCTGCTCTGGCCCTCTGACTGTCCTGTGGGCCATGCCAAACCCTCGGTATCATATGGCCTTGTGCTCGCTGCATCCGTAGTCTACAGCATCCTCTCACATCCTCTCTCCCATTAACTCCTGCTCCTTCTAAAGATCCTAGCTCAGTTGTTCTGCTGGGAAGAAGCTTTTATCACATTCCTTCTCCCAGTCTAGAGCCAGTTTCATTCCTTTACAGGGCTTAAATAAGTTTCTAACTGTTTCTTATTATGCACTCACTCAGTAGAATTGCTAAGAGTAATGCCTATGTTTTGGACCAAACTTTAAATTCCTGGACAACAGAGACTTGATAATGTAATGCTTGCAGTTTCATCTTCACCATGTAGCACAATGCCTAGCATAGAGAAGGCACTAAGTAAATTTTTGTTAATGGAAGAATGGATGGATGGATGGATGGATGGATGGATGGTTGGATGAAAAGTCTGGGCTGCCGTTTGTCTATCCTCTAAACCAGGAATTACGAAATCCCCATAGGGGCCAAGCAGGTAGAAAAATGTGTGAATTATGCTAGGGGTTAGTAAAAAGGAGCTGTAGAGCATGCATTGAAATTTTCAAATTTCTTTTAAATACTAGGTTGTCGACCAAGCAAAACATTTGCCAACTTTTTTTGCAGTTCTCTGTTCCAGCAAGCTACTCCCCCAAATCCTA
Source organism: Aotus nancymaae (assembly GCF_030222135.1). Taxonomy (NCBI): domain Eukaryota; kingdom Metazoa; phylum Chordata; class Mammalia; order Primates; family Aotidae; genus Aotus; species Aotus nancymaae. Next base: position 39,624,514 of record NW_026988482.1, read on the forward strand.
CCTATTTTAAAAGCCAACTCTCAGAGAAGAAGAAAGGCTTGGCAGCCAACAGATGACCACCACTTTCTCTCCTACAAGACCTCTGATTTCAGAAGGCAAGTTCTGTTCACAGGAAGGAGAGTATCCATACAAGGCCAAGTCCAGTGAAGAGGGGCTGTCTCATAACCTGGAAGCCAAGGACCAGAATGACCTCATTCACTTATTCTGATTCATAAAGTTTAAATTACTAAAGGAGGTTAAAAACTTCAACATGTGGCATAATGCAGCCATTCATTTGTTCAAATAACATTTAAAAAGTTTAACTTTGTAACAATAATATGAACACAAAAGCATTTCCTGGGAGTGAAAAAAAAATGTGGCTGTGAATTGCCTTTTATCTTCATGGAAAAATTAAGAGCTTATAAACTGGGAAAAAAAAAATATGTTTCTTTTTGGTAAACTCACAGGACTTTGGCCACTACTTCCCGTCTACCTCAACTTTTTTTTTGCTGATCTATGTTTCACCATGTAGAAATATCCAAATGAAAGCACCCAGTCATTTTTACTTACCTTTCTTATTCTTTTTTATAAAGAAGCCTTGATACATACTATTCACAAGTGATTTTGCTAGATTTTTGCCATTATGAATCTGTTTCTCTTTAACTGCAAACCACCTGATTCTGATTTTCCCTAGCCATAAATCTGAATTTTTACTACATTTTATCTGAGACTCACAACAGATGGGCTATGAACCAAGAAAAATACAATGGGAAGAAAGAAAAGATAAAATTATTGGGCAGCCACTACACAGAAGATGAACCAACTCTCAGATAGGATATAAAGGAGGATGAAGGGGGTAGTCCCAATGAAACAAAATGAGGAAAACCATTTTCTTCATAAAACTATAGAAACAGTAGCATTTACCTTTAGTGTTATTGCTACCTGGAAAAAGAAGGTATCTTGCCATTTTATCAACCATATTTTTATGTCCTGCCATCAAGAATGTCTTTTCACTGCCTCCCTATACTTCTCAGTCACAAAAGAGGTCAACCATTTTGAATGATACTAAATTTATCTACTCCCATATATCTGGCCCAACACTGCTCAATCAGACATTTTTTGAAGATGTTATGAAAAGATGTTATGAAAAGCTAATGACCACCCAAACCTGAGTATAGCAATCCAAATATTCGAGTGAAACGACAGGTCTGAAAAGAAATGCCTACAATGTTAAAGGTGATGCTAATATTTATGGCCAAAGGCAGAAGGGCAATGCATATACTATGACACAAAATATTCAAATAGGAAAAGTTTAGTTCATCATATATGCACTCTGTACATAATGCCAACCAGATTACTTGAAAGTCACACATTAAAACAGCTGTCTTCACATTTGCTAGTTGATATCTAATTTGTACAGGGTCTTGGTCCTATAAAAATTTTTTCTGGTATGTGTTTTTTTTTAAATCTTTTAATAGAAATTCAAGAATGAATATTTACTGCCTGTATCTGATAGAAGAATGCCACTTCTCATGAGAAAAACAATGGACAAAACTCAGCTTTTCATCAAACCCAAAACTTCCTTTCCCAAAACCTTTAGAACACAGGTTCCAGAAAACTTTGTAAAATATTCAGATCAGATTTGGGTTTGTTATTGATTTTCAGTAGGATTAATCTCTTTTATGTTAAAAAGCTCATTTGGAGGGGGCGCCAAGATGGCCGAGAGGAGGCAACACTGGAAAGCAGCGAATGAGACACAGACGGCTAGAGGACTGCACTGTTTTAAGCGAGGTGCCAGGTTCTTTTCAGTGGGACTGGTAGGGAACTGAAAGCAGCCAAGGGCACTGAAAATAGCCCAGGGAAGGTAAGCTGAAGCAGAGCAGGCCAGGGAGGGCGAATCGAGACAGGACGGAAGGCGTCCCCATGTGGACCGTGCAGCTGGCTCAGAGGGTTGGAGACTTCACCCCCTTGGTGATCAGATTAGGATCCTGTGCTTCCCTCATCCCTCCCACAGCCCACGGTCCACAAAAGCCCTGCTGGACTGAGAGGCGCCATGGGTGCTCAATGCAAATCTGAGCGACAGCTCCTGCCTGGTGCTGCAAGTTGTTGTCATGGACCTGGGCAGAAATTTGGACTGATGGGATGGAACTACCTGTCCCACTGAAAGAGGCAGAGTTGAAAACAGGGAAACAGGCCATAAGGCCTGGCAGGCCCAACCCCCACAAAATTCAACCTGAAGCCCACGTGCTAGAGAGCTTTGCAGCAGCCAATATACCAGTTTGACCCTAACCGGAAGTTTGAGCTGGGAGAAGGAGAGATGCCATTGGGAAGGCGTGGCTAATCTCATCTGCATAAACCAACTCCAGGGGAAGACCACCCACCCAGCAGCCTGACTGAATCCAAGGCATCCCAGCAGCACCTCTACAGGCCAAAAAAGATATAACTCCAACCTCAACAGAAACGACATCCACTCAGAAATTCCTCCCGAAATCACCAACTTCAAAGATCAAAGGGAGATAAATCCACAAAGATGGGAAGAAACCAGTGCAAAAAGGATGAGAACACCTCTTCTCCTCCCAGGGATCACAACTCCTCACCATCAAGAGAACAAAATAAGACAGTGAATGAGTTTGATGAATTGACAGAAGCAGGCTTCAGAAGGTGGGCAATAGCAAACTTGTCTGAGTTAAAAAACCATATTCTAACTCAATGCAAAAAAACTAAGAACCTTGAAAAAATGTTAGATGTAATGCTAACTAGAATAGCCAGCTTAGAGAAGAACGTAAATGGCTTGATGGAGCTGAAAAACACAACACTAGAACTTCACAAGGCATACACAAGTTTCAACAGTCAAATCAATCAAGCAGAAGAAAGGATATCAGAGATTGAAGATCAAATCAATGAAATAAAACTAGAAGGCAAGATTAGAGAAAAAAGAGTGAAAACAAATGAACAAAGCCTCCAAGAACTATGGGATTATATGAAAAGACCTAATCTACACTTGATTGGTATAGCTGAATGTGATGGAGAGAATGAATCCAAGCTGGAAAACACTCTTCAGGATATTACCCAAGAGAACTTCCCCAACCTAATAAGGCAGGCCAACATTCAAATCCAGGAAATACAGAGAACACCACAAAGATACTCCTCAAGAAGAGCAACCCCAAGGCACATAATCATCAGATTCACCAGGGTAGAAATGAAGGGAAAAATCCTAAGGGCAACCAGAGAGAAAGGTCAAGTCACCCACAAAGGAAAGACCATCAGACTCACAGCGGATCTCTCAGCAGAAACCCTACAAGCTAGAAGGGAGTAGGGGCCAATATTCAACATCCTTAAAGAAAAGAACTTCCAATCCAGAATTCATAAGTAAAGGAGAAATAAAATCCTTGTTGGACAAGCGATTGCTGAGAGATTTCATCACTACAAGACCTGTCTTACAAGAGCTCCTGAAGGAAGTACTAAACATGGAAAGGAACAACCAGTACCAGCCACTGCAAAAACATACCAAATGGTAAAGAACAATGACACAATGAAGAAACTGTGTCAACTAATGAGCAAAACAACCAGACTGTAACAAAATGGCAGGATCAAATTCAAACATGACAATAATAACATTGAATGTAAATAGCCTAAACACCTCAATCAAAAGACATAGACTGGCAAACTGGATAAAAAGTCAAGATCCATCGGTGTGCTATATTCAGGAGACCCACCTCACATACAAAGACTCACACAGACTCAAAACAAAGGGATGGAAGAAGATTTACCAAGCAAATAGAGAGCAAAAGAAAGCAGGGGTAGCAATCCTAGTCTGTGATAAAATGGACTTTAAACCAACAAAGATCAAAAGAGACAAAGAAGGGCATTAAGTAATGGTAAAAGAATCAATGCAACAAGAAGCTAACTATCCTAAATATATATACACCCAAGGCAGGAGCACCCAGATACATAAAGCAAGTTCTTAATGACCTACAAAGAGACTTAGACTCCCACACAACAATAGTGGGAAACTTTAACACTCCACTGACAATATTGGGCAGATCAAGACAGAAAGTCAACAAAGATATCCAGGACCTGAATGCAGATCTGGACTAAGTGGACCTAATAGACATTTACAGAACACTCTACCCCAAATCCACAGAATACACATTCTTCTCAGCACCACATCACACTTACTCTAAAATTGACCACATATTTGGGAGTAAATCACACCTCAGCAAATGCAAAAGAATGGGAATTATAACAGTCTCTCAGACCACAGTGCAATCAAATCAGAACTCAGGGTCTTAAAAAGCACTCAAAACTGCACAATCACATGGAAACTGAACAACTTGCTCTTGAATGATGGATGGATAAACAATGAAATGAAGGCAGAAACAAAAATGTTCTTCAAAACCAATGAGAGCAAAGACACAACGTACCAGAATCCATGGGACACATTTAAAGCAGTGTCTAGAGGGAAATTTACAGCAATAAATGCCCACATGAGAAATAAGGAAAGATCTAAACTCGACACGCTATTGTCAAAATTGAAAGAGCTAGAGAAGCAAGATCAAAAAAACCCAAAAAACTCAAAAACAAGCAGAAGACAAGAAATAACTAAGATCAGAGCAGAACTGAAGGAGATAGAGACACACACACACAAAAAAAACCTTCAAAAAATCAATAAATCCAGGAACTGGTTTTTCTGAAAAGCTCAACAAAATAGACTGCTAGCTAGACTAATAAAAAAGGAAAGAGAGAAGAATCAAATAGATACAGTAAAAAATGATAAAGGGGAGATCACTACTGATTCCTCAGAAATACAAACTATCATCAGAGATTACTACAAATAGCTCTATATACATAAACCAGTAAATCTTGGAGAAATGGATAAATTTCTGGACACCTGCACACTCCCAACACTAAGCCAGGAAGAAGTTGAAACCCTAAATAGACTAATAACAAGGTCTGAAGTTGAGGCAGCCATTAATAGCCTACCAACTAAAAAAAGTACAGGTCCAGACAGATTCACCACTGAATTCTACCAGACATACGAAGAGGAGCTGGTACCATTCCTTTTGAAACTATTCCAAATAATACAAAAAGAGAGAATCCTCCCTAACTCTTTCTATGAGACCAACATCATTCTGATACCAAAACCTGACAGAAACACAGCTAAAAAAGAAAACTTCAGGCCAATATCCATGATGAACATTGATGCAAAAATCTTCAATAAAATACTGGCAAACCAAATCCAACAGCACATCAAAAAGCTTACCCACCACAATCAAGTAGGCTTCATCCTGGAGATGCAAGACTGGTTCAACATACACAAATCTGTAAATGTAATCCACCACATAAACAGAACCAAAGACAAAAACCACATGATTATCTCAATAGATGCAGAGAAGGCCTTCGACAAAGTTCAACAGTGCTTTATGCTAAAAAACTCTCAATAAACTAGGTATCAATGGAATGTACCTCAAAATAGCAAAAGCTATTTATGATAAACCCACAGCCTATATAATACTGAATGGGCAAAAACTAGAAACATTCCCTTTAAAAACTGGCACTAGACAAGGATGCCCACTCTCACCATTCCTATTCAATATAGTATTAGAAGTTCTAGCCAGAGCAGTTAGGCAAGAAAAAGAAATAAAGGGCATTCAATTAGGAAAAGAAGAAGTCAAATTGTCCCTATTTGCAGATGATATGATCGTATATTTAGAAGACCACATGGTCTCAGCCCAAAACCTCCTTAAGCTGATAAGCAACTTCGGCAAAGTCTCAGAATACAAAATCAATGCACAAAAATCACAAGCATTCCTATACACCAACAACAGACAAACAGAGAGCCAAATCATGAGTGAACTCCCATTTACAATTGCTACAAAGAGAGTAAAATACCTAGGAATACAACTAACAAAGGATGTAAAAGATCTCTTCAAGGAGAACTACAAACCACTGAACAAGGAAATAAGAGAAGACACAAACAGATGAAAAACATTCCGACTGGGGATCGATCCAAGATGGCCGCTTAGGAGGAAGTCGGGATTGCAGCTCCGAGAGAAGGCGCAGAGGGTGAGTGGACGCCGCATTTCCAGACGGACTTTTACTGCCCACAGACCAGGAGATACACAGGAGGAAAAACCCCACGGGTCGCCAGCACCGCTGGTTTGAGCGGAGTGGCCGCTCAGCCTACGCCCTGGAGCGGGGGGCAGTGGCTTCTTATGCAGAGCGAGAGAGACAGAGTTCCCTCTGAGCCAGAAAGGGGAGCTGAAGCAGGGAGCCAAGCCAGGAGACCCCCGGGCAAGGGAGCGCCAGGAATCTCAGAGCCGCTGCTTCAGCTGACGCAGCGGCACACAGGGCAGCAGATTTTAACTGCCCACAGACCAGGAGATTCACAGGCGGTAAAGCTCCCCGGGTTCCCAGCGCCGCTGGTTCGACCGGAGCAGCCGCTTGGCCTGCACGGGGGGCGGGGAGCAGCGGCTCCTTGAACAAAGCGAACAAGACTGTGTCCCCTCTGGGACAGCAAGGGGAGCTGTGGCAAGGAGGCAAGCCAAGAGATTACCGGACAAAGACTGCCCCTCTGGAAACACGGCTGAACCCGGGACGGTCCAGCTCTGTGGGGGAGGGGCGTCCTCCATCGGGAAACACCCTGCAGTTCCGGGGCAATTTTCCGTAACCAAGACAACCCGCCACTACAGAGACTGCGTCACTACAGGGGCGGGCCAGCATAGCGGAAGCAGTTCTAACTACACTCACAGGACTGCAGAGAAGCTCACACGGAAGCTGGGCGGAGCCCACAGCAGCTCAGCGAAGCCTCTGCAGGCTGAGCGTGACTAGACTGCCACCTTGTGGGCAGGGAAAACGGTAGCAACACAGCTGAAAAACATAAAGTGCTAAACCCCTGGGCCAGAACACCTGGGGAGAAGAAAAGGGGGTTTATGAGTTCAGCTGCTGCAGACTTAAAATTACCAAAATCAGAAAGACAGCAACTACAAAGTCAATAGGCGGATAAATCCACAAAGATGGGAAGAAACCAGCGCAAAAAGGATGAAAACACCCAAAACCAGAACACCTCTCCCCCTACAAGGCAGCATAACTCCTCACCAGCACGGGAACAAGACTGGACGGAGAATGAGTGTGATGAAATGACAGAATCAGCTTTCAGAAAATGGATAATAAGAAACTTCTGTGAGCTAAAAGAACATGTTCTAACCCAATGCAAAGAAACTAAGAACCTTGAAAAAAGACTTGATGAAATGCTAACGAGAATGGACAACTTAGAGAGGACTATGAATGAATTGATGGAGCTGAAAAACACAACACGAGAACTTCGCGAAGCATGTACAAGTTTCAACAGCAGAATTGACCAAGCAGAAGAAAGGATATCAGAAGTTGAAGATCAACTCAATGAAATAAAACGAGAAGGGAAGATTAGAGAAAACAAGGTAAAAAGGAATGAACAGAGTCAACAAGAAATATGGGACTATGTGAAAAGACCTAATCTACGTTTGATAGGTGTACCTGAATGTGACGAAGAGAATGCATCCAAGCTGGAAAATACTCTTCAGGATATTATCCAGGAAAACTTCCCCAACCTAGCAAGGCAGGCCAAGATTCAAGTCCAGGAAATACAGAGAACACCACAAAGATATTCCTCTAGAAGAGCAACCCCAAGGCACATAATCATCAGATTCACCAGGGTTGAAATGAAGGAGAAAATACTAAGGGCAGCCAGAGAGAAAGGTCGGGTTACCCACAAAGGGAAACCCATCAGACTCACAGCAGATCTCTCAGCAGAAACCCTACAGGCCAGAAGAGAGTGGGGGCCGATATTCAACATCCTTAAAGAAAAGAACTTTCAACCCAGAATTTCATATCCAGCCAAACTAAGCTTCATAAGTGAAGGAAAAATAAAATCCTTTGTGAACAAGCAAGTACTCACAGATTTCATCACCACCAGACCAGCTTTACAAGAGCTCCTGAAGGAGACACTACACATAGAAAAAAACAACCAGCACCAGTCACTCCAAAAACGCACAAAATGGTAAAGAGCAGCAACACAATGAAGAATCTGCATCAACCAATGGGCAAAACAGCCAGCTAGCATCAAAATGACAGGACTAAACTCACACATAACAATATTAACCCTAAATGTAAATGGACTAAATGCCCCAATCAAAAGACACAGACTGGCAAATTGGATAAAAAGCCAAAACCCATCAGTGTGCTGTATCCAGGAAACCCACCTCACATGCAAGGATACACAAAGGCTCAAAATAAAGGGATGGAGGAAGATTTACCAAGCAAATGGAGAGCAAAAAAAAGCAGGAGTTGCAATTCTCATCTCTGATAAAATAGACTTTAAAGCAACAAAGATCAAAAGAGACAAAGAAGGACATTACATAATGGTAAAAGGATCAATACAACAAGAAGAGCTAACAATCCTAAATATATATGCACCTAATACAGGAGCACCCAGATACATAAGGCAAGTTCTTAAAGACTTACAAAGAGACATAGACGCCCACACATTAATATTGGGAGACTTCAACACACCATTGTCAATATTAGACAGATCAACGAGACAGAAAATTAATAAGGATATCCAGGACTTGAACTCAGACCTGGAACAAGCAAACCTAATAGACATTTACAGAACTCTCCAGCCCAAATCCACAGAATATACATTCTTCTCAGCACCACATCACACCTACTCTAAAATTGACCATATAATTGGAAGTAAATCACTCCTCAGCAAATGCAAAAGAACAGAAACCATAACAAACAGTCTCTCAGACCACAGTGCAATCAAGTTAGAACTCAGAATTCAGAAGCCAACCCAGAACCGCTCATCCTCATGGAAATTGAACAACTTTCTCCTGAATGTTGACTGGATAAACACTGAAATGAAGGCAGAAATAAAGATGTTCTTCGAAACCAACGAGAATGAAGACACCACATACCAGAATCTCTGGGACACATTTAAAGCAGTCTCTAGAGGAAAATATATAGCAATAAGTGCCCACATGAGAAGAAATGAGAGAACTAAAATTGACACCCTATCATCAAAATTGAAAGAGCTAGAGGAGCAAGATCAAAAAAACTCAAAACCTAGCAGAAGACAAGAAATAACTAAGATCAAAGCAGAAATGAAGGAGATAGAGACACGAAAAACCCTACAAAAAATCAATAAATCCAGGAGCTGGTTTTTTGAAAAGATCAACAAAATAGACAGACCACTAGCCAAACTAATAAAAAAGAAAAGAGAGAATAACCAAATAGATGCAATAAAAAATGATAAAGGGGATATCACCACAGATGCCACAGAAATTCAAACCATCATCAGAGATTATTACAAACAACTCTATGCACATAAATTAGAAAACCTGGAAGAAATGGATAAATTCCTGGACAGTAGTCTCCTCCCATGCCTAAACCAGGAAGAAGTCGAAACCCTGAATAGACCAATAACAAGGTCTGAAGTCGAGGCGGCAATTAAGAGCCTACCACCCAAAAAAAGCCCAGGCCCAGATGGTTTCACAGCCGAATTCTACCAGACATACAAAGAGGAACTGGTACCATTCCTACTGAAATTATTCCAAATAATCCAAAAAGAGGGAATCCTTCCCAAATCATTTTATGAGACCAACATCATCCTAATACCAAAACCTGGCAGAGACTCAACAAGAAAAGAAAACTACAGGCCAATATCCATGATGAACATAGATGCAAAAATCTTCAATAAAATACTGGCAAGCCGACTACAACAGCACATCAAAAAGCTTATCCACCATGATCAAGTAGGATTCATCCCGGGGATGCAAGGCTGGTTCAATATACGCAAGTCTATAAATGTAATTCACCACATAAACAGAACCAAAAACAAAAACCACATGATTATCTCAATTGATGCAGAGAAGGCCTTCGACAAAATTCAACAGCCCTTTATGCTAAAAACCCTCAATAAACTAGGTATCGACGGAACGTATCTCAAAATAATAAAAGCTATTTATGACAAACCGACAGCCAATATCATACTGAATGGGCAAAAACTGGAAGCATTCCCTTTGAAATCTGGCACTAGACAAGGATGCCCTCTCTCACCACTCCTATTCAATATAGTACTGGAAGTTCTAGCCAGAGCAATCAGACAAGAAAAAGAAATAAAGGGTATTCGATTAGGAAAGGAGGAAGTCAAATTGTCTCTATTTGCAGATGACATGATTGTATATCTTGAAGACCCTATCGCCTCAGCCCAAAATCTCCTGAAACTGATAAGCAACTTCAGCAAAGTCTCAGGATACAAAATCAATGTGCAAAAATCACAAGCATTCCTATACACCAATAACAGACTTAAAGAGAGCCAAATCAAGAACGAACTGCCATTCACAATTGCTACAAAGAGAATAAAATACCTAGGAATACAACTAACAAGGAACGTAAAGGACCTCTTCAAGGAGAACTACAAACCACTGCTCAACGAAATAAGAGAGGACACAAACAGATGGAGAAACATTCCATGTTCATGGTTAGGAAGAATTAATATCGTGAAAATGGCCATACTGCCCAAAGTAATTTACAGATTCAACGCTATCCCCATCAAGCTACCAATGACCTTCCTCACAGAACTGGAAAAAACCACCTTAAACTTCATATGGAACCAAAAGAGAGCCCGCATAGCCAAGTCAATTCTAAGCAAAAAGAACAAAGCAGGAGGCATCACACTACCGGACATCAAACTCTACTACAAGGCTACAGTAATCAAAACAGCATGGTACTGGTACCAAAACAGAGATATAGACCAATGGAACAGAACAGAGGCGTCAGAGGCAACACAACATATCTACAACCACCCGATCTTTGACAAACCTGAAAAAAACAAGCAATGGGGAAAGGATTCCCTGTTCAATAAGTGGTGTTGGGAAAACTGGCTAGCCATATGCAGAAAGCAGAAACTGGACCCCTTCCTGACACCTTACACTAAAATTGACTCCAGATGGATTAAAGACTTAAACATAAGACGTAACACCATAAAAACACTAGAAGGAAACCTAGGCAAAACCATTCAGGACATAGGCGTAGGCAAGGACTTTATGACCAAAACACCAAAAGCATTGGCAACAAAAGCCAAAATAGACAAATGGGACCTAATCAAACTCCACAGCTTTTGCACGGCAAAAGAAACAGTCAATAGAGTGAATCGGCAACCAACAGAATGGGAAAAAATTTTTGCAGCCTACCCGTCTGACAAAGGGCTGATATCCAGAATTTACAATGAACTAAAAAAGATTTACAAGAAAAAAACAAACAAGCCCATTCAAAAATGGGCGAAGGATATGAACAGATACTTTACAAAAGAAGACATACATGAGGCCAACAAACATATGAAAAAATGCTCATCATCACTGGTCATCAGAGAAATGCAAATCAAAACTACATTGAGATACCATCTCACGCCAGTTAGAATGGCGATCATTAAAAAATCTGGAGAAAACAGATGCTGGAGAGGATGTGGAGAAATAGGAACACTTTTACACTGTTGGTGGGAGTGTAAATTAGTTCAACCACTGTGGAAAACAGTGTGGCGATTCCTCAAGGACCTAGAAATAGAAATTCCATTCGACCCAGCAATCCCATTACTGGGCATATATCCAAAGGATTATAAATCGTTCTACTATAAGGACACATGCACACGAATGTTCATTGCAGCACAGTTTACAATAGCAAAGACCTGGAACCAGCCCAAATGCCCATCGATGATAGACTGGACAGGAAAAATGTGGCACATATACACCATGGAATATTATGCAGCCATTAAAAAGGAGGAGTTCACATCCTTCGTAGGGACATGGATGAACCTGGAAAACATCATTCTCAGCAAACTGACACAAGAACACAAAATCAAACACCACATGTTCTCACTCATAGGCGGGTGTTGAACAAGGAGAACACATGGACACAGGGAGGGGAGCACTATACACGGGGGTCTGTTGGGGGGGAGGGGGGATAGTGGGGGGGTGGGGAGTTGGGGAGGGATAGCATGGGGAGTAATGCCAGTTATAGGTGAAGGGGAGGGAGGCAGCAAATCATACTGCCACGTGTGCACCTGTGCAACAACCTTGCATGTTATTCACATGTACCCCAAAACCTAAAATGCAATAAAAAAAAAAAAAAAAAAAAGAAAAACATTCCATGCTCATGGTTAGGAAGAATCAATTATCATGAAAATGGCCATACTGCCCAAAGTAATTTATAGATTCAATGCTATCCCCATCAAGCTACCATTGATCTTCTTCACAGAACTGGAAAAAAACACTTTAAACTTCATATGGAACCAAAAGAGAGGCCCATTAGCCAAGACAATCATAAGCAAAAAGAACAAAACTGGAGGCATCACACTACCTGACTTCAAACTATACTACAAGACTACTGTAATCAAAACAGCATGGTACTGGTACCAAAACAGAGATATAGACCAATGGAACAGAACAGAGGCCTTGGAAGCAATGCCACACATTTACAACCATCTGATCTTTGACAAACCTGACGAAAACAAGCAATGGGGAAAGGATTCCCTGTTTAATAACTGGTGTTGGGAAAACTGGCTAGCCATGTGCAGGAAGCTGAGACTGGATCCCTTCCTTATACCTTATACAAAAATTAACTCCAGATGGATTAAAGATTTAAACATAAGAACTAACACTATAAAAACCCTAGAAGAAAACCTAGGCAACACCATTCAGGACATAGGCATAGGCAAGGACTTCATGACTAAAACACCAAAGCAATGGCAATGAAAGCCAAAATTGACAAATGGGACCTAATTAAATTTAAGAGCTCCTGCACAACAAAAGAAACAACCATTAGAGTGAACCGGCAACCAAGAGAATGGGAAAAAATTTTTGCAATCTACCCATCTGACAAAGGGCTAATATCCAGAATAAACTAAAGCAGATTTACAAGAAAAAAACAAACAAACAAGCCCATTCAAAAGTAGGCAAAGCATATGAACAGACACTTTTCAAAAGAAGACATTTATGCAGCCAACAAACATGAAAAATGCTCATCATCAATGGTCATTAGAGAAATGCAAATCAAAACCACATCGAGATACCATCTCACGCCAGTTAGAATGTTGATCATTAAAAAATCAGGAGACAACAGATGCTGGAGAGGATGTGAAGAAAAAGGAACACTTTTACACTGTTTGTGGGAGTGTAAATTAATTCAACCATTATGGAAGACAGTGTGGCGATTCCTCAAGGATCTAGAAATAGAAATTCCATTTGACCCAGCAATGCCATTACTGGGTATATACCCAAAGGATTATAAATTGTTCTATTACAAAGACACATGCACAAGTATGTTCATTGTGGCACTGTTTATGATAGCAAGGACCTGGAACCAACCCAAATGCCCATCAATGATAGACTGGACAAAGAAAATGTGGCACATATCCACCATGGAATACATTGCAGCTATAAAAAATGACAAGTTCAGGTCCTTTGCAGAGACATGGATAAATCTAGAAACCATCATTCTCAGCAAACTGACACAAGAACAGAAAACCAAACATTGCGTGTTTTCACTCACAGGTGGGTGATAAACGATGAGAACACTTGGGCACAGGGAAGGGAACAATACTCACTGGCTAGGAAGGGGAGTGGAGGGAAGAGGAGGGGAGGGATAGCAGTGGCCAGGGAGGATGGGGAGGGATAACACCAGGAGAAATGCCTGATGTAGGCCACGTGGAGGGGGTGTGCAGAGGGGGATAGAGACAGCAAACCACCATGGCATGTATGTACCTATGCAACAATCCTGCAGGATGCAGGATGTGCACATGTACCCCAGAACGCAAAGTACAATAAAAAAAAAAATCAAGAAAAAATTGAAGGAAACAAAAGATAGAGCCATGGATACCTACTGGGACAATACTCTAAAGTCTAAGCTGTAACTAATTGGAGTCCTAGAAGGAGAAGAAAAAGAGATTGGGCCAGAAAACATATTTGAAAGAAGAATGGCCAAAAACTTACCAAATTCAAAGAAAGACAAACTTATGAATTCAAGCTCCAAACAGGATAAAATCAAAGGGAACCACATGTAAACATCATAATTAAACTGAGTACTACAAAAGACAAAAAAACACACACATATTTGGTCACAAGTAATGGAAATTCATTGAATCTTGCTTTGGAGTGGGGAATGTGCAAGAACATGCTATGGAACTCAGAGGGGAGAAAACAGTTCAGTATAGATGGACCCAAGCACTAGAAAGCCAGAATGAATCAAGACATCCAGTCCCAGATCTTCCTATCTCTGTGATTGGTGGTCTCTCCTGTCTTCACCTCATCACAGCTCACTTCAGTTATTTCTTTGTAGAAACGCTTTCTCTGTCACTCTATGCAAGCTTGATGGAAACAGGCCACTCCCCTGTCTCTCAAGACTGCAGACTCCCAAGCCAAATGATTAGACAGACTTCCTTTCCTGACTAAATTTCCAGATGGAATCCAACTGACTCAGCCTGGATCAGGTGTCCACCTGAGGCCAATCAACTTTGGGCAGAGAGGCAAGTTTTTATAGTAGAGCAATCTGGAACTACTCAGGCAAATTACATATAGATATTTCCTATGACCTAGCACTTCTACTCCAGGGGAAATTTCAAAAAGATTCATGAAAAGGCAGGGATACGGTCTTTGTACACAGTTTGTGGGAGCAAGAAATTGGCTGTCCATTACTGGGAGAGGAGTTTAGGTAAGCAGTAGATGCACATCACAGAGCATTATGCAGCAGGCAGAAGCAAAGGGCTACAAATGGCCCCACAGGAGTTCTTTGTTAAGTGTGGGACTTTGTCACACACTATAGAAACCTCAATGGGCAGACTAGAAGGTCTAGGGAGAAGGGCTGCAGCAGGATATTGGATGCCCAGTTGCCTTTTATCAGAGCATTCTATGGTGAGGTGTTCTTAGGCCAGAGGGTAGATGGATGTCTCATGGGCTATGCTCCAGGAGAGGAAGCTATCCCTTTTTTACAGAACTAGTGAGAGCCCTTGCAAGAGGGACAAAATGGCCTGTGCTTGGGTGTCGGCTATTCAGAGGAGCTGCATGTTCATGCTCATAGCATCTAGATAATTTGGGGGACATGAGGCTGGATACAGCCCATCCAACTGGGAGTAGGGAGGAGTTCCCAATCCCAGCCCCTTCATTTCCACTTATTTGGAAGAGACCACTGCATCATGCAGTTGACATCCTATTGGGCACTGCACATCTTAAATGCATAGTACTTAGTGGGGGAAAGGGTAGAAAAAAAAATCTATAAAATCATAAATAATACCATCGTAAATGGGAGTGAAGCATGCGAAAATGAAATGGGTGAGTGGTGACCAAATAGAACAAAACAGGATCTTTTCACTGGACAAGGATGTAATGTGACAGAAAGTACAATTAACCTGAAACCATTCTGCCGCAGATCCACAACAAACAATTTTTTTTTAATGAATAAAAGATAAATACTCATGCAGTTTCAGCAGGGCTGGGAATAAGTCTCAAGGCTGTATATGAAAACCTGTCATTAATCATTTGTACAAACATTAAATACTGATTCTGAACCATGAATGAAGGGTGTTCTACAGTAGAGCTGGAATGACGTTTAACAGTCCATCTTCACCACTGGGACATTTTTCACTCACTAGTGAACTGATAGGAAAGAAGATTAACTCATCTTGTCTTTGAAGGTGGTAGTGATAGTGGGATCAAATATCCTCTTGACCTCAAAAATCACACAAGTAACAGCTCGGCAATGTAATGCTTCATTGCTGTCAAAGAAAATCTTGTCCATGAGCCATTAAGCATTTGTAGAGAAAGTGGGAGAAGGTATCCGGCAAATGTTTTAATAAATCACTACAACTTAGAGATATGTCTGAAGGCACATGACATAAACTGATTTTTAGATTTCTTATCTTAAAGTCTTGAACATGCTCAATATCTGCAAGAACATACCGATTTCAATTCTCATTGCTTTTTCGGATCAACTCAAAATTAGTCAAAGGTGGACTAATGTCAAAGAACATTTCTGACTAATGTGGAACAGGGAAAATTTCCCATGTCACACACCAATTTTTAAGGATGAACTTTCAATTATACACCAACGTACATTTCCAACTTTTTCCTTATATAAACAGACTAGGATTGCAGAGGGAAGGTTGCAAGAGAAAAAAAAAATGCTGCCTGAAGCCAAGATGGGGTTGGAGGAACAGTTGAAAAAAAAGGTCTGCTCTTTTCCCTGGAAATTCTTGGGCTCTCAGGGAACACAAATGATTGAATCTGCAGGAGAAAGCCTCCCCCCACCCAGACTTCCCAGGCCACCAAGAGACAAGTAGAAGGTCACCAGTTTAATGATGCACAGTATCATGGTGACCCCTCACTTGGGTCTCAGGCTCTACAGTTTATGGTTTGGTTGTTATGTGACCTATGGGAATTTATTGAGAATCATTGGTTCTCATTAGAAGATCGTATTTTTTTAACTCCAAGTTTTTTATAGTTCATCTCTAGAATTCTTACAAAGGGCACTATGTTTATAAAACATCTGAACACCCAAGAATATGGCTAAACCAAGGCAACCCTGGGAAGTAGGTAACATCTGGATTTTTATCCCAAACCTATTAGCCTTCTGTCTAGTACTGCTCTATTTTTAACCCTTCCCTCCCCAACCAGATAACCAGTCACACATGCTGCACCTTTGGTCCCCAAAATCTCTTAACTGCCTTCTCTCCTCCTCTGACTTGGGTTTTTGCTGGAAGACTGCTGGCAGTAGTACAAATTCACAGTGTAAAAGAATCAACAGGTGCCAACATCTTTATACTGAGATTCTCAAAGTTAGGGGCACATCAACAGACAGACCAAGTATTAAGTAACCCCTTTTCTGATACCTCAGGGCCTATGCTATATTGGTCATTAAAGACTTTAACATCACCCTACTCATGGAGCTTGTTCCAGCTATGTATGTCATTCCTGCACTTCTCTAAAGTTAGGAGCATATCAACAAACAGACTCAGTATTAATTAGCCTCTGTTCTAATAGCTCAGGGCCCGTGCTATATTGGTCATTAAATACTTTAACATCATCCTGTTCATGGAACTTGTTCCAGCTACTATGTCATTCCTGCACTTCTCTCCAGTTTCTCCATATCCCTATTCCAGCCCAAGATTCTGTCTGATGAATCAATGTCAAGGCAAGTCACTGTGACAGAGGAAGTTTTGTGGGAATCCACAGATGTTTTGAAGCAGAAAAAAATATATCCAAGACCAGAGCTGAAATAGTAATTACAATAGTTTTCATCCCTGGTTGCAGATGAGAAAATTACGTGGGAGAATTTTTACATACTGACACTAATTAAACTATACATCCTGGTGGATATTGCCTGGCATCAATATTTTTTGAAAGACTCTCCATGGGATTCTAATGTGCAGCCAAGGTCGATAGCCACTGCATTGCTATTCCCAGTTAGAATACCATGTCTGTACTTTAGGGTCTACAATGCTTTGACCCAAAGGAAAATTTTACATAGGAATTTTGGGTATGCTCATTGACGTCAGTTTGGATCTCACATGATGTAATCAGTTTCTTCTTCCATCTTGGCATGAGAAGACAGCATTGCTGTCATAAATTCTCATCCTATTTAACAATCAGAGAAATCGGGCTGGCTGAAGACTCTGGTGAGAGGTGCTCTTGTACCCGCTGATATGTGTCTGTTGAAAGCCTTTTCTGAGCAGTTATGTTCATGCATGGAACCTCAAACACTGTGGCACTGAGCTATTGAGCAGTAAAATTTGAAACACACACAAAAAATCTATACCCTTAAGATGCTCTACCTTTTCATGCTTGATTTACTCTACTTAGGTTTAGTCCACACTGCCATTTATATATTAAGTTGTTTTCCTGCTGTCTTGTATTTTAAAGCCCCTTGAGAAATCCTGACATTAAATTGGCCACACAATAGAAAAATTGGGAGAAGCAAACTCCCTTCCCCCGTCTTTTGTTAGCATGATTGTTTTTGATTAAGTCAAGTCCAAAATGAAAACCACAGGGGCCTTCCATCACAAACATCCAACATAAGCCATGTTGAAGGCATTCTCAGAATCCTATTAGAACACAGGGAAACTTGCTTGGAAATTCTGACATCTCCAAAACATTTCTGGGGAGTCCGGTTGGGGGTGGAGGTACAGGCAAGTATCATTAGGCTAAATGTCTCAAGATTAAAGCAGTGTCGCCCCCAGATAGCACTTTTTTCCTAATTAGAGTTTTTCCAAAATGATAATACAACAAAATCAAAGAGATTGGTTAATTTTTTATGACTTTGGCATTTCTCCTTCTCTCAGCTGCTTTTGTTTGTAGTTGCAAATATTTTCTATCTTGATTTCTTATACCTCCGTACCAAAGATCATACACCACAAACAGCACAAGTTTCCCACAGAGTGGATGATGGTCAAGGGGATTTTTATTTGACATGGAAACTGCTATATATTTTCCCAACTACCTGCAATAAAAATAATAAATGCAGCAATCACTCATTCTGCTTGGTACAGTTGCTTGCTGATGGTGCCTGTTAAAACGTTCAGCTTAAGACGTCTAGCCCCTTCATGACTAAAACACCAAAAGCAATGGCAACAAAAGCTAAAATTGGCAAATGGGATCTAATTAAACTAAACAGCTTCTGCACAGCAAAAGATACTATCATCAGAGTGAACAGGCAACCTACAGAATGGGAGAAAATTTTTGCAATCTATCCATCTGACAAAGGGCTAATATCCAGAATTTACAAAGAACTTAAACAAATTTACAAGAAAAAACAACCCTATCAAAAAGTGGGTGAAGGATATGAAAAGACACTTTTCAAAAGAAGACATTTATACAGCCAACAAATATAAGGAAAAAGGATCATCATCACTGGTCATTAGAGAAATGCAAATAAAAACCACAGTGAGATACCATCTCACACCAGTTAGAATGGTGATCATTAAAAAGTCAGGAAACAACAGATGCTGGAGAGGATGTAGAGAAATAGGAAAGCTTTTACACTGTTGGTGGGAGTGTAAATTATTTCAACCATTGTGGAAGACAGTGTAGCAATTCCTCATGAGTCTAGAACCAGAAACACCATTTGACCCAGCAATACCATTACTGGGTATATACTCAATGGATTATAAATCATTCTACTATAAAGACACATGCACATGTATGCTTATTGTGGCACTGTTCACAATAGCAAATACTTGGAACCAACCCAAATGCCCATCAATGATAGACTGGATAAAGAAAATGTGGCATATAAACATCATGGAATACTATGCAGCCATAAAAAAGGATGAGTTCATGTCCTTTGCAGGGACACGGATGAAGCTGAAAACCATCATTCTCAGAAACCTAACACAAGAACAGAAAACAAAACACCGCATGTTTTCACTCATAAGTGGGAGTTGAACAATGAGAACACATGGACACAGGGAGGAGAACATCACACACTGGGGCCCGTCAGGGGGTGGGGGGCTAGGGGAGGGATTAGGAGAAATATCTAATGTAGATGCAAGTTGATGAGCGCATCAAACCACCATGGCATGTGTATACCTATGTAACAAACCTTCATGTTCTGCACATGCACCCCAGAACTTATAGTATAATTAGAAACAAACAAACAAACAAAGAAGTCTAGCCCTAGCTTCTTTGTGTAACTATCACTTATTCAGTGTTACTGTGGGGCAGACAGGGTGATCTGTGTTTTAAATCCATTTTCTTCTCTAATCCTCACCACAGATATTACTCTCCTGATTTACAAATAAAGAAACTGAGTTCATAGCAGTTATGTCACTGGTTCAAGCCCATGCAGCTAGTATTAGGTAGACCCAAAGAAAGCACTCCTAGTTTATTTCACTCCACAGCCCATTTGCTCTCAATAACAATGTGATATTCCCTAGTGGGACAGAGACTACTAAAATCTGGAAGTAAAATAAAATGCATGCAGAAAATTCTGTCCTGAATCCTTGTAGGGCCACCTTGAAGGATACTGGGGTGAGGAGAATGGTGTGGAGGTATGTTAAAGATCAGCTCTTTTTTTTTTTATTATTTCCATAGGTTTTTGGGGAACAGGTGGTATTTGTTTACATGCCTAATTTATTTAGCATTTATTTGTGAGATTTTGGTGCACACATCATCTGAGCAGTGTACACTGAACCCAATTTATAGCCTTTTATCCCTCTCCCCCTTCCTACCCTTCCCCCCACAAGTTCCCAAAGTCCGTTGTATCATTCTTATATCTTTGCATCCTCATAGCTTAGCTCCCACTTATAAGTGAGAACATACAATGCTTGGTTTTCCATTCCTGAGTTACTTCTCTTAGAATAATAGTCTCCAATCCCATCCAGATTGTTGCAAATATCATGAATTCATTTCTTTTTATGGCTGAGTAGTATTCCATTGTGTGTGTGTGTGTGTGTGTGTGTGTGTGTGTGTGTGTGTGTGTGTATCAAAGTTTATTTGTCCAGTTGTTGATTGATGAGCATTTGGGCGGGTTCCATATTCTTGGCAATTGTGAATTGTGCTGCTATAAACATACTTGTGCAAGTATCTTTTTTGAAAAACAACTTCCTTCCTCTGTGTAGATACTCAGTAGTGGGATTGCTGGATCAAATGGTAGTTCTACTTTTAGTTCTTTAAGGAATCTCCACACTGTTTTCCATAGTGGTTGTACCAGTTTATTTACATCCCTCCCAGCAGTGTCGAAGTGTTCCCTTTTCACTGCGTCCATGCCAACAGCTATTTTTTTTTTTTTTATTATGATCATTCTTCCGGGAGTATCGCATTGTTGTTTTGATTTGCATTTCCCTATCATTAGTGATGCTAAACATTTTCTTCATGTTTGTTGGGCATTTGTACAGAAGATCAGCTCTTTTATGTAAAGCAGGGTTTCTCCACTTCTCACTATAGACGTTTGGGGAAGGATAATCATTGATGGCCAGGAAAATGGGAAGGTGGGGTCTGTCCTATGAATTGCAACATGTTTGGCATCTCTGGCCTCGACTCACTACATGTTCTAGCAACCCCCTCCCAGTGATAACCAAAAAATGACTCCAGACATTGTCAAATGCCTTCTTGGGGGTAAAATCATCCCCATTTAAAAATCAGTGACACAGACTAAAATAAGAATGGGGAGCCCTGGAACTGTGTAAAGGCAGCAGCCCTGCTCCATCCCATCCATGACCAAAAGCCTCCCAATGAAAACTGAGACACAGGGTGAGTCAAATCAAAGGCAAATGGATGCTACTAAGAGAACAGAGGAGCTTGAGATTCCTGTCGAGTATTTATGCACCCATCAGATTGGCCAGATTGGAGCGCACACTGCTCCAGAAGTCAATAAATCATAATTACAGATAGCCCCTGTTCACATTCTTCTGAGGAGCTATCAAGTTGATGTCCCTTGCAACGTCTGGCTTATGTGGCACTCTGATAGATCTACTGTCTTCTTTGTGTCGTGTCTACATTTCCTCTCTCAAAAAGAGAATAGACACGGAGATAATAATAGATTAGCAGAGGTGAAGTTTTTAGATCAATGTGTGAAGTCTTGCTACTACTTGGTTTCCTTCACAGCACAAAGATCATTCTTGGTCTACAGAATATCCCTGTATGATATATTTCAAAAACTTTTGACCTAGCATTATGCAAATTCCCAATGCCCCCAAGGAAACAAGGCAAAATAAAATGCAAAAGGCAGTTATTTAAATCTTGTAATGTTAAGGTTCAAGTTAGAATTAAGACCCAGAGAGTCTCCATATAATGAGTGTTAACCTGAGTGCCAGGCCGTGTTGAGAAAACAGAGTAACCATGACACAGCTTTAATTTATTTGTTGGTCTTGGCATACCGATCTTCTTATCTCCCCAAGCTTTGGTCCTGGTGGAATTGCAGACACTTTCAACTCTAGTTCAAGGCAATACCTAAGATGAATGCAAGCCATTTCATTACCAGTTGATAACAAGTAAAGAGGGAGGGGGAACAGGAATGTTCTAAGATTCCAAAGGCATTTTCTCCAGAGCAGCTCTTGTTCAAGTCCATCTGCAATTAATTTTCTGTTTCAAACAGGCTCAAGACAGTGGGCTCTTCAAAATTACACACAACAGCAGAAAGCTTTATAGTATAGTCTTTTCAAGGTTCTTTTGCCTGCAGCCATCACTGGATGTCACAGGAGATGTGGTCCCCTCGTTGTCATGGTAACAGGATGCTACCGGGTTGGCTGCCAGCCACTGAGAGCCTGGAAATAATATTCACACCACATGGACACTTCACCCCCTGGCACTTTGGAGTCCCCAGCTGAATCAATGGCATTGTATCCCTGCTAGAATCAACTGCAGGGGTTTCCTTCAAGTGAGCTAGAGCCGGGACACATGCTTGGCTTTGAAACTTCTCCCTGCCACAGAGCTGAGCCGACAAAATGAGTTATTTCAGGCAAAAGAACCTCCTTTGAGCTCAGGACCGCTCTGCCCTTGCCAGATGATTCAAAGCACGAATCTGATTTTTCCTCTTCCTTGCTAATCTTCCTTCTGATGTTCAGGCCATGTGCGTGTCTCACAAACATTTTCACAAGCAGAAGAGCAAGGAAAAGAAAAAACAAAGCAGCTAGTTCTCCCACTCCACCCCTTGAAACATTCTTCTGTTAAATAAGCCTCATAGACCTACAAAAATCACTGGCTGAAATAGGCACATCTAAAAACTTACAACTTTTCCTTATTCCAGATTATGCCATCCCTTGGTTTTATCAGTAACTGTGGGTTGCCAGGTTTTTATCCTTATTCTTGGCACTGCAGCTGGTACACCACAAACACCAGATTCACAAGGGAAGAAAATAAATCCCAGGGTCAGGGATGACAGCCTTGTCAGAAATTAGAGCACGGCAGTCAGTGGATCACAGTTCAGAAACCAAAAGGGAGTTCAAAGTATGTGAGCTCTTTGCCAAAGGAAATGCCAAAGGAAGAAGCCCCTAATTCATCTCTCTGCTTCCTTCATTAATCTCTTATATTCCACTTTCCAAAAAGCAACAGAATGACCACAAGGAAATTAGCCTATGTTACCCTTTTACTTAGAACATTCCATCTCCTTCAGCAAAATCCAAAGTTTTATCATGGCTTCCATGTCCTGGACCGTGACTAATTACATCTTCCACTTTTGTCCTCTTGGTAACTCCAATTCGGCCCTCTGGCTTCCTTTTCTTTGAATGCACAGAACAAGCTCATGCACTTTGTTCAAATGTCAACTCATGAGGATGGCCTCAGCTGACCAGCCAACAGGTTATTCTGGATGTCCCTTACCCTTAATTTGTTTGTCGTATGAAACCTTAATCTGCTTGTCATTCCCCCTCTGAAAGGTCAACTCTCTGGAAAGCAGGAACTTCATCATTCAGGTGGTCAAGGAAGGCTTCTCTGAGGAGGTGACCCTCAGTGATCCCTGAAAGACATGAGGGATTAAGCTGGAGGAAGAGCAGTCCTTCCAGGACAGAAACACAGAGACCATGAGACGGGTCCCGGCTTGGCAATTCTGTCCAACAACAGGGGAAAAGTTTTCTAGTAATTTTCTAGTAATTCAAAATGTTAGCTTCTTTTCTTCCCAGAAAACAAACAAACAAGCTTCTCTTTCAGATGCAGTTTACTATTTTTCATAGTTGGATAAAGCCTTTGCATTCTTACAGATTTGCATTCAAAAAGAATGTCGTCTGATCATGGACATGGGAAGATACGTGGGGCCAGTAGTAATCTTGTGAAAGACAGAACTTCTGGGAAAAAGAAATCCCAGGCTGAATGAATAATTCACCCTCCTCTAGCACACAGGAAGGTTCTTATCTGGACTTTAAAAAATGTCTTCTTTCAGTTTGAATCTGTCTCCATTCCTGTTAGAAAATCAGGATTAAGCAAGTGAAGTATCATCTCAACCAATACCAGAAAGACTATCCTACAGAGAAACAGGATAAGGCCTAATTCTTTTAGTGAGGTGAAAAAAGGGAAAGACAAATTGCTAATTCATGGTTATTCTGAGTCTCTGTATTACGGGATGCACTTTCTTTTACTAGGGATAGATGGGATTAGAGTTGTATGGAGTTCTTAAAATGTATATGAGATACCCATATCAAAGCTTAGCTTAGAGCAAGGAATTATCTACAAGGTAATATCTTTGGGGTTGATGGGAGATTTTAGGCCAGGCATTTATAATTCGATTATGTCGAAAGATCTGGGTTGGTCATGTTTTTAAGTAGCTTTGACTTCTCCATGTGCCTCTCCATAAGGAGCCACAGTGGGTACGAAGCCCATCTATCATCTAATATGCAGGAAAAGATCTCATAAAATAGTTTGCCCCAAGGTGATGGCAACTTAATATGCTACCTTCTCCATAGATGTTTGCATTACAATTTTATTTTGCTGAAAAACTTACTAAGCATCTGCCATGAACAAGGCTTTCTGTTCACTGATTAAACTTGTCTTATTCAATAATTTGTAACAAAGTGAGACTATTAGGTTTAGGTTTGGGATGGAGACATAGATACTTTGAAAAAAAAAACCATATTTTAAATTACGCTATTATTTTCACAATACAAACTATAAAAATGAGAGTTCAGGCTAGGTGTGGTGACTCACGCCTGTAGTCCCTGCAATTTGGGGGCCGAAGCAGGTGGATCACTAGAGGCCAGGAGTTTAAGACCAGCCTGGCCAACATGGCAAAACCCTGTCTCTACTGAAAATTTTTTAAAAAATCAGCCAGGCCTGGTGGCGCATTCCTGTAATCCTAGCTACTCAGGAGGCTGAAATAGGAGAATCACTTGAATCTAGGAGGTGGAGGATTCAGTGAGCTGAAATTGCACGACTGTACTTCAGCCTGAGCAACAGAGCGAGAACCTGACAAAAAAAAAAAAAAAGAGACAGACCTCAACCAAAATTATTTTGGCTGGTGACCTCGTGTCAGTTGACCAGAGTTTCAGTAATTATATATACCTCCTCTCTTTGTCTCACACTCCAGGCATGGGTTGAGCTTCCTTTCATTACTGATTACTTCTGTTTAGGTTGCCTCAACGCCTCCTGTTGGCTTCTCAGCCTCACTTCTACTACCTGTATAATGGATTCTCTGCATTATATCCCCTCAATTTCAAATATATTGAGTGATTTCTGCTTTTCCAGTTACATCTAGATTGATACAGAGGCCACACATAACACTTCCAAAATCATAGTTAAAAGAACAACTGAGAATGGAACTTGAGTCTGTCTGCATTCAACAGTTATGCTCTTTCCACAGCATTTTGCTACTTAGATAAATTAATGAATATTTATTGAACTCCTATATGTACTAGGCAGTAGATAAATAAGGTTCTGAAAGCACAGGCTTACTGCTGATCAGGACCTTCAGTGTTCCCCTAGTTTGGACCTTGTTTACAGACAAAAGATATTAAGAGGATTCCCTTCCTAAGACTTAGCCTGGTTTGTTACTCTGCCTGCATTTATGAGCTCAATTACTGTAACATCAGGAGACTTAGCTGTATTCACAACTCCCACCGCAGCTAGTAACCCCAAATGATACTGTGAAATGCATCTTGTTTTTCCTCCTTTCCCTGTATCTTACCAGTAGAGAAATAAGGGTATTAGAAAATCCATTTTGCCACCTCATCTCTTCCTGTATCTCATCAGCAGGAGAGGAATCAAAGCAAATGGCAGTGGCCCAGAAGCAGCAGAGAATTACTGGGAGACTGAGCACGTCCACTTTAAATTTTGTGGGGCTTAGACACATCTAGAAGGGATTCGGTAAGGTACACATACAGGAGGGCTTTTGTTTTGTGTTTGTTTCATGCTGAACCTCAGGTTGTAAAGTTTGTGGATTTAGATATGTGCATTAAGCTGAATGCATTAAACTCCATGTCCAATGTAAACCAACAAACAAACTCAGGCACATAAAGATGACATGACTTGCCCAACATCACAATCCTAGTTTGTTGCAAATACAGTTAATAAGGCTAATCATTAAAGTTTCTTTCACAGACAAAAGAATAACCACTTCCCTTGGTTTTGCAAATAAAACATTTTAAATCATTTATTTACACACACACAGAATTGTAAGTTTAGAAACTCTTGGGAAATATATTACAAATAGTAGCATGCAAAGAGATCACATGAATTTACAGAGCAGAAAGCAATTTTACTGCTTGGAATATCTTTCCTCAATAAAAATGATGATCTACACAAGAAAACAGACTCCTGAACATATCCAGAATCCTCCACATGC
The DNA here is from genome assembly GCF_030222135.1 of Aotus nancymaae. NCBI lineage: Eukaryota > Metazoa > Chordata > Mammalia > Primates > Aotidae > Aotus > Aotus nancymaae. The sequence continues at coordinate 39,650,785 of NW_026988482.1, forward strand.
ATGAGAAACACAATGGCTTATAAATGAGCAAGTGTGCTGGCTGCTCTCCACCATGAGGATTGCTGAAGACAATAAACAAACGAACAAACAAATATCTGCATGTGTATATGTTCTCAGTATTAAATCATGTTTCACTGGGATTTGAAGCAATGATTAAGAAGATAAATTTAAATTTTTTTCTAGTTCAGAAATTAAAAACCTCAATCCTTGAATCTGATTACTTTATCAACTTCCTCTATTTGCATGTATCATTCATACAAATGCTATATGCCTGTGTGAAAAAACAAAATATGCAACTTATTTTTATCAAAGATAGTGGGATCTTAGTGAAATCTTGACCTCACCAGGGAATCATTCATAATTATGCACTGGTCTAGAAAGAAAGAAAATAGTTTTTAAAATCTGAATGTGATAGTTTTAAAATGTGTCCATGAATTCTTGGATGCATTTTTCATCAAGAGTGGAATCTCATTTCACTCCCATTGAACATGGCTCACTTCTGACAAAAAGAAGGCAGCAGAAGTGGTGTTGTGTGACTACTGAGGCCAGGTCCATACAATGTACTGGGCTTTCTTTCCTCTTGGGGCATAGGCCTGTGGAGTCCTAAGCCGCCATGCAAGAAGTCTGGCTACCTATAGGAGACACCACATAGGGAGACCACAGAAAGAGCAAGAGAGAAAGACAAGGAATTACAGTTGATTGAGTGATCCTAGTCCAGGCACCAAATACATGAGTGAGGGTGCCTTCAAGGTGACTCCAGCTCAGACACCATTTCACTGCAACTGTTTTAATGACCCCATGTGAGAGTCATCTAGCTAAGCCTATTCAGCCCAGAAGACTATCAGTGATAGTAATAAATGATTATTGTTGTTTTGTGCCATTATGTTTGGGGTGATTTGTATGTAGCAATAAATAATAATTTCATTCTAATAAATTATCTTTCTAATTAGAGTACCTATGGTATCTTTTGGCTGCTTGGGACTCTTTTTACCTTTTAGGAACTTTTCCCCTCCCCAATGCCATATGACTTTTCTGAGTTATCTAATAGGCAACTTGGAGTCTTCTGCCTCAGGGGCAGATATGTGGTTCTACCTGGCCTATCAGAATATCTTGGATATTCTGGTTCAAGGAACGTGACACACGATCCAGCAAAGCCAATCAGAGACCCCCAGGGAGATCAATGACCACTCTGGAGAAAAGAGATGATGTCCTTTTCCCTGGATTTTCTAGGTTGGGAGTGGTATCTTGCTAACAGGAGAAAGAGAATTGGCCTGGGAATAGAGACAGGATAAGAGAAAGCAGAATATAGAGATAGAGGTATGAAAACCAGGGATTGAGGATAGTGGAGAAACAGAGAGATTAAATCACAGCATTTGAACTCTTGCATCTAGTCATGCTGAAGCCAGGATTCACCACCTTGGACTGTTCATACACATGAGTTATAAAGTCTGTTTTTCCCTTAATGTGAATTTGGTTTCTTTTATTTGCAAAGAGGGTTGATTCATATTTAAGAATTCAATATGATTTTAGAAAAATCATATTGAGGAAAGATCCAAAGAAGTATATACAGTTTTAGCCAGAAATAAATTATGATTATAATTATTCATACAAATGCTATATGCCTATGTGAAAAAACAAAATATGCAATTAATTTTTATGAACATAACAAAAGAAGACAAAGAAACAAAAAGTACAAAATTGAAAGTTCAGGATAATAATTGAAATCAACTTTAATAATTATATTACTTCAAGCTGGCCATTTTACTTTGAGACCTACAACTCAATAGTTTAAAACATTTTTTTTTTTTTTTTTTTTTTTTTTGAGACGGAGTTTCGCTCTTGATACCCAGGCTGGAGCGCAATGGCGCGATCTCGGCTCACCGCAATCTCCGCCTCCTGGGTTCAGGCAATTCTCCTGCCTCAGCCTCCTGAGTAGCTGGGATTACAGGCACGCGCCACCGTGCCCAGCTAATTTTTTGTATTAGTAGAGACGGGGTTTCACCATGTTGACCAGGATGGTCTCGATCTCTTGACCTCGTGATCCACCCGCCTCGGCCTCCCAAAGTGCTGGGATTACAGGCTTGAGCCATTGCGCCCGGCCAAAACATTTTTTAATCTCAGAGTTTCTTTGGATAAGGTAGGCAGAAGCAGTGTACTGGGACCTCTGGCTCAGCATCTCTTAAGCTGCAATCAAGGTGTCTCTCTGGGGCTGGGGTCTCATCTGAAAACTCAACTGGGGAAGTATCCACTTCCAAGCTCACTGACGTGATTTTTGGCAGATTTCATATCCTCATAGGCTATAGAATTAGAGTCTCAGTTTCTCACTAAGTGTTGGCAAAAGGACTCCCTCCATTTCTTGCTACATGGACTTCTCTGAAGGGCAGTTGAGAACATGGCAGCTGGCTACCATCAGGACAAGCAAATGAGAAAGAGTGAGAGAATGAGAGCAAAACAGAAATCACAGACTTTTATAACCCAGTTCTAGAAGCGACATCCCCTCACTTTGCCCTATTCTATCCCTTAGAAGCAAGTTACTAGGTCCATCATTCCTAAGAGACGAGAATTACACAAGACCATGAAGGCCATAGGCAGGGATCATTAAAACTAAGTGTCCTTCCAAGAGTATCCTCACTTCACAGGGATATCTATGTGTTCAGAGACCAAACTTAAAGCCAGAGTGTCTTATGACAGAGTTATAGGTACAGAAACTGATAATGCAGATAAGTCCCTTTAGGAAGGGCAGGGTTTCCCGAAACCTAGTTAACTCCAGAATTTTCACATATTAAGGGATTATGGTCAACAGTCTTGTTGGAGGGTAAAAACTTGATTTGTCTTAAAGTTGCATTTACCTAGGAAGCACATTCTTTTTACTTAGCTTGTGGGTGAGCCATTGAGGGGTAGGTATAGTAAAAGGATGTTATGATGGCATTAGACCTTTTCCAAGCCTCAAGTGTGCCAGCATCAGAACATTTTGAATCATAACACAAAAGCCTCACCTTTCTTTGTCTAAAGGAAGACTGACCCTAGACCCAGGTCTTCTGATCCAAGCCACTGAGGGCACTCTTACCTGGCACCACTGCTTGGGAATATAAGTACCTTTGAGCCTGTAGAAATTATAGCTAGTGTTCAGAGTAGACAATTGTGGTAGAATGGGAAAAACATTGCAAGCTATCTGCTTATCAGAAGCACTTAGTCCCCTCTGTTTTGAAAAATGTTTATGTTTGCTTCTTTCTAACCACTAATTATATCCATAAAATCTTGTTTGGCTATTGTAAACATGTGCCTCTAGCTAAATGAATCCATAAAACCTAAACAACACCATTAGAACAGCTCTTTGTTAAGCTTTAGGAATGGACTATCGTTATTTGTATTTGGCACAAGGAATAAAAATGAAATCATTTGCATAAATATTATTGAAAGTAGAATCTTAAAAAAGGTTTATACCCCAAGGTGCTTTATTCTAAAATATAGTTTCACTCTTTTTTTGAGAAGTATCTATAGGAGGAACTATTATTTGTCATGTTTTAGGGCCTTTTTTTTTCACCACATAGAGGGGTACAATCTAAATTTTGCTTGTTTGCTATTTATTCTGGAATAAGTGCCTCGATTTTCCTATAAAATGCCTCTCTTTTCCATATAAAAGATAATGTCAGATTGTCCCTGGAGAACAATAGACACTGGCAAGTAGCCTAAAGATCTCCTTCATGTGCATGTTTCCCAGGTAGAGCGCCAACGCAGAAATGAAGAGTAAATCAGCAATAGGGCATTGGTTCTGGCGACGTAAGAATTTGCTCAGCTTGATTCAAGTTGTGTATATGCCAAGTTCACTCAAGAACACAACATGTAGCCTGCCATCTAGATATTAAGCCAGGATATGTGATCTACAGAGAAAAATTATATGTCAGCAGAGAACTCTACTATGAAACTGCTTTCCATCACCAAAATAACAATAGAAAATCGATACTTTATGGTTGGTCTTGATCTTCAAAATTGTAATCAACCTTTGTTAATGTTAATTCCTGAGCTAATTATGAACAACCTGAGCACAAAATCTGAGGCTTGGAGTTTTCCGTGTGTAATGCTCCTCTCTCTTCCTAAAATCCCTTCAACCAAAAGAATGGAAGCAAGGTAGGAAGGGACAAGTGTCTCCCCTCTGTTGCCTCACTCAGTATTTTCCATGAGAAATATCTCATGTGGGTATGAACTCAGTGGAGCAGTTCTCAGGTCTTGTGGCGAAAGGGGTGACACCAGAGGTCCACGATGCCAGGAACTCCCGACATGGAATAGTCCTTGAAGCCATTTTGAAGGGACTTTCTTAAATATATAATTCAACCGGCTATAACTGTGACAAGGGGCATGACAGCCAAACACTTGAACTGTTGGTCTTAATTCTCAGGTCCTCCAACTCAGTGGGAAGGTCCCATCCTTCTTACCTGCCTTTGGGAACACCATAGCCATCTTTTCTATGCCCTGGCCGCCTACCTTCATAAATTGTTCTTAGTTATGAACTATTGATAACTTCCTGTATAGGCACAAATTATTTTTAGCAGTTTCACCCAAAACCTTTAGATGGACATTGTTGTGATTTTCTAATATTCATTTCACTCCTCCCCCATTCGAAAGTGGACAAACAGTTTGGGAAGACAAGCCTCACCCTCAAGACTCCCACTCCAGGTGAATGGCACTGAGATTTTCCAGTGTTTCATTTATCCTGGGTGGAGCAGTGCCCTGAGGGCTAACAGCACAGACATTGGTGTTAGACCCTAAATTCTATGTTAGTTCTGCCTCTTACCTTCTCCAGTCTTCATTTTCTTCATTTCTACAATGGCGATTATAATAGTACCCCTCCTTAAAGGCATATTGTGAGGGTTAAATGAGACTATCCATGCAAAATGGTTTTAGCAGTGCTTATAGTAGGCATTCAGAACATAACAGGGATATAGTGGGACTCGACACAATGCAGGAAGTGTGACCATTATATTAATGTTTCGGGAAAAAGTGGTACCAAAGAAGTGACTTTATGAATTCAGAAACCAAAAGACTCAGAGAGTAATAAAGTATGAGGCTTCAAATGGGAATGGACAAGTTGGGTGGGGAAGAAGAAGTTAGATGGGCAAGTGTCTGGGCAATTGGCTTGTGTGTCCTGTGGCTGGAGAGATGGTGAGACAAGGAACAAGCTCCAAGGTCTATCAAGTTGCTCTTCTCCCAACCTCTAGGGATCTGATGAGGCCATAACAAAGTCTTAGTACTGAGGCAATGGAAACTTAGTATCAAATACAACCGTCTCTTTTTCCAGATAGAGAAATGGATGCCCAGTAAGACAAAATGACTTGCGCTAGGTCATGTAATGGTTCGTGGTAGACATAGAGATGCAACAAAGGTTTCCTGACAGCGAGACTGGCATTTTGTTTTTTAACCCAGCAACCAAGTACTCAATAGGCTTATATTGTAATGCTCTCAAGAAAGCATTCAGGGTGTCATGACCTGCAAGACAACTTTATACACAAACAAATCCTAGTTTAAGCTTTTACTATTTTGAAGAAAAATGTGGCATCATGCGTTCCTTTGCATCAGTGAGAAGAACATAAAGCAATCATTATTTTACTAAAATTTGCAAACCATTGAGTCAATAGAATATACTTACATTAGGGCATCAGTCTACACAAAAAAGAGTGAACTAGAGAACATAAACTGGGTGTAGGCAGAGAGATGGGATGTGGGTGTAGGCAGAGAGAGGGGATGTTGATTAAGAGAAAAGGTCCTAGCTAAACCAGAAAGGCTAAAAGGTGCTCTCACAATCTAAAATTTACTGTTTCGACCTCACAACTGTCATGAGATCTGGGACACAAAGACCTACATTTCAACTCTCTTCCACATACTAGCTTTGTGACCTGGGCCAGTTATTTAAATTCTCAGGGCTCCAGATTCTGCTTCTATAAACAGAAGATAATAACATCTGACTCAACATTGTTTTCATGAGACATTAGTGAGAAATTGTTGATGATGTCCAGCACAGTCCCAGACCCAGGGGGTTTGGCACTGTCTCTCCCAATCCAGGTATAGCCAAAGATACTCATTTTCTGGAAAAGCAGTAATTATCTGTTATGCAGCAGGTCTTTTCTAATTGGGCTCTTGTTCTGCTTTGTTTTAATGATTTTTCCAAATTAAATAGAGAGCAAGGAAGCTGGTTTAGATTACAGGGTCACTGCAAAATAACTGAGACAGTAGATATGACCTATTTTCAAGCTGCCACAGTATAATTGGGAATATTTTCTTTGTCTTGGGAAGGAGCCAGATCTGTAAGCCTCCTTTTCTCTGCTTTGTGGATCATATCAACCAAGGGAGCCACTTTGACAGCTCTGCAGCCCTGGCCCATGCTTGAGAGTTTCCCTTCCTCTGACCTTCCTGGGGTCTCTCCCCAGAAGGCTTGCTTTGTACAAACCTCAGCATTACTGCAGTTCCCTCTACTTATAGTTATGGCTGCAAGCAAAGTAATCCTAAGTGCATTGATGATGCTATTGATGGAACCTCTAATGCCATCTGTTGGTGGTGGGTAGAGTTGATATGCTTCCAGTGTGTGGCTTTATTGAATTCTGCAACAATTTGTGATAGATTTTTCTCCAAAGATTGTCACAAATTCCTCTTACAGGAAATACTAATAGAAGTTCTTTAGGCTGAAAGAAAGTAATCCTAGATGCTACTTCAAATCCACATGAAAAACAAAATAAAAAACAAGTACACGGGTAAAAGTAATTATGTTATTATAAAAGATAGTATGATTTTTTTTCCTTTCTCCTCTTATAATAAGTGATTTACAAAGCACTTGTATAAAACATATGTATATAATTGTATTGCTGTAGGCTTGTAACATATAGACGTGTAGAATATTTGACAATAAGAGCACAAAGATGGAGGGTCAGAGCAAAGTTGTATGAAAAAAGGAATGACACCCAACAGTAACTTTAATCCAAAGAAATAAATGAGAAGAACCAGAAATGGCTGATAGGATGGTTAATATTTTTTTAAAAAACTCTACAAATATATATACTCTCCTGTTTTCTCTCTGCTTGCTTTTTATTTTTTGAGACAGGATCTTGCTTTATTGCCTAGGGTGGAGTACAGTGGCGTGAACATGGCTCACTACAACCTTGACCCCCTGGGCTCAAGCAATCCTCCCACCTCAGTTTCCCAAGTAGCTGGGACCACAGGTATGCACCACCATGCCTGGCTAATTTTTTTTATTTTGTTTTTTCTTTTTTTTAGATGAGATCTCACAATGTGGCCCAGGCTCAGTTTCCTTAGTAGACATAAAATTATATAAAGCAATAATTATGATATAGAGTTTACAATATATATGAAATATAACAATAATGACTTAAAAGGGGAAAACAGAATAGAACTATATCAAAGTGTTTGTGTATCTCACTGGAATTAACTTAGTACAATTCTAATCCATTCTGACTGTTTAAAATGTATGCAGTAAGCCCTAGAGCAACTACCAAGAAAATAACTTAAAAAGTGAAAAGATCATTAAAGGAATTAAAATGTTTTATTAGAAAATACTTAATGCAAGAGAAAGTAGTAAAGTAGGAATAGAGGAACAAAAAATACATGAGCCATATAGAAAATAAAAAGCAAAATGGGAGACATAAATCCAACTAGATGGTAATAACAGTAAATTTAAATGCATTAAGCAATCCATTTGAAAAGCAGAGATGGATTTAAAAGAAAGATCCAACTACATACCTCACAAGGGACATGCTTTAAATCAAAGACACAATACACAGAAAATAAAAGTATAGAAAAATACATATTATTTAAAGAGCAGCCATTTTTAGAACTTCATTAATATTAGACAAATACACTTTGGAACAAAAAGTGCTAAGATAAACTTTAGAGTAAAAGTTTTGAGAGGCCAAGTGCGGTGGCTCACATTGGTATTCACAGCACTTTGGGAGGTTGACCAGGTAGATTACTTGAGGTCAAAGTTTGAGCCTGACCAACATGGTGAAACCCTGTCTTTACTAAAAATATACACATAACAAAACAATTAGCTGGGTGTGGTGGCAGGCACCTGTAATACTAGGTACTCTGGAGGCTGAAGCAGGAGAATCACTTGAACTTAGGAGGTAGAGGTTGCAGTGAGCCAAGATCGCACCACTGCACTCCAGCGTGGGCAACAAAGCAAGACTCCATTTCAAAAAAATAATAATTATAAGTTCTGAGATTTAAAAAAAGGATATTTTATAATAGCAAAGGGGCCAGTCATACAGAAAGATAAACATTTATTCATCTAAAATTGAGCCCCAACATAAAAGAAGTAAAACTAAAAGAATTGAAGGGAGAATCAGACAATTCAGCTATAATAGATACCTTAATACTCCACTTTCAATAATGTATAGAACAACTAGACAGGAGATCAACGAGGAAAAAGAAAACTTGAACAATGCTATCAACCAACTATATCTAACAGAAATCTATAAAACATTCCACCAACAATAGCAGAATATACATTCTTCTCAATTACACGTGGAACAGTCTCCAGGACAGGACATATTCAGGCCATAAAACAATTCTCGATAAATGTAAAATGATTAAAATCATACTAAGTATATTCGCACTACAATGCAATAAAATGAGAAATTATTAACAAAAAGAAATTTGGGAAATTCACAAATATGTGAAAGTTAAACAACACATACCTAAATAACCAATAGATCAAAGAAGAAATCACAAGGGAAATTAGAAAATATTTTGTGATAAATACCAATGAAAACACAACACATTAAAACTCACAGGATGTAGGTAAAATAGTACTTAGAGAGAAATATATAGCTGTAAATGCTACATTAAAAGAGAAGAAAATCTTGATATTGATAACATAACCTTCAACCTTCATATACTAGAAAAAGAAGAGTAAACTAATTCCAAGCAAATAGAAGAAAGGCAATATTAATGGCAAAGACTTGAGCAGAAATTAATGAAATAGTACACACATGTAGCTTCTTCCAGCAAGAGGTGGGGAACTACTATCTCTTTTCTCTTTGGACTGGATTGTTGTGATTTGCATTGACCAATCAAACATGGCAAGAAATGCTACTTAAAGAGATCACCAAGCTATCCAAGTGCAGGCTAGCCTGGTGAAAGAGAGGCCTCTTGGAGAGGCCCTGGAAGATGAGAGGTGAAGGAGGTGAAGAACCGAGGCTTCCTAACCATCAGCAAGTGCTGAGACCTTGGATATCTGAGGGAAGGACTTGAGGATCCCAGCCAAGCCCAGCCACCAGCTGACTGTAACTTCATGAGGTATCCCAGCCAACACCATGTGGGGTGAAAGACCCTAGTCAACTGACAGAATTGTAAGAAAAGACATGGTTGTGTTAAGCCACTAAGTCATAAGTAACTGAAGACAGTTGTTAGGTTGAACGCTCATAAGGAGAGGAACTTGTAATATAGTAATGTTGGCTGAATCTCAGTCTCATTCCTCTGTAATGTTAAAGAAGGTCTCGATCTTCTGGTCTGGAGGTCTTCAAACTCTAATAGCTGAAACTAGATGAAAGTTAAGTTTCTCTTGGTTCAGATTGCCAGAGGAAGACACTCAGAATTTGTCCTCTCTAATTACCCCCTCAGGGGCCTTTGAATCCCACTGCCAGAACCTTTTAATAACTGAATCATTCTTTTTTTATAATTAGCAGTTATTATTATTATACTTTAATTTCTGGGATACATGTGTAGAACGTGCAAGTTTATTACATAGGTATACACATGCTGTGGTGGTTTGCTGCACCCATCAACTCATCATCTACATTAGGTATTTCTCCTAATGCTATCCCTCCCTTACTCCACCATTCACCAACAGGCCCCAGTGTGTGATGTTCTCCTCCCAGTGTCCATGTGTTCTCATTGTTCAACTCCACTTATGAGTGAAAACATGTGTTGTTTGGTTTTCTGTTCCTGTGTTAGTTTGCTCAGAATGATGGTTTCCAGCTTCATCCATGTCCCTGCAAAGGACATGAACTCATCATTTTTATGGCTGCATAGTATTCCATGGTATTTATGTGCCACATTTTCTTTATCCAGTCTATCATTGTTTGGCATTTGGGTTGGTTCCAAGTATTTTCTATTGTGAACAGTGCTGTGATAAACATACATGTGTATGTGTCTTTATAGTAGAATGATTTATAATCCTTTCGGTATATACCCAGTAATGGGATTGCAGGGTCAAATGGTATTTCTGGTTCAAGACTCATGATTTAAATCAAGACCATGATTTCACAGATGAGGCACAGAAGGAGAAAGGAAGTTTCCCAAGTAGTATAAGAAGTTTCTGACTGACTTGTAATCATAGTCAGGTCTCCTCAATCTTATTCAGTACTCCATCTTCAACACATGGAATTTTGGAGGTGGGACTTTATTTTTTGTCTGCATTTTGGGCCACTTCTCACCATAACAGGCCAGCTAGGGCATAATTGTTAAGACATGACTTTGGAACCATATTCCCTTACTAGCTGTGTGACTGTAACCTCTGCCAGCAACAGAGACCACCGCTGAGTCCCCAAGATGGCAGCATTTCCCAGGGTGATCAGCCAGCTACCTGGTAGCAGGTTGATTACTTTGGACCCCTTCCATCACGGAAAGAGCAGCATTTTGTCCTTACTGGGATAGACACTTATTCTGGGTACGCATTTCCTTCCCTAAACGTAATGCTTCTGCCCGAACTACCATCTGTAGACTAGCAGAATGCTATCCACCCTCATGGTATTCTACAATTGCTTCTGATCAAGGAACTCACTTCACAGCAAATGAAGTGGGGCTCATGGATTCACTGATCTTACCATATTCCTCACCATCCTAAAGCAGTTGGCTTGATAGAATGATGAAATGGCCTTTTGAAGACTCAGTTACAGTGCCAGCTATAGTGACGGTCTGGGGGAAAGTGATCCAGGAGACAGTATATGCTCTGAGTCAATATCCAATATATGGTGTTAATTCTCCCATAGCTAGAATTCATGGGTCCTGGAATCAAGGAGTGGTCTACTGGCATAGACCCCTAGTGATCCACTACCAAAAGTTTTATTTTCTGTTCCTGAGATTGTATTCTCTGCTAGTCTAGAGGTCTTATTCTTTTTTTTTTTTTTTTTTTGAGACAGAGTCCTGCTCTGTCACCAGGCGCCAGGCTGGAGTGCAGTGGCACAATCTTGGTTCACTGCAATCTCTGTCTCCCAGGTTCAAGCAATTCTCCTGCCTCAGCCTCCCGAGTAGCTGGGACTACAGGCATGCACCACCATGCCCAGCTAATTTTTGTATTTTTTTTAGTAGTGACGGGGTTTCACCATGTTGGTCAGGATGGTCTTGATCTCTTAACCTCATGATCCACCCGCCTCAGCCTCCCAAAGTGCTGGGATTACAGGTATGAGCCACTGCGCCTGGCCTAGAGGTCTTGTTCTAAAAGGAGAAATATTTCCACAAGGAGAAACAAAAATTAATTCATTGACCTGGAATTTAAGACTGCCACCCTGACACTTTGGGCTCCTCATGCCTCTGAATCAATGAGCAAAGAAGAGAGTGGCTGTGATGACTGGGGTGATTGATCCTGATGACCAGCGAGAAATTGGACTGCTATTCCACATTGAAGGGAAAAAAGGGTATGGCTGGAGAACAGGAGCTCTCTTAGGGTGTCTCCTAACACTACCATGCGCTGTGATTAAAGTCAGTAGAAAACTATACCAACCCAATTAAGGCAGGACTACTAATGTCCCAGATCCTTCATTAATGGAATTATGAATCTATTCTAATCTTCAAGAATAGAATCATGATCAACTGAGGTGCTTGCTGAGGGCAAAGGGAATATGGAAGGGGTAGTGAAAGAAAGTAAAGACCAGCAATGACCATCTGACTTATTACAGAAAGGAGGCCTGTAATTGTTATAAGTATTTCCTCATTTTATTATGAATGTGTGTGTGTGCACCTAGGTGGGTGTGTATATATATGTAGACATTGTGTGTATATACAAACAAGTGCAAGCTAGCTTGGTGGAAGAGAACTCTCCTGGAGAGGCCCTGGAGAATGAGAGGATGTACTTACATATACATATATACACATATTCAAATATCTTTGTTTTCTTCCTTTTATACCCTTGTAATACAACATAGGCTCTATTGACTTTGTATAGTATTTAAGTATTGTTATCTTTGTACCATAGTATTTAAGTTACAGGATATCAAGGAGAACAGTGAATATTACCCAAGGACATTGCATCCATTTCCCCAAAGGGAAAGGGTTAGTGGATTTTCAGTTGTATACAGGACATTTGTATCATGTTAAGCAGAAGTATGACTGTTATTGTCTTTATTTGGAGAATAAGTCTGGTTTGAGAAGATGTGCGTGGATACAAAGTCAGCAAAGGGTGAACTGTGATGGTTAATTTTCTGCATCAAGTTGGCTAGGTCATAGTATCCAGTTTTTGGTCAAACACCAGTCTATACTTTGTTGTGAAGGTTATTTTTTAGATGTGACTAACATAGAAATCAGTAGACTTTGGGAAAAACAGATTACTCTCCATAATGTAGCTGGTCCTCATCCAATCAGTTGAAGGCTTTAAGAGAAAAAGGCAAGTCCCCTGAGAAAGAAGGAATCCTGTCTCCAGATGGCCTTCACACTCAAGCCCTTCTCTTCCCTGGGTCACGCTATTGATTCTGTTTCCATGGAGAACCCAGACTAATATAGTACTTAACCTTTCTATGCCTCATATGTATTTTCTGTGGAATGAAGAAAATAATGGCACTTACTGGGCTTTGTGGGAATTAAATAAGTTAATTCATATAAAGTGCTTAGAAAGGATAGAAATATTACACAAACGTGCTGCTATATTATTATAATATAATTCAGGTCATATTTTAGGCATCTTTATAAGCCCTCTCAATTTTCCTTTAGACTACTAAATCAACTTCTGTTCATGAAACTCTCATATCACATTATAAGTATCAATCTCCCTCTACAAAAATGTAAGACCCTAAGGACAAAAACTGTGTTTTATTAGCAAACAGCAGATGCTCAATATTTTTTGATTGAACAAATGGATGAATGAAAAAAAATTGCTTTATAGAAGATACAGAAGTCCGCCTGCTCTTAGCTAATGTCACATTGATGTGATCAATTGTCAGTGTCACTGATGATATTACCAAAGCTTACTTTGGTAACGATAAAGAAAAGAGAGATTAAAAGGTAATTATTTTAGTAATGAATTACTTACCATAGGATCCATAACTGCCTTATTATTTTTTAGCTAACATTTATTAACTAAAATTTCCAAAAAGATCTTAATCATAACATAAAAGAATTCTTCAGATTTCCAAATCCAGTTTCTGTAGTATAAGCTGTCTTCATGCCGAAGATGCTTAAGAACTATGAGAGCATGCTTTGAAGAAATGTGCACAGCCCTAAGGACTTCATTGATTTATCAAAACCAAGTGGCTAGAAAGAAGCCAGAGCCCAATCCTTCATTAACTTGATTGCTGTGGAATATGTTTGGTGAGCACTCGACTTACTACAACTAGGTTACCTATTCTTAGCAGCTTGTTCTGTCTTCCAATTTTAGCTTATTTGCTGAATTGGTGCAAATAGAAAACAAGCAATATATCCAGAACAATCAGCACACACTTCCATGGGCTAATGAGAGTCAATTACTGGGATTTCAACAGAAACCGTCTTTAAATTATCATTATAATTAATAATAATAATGCTAAATAATTTTCTAACCAGCCAGGGTGAAATCACTCAACACTTGAAATTGACACATATGCTCAGTCAGGATTATAGGCTCAACTGTTTAGCTACTTGGGTATCTAGCAGTTCTCCTGTCACTCTGAGGATATGAACTTGAGGATTTTGGAAATTTTGTTCATAATGAAGGATAGAATCCCAGTGTCCCAGAAGGTCGGAGCCAAGGAAATCATCTACATTCAATCTCTTAGAAGAGCTTAATGTGCATAGGCATAGAATTTGTTCCAAGACAAATTGTCAATTTGAAAAAAGTAAATTGCAGGATAATACACATATCAATTGTCTGTCAACATAATCACAAAAATAAAAATCAGTAGAAAATATGTTTTTTGGAAACATAAATATAAATATATATACATATATGTATATTCCAGAAAATAGAGTAGAGGATATGTAGGATATGTATTATGAAGAAATCCAGAAGACTGTACATTAATATATTAACAGCGATTATTCCTGAGAGAATGAAGTAATATAGTAACTATAAAACTAGCATCAGTTATCTGCTTTCCCATATCTCTGCTGCTTGCAAGGTGATTTTATAACTCCTCCTACAGAGATGCAGAGTCCATTTCTTCTCTCCTTGAACGTGGGCTGGCATTGTGACTTGCTTTGGCCAATAGCAGCAGCAGGAGTAAAGGCATGTCAGTCACAAACCAAAGTTTCAACAGACTTTCACTTGTTCTTTTAAGGCCCTGTTCAGTCACAATGAGAGCAAGCCTCAAGTTAGTCTGCTGGATGATAAGAGAAATCCAGTCTGGACACCCTCATTCCCCCATCTGGCAGTCAGCATTCAACTAATATACCAGCTGACCACAGACACATAAGCAACTTCAATTAGATCTGCTAAGCCTAGACCAGAACAGCAGAACCACCTAACATTGAGAGTCATGGGCAATAATAAACACTTATTATTTCAAGCCACTGGATTTGGGTGAAATTTGTCACACAGCAATAACCGAGAAGTGTGGATACAACCTAATAATCCTTTTCTATAATGTTATCATTTTACAATGAGCATATACTGATGTTTAATTAGAAAGCAAAATAATAATTGTTTAAAATGTCTAACCCTTGAAAGAAAAGAAACCTGAATCACACAAAGGGAATATTGCCCAATTGGTTAAAACTCTGGCGGCAAATCACAAAAACCTAATTCAAAGTTTAAACAAATCAACTAACTTACTGACTCACAGGACTCTGAGGCCCAGTGAGGTATTTCTAGTTTTAGTAGCAGTTGAGTCTTGGTAGTCAAGTCATATTTGTCTAGAATATGTCCTTCTCTCTTTTTTTATATCCCTTCTTCTAATTTGGCTTCATTCTTAGGCAGATATTCCCAACAGTGATAAGATGGCCATTACTATATATGGATGTTTTTTCTGCTCCAAATCTCTTATTAAAATGTGATCCCCAATGTTGGAGGTGAGGCCTTGTGGGAGGTGTTTTTGTCATGGGGGTGGATACCTCATGAATGTCTTGGTGTCATCCTCATGGCAGTGAGTGAGTTCTCACTCTATGAGTTCATGCAAGATCTGATTGTCTAAAAAAGCCTGGAAGTTCCTCCTCATCCTCCTCCTCCTCTTACTCCTCCTCTTCTTCCTCCTCCTCCTCTTACTCCTCTTCTTCCTCCTCCTCATCCTTCTCGTTCTTCTTCCTCTCTCTCTCCCGCCCCCATCGTGTGACACACTTAGTCCTGCTTCATCTTCTGCCATGGCTATAAGCTTCCTAAGGCCTCGCCAGAGGCTGAGCAGATGCTGGTGCCATGCTTGTACCCTGCAGCACTGTGAGGCAAATCAACCTCTTTTCTTTATAAATTAGCCAGCCTCAGTTATTTTTTTATAGCAATGCAAAACAGAATAGCATAGCTATCTACAGGTTTAGCATCCAACATAAATGATAATTCTTCCTAAAAGTTCTAGAAATACCTCAGGAGTCACTCTAATTGGCGCAGTTTGGATTTCATACTTATATCTCGGTCACTGTTGTTCTGGTTGACCAGGTCCATTTGTATGCCAGCTCCTCAATCAGAGATGGGCAATGAATGGTAAAAGGGCAGTTACTCAAATGAATATTGGGCTACTATTACCCTAATAAAGGAGAAAAAAAAACAGAAGCTCACAATACCCAAAGACTTTAAACTAGTAAGTGGCCAAGTTGGGACTACCTCCTAGGTTTTCTAACTACTAGCACAACACTGAAAATGTATTCTGAAATGCATATGTGGAAATTTCCACATATTGTCATTATATGGTATATTCATCCATGCCCTCATGCTCTTCCTCATTTGGCAAGCAACGTAAAATGTATATGAAGTGTTCTGCTGCTATGAAACCTCATGACAAAATACTGTGCTTTCACAAATTAAAGTGAAGTTGTCATAGCCCATTATTGGAAAGCAATAAAGCTGGCATTCATTCACTCAATAACTATCTTGTGGCTTCTGCTGTATGCTTTAGTTTACTCTGTAAGTATATCAACATACAAATGAAAAGCAATACAGACACCCTACAAGTAGGGGAGAGGGGGGTTTGAGTTAATTATCATGTCACAATCCATCTGTTTTGTGAACTATCCCAAATACAGTGAAAAGAATGCTTTACAATAGCAGAAGCCAGGGAGGGTATCAACTGATACATGGAATAAACTGAGCCTATGAAAATAAAAGACAGTTTTAAAGTGGGCTTTTACTGTACTTAAATAACCTTCATGCCTTTCTCCTCCAGTTGCAAAATATTTACATATTATCACATTTGCCACAACCTCTCATAGCAAAGCCTGCCAACTCACTTTAAAGAAAATAAAACCCAGAAAGATAAACCAACATGTTAAGTGCAACAAGTTCACTGACTAGATGTGTGTCAGCTCTGATCAGGGTGGAAAGGAGGCTGCACCACGAAGCGAGAGACAAACATTTTTCTTTCAGAAATTTTTACATCATAGATACAGCTGGTACATATCAGAAAATATTTCATGTTCTCACCATCCCAAAATAAAATGATCTTCTCCCACCATTCATTTAGTAATTACTCATGGACTACCTTGTGGTATTTCTTCTTTCTCTTATGATTTTTACTTGGGAATTTAATCCTATGCTTTTCTTTCTTTATATTTGCTGTGTCTCCCCACTATATATAGGGCCTTGGGGATAGGGACTCTATATTAAGCCAGCAAAGACCAGTAAGCTGATCCCTGTGTGTTTTCTCCAAACAACTGCTGGTAATTGGTGGGATTTGGTCAAGTTTGATGCCAAGGTTCTATGGGAAAGAGGGTCAATGCCAATAATAATATCTGCCATGGGTTTCACATGGCAGGTGGTAGTTGACCCCAAGCCTGCCAAGCGTTTGCTGTCCTTGCAACCCCAGGGCCCAGTTCCCTTCTTATTTGACCCTACAGCCTCATGTCTTTAAAGAAACTTCTATTCGCATTCTTTATTTAGGATTCAAACATTTATTTGGGTATAGATAAATAAAAGTTAGGTGAGCATCTGAGGTGAGATGGTTTGGCTATGTCCCCACCCAAATCTCATCTTGAATTGTAGCTCCCATAATCCCCATGTATCATGGGAGGGACCTGGTGGGAGGTAATTGAATCATGGGGGTGGGTTTTTCCCATGCTGTTCTCATGATAGTGAATAAGTCTCACGAGATCTGATGTTTTAGTAAAGGACAGTCCCCCTGTACAAGCTCTCTCTTGCCTGCCACCCTGTAAGACATGCCTTTGCTCCTCTTTCACCTTCTGCCATGATTGTGAGGATTTACCACCCCTTTGGAACTATGAGTCCATTAAACCTCTTTTTCTTTATAATTACCTAGTCCCGTATTTCTTCATAGCAGTATGAAAATGGACTAATATACAAGGTATTATATATACAGATATTCTTTACAAAATAAATTGGTTTATTTTCTGATTAGAAAGTTACCATGTTTTGTGCAGTAAATTTAGAAAATAAGGAGAACGTTATTACATAAGATAAACAAAAATTACTGTAATTAATTATGTCATCCAGAGATAACCACCGATAGTATTTTTGGAGTGTTCCTGCTGGCCAATTTTTTTTTCTATTTGGGTTTTTCTGCCAAAATTTTGTTCATGCTAGTATATGTCTTTTATCACTTACCAGTGTGCTTTGAACATTTTAAATGTAATCATTCTTCCCCCAAAATGTGTTTACTACAAATAAAATTCCTCTATGTGGATTTCCATGTGTTTATTTTTAACTCAAGGCATTACTCGTATTAAAATATATTGGTTTCATGACTTACATAACTATTTATAACTTTCCTAACAGCAGTGAGACTTCTCACTGCATTGTTACATTAAATAAAACATTTACATTGCCAGGGGTTCTGCTTCCAAACTGGAAAAAAACTCTGAATTCAAACTCATTCAAGATCAGAGTCTGCCTTGCCTATACTGTTGGAAAAACAAGTAATCTTTCAAGGAGAGAATAATAGTTAAGTCAGGTATATCTCTTGGAATATGACCTGGAAGCAAATTATGCCCTTTTTTCCTTTCTGAATTAAGAATTTATACTAAAGCCACCTGTTTATCTTAGAGCCTTCACATCCTTGATATCAGGAGAAAAAAGAGTCACTCTATTCCCAGCAGAGTATTCCCCACTGACATCATGGCAGGTAATGCAACCTTCACATTTCATCAAGGGAACATCTCACAGAAGATGCTTATTGGAGATAAGATGGGGGAGAAAGAACAGACAAAAGATCTGGGACATTCTATCAATCATCCAAGGTAGGACACTTGAATGCAGGGAAATAGAGCTCTAGGAATCTTCGTTGGTTTTAGACAGCGGGAAAAATAATTTGCTTCATAGGCTTAAAAAAAATTAATCCTATTACTAGATTTAATATTGGTCTTTTAGCAGTGCCTAATTTAACTGTGCATAATAATTACCTGGGTGCTTGTAAAATTCACATCCCCAGGATTTACCCCAGAACTACTAAATCAGAATCTTGGAGGGAATGAAAAGGAGAAGTCAGAGAATCTGTATTCTAAAAAGTTGCCCAGGTGATTCTGATGCAACATATGGGAAACTGCTATCTCAAAACAGTTGGAATTGAAAATTTTAGTCAATAGCCCACGATTTGGTCTGCTTGATTTGAGGTCAAGCAAATTGAATAAATTATCTTGATGAAATAAAGCTCTTTTTCCCCTCGAGTGAACTAACACATATTAAATATTAACACTGTGTTCAGCTATGTCCTTAGCCAACGGTTTGCAATTCTTCACTGTCAAACCATGGGGCTCAGATAACTGGTCCTTCACACACATCCCAGACATTTCTTTAATGTCTTCAGGAGCCAATTGGCACATCTAGCAAGCAAAAAATAACCAAAGTTACTATTCTGTTGATATACTTCCAGCCAAAAGCAAAGAAAATTGACATTTTAGCCTAAATGACTTTAGAATGGGAAAATCTACCATGTCTGGCTGACATTTTGAAATACTAAAAATAGGTTAAGGATCCTCACCCACTATTCTCTGCTCATGAATCCCTAGCTCGGTGTTGATTTGCTAAAGAAAAAAGTATACAGCACATGCTTACCTTTAGAAATTCACATTGTGATGAGGGGAACATAATTTATTCCACAAAATAAGAAGGGAAGAATATAAGACACTGAATAATCAAGGGCTAGATTGTCAATGAAGGACCTAAGTACCAGAGGAATTTGGTGAAAAGAAAAACTATGTGAGATTTGGTCTATATAATTACATTAGCCTTGCAGATGGCAACTTGCCTACAATTGAGTACTTTCTCATGATCTCTATTTTAAATGTCTCATTGTAATACTATCTCTGGAGTCTCAATGGGTTAACCATTTTTGTTGGCTGATATGTTTGGGGGAGTTTTTGGAAAGCCTGATTTAAAACATAAATCAATCAGAACTCTCAACATAAAATCCATTTAAAGAAGCAATTATAATTCACCCTTTCCTCCTGCCTGTACCAAGATAATTTTTCACCCCAGCAATCCAATGATGAATTGTCCAAAAGACATCACTTTTAGAATAGTTTGTCACATATAATAGAGAGGAGACTTTGATCAGTTGCAGCCAGAATCATTTCACTATGTCACTGGAGAAGAAAATTTTTGTTTTAATGTAATGGAAACATTAACATTTAGAAAACAAATTCTACTGAACACTGCTGTGAATGTAAATATACTTTAATATTAAATATAACCTCAGAATTTTTTTACACCCAAAAAATTGTTATGCCTGTGATTCTATCATCCAGAAAGAAAGCTCTGTCAAACTCTTGGTGTATAACCTTTCAAACCTTTTCCCAAGTGTGTCACATATGCACACACACACACAGACATATAGAAACATTTATACTATCTATATACTAAAAATTAAAGTTATTATAAAATTATAGATAGTAAATTGTTACAAATAAGGAATCATGCTGTATGTTAATTTTTCTTACTTTACATGGGAACATTTTTCCCAATATCAAAACTGTTCGTCTACAATATTATTTTTAATGGAACACTTTAAATTTTATACAGAGCTACCAACTTTTATTCAACCAATCCCTCACTGTATAACATTTAGATTTTTTTCATAAATTGCTTGCTATTATATGAAACACAATGATGAATAGCAAGAAGATAAAATATTCTCACCAGTACTGATTACACTCTCAGGATAAATTTCTTGATGCAGAAATTTAGGGCCAAGTGTGTGCCTATGATACATATAAGGCCAAGTGGGCTTCCCAGATCCAGCACTGGCCAAGAGCCATTTACCCAAGTTCTTCTATAGAGCAAACCAGACTTCTCTAAATAATATGGGTACCTATATATGTAACAAACCTGCACCTTCTGCATATGCATCTCAGAACTTAGAGTAAAAATTTTTGAAAAACAATAATAATAATAATATGGGTCTCCAGTCCTGGTATATGTTATAGTGCTAAACTCATTACTAAGCCAAAAACCTCCCCATCACAGGTGAGGCTGAAAAAGTTCAAAGAGGTGTAGCAGGGAACAAATCCCAGGCAACCGGGCACATTCCATTCATTCATTCTATAAGCATGTATCAAGCACCCACTGTGTGCCAGGCACTGTATTTGGTGCTGGCAATTCGATTCCTGTTTAGCATGTTGGATAGAGATAACCACAGATTCTCATAGATAATCCTCACAGGGTGTGATGTGTGCTGTGTGAAAATCATATGCAGGGTACACTAAAAAGACAAAGGACAAGGCAATACCTGAGAGATCAGAGTCACAAATCATAACAAAGGTTACCTATTCTGAACCTAAAATCAGTAGTAGAAGTTGTCCAGGTAAACAAGCAGACAGAAGGATATTACAGCCAAATGGAACAGATATGCAAAGGTTCAGAAGTCTCTTTGAGAATTATAAATTCTGGGAAATGGCAAGTGAATTTTGGCTGCAGTAGAGGAAACACAGATCCCAGCTATAGACAGGACCAGAAGATGGAACTGCAATCTGGGTGAAACCTCAATGGCCTCTAAATGGCACATTAAGGAGTCTGGATTTAATATTGCAGGACACCAGAAAGATTTTGAGAATTTTCATCTTCAAACACATGATCTCATTTTATGAGACAGTGAAGGTTAAATAGAAGGGCTTTGGAGTCACAGGATTGTTGAGATAATTAAGTTCATGCCTGTATGTATAGCTGTAAAACTCACAATGTCTAGATAGTAGATATTACACTAATAAGAGTAAGAAATCATTATTAATCTGCACAGCAACCATTTGAAGGAGGCATGAGAGGAAAGGAAAGCTCAAAAGGGCTTAAGGGACTTGCCCTAACTCCAGTAAGTAGTTAGTGGAGAAGCATGAACTTAACATCACATTTTGGGACTCTAAGTCCAGTGCTGTCTCTTCTCAGCATCATAATCTGTTGCTTCCATGTTTTCATCTGTTTAGTGCTTCTACAACAAAATACCTAAGACTGGGTAATTTATAAAAAATGAAAATTTGTTTTCTTACGGTGTTCTGGAGGCTGGGAAGTCAAAATCAAGGTGCCAGCATCTGATCTACGGAGTGCCTTCTGGCTGTGTCCTCACAAAGCAGAAGGGCAAGCTTGCTGAAGGCTGCATGAAGCCTCTTTTAGAAGGGCCTTAATCGCATTCAGGAGGAAGCAACCCTCATGACCTAATCATCTCTTAAAAGCCCCACCTCTTAGTACTATCACATTGCCAACAGCTGGATTTTGGAGGGGACAAATTCAAACTATAGTACCCTAACTTTTTCACTTTACAGTCATTCCAGAGAGAGCAAAATGACGGTTTTTAAAAGACTGTCCCTCCCGTCCCTCAACGAAAGCAAGGCTAAGAGAAAAGACAGAAGTGGGCTAATCATTGGCCTGGTTGTAAATAACATCGATGATAACACTAACACAGCAGGAATAACCACAGAGTTAAAAACCACTAGCTCTTATCGAGCACTAGGGGCCAGGCACTGAGCTAAGTACCTGACATGAACTGTACCACTGAACAACCCCTAAACTAAGTGCTGTTCTACAGATGAACAAACTGAGGATCAGAGGGGTTAAACAATTTGTCCAAAGCTACAAAAAAGTAGTTCGTAGAGTCAAACCTGTGCCAGATTACTCCTAAGCCAATACATTTAACTTCTGTAAACAAAATTCTACATCCTGTCAAGAGCCATAAGCTTTAACATAGACTTTTTCCAGAGCTGATCCTTCAGAATTGGACCCAGGAATTACTGCCTTGTTAGGCCACACACTGACCCTGGCACATTGCAAACCTGTCTCAAATCTCCTATTTGAAAGGCTACATTGGGAAAAGGCTCTTTGCTCATATGGTGTGCTGATAGGAACATCTGCAACTGAGCTTCACCACCTGGCAGTGTGTCTAAGGCTGGTGATGAAGGTGAGAGTGACACTTACTAAATCAGGTTGTGTCCTCCATGCAGAGGAACGAGGAGCACCAGAAAACCAGAATGATTCACTGAGCCTGCTTTGGCAATCTGTGAAGACTTTATTCCAGGCTCACAGCAGGGAAAATCATACTTAAATCTTGCCTGCAGAGCTCTCCAGGAACGAAATCTATCACATCACTGTAGCGGCAGAGAGAGAAATCAGCTCTGCAATTGTGGGGCGTGTCCTGCGACCAGTTACTGCTGTCAATATTCAAACTTGCCCTGCATGCATCATGAGATGCTATCAGCAGTGGCTGCAGGTGCAACACAGTACTAGCCAGTGGGCAGGGAGGCTCCGTGGGCAGCTTTGAGAAGGTAGGAAACAGTATTAATGAACATAGGGTGAGAAAGGGCTTGGTTTGAAGGCTGCACACTATCAGGAGTAATAAAAGCAGGATGCTAAGAGACAGAACACTGCATCCTCTCTCATGGTCGGCCATTGTCTCCCTAAACTGAGTATGTGCTTGCTATGAAGCCCAGCCTTCTGTGCTGTGGAGGTAGATTAAATACACAGTGGTATTCATGGGCAGGGAGAGGCAGAAGTGCTTTAGCAACTCCTTACCACCCCACCCTTCTCTAACCTTGTTGCCTACATAAGTATAATCATGGTAGTTGTGAGTCACAGCTTTTGTTGAACCCTCACTCAGTGCAAAATCCTTTTAGTCTATTAACTAATTTAATTGGTGAAGCAACCTTCCAAGGTGAGGACTATTATCCCTATTTTACAGATGAGGTTTCAAGCAACTTGCAGGGGTTTACCCAAGTCTTTATGCAGAGCTTTATAACCTAACCACTAGGCTCTAGCATTTCCAGTGCCTACATGTGGTTCTGCTCTCAAAGGTCACTGCTAAATTATTATTTGTCCAGAAGGGATGAAACCAAGGTATTATTAATTCCCCAGCTCATTTCCTTAAGAACATTTATCACAATCTGGACACATCTTATTTCCTCTTTGCTTACTTATTAGTATTCTGTTTTCTCCAATACACTTATAAACCCCAAGAGAGCAGGGTCTTTTCGGTCATGTTTGTTAAAGTCACATAAGTGCTTAAACCCATGCCTAGCATGTTCAAAGTTTTCATTACAGATTTGTTGACTGACTGGTTTGCCATTTATATTCTCAAGTTAATTAGGTATATAGGTCAAGAGCTTCTCAGAGCCAAGGCCCATGGTCTAATTCTACCACCTACGGTCTAATTCAGGGCCTGGTCCATATTGGGCATGCACTTAATGCTCTTTGTCACGTGGAACAATTTTAAGAGCAGGCATCTGCTTTTTGGAGCAGATGGACCTGACCTCAATCACTCATTAGTCATGTGACTTTGAGAAAATTACCTTAATTCTCTGTATCACCGCAGTTGTGACATCGAATTGTTGAGAAGATAAAATGATGAAAATCAAGGCCCCGTCAATGCCTTGATTTTAGACTTCTGGCCTCCAGAACCATGATAGAATACATTTCTGTTGTTTAAAGGCTGTACACCATCAGGAGTAATAAAAGCGGGATGCTAAGAGAGAGAATCCTGCATCCTCTCTCATGGTTGGCCATTGTCTCCCTAAACTGAGTATGTGCTTGCTATGAAGCCCAGCCTCCTGTGCTGTGGAGGCTGAGCTTCATAGCAACCATTACCCAGTTTGCCGTAATATATTATGGCAGCCCTAGGAAACTAGTGCTATGGTGAATGTAGGTGCTACTGGAGCATAGAGCTTAACTTAAATAAAAACAGAACAGCAAACCACCTATATTTGAAGTATTTCAGATGCACCTTGCTAGAAGCAAGCCTAATGAATAAAAGTCTTAATTCACAGATGAGATGAATTAGAGAGCAAGGACCTTCTCAAAATGATTTATCACAGTATCTTCTTAAAAAGAACTGGATTCAATTTAGCAAAATTTGTTTGCTCACAAATTTTCATTGCACACTTACGGAGCAAAATAAGACATAATTATAAAAATCATTGTCCTCAAATCAATCACAGTGATTTTCTTCATCTGATTAAATGGGATGATATGTTATTTATCAGACCTTTTCTCATGATCTCTTGTTAAAAATAAACTATTTTATTCACCTGTAACATACTACAGAAAAGCACCCTACATACAAAATGTATGGCTTCAATTAATTTTTACAAAGCGTTCCCACTAAGGTAATAAGGCAAGAAATAGAATGTGACCAGCCTCTATCATCCACACTCCCAGTAACTTCCCCTCCCCACAAGAGGTAACCAGTCTTGATCTCTAACATCACCAATCAGATTGGCCTGTTTTAAATATTGTATTAGGTTGGTGCAAAAGTAATTGCGGGTTTTGCTATTGAAAGTTATGGCAGAGCCTCAATTACTTTTGCACCAACCTAATATAATGAAATCACATGGTATTTACTGTACATCTGCTTATATTGTCCAACATTGCATCTCTGAGATTTATCCATGTGGTTGTATGTCATGATACTTTGTTTTTTTATGTTGCTATGTAGTATTCCCGTGCAGAAATACAACACAATTTATCCATTCTATAGTTGATAAAATTTTGGTTGATTCCAATTTTATGGCTATTAAAAAGACTGTTTCTTGGAACATTTTGGTCCAATGCCTTCTGGTGCACACATTCCTTTGGAATGTGTAGATCAGTGCTGAATTACTGGGTCACTGAATATACATGCATTCACCTTGATGACATACAGTCAATTTTAGCCATTTGGTGTATTTGTAGTGGTGTTTCATTGTGTTTTTAATTTGCATTTCTATGGTAATAAATGATGTAAGTCATCTTTCAAATATTTACTGTCCATCTGGTTATCCTCTTTTGTAATGTGTTGGTACAAATTTTCTGGTTACTTAAAAAACAATTAGGCTGCCATCTCTAACCTGGTTTTAGTTTCAGGTTTTCTACATGAGTAGTTTATAAAAATCATGTGATAAACATTTTAGCTGGCCAAGTACTATAAACGAGAGAATGATAACAGGAATTCTATTTTGCTATGTGATTAGGTTACCTTCTTTTGTTTATTGGACAAAGGTCTTGAAAAAAACCTATGGCAGCTGAGTCTTGAGGTTAGAGGTCCACTTGAGGCCATAAACTAGAGATACTGCCACCGTCATGCTGTGGAATTTCTCCCAGGAGCCAGCTGGAGAGGATTTTACTCCTTAATGTTCAAGTCAACAGCCACATCTCTCTCCTTTCTCATAAGAAACTTGAACATAGCACAAATGACTCAGGGCACTTATAAACCAAACTGATTTTGGGCCTCAAAAATACTCATCTTATTGTCAGCTTCTGGGGAACTCATCCATCAGCACTCGTATTTTTTTGGTAGGCCCAGGTGAGTTTTCTCCAAAATCAAGACTTGCAATGTTCTTTTATGTTCTTTCCTTTCCTAATGAAGGCTATTGACTTTTTTTTCTAATTTTCACTTTGCGTTTAGAGAAAGTATTTTTTATAACAAATATGATTGGTTGTCTTAGATCTGTTCCTGTTCATATGGACGTTCTCTCTCTGATCACTGGAATGACCAACTTAAACTAGTTTGACTTTATTTATGGTAAAATGATACAATTTTCCAGGATTCAGGGTGTATAAAAGTTAAATAATAGCTTGAGTTCTCTCAAAGAGTGGGGAAACTTTTATTCTTAGAAGAGAGATCATGATTCCTATTGGCATTTCAGACCTTGGAGCTAGAGGGAGCTATGCAGGAAAACCCAAGGTGTGGAGCAGAGGTGGGCCAGGGACTGCAGAATTAAATGCAGCTCTTGGGCACTTTTAATAGGTGAGTTTCCCAAATACCATTTTGAAATGTTACTTCTGAGACACCCCAGAGCAGACTCAGTCTCAGGGGAAGCTATAGATGTAAATCAGGAAGGGCAAATTTTTACCACTTATCATTTCCCCCCAAATTTCTACCTGTGGATTTACACCCTGAACCTAGTGCTACAAGACACAGTGAAAACCAGTGACAAATGGCTTCGTTGGTTCTGCTTCAAAAATATGTCCTAATGAAATAATAAAGGATATGCACAAAGGTTTGCAGATAAGGATGTCATACCAGCATTATTTATAAATGGTAACATATTGCCAATTACCTAAATATTACAAAATGAAAGACTGGAGTTACATATCATGTTTTCTTTATTTTTGCTTACATTTTTTTCTATTTTTTCACAAAATTATATTTCTTGTTTAATATATTTTAAAAATAAGGTGATATAAAAATCAAGTTAGATAAAGAAAAGAATGTAGGAAAACAATTGCAAAGAGGTATTTCATAATCTTTGAAGTAGAGTCTTAGTATGGCGCTATGTGGCACTGGGTGGAACTGGGCTTTCAGTTCTCAGTAAGTTTCTTTAGAAAAGAAAGATAATGGAATGACAAGAAAAGAGGCAGCTGGATCTTGCAGAGGCTCCTGTTTGACAGAAAATAGTAACAGTAGATTTGTCCTTGGGTCTAGTGATTGGTTATGATTTACTAAGTCTCTCTAGGTGTCGGGCCACATGCCAAACACAGTCGTTACATGTTGTCACTTAAATTGGGCAAAGATATGATGCAGGCATGTTTGTGATCAATACCTCCATCTCCCTGAAACTCTATCCTTCCTAACTACAATATCCGCCTCCCCTTTTCCATCCTCCACTTCCTACTCCATGCCCCACTCTCAAACCTCCAGATTGGATATTGAGTGCCACTGTTCTGCCCTTTCTATCCCTGAAATCATTGCCTCATGTCTGCTTGTCTACAGCATCTGCCGGTCTGGACCTTGTCCCCTGACTCTCAGTTATTTATGCACATCAAAATCATTCATTCATTCTTCTATTCAACATGGAGTTAAAACTCAAACCCAGACAGGCCAGCTCCAGCATCATGGTCTTCATCTCTCTGCTCTGCTAGCTTTGGTACACACCCAAGCTTTCATTTACACAAATCAAACATGGGTTCAAATCCCTGTGCTGCCAATTTCTGGCTGGATGGGACCTTTAGAGCATCACTTAGCTCCCTAAGCCACACTGCCCTTATTTTAAAAATGGGTTTACTGATGGTAACTACTTCATAGGGTTAATATGAGGGTTAAACTGAATAAGACAGAGTAGCAAAAGCTCTTGCACAGAGGCCAGCAGATAGACATATTTAATACATAGAAGTTAAGTACAAGCAAACTGCAAGTTGGCCCATGAAGTCAGGTTTCTGAGAAAAAAGAATTGTGTTAATGGCAATATTTGGAAAGAGTTTGAAAATGACCCACATAAATGGAGCCATTTGGTAAGTATATAAATACAGAGTTTCTAATGAGGTCAATATTTTTCCCAAATTTTCCCCAGTTATCATTTTATAAAGGACTAATTGAGGGCCTTCTGTTCCAGGAAGTAAGAATCTCCTCTGGTAAATTTTCCTCTGACCTGCTTTACTCTCTGAGGTATAATCTTCTGGTCCCTCGATTCCTCCCAGTAGATTTTAACATGGGAGATTATGTTATCACATCACATTCAAAACTTTGACACAGTATTTAAAAAAAATAAAAGGATCCTCCAAGATCATCCCATCTGCTGCTTCTCGGTCTTTAATGTGCATATACATCACCTGTCGTTCTTGCTGAAATGCAGCTTCTGATTCAGCAGTTCTGAGTTTCAGCCTGAGATGCTGCATTTCTAAGAAGTTCCCACATGATGTGATACTGCTGGTCTAAGGACTACACTTTGAGCAGCACAGCAAGAGAGCCCTAGTTCTCAAATATCCCTATACATTTGAACCATGCAGAAGCTTTTAAAATACTGATGTCTGATTCCCACTCCCTCACCCTCAAGATTCTGATTCCACTAATGTAGAGGCCAGCATGAGCAATGGGCACTTTTGTTGTTTGTAGGTGTACATAGGCTTTCAGGTGACAGGGCAGAACATTTTTTATTGGAGCATTCATGGATCATAAGTGCACAGCATGATGGATCATAAATGCACAGCATGATCCTCCAAAACAGGAAAATAGATGTCAGCACAGAAATACAGTCCAGATTGCTTTGTCAGGTGAACTCTCCACCCCACAACTGCCACTTATTGGTTATTTACTGTTAATACTTTGCTAGAAGATACATTTATTTCCCTTGGCTCTATGACAACCCTCTGAGGTAGGCATCTTTAGACTCATTTCATATGTGACACTCAAAATGTTAAGCAACTGCCCAAGTGAACAATAGTGAGAGGCAAAGCTGGTTTCAAAACCAAGCCTTTCTGATGGCAAAGTTTGATGAAGTATGTGTGTTTTTAGAAACGGTATTTCTAGTTTTGGATTTTTGAGGAACAGTCACACTGTTTTCCACAATGGTGGGACCAATTTACACTCCCACCAACAATGTAAAAGCATTCCTATTTCCCCACAACCTCTCCAGCATCTGGCATTTCTTGACTTTTTAACAATTGCCATTCTGACTGGCATGAGATGTCAGTCAGAATGCAGGAGACAGGGGAAGTGTGTGGTCAAGTAAAGACAGCACATTGACAGCACACAAAAATGTCAATGTCATTTTTATTTGCATTTTTCTAATGATCAGTGATGTTGAGCTTCTTTTCATGTTTTTTGGCCACAAGAATGTCTTCTTTTGAGAATGTTTGTTCATGTCCTTTGTTAACAATTCTATTGAAGTATAGTTGGCAAATTCACTGCACATATCTAAAGGGTATTATTTTATGAGTTTTGAAATATGTATATACCTAGGAAATCATCACCACAATCAAGAGAATGACTATATCCCTCTCTTCTGAAAGTTTTCTTATGCCCTTTGCCATTCCTCCCTCCCTGTCTTCAGCCCATCCCCAGGTAACCACCAATCTTTCTGTCATGAAACCTTAGTTTGCATTTTCTAGAGATTTATGTAGATGGAAACACACACTTCACACTTTTTTTTTGCTCAGCACATTGATTTTGAGATTTATTCATGTCCTTGGGTCTATCAGTGGTTTATTCCTTTTCATTGCTAAGTAATAGTCCATTGTATGGATATACCACAATTGGTTTATCCATTTACAGTTGATGGACACTCAGATTATTTGCAGTTTGGGACTATTAGAAATAAACCTGCTATAAGCATTCATGTAACATCTTTATATGAGCATATGCTTTTGTTTCTTTTGGGTAAACACCTAGGAGTGGAATGACTGGGTCCTATAGTAACTATATGTTTGACTTTTCAAAGAATGGCTAGACTGTTTTCCAAAGTGGCTGTACCATTTTCCATGCCCACCAGCAGCTTAGGGAATTCCAGTTGGTGCACAGTCTTGCCAACACTTGGTGAAATCCAGGTCTTTTAGTTTTAGCAATTCTAATAGATATGTTGTGATATCTCACTGTGGTTTTAGTTTACATTTCCCCACTAAATAATGATGCTGAGCATTTTTTTCATGTGCTTATTTCAAGAGCAACCTTTTATGATCAACATCATGCTTTCTCAAACACATACAGTATGGTTCTTCTTAAATGAAAAAATAAAACCATACCAATCCCTAAAGTTCCTTTAAATAACTTTTATAATAATATTTAATTTTATTATAATATGAGCAAAAATACATAACAACATAAAACCAGGCATTTTTATTTATAAACTTTATATGACTATAAAAAATTAAAAATTGAATCCAAACAAAACTAAAAATTCCCACTACTAGAAGTAATAATATGAAAGATGATTTTGCTGACTCTAAATCACCACTTGCAAATTTACATGAGTTGTTTATACCGTATCCCATGATATTGCCTGGCCCTTCCCTCAGCTAGAATTCATCATTTATGTGTAAGATCTGCCTTCATTGTTGCCTGTGGTAATCAAAGTGGTCTTTCTTGTCTTGACTCCAACACTGTTGTAAACCAGTGCAAATGTAGGCATTGACATTGTGTGGCAGCACTTGGTTATAAGGAGAAGCAGATGATCCAGAACAGGCTTATACTGTCTTTGTTAGATTTTCATCAAAATGAAAAATACAATATTGAAATACACTCATAACAAACAAGTCATCCTCCAAAGACAGGGCTACATTTCCAAACGTCCACAAATCCCCTAGTTAGAAAAGCTCCACTCTATGATTCAACCTGTGCTGTCTTTACTTGACCACACACTTCCCCTGTCTCCTGCATCCAACACTCTTTGCTCTATTCCACATCTCATCCTACAGTGCTAATGACTCTTCCAACAGTTTATATTTCATTCTATCACTTGATCACCCCCACTAAACATCCGCAAGGAAAGTACAGCATTGCTCTCAAGTGCAGATGAGGAAACTGATGCTGGTGACTCTAAGTGGGCCCTCCCGTATTCACATAACAGAGCCTGGTGGATTCAAGACTCGGGTCAGATCTTCCAAGTTACATCTTTTTTCCTACAACACATGACTTCCTGGCATTATTACTAAGAATAAATATTCTGGAGAACACACAAACCTGGGCTTTTAAAAATAGCTCTCCTTATGATCAAACAACCAAATGTTTTCCACCCATTTTATTTCCACTAATCCAAAACAGACCTAGCATCCTTTTGCCCTTAATTCATGTCTATTTTTCTTTGGTTGTCTCTTTGTCCTCTCCAATAGGAAACACAAAGCTTTGGGCACACAAATGGGTATGACACAATCTAGCTGCCACCCACCACGTGGCTACTGTCCATCACGTGAAAACAAGGACCCCCTTCCTCCCTCATTCCCACAGACAAGCCCCTGGTGTTCTTGCAATCACATCGGCTTTCAATATCCTCAGCACATTCACAACTGTCATTAAGGATGCTGTATTTCTTTTCCAGGTGGAAGTTTTCAAATAAAGCTCTAAAAACAATTACAACAAAACTGTGACATCTGTCATCCATTGGGCCTTCATGCTAAGCCTTGTGCTGAGGGCTTGCACGTGTCTCATCTCCATGCCACCTCCCTATGAGGCAGATAGTGTCTTACTCCCACTTTGGAGACATGGAGATGAGTTCAGAGAGTATAACTTGCCCAATGTCACACAGCTAATAACCAGTGGAGCCAGGATTCAAACCCTTGTCTTTAAGGGACCAGTAATGTATGTATTTAATCATTATGCCAGCATTACCTCTGCGAAGTCATCATCTAGTTTCCCCAGCAATAGGAAACAGATCTTTCTTCTAAAAATGTGTAGCCCTTCAACTATATCCTTCCCCTTCTTGGCACTTCTGATTTTGCATTATCTTTATGAGTGCTATGTGCTCCTAAATGGCAATATTTGTGCCCAGCACTCCTTGGGAGTCTCACACAGAACTTAGTAGACTGCCTTACCTATAAGCTTTTAGTACGTGTCTATTATTTTTGCTTGTTTGTTTTGGCTGGCACAATGGGTAGCAGAGGATCTTGCTGTTTTCATCTGCCCAGCATCCTTATTTCTGGAACTGATCTCCAACACCATTACTGCCTACTCCAAGAGTGGCTGAGCATGGTGTCCACTCCCCTCCCTGATCACCTGGGCAAAATTGTTTCCTGATTTCCCTGCAACAGCAATTGATCCACAAGGGGTAGATGGTTTGAGCAGACTCCTCTGTAGTCATATATGGACACAGGTAGAGAGAAGAACCTCTTATTGCTGAGATGGCTTAACTGGGATGACGTGACTCTGGAATGGTCAGAGTTCTTTCCTTTCATCTTGAGGAGAGAGATTCTGCATATCCTGCATGTAGGATGAGGGAAATATAATTTGAACCCCTAAACTCAGCCCCTCAACACAAAACCTACCAGTTAAGTGAGCCACATTTGCCTTACAGTCATTTAGGCATTGAGGACTTCCAACTTCAAGTTGCCTGACAAACACCAGAAAACAAAGGCCTAGATAAGGACAGTGTTCTCATTATAAATCATCACTCTCTGTATTATTATAAAAGTGATGATGGTACAAGAAGAAGGCAGGTATGATATGAGCTTCATTCACTCTGTCATCATTCACAGACCAAATACCATTTAACACACCTAAGATGTCATGGCACTCACATGGGTTCTCCCCACTGGTCTTTCACTGATACTCTTAAGTATTTGCAAAAACAGCAAATTATTTTCTTACCCAAATGAAAAGTTTAAAGATTATTTCAGGAAAGACACAAACAATGCCATCAAGTACCCAGGTCCTGCCTGTCTCTACAGCCTGATTCCTCCAGTGCTGCCTGTCTCACAGTGGGCCCTTGGCAGCTCTGAGCTCTCTGTTCATGGATGTAAAGTGGCTGCAGCAGTCTGAGCATCACTTCCTTGTACTATACCATCCAGAGAAGGAAGCAAAGTCTCCTCTGGTAGTTCCTGCAAAAGAGCTTGCCAGAATTGAGGTGGTCGGTCCCCCTCAGGCACATGACTAAGAATGGGAAATCCATTTCCCTTAAAGCAAAATTCATGTAATTTAATGTGAAGAGGAAGCAGGAAACACACACATTCACACGCAGAGAAAGAGAGAGAGGAGCATAAATGTGGCAAAAGTTAACAATTGTTGAATCTAAACATAAATGGTATATGGATGTTCCCTGTATTCATTTTCAATGAATGTTGAATGTCTGTAACTTTCATGTTACGGGAAAAAAAATCAGAGGTCATGAGCACTATTCATCACGTATTTTCAGCTCTCTGCCATCAAAACACATGGTGAGTTTATACTTCCCAGCATCTTTGAATTTAGAGGTAGACAAGTGACTTCCTTTAGCCTATGACATGTGAACAAGTAATATTTCTGGAAGAAGCTTTGTAGGCCAAATTGTGATTCTCTATGTTCTCTTCCCACTGTTGCAGAGATCAAGGAAGCATCTATCAAGATGAAATCTCCCTCAACCTAGGTTTCTGTGAGACCACATGAGAACAGCTCTCAGATGAACCCCTATGGTCATGCACCTAAGCAAGAAATAATTCCTTCTTGTTATGTACCACCAAGATTTGGGGGTTGTTTGTTACAGCAGCAAAACCTAGAATATCCTAACTGATATAGAATAGATGCTCTGCAGAAAAAACAATACTCCATCCTCTAAATAATTGGAAGTTTTAATCATGAAGTTTTAACTCCTAGATCTTTAGCTCACATAGGAGCTTTCAAGCACACACTCAGAACAGACTAAAATATTGATTTTCTTCTTGTTGCTATTGTTTCAAAGTGCAATTAAATTGTGGCCTAATACCAAATACAATGTGATCACTCTTTTAAGATAACTGTGTTGTTAAATAGTACTGGGAAAATGATTCCAATTGCTGTTCCCTTCTTTCCTAACCGCTGAGAATGCATTCTAAAATGGTCTCAGAGCAGTGACAACAACATTTGCAAAACTCTAAAATCTGTCCTATTAGCCCCATGGCCTGTGAGTCAGCAGGGAAGAGCAGTGTAAAGTAAACCACTGTCCATTAAATCTGTGAAACTGTGAGACAAGGAAAAAGGGGAAATATACCTGGTCCTTAGGAAGTTTCTAAGAAATTATAATAGGTTAGTGGGATTGGTGTGAACTCATCAGCAGTACCAACCAGAGAAGTAAATGGCTTCTCTTAACTACTTAGAGAGCATCTTTCTTAACCACTCGAAACTCTTTGCACAAGTCCACAAGCATTACCCATTATGGCAAGAGGCCCTTTGATAGGCCAGTATTAGATTTCTTAAAAGTAGCTCAAGTGATCTCTCCAAAGAGAAATCATTTAAAAGTGGAGAAGTCTCTTGGAGTCCAAACTCAACCTGGAAAAAAAGGACTCTCTGAGAACAGAAAAGAATAGGCAGATAACTTGGTGGATAGGTCTGCATTTTTTGGAAGGAAAAGCTCATAAAACTTTTCACAGTGACGGCCCCATGTTAGCTGCAGCATCTGAATGGCTCTCATCTACTTTAGGCCTCATTGTCCCTGTTACCTCTCAGAAGTTGCTTCTGTAGCTCTGCCTGAAACAGTCAGCATTGATCTAAATTAACTTAGCAAAGCTAGAATCTAAGGCAAGCTGCCCCAAATCTGTAAGCCTCAATTTCCCCATCTCTAAAACAGGAATAAGACTGTTGTGATATTAAATGAATGAAAAAGGTAAAGTGCTTAGCAAGTCCTGGCACATAGCAAGAGCTCAATAAATACTTAGTTGTTACCACAATAAATTGTACATCTTGCTTGGAAGAGTCCTGTGTGTCTCTATGTGAGCTGGCTGGCCTTTTCCTTTCTAACTCTTTAAGGGCTCCAGTCATTATTTTCTTTCTCCTTTAAGTCAAGGACATTAAACTATGTGCCAGCAACTATCCTCCTGGTTGTTGACGATGATGAATGAGACAGAGTTCTTGTCCTCCACAGATAACACACACAATGTAACATAATCAGTGCATAAAAGAAAAAGAAAAAAAAAAAAACCCATGGGCTACAGAGGAGGAACATGGGAGTTGGCTTGGGTTCAGGTAGTGTTGTCCTGAATGGGTGATATTTAAAAGGCATTTTCTTCCTAGGTCTAGCTCCTTTCCCAAGAGGATCTGCAAATACCACTCTACAGGTGTCAGGAAACAAAAGCACAACTCCCTACCCAGATTTAAGTGCTATGAAAACCGGAATGAAGAAAAGATCACCAGGAAAAGAAGAAACTCCTGTTTTTTGAAACATTGGGACTCAGGGTTTGAGATAGGGAAGTGTCCATGGATTTTTTTCCTTGGATATGAGAGATATCATTCATACCAAAAGACCTAAGGATAGGGCGTCTACCCCAACAGACACTGCCCATTACATGTTTGTGCATTTACCACTCTCCCAGCATTTCAAATCTGAATTTATTGCTTTAGTAAAACCTGCACATTATATTAGCAAGGCTATATGTCCTGATTGGGTTAAGATAGTCCTGGTTTATACCTGTTGTCCTAGTGTAATTAATACTGGTGTTACTTTTCACTTTCAAAGCTGTCCCGGCTTGAATGATAAATTATACCTAATTTTAGTAAATCTCCTTAAAATTTTTTTACAACTTATGAGTGTTTGGATACTGAAAATTCTTTAAAATGTAAAAGAAGTTAGACTGATTTTCAACATCATCTATATTATAGATTAACAGTCACAGGAATAATAAAATTGTTTATCATTTATTAAAAAGAAACTATATCCTAGTCATTCTGACAGCTGCTTTCCTCATTTTATCTCATGGGTAAACATTATAGCTTCATTTGGGGCCATTTTGCACAGATGTGGAAATGAAGCACAAAGAAGTGACTTTTGGAATCTTCAGGGAGCAGACGGGATATTGTGGAAGAAAGATAAGGCATCCAGGAGAAATGAGGAAGATAGCAGAAGAGACAGGGCAGAGAGACGAAGCAAAGACAAGGAAATTTGCTTGGTTTAAAGCTAATCACACTCCTTGGCTAGCACCTTGCAGACGTGGGAACACCAATGCTTCCTGGCTTTGGAGCTTGAGTGAAACTTTCAGCTGCCCAGAAGCTTAAGTGAAGCCCTGGAACCCTCTGACCCTAAAACACTGAGAGCAGACCCTTTCTTCTCAACCATTGATTTTCTACCTTCTCCTTGACCCTGTACCAGCCCTCTAGAGCACTCTAGAGCAATATTGAATTATCAAGAAAAGCAAGGCTTTCGAAATCCAAGGGTCATGAGAAATGTATTCTAGAGGTCATGGCCTTCAAAACCCATGATATGGCTTAGTTGCAGAGGGCTAATCTCCTATGTCTTCTC
This sequence comes from Aotus nancymaae, assembly GCF_030222135.1. Lineage (NCBI taxonomy): Eukaryota > Metazoa > Chordata > Mammalia > Primates > Aotidae > Aotus > Aotus nancymaae. Next base: position 39,687,133 of record NW_026988482.1, read on the forward strand.
AGACCACTGTCCACTTGCCAAGGTCATGAAGCATGGTCAACAGATCTGAGCCCTAGGACTTGGTTGATTTCCTTGTGCACTATTCATGTTCTCACTGGCACTAGCATAGAAGTCACATTTCCAACATTATGATTAATAGATTCCCTCCAGGTTTCCATAACTAATCACATCTTCATAAAGTTTAATTTGACGTAATTTAACGTAACACTGCCCTCTTGTGCCTCGCCACACAAGGGGACTTTGTGGGAAAAAAAATTATTTTCAATTAAAACTAAAACGTATCATTTCAGCACCCTATGGAACATTATGCTGGAGGAGGGGATGTGTTTCTTGTTTTTCTCCCTTCGTGGTTTACCCAAGTCTTTTGTTAAATTGGTTTCCATCATTGATAACTGCTGGCCAAGGAAACCAACGCGAAGGACAGACTTCAACATAAATCCACATGTGATTATTTTAAAGTAGCATATGGATGGAAACAGCAAACAATGAATCCAGGCTGCCCAGGAATGAAGAGTGCAGGAGAAACTGAGTAAAAAATCAGGAAATGAAACGAAAGTTATTAAATAGACTTGCCACAGCTGGCTTAGTGATTGCAATAGACTTGGTTAACAGGAAAAACAATCAGAGAGAGCCCCTTAACTGCTTTTCTGCTGAGTTCCTTTCCACATCTCCATGTTTGCAGAGATTAATTAGGAGTTCTAATCACAATCTAAAACTAAACTCAGACTGATCAGAGAATTCTTTTTTTTTAAATGGGGGCATGCTCCAGAGACTTTTGAGCAATGTGTTTCATAAAATTGACAGTCAGTGATTCTGGTTTGCAAAAAAAAGTAAAGTATTTGTAAGGAATAAGTAATTTAAGGGCATAACCCAACATCAAGTAATGCAGAAATGGCCACTTTTTGAGGCTTATTTCTAGCTGAAAACTTGGGTCTTAGTATTTTTCTCTTGATTAGCCACTCCCCAGCACTTTGGGCAAGAAATGACAAGTAGGAAAAAGATACAGAAAACGCTGAATGTTCTATAAATTACTGAAGCAGAAAAAATGCGGCCAAACTGACCTCTAAGATAAGGAGATAAAGAAAGGAATTGCATAAGCCATGCCTCTGGAGGTGTGCTGCTCGCTTTTCTAGGAACAGAGCTTCTGATGACTGCTCCATTTCTATTCGTTTTTTTTATCTAGCCTCCATCTCCATGATTATCTTTGAAAATGTACGCTTTGGTCAGTGATGGATGTCTCAAGATTACGAACACAGGAGGAGGTGCCTTAGAAAAAAGTGGCCCATGAGTTTTTTTTCCCTCCCTTTTAGGTCATACTTTGCTTTATGATCAGTTCTTTTTACCGTGTCCAGAACTTTCAGCTTTGCCTAAGGCTCTGAAAATTTTCAATGTCTTGAAACACCAGAAAGCCTCTTTGGATAAAAATGATAGTATTTATCTTGGAGGGGGGCCACTGAAAAAACTGTTTCCTTTTTCTTTCTTTTTTTTTTTGACTGTCTTGTGTTTACTAATCTTTCAGTGATGAACATAAAATGTTTTTGTATTAAGAAAAGCAAGCATGTTTTTAAAACTTTTTTAAACTTTCAATTCTCCAAAGACTTGTTATAGATTTGGATACTTGCAATTTTTTATTTAAGAACTTTGTACCAAATTTTGGATGTTAAAATCATACCTTTCCCTTTATCATATAGTATAGATATTTTTATTTTGCAACAGTAGCTATTACTATTAGATATAGGGTGACAATCATATTCACCCAATAAATCATTACCTATTATGTACATAGCACTGAGGTAGTCAGTGTACATGTATTAGGGATAGGATAAATGACAGAGACTAATGAGATTCAGAGTTTAAATCAGAAAAGCAGAAGAGTCATATCCACTAATAATTGTATCACCAGGTAGAAAAGCATCAGTATCATCAGAAAGGTGGAGATCAGTGAATCTTAGCCTTCAGTGTGCATCAGAATCACTTCGAAAGTTTTAAAATATATATATGCAGATGCCTCTGTCCCTCCCCTAGAAAGCCTGATTCCATCCATCTGGGGCAAGTCCCTGCATTTTTGTGTGTCTTAAAAGTACCTTCAGGTAATTCTGATGTGTGGTCAAGTTTGAGAATTATTGGTATAGCTAGACAGATATGGAGATTCAGAAAAACATGAAGGTATTTGCTCTAGGAAAGAATGGTGGGGAGCTTCACTGAAAAAATGACATTTTAGTATGTATATATGCTGGTAGAACATATATGTGATTTCATCCATATACCCACGCCCAGATAAGCAAATAATTACTAGTTATCCTTAGAGAACTAAACAGACACAGTAATCATTCCGTGTAAGATATTAGAAATACTTAAAGACAATTATCAAATTCAGATGTGCAAGGGAGCATTTGATATTCCATTCACCAAGGGTAAAGCACTTCTTGATGAAAAACAGAAAGGACTTAAAACTGTTGGAAGTTTGAAATTTGTATGACTCTGTAGTTTAGAATTATAAAATGGCAAAATGAAAGAGTAGATCCTGTTGTTAAGAGAAATTTTGCATTCAGCCTTTCAGCTGAGAAAAGGGGGCAGATGAATGATGTGACTGTGACAGCAGTACCGGCATGTGCATTGTCCTTTTTGGGTATCCCAAAGTGAGTGAAGGAGCTCTGATTGCTCCTCTACGCTTCTGCGTTGCTGAGAGGGTGAGGAAATACAGAAGGCAGCCCCGACAAAGACAACTGTGTTTACATCACTATAGTTTTTTAACTCCTCCTGAAATTCGCAAAAGCATCAAGGTGAATCTTCTAAATGTTGCAAGATGAATCTAGTTCCTATTCTCAGATGAGCAAGAAATGCTGTTTTTTTTATTTAAATCAAATTCCTGGTTCCCACTGACCAGCTGGCCATGGGCTCAAAAAACTGTCAGTGTTTATTGCTGTTGCTGCCCTCCCAGGGTTGCACCAACATCCCAGGGTCTTACCCAATCCCAAGCAAGATTGTGGGAGGGGACACTTTGTCTACCAGCTAGGGCATCTATGGCACACTGTTTCCAAGGAGAGGTTCCATAGTGGCTGTGCCATGCTGGTGACTTGAGAATCTTGGGCTAGTCCCGAGTTTATGATCCCATCTCTGGGTGCCTTGAGTAGGCACTACTCCTCCCCAAGCTAGGGGAAAAAAAACCTTAGATGGATCTGCTAACCTCAGTTCCGGCAGTCCTCACCATCTCTAGGCATTGTTCAGTTCCTAGAAACACATCCTTACTTTCCATTCTTGGCCTCAAACACCCTCCCTCTGCTCTACATGCTTAGACCCTTTGTCCCATCTCTTCTACACACTTAGGCTTTTTGGAGAGGCAGAAACAGTATTTTGTTTAGGTAACTTTGGCTGTCAATCTTGGAAAACAAAAATGAAAAAAAAAAAAAAAGTTTAGTTAAGGAAATATCAAGGGCACGACTCCTTCTTGGAACAGAGAGAAGGGAAAAGGCAAGGAGCATGCAGACTCCTCAAAAAAAAAAACGTAAATAAAATCTTAACTTAAAGAGCAAACTGAACCATACCACTCCCTCAACTACAGCTTTTCGCTGACTTGCCGTCACCTGTTACATATAAAGTATCTCACTATTATTGATAAGACTATTTAAGGGGCTATCACTGTCTGATAAAGTGCTTTGCAAACTTTAATGTGCATCAAATCACCTTGGAGCCTTCTTAAAATGCAGATTCTGATTCAGAAGGTCTGGAGTGGGCCCTGGGATTCTGCCTTTCTAACAAGCTCCTAGGGGATGCGAAGTCTACTACTTCAAGGACCATACTTTGAATAGCAAGGGACCACAGCTTTCGCTTCAGAGATAACACATATAAAACTATCCCTACAATATCACACAATTGTTTCTTAGTGGACTGTAAGAGAATACCTGCCTCAGAATTACCTAGGGCCTTTTGTGTGAAATGCTGATTTTCTAGACATCATCCCAGATCTACTGGTTCAGAATCTCTGTGGTGGGTCATGGTATCTGTATTTTTTTCAAATACATTTTGTGTGTGTATCTGCATTTTAACAAGCTCTCTTGGTGACTTCTATGCTCAGTAGCATTTATGATCCATTGCTCTGGCTTTATCCATGATTAACTACTCAATGTGTTCCTAGCGTGTCTTTTACCTGCCTGCTCCCAGGCCTTTGCATAGACTGTGGATACTTCTGCCAATGTCCTTACCAGCATCCTTCTCCACCTCTTGTCTATACACTTTACCTGTATTCTTCTTTTTAACCCTTCAGAAGCCTTCCTGGTTCACTGCCAATCTGCAGTGGATACCCTCTGTGCTACATTAAAGCATCCCATGAATACTATGGTCCTCCTGTTCTGTCTTTTGGAATGTCTCCCTCCCAGCTTAGGAGCAACTTGAGGGCAGAAAGTTCTTTATCATTTATACCCTATGGACATAACTAGATGAATGGATGATAGGTAAGATAGACAGATAAGATAAGATGGCAGATAAAATGAATCAAGGCCAGATCAGTACTTCCATCTAGATACATATAGAAGTTTTACATTGAATAAAATTCTTAGTTGTTTAAAGTAAGTTTTGCTAAATGCACCAACAGATGTCAAGCTCAAAGCAGGGCTCTTCCTCCTAAGAAGAGTACTGTACCCTCTATTTTATCTTCAACTCTGCCAGAGAGGTGACAATATAATGTCTCTTAAAAAGTCATTTGAGAATATCTTTTTCCAAAGTCCCATGCATGCACTTCTATTCACCCTTATGTCATCCACAGAGTACATCTCAGTTTCTGCCACCATAGCTACTGTGTTACAGACTAAAGTTTCAGAAGAAAGAACAGCTAGAATTTATTAGGCATTTTCTGCCATCCAGGGACTCTACCAATCAATTTTACATTAAATATCTCTTACAAACTGCATAACAACCCTTATGTATATTACCAATGGGGAAACTGAGTCTAAAGAGGTTAAGTCAGCTACTCTAGATCAAGCAGCTAGGAAAGAGGATGAAACTTGAGACAATGCTCTGAACCTCTGTGTCACTTCCCAGAAAATAAACTCTGGTCACCCATGGGCACAGCATTCAAAGCCTTTGGGACATTCGTTGGGTAGAACTTCAGATTGTCACCTTTTCACAGGATGACTGTGGGGAATTTTCATCATGGAAAATTCCTTATGCTATTCTCCTGATAATGAGTGAGTCTCACAAGATGTGATGGTTTTATAAGCATCTTGACTGAGAAATCTTTGCATCACTTCCTAGGAAGTAAAGCACACTCCACCTAGCCCAGCTCCCATCCATTCATCTAGGATCTTCACTCTTCCAGACAGTCTGGTATTTCTTTACTTCCATGTCTTCTTTTGTCACAGCAGAGGGAAGAAGTCAAAATCAGTATGTCTTTTGTGGTTAGCAAATGGTACATTAATTAATCTAACCAAAGAATTGCACCCAGCTCCAAGGCTTTGTTCCCAGTGTTACTTACAGTTTCTGGAAGAATGATGCTATCAGGTTAAAATCCACACAGTCTGTGGCTGCCATCTTGTTACCCAGGCAGTTGCTGAGACCCTGTCTGCAGCCTGAGATGTAGATTAACTTGGCTAAAACCCAACTACAGTGCCCTCCCAATGGCTTCTGCCACTTCCCTAGATCTCCTCTATCCCTAACTCCTACATTTGTTACTTTTCCCTCCTTGTCAACCTAAATAAGAAATTCAGCCCCTTGGCAGTTTGTATAAAAGCAGTCTGAATGACAATCATTAAAAAATCTGGAGACAACAGGTGCTGGAGAGGATGTGGAGAAATAGGAATGCTTTTACACTGTTAGTGGCAGTGTAAATTAGTTCAACCATTGTGGAAGACAGTGTGGTGATTCCTTAAGGATCTAGAAATAGAAATACCATTTGACTCAGCAATCCCATTACTGGATACATACCCAAAGAATTATAAATCATTCTATTATAAAGACACATGCACACGTATGTTCATTGCAGCACTGTTTACAATAGCAAAGACTTGGAACCAACCCAAATACCCATCAATCATAGACTGGATAAAGAAAATGTGGCACATACACATCACGGAATACTATGCAACCATAAAAAAGGATGAATTCATGTCCTTTGCAGGGACATGGATGAAGCAGAAAACCATCATTCTCAGCAAACTGACACAAGAACAGAAAACCAAACACCACGTGTTCTCACTCATAAGTGGGTGTCGAACACTGAGAACACATAGACACAGGGAGGGGAACATCACACACCAGGGCCTGTTAGGGGGTGGGAGAGCTAGGGGAGGTAAAGCAGGGGGTTGGGGGACTGGAGAGGGATAACATTAGGAGAAATACCTAATGTAGATGACTGGCTGGATGGATGCAGCAAACCACCATGGCATGTGCATACCTATGTAACAATCCTGCATGATCTGCACATGTACCCCAGAACCTAAAGTATAATAATAATCATTTTAAAAAGCAGCCTGTGAGAGGGGAAGAATGTATTGAAGGACATGGAACTGAGAGAGCAGTCACCTCAGATCTCCTGCCACATCACCTGTCCTCCTCACAGTCCCCATCACTCAGTGCCCAGAGAAGCCAACTTAGTTCCTCCTGAGTACACAGAATAATTACACCAGACTCTGCTGCATGGATACCTGGCAACATTTCCCTCTTGCATCCTAACAGAACCATGAAATTTTTTAGAGATTCACATATACAAGCCACTGTGTGCTTAAGAGAACATTGCCCCTCGCCTGCCCCAGGGACAGGTTTGACTTGTCAAACAGCAATCTCATTTCCCTTCCTTGCACCAGAAAGGGACACATGATCCAAATCTGGCCAGTGAAACATAAGGGATGATTTGCTGGGGGCTTCTAGGGAAAGTTTCTCATTCATGGGAGACAGACAAATAAGAAATTGTTCCTTTTCTTTTCTCAGCCATGGTAGTTGGGCAGGACACCTGGAACTGCTGCAGCCATCTTGCTATTAGAAGAGAAGGAGTGACTTTGAAAATGACAGAGCACAAAAGGAGGAAGAGCTCATGGGATAGAGACAACGAATTCACCAAACCCATTTTATTTTTCTCCCGAGCACAGAGTAAACGACAGTTAACAGTACCCCCTGAAATCAGGCAGTTCCGAGTCCTGACCAATGGATTGTGTATGAAAGTAACATTTACAGCTTCTAGGCCTGGCCTTTAGAATGGCCTGCTTCATCCTCCCCATTCTTGCTCTTTCTCCATCTGCAGGCTGGATCATGATAAGGTGATTGTGAAGCCACATTAAAGAAGACAGAGCTCTCACATAGAAGAAGCCAAAGTTCTTGAATGTAGTGGAGGCCTCTATTTCCATTATATGATTACATGAATGAGAAGTAGTTTTTTGTGTGTTAAGCCACTGAGATCTCAGTACTAGTTTATTGTTATAACACATATCATTACTCAACCTGATTAATACAACCACATTCCTTGAGTCCTGAATCAACAAACTCTGAAGTCTTTCCACCTCTAACCTTTCTCTTATGAGATACTACTTTACTTAATCCTTAAGGTCATTTGGGGCATTTTTTAGCCTAAAACATCTTAACAGTAATTCACATCTCTACAGCTCTGATATAAACAAAGCCGTCAAGATGCTCAGATAACCAAGGCCAGGATCCACTCTATTAGAGAAGATTATCAATGAATATAAGAATTTTTTTAACACTCTTCAGGGGTGGTCTATTTTCTAATGGGATTTTCTTCTCCTTTTGGGAAGATCTGTTTTTGTGCTTATTTCTGCTTGATGGGTACAGTAAATTTTCCTAAGCAGCACCCTCTTCCAGCTAGCCAGGGAACCTACAGCAATGAGAATTTTAGCAGCAGGCATTCTGAGATATCTCTCTAGATAGATCCACTGATGAGAGCTCCTTGCCTCAGATCTAGCAATAAGTTAAATTTTCTCCCAAGTCTTATCTTCTCTGCACTTGGTTCAGTGGTTTCCCCTTGTGAGGAGGGACTTTGAATGATGCTACCTTTCTGCCTTGGTAGTTGATATGGTTTGGCTGTGTCTCCACCCAAATCTCATCTTGAATGGTACTTCCCCATGTGTCATGGGAGGGACGAGGTGGAGGTAACTGAATCATGGGGGTGGTGTTCCCTATGCTGTTCTCATGATAATGAGTGAGTCTTACAGGGTGTGATGGTTTTATAAGCATCTAGCATTTCCCCTGCTGGCACTCATTCTCTCCTGCCTACCACCATGTAAGATGTGCCTTTGCTCTTCCTTCACCTTCTGCCATGATTGTGAGGCTTCCCAGCCAGTGGAACTGTGAATCCATTAAATCTCTTTTCCTTTATAAATTACCCAGTCTCAGGTATGTCTTTATTAGCAGCATGAGAACAGACTAATACAGTGGTGCACCTTTATCTGCTCCTGGATGAAGGCCACAGAGTTGGCCTTCCTCCCAAATCAAGTGTGCCGTCCTTCTCCTCAGCCCAGTGGCTCCATTGTCCCACCCGAAACTGATGCATCTGTCAGCCCACCCACACTAGAAGGGCTACCAGACTACCTTAGTTGGTCCTCTTGCAGCTCCCATGGTACACTGGGACACAGTAGGCAGAAATAGGACAAATAGAGAGGAAATAAAATACTTCTGACAAGCCAGAGTTATAGCACTATGGGTATGTATGCCAGGCATCCACATGTTCTCCCTTCCTAGTGGACTTTCTCTTAAAATTAAATAATTTTTTCAGTTCCAGTGTCTTTTCTGAAACTCCTCTTTTCTACTCGCTTTCCACATTAGAGCTTACCACTTCTTCCTTTATGAATCTTGTCCTGGAATCTACTGTTTGATGTGCTCTTTGATACAGTAGAAAATAGAGACTAGGAGCGTGGACTCTGGAGCCAGACTGCCTTGTCTTGATTTCTAGTTCTACCATGTACTGGCTATGTAACCATGAAAAAGTAACCTCTGTGTGCCTCAGTCTCCTTATCTGCATGAGGGGATAATAATAATACCACTGATGTAATTCAGTGATGGTAAAAATTGAGGAAATTCACTGAACATGATTTGAGGAGTGATTAGAACAGAGTAAGTGCTCAATAAATATACATGTAGTTATTTGTATATCTGTCTCTGCTTTCTCTTAGATTATAAATTCCTTGAGGTAAAGGACAAAATCTTATCCATCTTTGTATTCCCACTGTTAGGCCCTAAGTGATGCTCACTATGTGTTGAATGAATGAATGAGAAATAAGTAACAGAACAAACTTCCAGGTATATCTATGACTAATAAGCAATTATTTGTAGACTCTCCCACTGACAACCATAGCTTTGTAGCAAACAATTCCAGTCTTTGTGTTGTCTGTCATAACCCAAGCTGAGCTTGTTTTAGTGTTCTTTGCATCTGTGGGACAATCTGATGCCAATCTGGATAATTCAGTCCTTTTTTGCTCACACCCTCCCCACCCCACCTCCTTCCCCAGTTCACAGTAAACGAATTAAATTATACTGTAAAGCCATTAAAAAAGATGGGTTTGCTCTCTCATCCTTCTACAGAAAGATGTTTGTAATAAACTTAAATGATAAAAATCAGGTAATAAAACTGTATTATAGAATGCCCATTTTGGTAAAAATGTATATTGTATACACTAAACGTCTAGACCTGTGGTTTTTAACCTATGACTACACATTACACGTAAAAAACTATTCCTGCCCAGTCCAGACCATTTGAATCAGAATTTCTGGGAATGGGCAACAGGCATTGCTATTCCTTAAAAGCTCCCCAAGTAATTCTAAAGATATAAACTGATATGTTATCAGAGGCTGTCTCTGCCTGGTGGAATTGTTGATGTTTTTATTTGCTTCTCTTTATCTTTTTTTCCCTCCTATAAACATGTATTGCTTTTGTGATAAGAAAAGTAAAAAACCTCACATACCATCAAAGTACAAGTGGGGACAAGGGTAGAGTGGAGACAGTTTTCAACATCTGCTAGCCCCTTACTAGAAGGGAGAGAGCACTGAAACTTCTTGCTGCACTGCTCAAATTGCAATCCCACAGGGCCTCAGAGGAGGAGGTGGGGCACAAATGCAACCCTGTTGTATTAGGCTGTTTTGCATTGTTATTTTAAAAAACCCTGAGACTGGGTAATTTATATAAATTTATAATTTTTTTGTTTTGTTTTTTTTTTGGAGATGGAGTCTCACTCTCTCATTCAGGCTGGAGTGTAGTGGTGTGATATGGGCTCACTGCAACCACCACCTCCTGGGTTCAAGCGAATCTTGTACCTCAGCCTTCTGAGCAGCTGGGACCACAGGCATGCGCCAACAAGCATGGCTAATTTGTGTGTGTGTGTGTGTGTGTGTGTGTGTGTGTGTTTTGTAGAGATGGCATTTTGCCATGTTGACCAGGCTGGTCTTGAATTCCTGGCCTCAAGTGATGCACCCACTTTGACCTCCCAAAGTGCTGGGATTACAGGCATGAGCCACTGCACCTGGCCAGCCTTAGGTATTTTAATTGGCTTATGGTTCTGCAGGCTGTACAGGAAGCATAGCAGCATCTGCATCTGGGGAGACCTCAGGAGAATTACAGTCATGAAGGAGGGTGAAGAGGGAGCAGAAACATCACAGAGAAAAAGCAAAAGTAATGGTGGGGGAGCGGTGGGGAGGTGCCACATAGTTTTTTAAATGACCAGGTTTCATGTGAACTCACTCACTATCTCAAAGATAGCACCAATCCATGAGGGCTCTGCTCCCATGGCTCAAACATCTTCCACCAGGTTCCACCTCCAGCCTTGAGGATTTCAATTCAACATGAGATTTGGGCAGGGACAAACATCCAAACCATATCAACTGTCCTGCAGATCTATGCCAACCAGTGGAGAGACTATTAAAGGATAAATAGCCCGCCCTGAAACACTGGACTCACTTTTGAAGTTGATTAACCTTCTTGTTAGTTAAGGCTCAGCTTCAACTGTCCATCGCCATCAGACCTTCCCCAAAAGAACTTGCAATGTGCACAGAAGTCCCCTGATAGTCCACAAAGCTATCTGATGATGAAGTAGATGCCAATGGCTACTCTACAGAAAAAAATATCCAATAGTATCTGATGCACAAAATTTGAAAATAATATCAATTGTCCCTAGAGTTCAGGATCATCATAAATCTACGTAGTTACATAAGTGGTGGTGTGGGTAAGGAGTCTGAGAAAGCCCACCTATAACATTTGCAGAACCTGGGGCAAGAATTCAAATAGAAAAACATAAACTCTATCACTATCTTATAAATCAGGCTTAAAAACTGTTAAGTAGAATGTGTTCCATCTCCCTACTTTGACAGGTATTTTTTCCACAAAGACAAAATGGAAAATATGTAAAACCATGGTTTTTGTGTGACCAAAAATTAATAATATATTAAAGATGACTGAATGAAAATATTATCGTACACCTCTGGGTATTCTGTAAATGGGCCAGCAGCATTTGAATGAGTAATAAAATAAAGTCATACATAGTCATAAATTTTATGTATCTATCCCATAAGCTTTACTTTTCTTGCCATTATTTCCACAGAATCACTTTTATAATAATTTTATTAATATTACAATCAGGATTTTCACATAATTTGTATTCTATTCACAATAATAATCTAAAGGATTCAAAATAAAATGTAAATTATAGTCACAATACACAAAATTTGAGAATATTTTTATTCAAAAGTTAAAGTAAATGTAACGAGGTGAAAAGAATTGTTTAAATTAAATTATTACTTAGTGTTTTATCATTTTATGCCTATTATACATTATTTAATAAACTATTTAATATTACTTAAATTATTGCCTTCACATTTTATCTGTCTTCTAAAATGTTTTAAATTACCTACTAAAATTAAAAGACAAAATTTACAATAATTAATGGAGTATCCAAACTTTTTTTTGACTTTTTAAAATTGTACTTTAAGTTCTGGGGTACATGTGCAGAATGCACAGGTTTGTTACATAGGTATACATGTACCATGGTGATTGACTACATCCATCACCCCGTCATCTACATTAGGTATTTCTCCTAATACTATCCCACCCCTATGCCCCCACTGCCTGCTATCCCTCCCCTAACTCCCCAACCCCTGACAGTCCCCAGTATGTGATGTTCTCCTCCCTGTGTCCATGTGTTCTTATTGTTCAACTCCCACTTATGAGTGAGAACATGCAGTGTTTGGTTTTCTGTTCTTGTGTCAGTTTGCTGAGAATGATGGTTTCCAGCTTCATTCATGTCCCTGCAAATGACATGAACTCATCCTTTTTTATGGCTGCATAGTATTCCATGGTGTCTATGTGCATATTTTCTTTATCTAGTCTATGATTGATGGGCATTTGGGTTGGTTCCAAGTCTTTGTTATTGTGAACAGTGCTGCAAAAATATATGTATGCATATATCTTTATATAGAATGATTTATAATTCTTTGGGTTTATACCCAGTAATGGGATTGCTGGGTCAATTGGTATTTCTAGTTCTAGAACCTTCAAGAATCACCACACTGTCTTCCACAATGGTTGAAATAATTTATACTCTCACCAACAGTGTAAAAGCTTTCCTATTTCTCTACATCCTCTTCAGCATCTGTTGTCTCCTGACTTTTTAATGATTGCCATTCTAACTGGCATGAGATGGCATCTCAATATGGTTTTAATTTGCATTTCTCTAATGACCAGTGATCATGAGCCTTTTTTTCATGTTTGTTGGCTGCATAAATGTCTCCTTTTGAGAAGTATCTATTCATATCCTTCACCCACTTATTGATGGGGTTGGTTTTTTTTTCCTTTAAATTTGTTTAAGTTATTTGTAGATTCTGGGTATTGGCCAGATGGATAGACTGCAAAAGTTTTCCTTCATCCTGTAGGTTGCCTGTTCATTGTGATGACAGTTTCTTTTGCTGTGCAGAAGCCCTTTACTTTAATTAGATCCCATTTGTCAATTTTGGCTTTTCTTGTCTTTGCCTTTTGTGTTTTAGTCATGAAGTCTTTGCCCATGCCTATGTCCTGAATGGTATTGTCTAGGTTTTCTTCTAGGGCTTTTATGGTTTTAGGTCTTACATTTAAATCTTTAATCCATCCTGAGTTAATTTTTGTATAAGGTGTAAGGAAGGGATCCAGTTTCAGCTTTCTGCATATGGCTAGCCAGTTTTCCTAACACCATTTACTAAATAGAGAATCCTTTCCCCATTGCTTGTTTATAGGGAATCCTTTCCCCATTGTTTGTTTTTGTCAGGCTTGTCAAAGATCAGATGATTGTAGGTGTGTGGCATTATTTCTGAGGTCTTTGTTCTGTTCCATTGGTCTATATATCTGTTTTGGTACCAGTACCATGCTCTTTCGGTTACTGTAGCCTTGTAGTATACTTTGAAGTTAGGTAGCATGATGTCTCCAGCTCTGTTTTTTTTTTTTTTTTTTTTCTTTCTTAGAATGTCTTGGCTATGTAGGCTCTTTTTTGGTTTCATATGAAACTTAAGGTGGTTCTTTCCAATTCTGTGAAGAAAGTCAATGGTAGCTTGATGGGGATAGCACTGAATCTATAGATTACTTTGGGCAGTATGGCCATTTTCATGATATTAATTCTTCCAAACCATGAGCATGGAATGTTTTTCCATTTGTTTGTGTCTTCTCTGTTCACAATAGCAAAGACTTGGAACCAATCCAAATGTCCATCAATCATAGACTAGATAAAGAAAATATGGCACATATACACCATGGAATACTAGGCAGACAAAAAAGGATGAGTTCATGTTCTTTGCAGGGGCATGGATAAAGCTGGAAACCATCATTCTCAGCAAACTGACAAGAACAGAAAACCAAACACTGCATGTTCTCACTCACAAGTGGGAGTTGAACAATGAGAACACATGGACACAGGGAGGGGAACATCACACACTGGGGCCTGTCAGGGAGTGGGGGATTAGGGGAAGGATAGCAGGGGGTGGAGGAATAGGGGAGGGATAGCATTAGGAGAAATACCTAATGTAGATGACGGGGTGACGGATGTAGCAAACCACCATGGCACCTGTATACCTATGTAACAAACCTGCATATTCTGCACATGTACCCCAGAACTTAAAGTATAATGATTCAAAAATAAAAGAAAATGTAATGAAAAAAAGGTCACTTTAAATTAAGGGCTCACTTAAATTAAGGAGTCCCTTTTGTCTAGGTCTAAGGGTAAAACTGCATCTGAGGAATGCCAGAAAGGATTCTTTGCCCAAAAATATCTCCTTCACTGAAAGTTTGGTGAGAAGTGAAATATTTATATAACCTCAAAGTCTCTTTCCTAAAAAATACTTAATTTTAAAGGGAAGAGAAAGAAAAACTTTACATTGAAGAAACCTAGAAGACACCAACTGAATCCACCGATCAAAGTAAACTTCCCTTGTAATAGGAACCAATGAGAAGAACACAGCACTGCCTTCTGTGATAGTCCTGCCAACAAGGCATAAACTGAATCTAACCATAAGAAAACATCAGGCAAACACAAATCAAGGGAAACTACAGAAAGTAAATGAAGTGTAATATTAAAAAATATCTTGAGCTTATGAAAGCCAAGGATAGACTGAGAAACTTTTCCAGAATAAAGAAGATGTAAGAGACACATGACCACTAATGTACCAGATAATCTAAGATTAGATCAAGTTTTATCAATTTTTTCAATAATATTCTTTATTGGATAATACTTTTGCTATAAAGACATTACTGGAGCCATACAAAAAATAAAATACCTAGGAATACATCTAATTAAGGAGGTGAAAGATCTCTACAAGGAGAACTATAAAACGATGCTAAAAGAAATCACAAAACTATTCTAAAATTCATATGAAACCATGAAAGAGCCTGACGAGCCAAAGAAATCCTAGGCAAAAGAAAAAAGCCAGAGGTGTGATATTAACCAGCTTCAAAATATACTATAAGGCTACAGTAAACAAAACAGCATGGTACTGGTACAAAAATAGATACATAGATCAAAGGAACAGAATAGAGACCACTGAAATACATGATACCCTACTTCTTGAATAGGATAACCTTTCTGCATTGTTTATTTTTGTCAACATGTGAAAGGATACTTTATTCAATAATCAATGCTTGTAAAACTAGCTAACTATATACAGAAGAATGAAACTGGACCCCTATCTCTCACTATATACAAAAATTAACTCAGGATGGATTAAAGACTTAAATGTAAGACCTCAAACTGTACAAATCCTAGAAGAAAACCTAGGAAATACCCTTGTAGACATTGGCCTAGGCAAATAATTTATGTTTAAGTCCTGAAAAGCAAATGCAACAGAAATAAAAATTGATAACTGGGACCTAATTAAGGAGTTTCTACAGCAAAGAAACAATCAACAGAGTGAACAAACTACAGAATGGGAGAAAATATTTGCAAATTATGCATCCAACAAAGGACTAATATCTATAATTTATAAGGCTTAAACAAATAAACGAGAAAAAAACTCCATAAAAAAGTGGACAAAAGATATAAAAGACACTTCTCAAAAGACATATGAGCAGCCAACAAATACACAAAAGAAAATCCTCTAGCACCACTAATCACCAGAAAGATGCAAATCAAAACCACAATGAGATACCATCTCACACCAGTCGGAATGGCTATTTTAAAAAAGTCAAAAATAGATGTTGGCAAGGTTGTAGAGAAAATGGAACACTTTACATGCTGTTGGTGGGAATGCAAACTAGTTCAGCCCCTGTGGAAGGCAGCTTGGAGATTTCTCAAAGGACTAAAAATAGTATTACCATTGGACCCAGCAATCCCATTACTGAGTATACACCCAAAGGAAAAAAATTCATTCTACCAAAAAGACACATGAATGTATTTATATGTTTATTGCAGCACTGTTCACAATAGCCAAAACATGGAATCAATCCAGGTGCCTCTCAATGATGGACTAGACAAAGAAAATGTGGTACATATATACCATGGAATATTACATAACTAAAAAAGGATCACAATCTTGTCCTTTGCAGCAAAATGGATGCAGCTGAAGGCTATTATCCTAAGTGAATTAATGCAGAAACAGAAAACCAAATTAAATACCACAGGTTCTCACTTATAACTGGGAACTAAACATTGGGTGCACACAAAAACAAAGATGAGAATAATAACCCCTGAGGATTCTGAAAGTGAGGAAGAAGAGAGGATGGCAAGGCTTAAAAAACTACCTATTAGTACCATGTTCACTACTTGAGCAACAGGATCTTTAGAAGCTCAAATCTCAGCATCATGCAATATATTCATGCAATGAAACTGTACATGTGCCCCTGAATCTACAATTAAAAAGAAAAGAAAAATAAATAAATACATTTATAGCCTGATGACTGGGAAAAAAAAAACAAGACATTATTGGAACAATGATGAAACATGAATGGGGCCTGTGGATTAAATGGTAGTCATTTATTAACGTCAATTTCCTGATACTGATGGTTGTATTGTAATTATATAGGGCAATATTCTCCTTTAGATCAGATAAACTCAAGTATGGGAGGACAATTGGGCACTGTTTGCAACTTACAGGGGGAAAAATAATTTGTATACTTTCTTTAACTTTTCTGTAAGATATAAATTTAAACATTGTTTTTAAATCACCCAGGGTCTTATGGTGGCTGAAATTCCACTAATAGTGACATTACTGGCTCTTTCCATTAGAAGAAAGTTCTTCTAGACTTCTCTTTTTTAATTACTAGTATTCCTGAAGGGGATTAACACAGTCTATTATCTATCATCCGTTCGTTTATTCAACAAAGATTTCACTCATCTATTCAATAAAAGTGTTTAGCACCTACTGTGTGTCAGGGACTACATTAGGCAGGAGGAATATGTTCGCAAGCAAAATTAGTCCTGACCCCACCCTTTTTAGGCTGTTGATCTAGTAACAAAGACACAAATTAATCCAAAACTCACAAAACCAACTATAAAATTCCAATCTTGACAAATATTATAAAGAAATACGTGATGCTATAAAAGTGTATAATTGAGGAATGAAGAATTAACCTAATTTGTTTTGAGTACTGAAGATAAACGGGTGAATGAGATACTACATTTACTTTTTAGTCGTTTGCAGGGTAATAAAGGAATAAAATAACATCATTGGGATGTGATAAATCTAACAAGAGTGACATGAAAAAAAATACATTGAGAGTCCAAAGGAAAGGTTGATTTTAATGTAAATATTAGGGCCTGAAATAAGGGCCACCTCATCCAAATTATGAAAAATGAATAGGCAAAGAAGTACATCCAAACCTAAGAGAGTCATATAAGCAAAAAAGTGGGGGTGTGGGTGGGAATCATGGCTCCTTAGGAGACAGGTGACTATCACAGACACCTGCCACATAGAGATGAATATCAGAGTATCTGCCCCATAGGGGTGAATATTCACAGTGTCTACCACATTGAGGTGAATATCACAAAGCACCTGCCACATAGAGGTGAATATCTGAGTGCCTGCCACGTAGAGGTGAATATCACAGCACCTGCCACATAGAGGTGCATATCATAGAGCGGCTGCTACATAGAGGTGAATATCACATAGCGCCTGCCACATAGAGTGAATATCACAGAGCACCTGCCATACAGAGGTGAATATCACAGAGCAGCTGCCACATAGAGGTGAATATCACACAGCGCCTCCACATAGAGGTGAATATCACAGTACCTACCACATAGAGGTGACTATAATAGCCCCTGCCACATAGAGGTGAGTATCACAGCACCTGCCACATAGAGGTGAGTATCACAGTGCCTGCCATATAGAGGTGAATTTCACAGAACCTTCCACATAAAGGTAAATATAACAGCCCCTGCCACACAGAGGTGAGGTATCACAGAGTGCCTGCCACACGGAGGTGCATATCACAGTGCCTGCCACATAGAGGTGCATATCACAGTGCCTGCCACATAGAGGTGCATATCACAGTGCCTGCCACATAGAGGTGCATATCACAGTGCCTGCCACATAGAGGTGAATATCACACAGTGCCTCCACATAGAGGTGAATATCACAGTACCTACCACATAGAGGTGACTATAATAGCCCCTGCCACATAGAGGTGAGTATCACAGCACCTGCCACATAGAGGTGAGTATCACAGCACCTGCCACATAGAGGTGAATATCACAGTGCCTGCCATATAGAGGTGAATATCACAGAACCTTCCACATAAAGGTAAATATAACAGCCCCTGCCACATAGAGGTGAGGTATCACAGAGTGCCTGCCACACAGAGGTGCATATCACAGTGCCTGCCACATAGAGGTGAATATCACAGCACCTGACACATAGAGGTGAATATCACAGCACCTGACACATAGAGGTGAATATCACAGCACCTGACACATAGAGGTGACACAGCCCCTGCCACAGAGGTGAATATCACAGAGTGCCTGCCACATAGAGGTGAATATCACAGCCCCTGTCACACAGAGGTGCATATCACAGCACCTGCCACACAGAGGTGCATATCACAGCGCCTGCCATATAGAGGTGCATATCACAGCACCTGCCACATAGAGGTGCATATCACAGCACCTGCCATATAGAGGTGAATATCACAGCACCTGCCACATAGAGGTGCATATCACAGCGCCTGCCATATAGAGGTGAATATCAAAGTGCCTGCCACATAAAGGTGAATATCACAGAGAAACTGCCATATAGAGGTGAATATCACAAAGCGCCTGCCACATAGACCCTCTGGAAAGAAGCAGGCTGAGCTGTCACTGCAAAGGCAGGTTAGACTTAGATCCAGAAGGATCTAGACTTGGGCCTTTTTCCCCAGGCAGTATGGAGCCGCTAAAAGTTTGTACACAGTGGAGTTGTGTAGCCACTTCTTTGAAAATTAATTGCCCTAAGCTACAAAGTGGAGATTCCAAAATGTTGAATGAATAAGTGAACGAATGCAGAAACAAGCCTTATACCAAAATAGCTGAATTCTTGAGAAGACTCCTGAGAAAAGTACAAGATATGATGTAAGGCTTATTGCTGGTCCAGTCACCCCAGTTTTAAATGGCACAACCTCACTTGACAAATACTTTACTACCACAAAGGGCTAGATTGTTCAGACTTCCACCCACAGGGACATCCAGGATAGGCCTGAAGGGAGCCTCTCAGAATCCCTCCCACAGACCTCTGACCAGTACAATGTGGATTTCTATGGGAAATAAGATGCCACAATCTTTACGTCATTTTTACAAAGAGAGATGTTTTCCAGCTATACATAAAGATGGTGCATATCAAAATACATTAGTTCATGCAATTCCTAATCAGAACTCTATATTGCAAGTGACAAAAACCCAACTCAGACTAGAAAAAGCAAAAGAGAATCTATAGGATCATATAATTGATGAATCAAAAAGGAAACAGGCTTAGGCACAGTTTGACCCAGGGGTTCACGCAAAATCAAAGGAACACTCCCTACTCCCACTTCTTTTCTCTTCTGGAATCTATTCCATTTCACTTTCAAATATGCCCTCGATTCATGGTGGGAAACCACCAGCAGCAGCCCACATTCATATCCTGCATGTTTAGGATTTTTGGTAGTAAGAACAAGTCTCTTTTCAAAACTTTGGCAGAGGAGCCTTGGGGACAAGTCTTACAACCACAATGGATCAAGGGCACATCTATAAACCAATTACAGTGTCTAGGGGACAGATTAGTCCAACTGGTAGATCTGAGTCAGTGTGTACCATTGACTGCATTATTCCCTTACAGGAAAAAAAAAAGATTCTGTTTCCATAAGAAACAGGATGATGTGGTGCCAGGGAAACACAAACAACAGATGTGGTAGATGTGGCAGATGGACTCATGCCTCTTTATTTCTTCCCTTTGTAGTATGCCTTACAGATGCTAGAGGCTGAGAAGCTAAAAACTACTCATCCAAGGCTTGCTCCAACTCAGTTTCACACCAGGCAGCCTCTGCCAACAGACACACTCATGCAAAATCTAGCTGCTTACACTATTATAGTAAGAGCATTCATGGACACACTTGTGAGATCCTTACAGATCATACCAGTTTCATGTGTAGCAAGAAATAGAGCTCAGGAACCTAATTTGCTGGTAAGGTTCATGGCTAAGGCACTGTAGTCTTGGAGCCACCAGCTGTGGTGGTGGCTTCCTAACCATTACAAAAGACGAACTCTTTTGGTAAACCAGCTCTGTGACAGTTTGGAAGCCCAGCCTGTAGCCTGTTTGCTTAGTCTTTCCAGTGATTTTGTAAGCCCCTAAATCTCTGTGTATTTAATCCCTTTCTATTTAAGTCAGGTAGATTTTTTGTGTTATCTGTAACTGGATCCTAACACAGTTATCCACCACAATTTCTGAACAACGCTCTACAAATAAAACTTTGTTCTGAATTCTTTTTACACATGGTCGATTCATGGAATCCATCTTAGCAGAATTATGCTGTACCTTCCTTGAGTTCATCCCATTATTTGTGGCCCCCAGCAGTTTTTGAGATACCCTTTTCTTTTTGACATCTTACAGTTCAATAATTCTTTATCTTCATAAGCAACTGTTAAACTCATCTCTTAAGATGTTAATTTTGATTACTGCCATTTTCAATCTCTGTGTTTCTATTTTGTTTTAAAATACATTTTGTCATTTTTCCAATTTTCTCACAATTTTTTTAAATTTTCTAGGCATAGTTATTTTTAAATGTTTTTGAACTTTCCAACATCTGGGTGGGGCCTATCTCATGTCAGCTTTTCCCTCTGTGTTCACTCAATGTGTAGTCTTATGTGCCTGACTATCTATCTGTGAATCGTGTGTCTATAAATGCATTTGAAAAAGTGTTTGTAGAAATAATTTGAGAACTCAAATCATGCTATTTTCTTCTAAGGAATATTTTTTACTTATTTTTTTCAGGCAATTAAAGGCATTTGAAATCTAGAAATAATATCTATCTGATTTCTGGAACCACCCAGATAATTAAAAGACGTGTACTCTAAGAACATAGTTTTGCTTCTGGTTCACATTTTCTAGTTAAGGAGCAGCATTTTACATTCCCAACTCAATGTATAGGGCTCTTACTAGGTTTCTACCATAAGCAGGTCCTGAACTCCAACTTTCCCCCCAACCCCCAACTCCATTAGGCTGTTCAAAGTGCTGCTCCAGCTTCAGCTGCCTCTTCTGGAATCTGCAAGTGCTCCCAGGGTGACAGCAGCCAAAAATGCAGTTGCGCCTCTCTCGAGTACTTCTATTTCTTACATCTGGACTCAATAATTCCTCAAAACCTAGTTAGCTCCCTAAAGCCTTAAAATATATTTTTAATAGATAATATTTTGTCCAGCTTTCTGGTTTGTCATCAGTGGGAGGGTTGGTCCGAATTACAAAATCTGCCATAATCCAGGGGCATTTTACTTTTCTGGGATTCAGAAATAGCTTTTCAAACCCACTCCAACTCAGATTATATAGAGACACAACAAAACATTAGAAAGTTGTATAGAATGTCCCAATGATTTTATCCAAGTGGTAGAATATCAGTCTGGACACACTCCAGGGATGAACCATTTTGAAAAACATCATGATAAGGTTTGGCTGTGTCCCTGCCCAAATCTCATCTTGAACTGTAGCTCCCATAATTCCCATATGTTGTGGGAGGGACCCAGTGGGAAGTAATGAATCACAGAGGTGGGTCTTTCCCATGATATTCTTGTGATAGTGAGTAAGTCTCACAAGAACTGATGGTTTTATAAAGGGGAGTTTCCCTGCACATGCTCTCTTGCCTGCTGCCCTGTAAGATGTGCCTTTACTTCTCTTTTGCCTTCCGCTATGATTGTGAGGCCTCTCCAGCCATGTGGAACTGTAAGTCCATTAAATCTCTTTCCTTTATAAATTACCCAGTCTTGGGTATGCCTTTATTAGCAGCATGAAAACAGACTAATACACATAATAACAAAACTTCGGTCTTCCCTCAAACAAAACAGTGACTAAAACGCTCTTGTTAAGAAGCAGCCTTTTCATGGTGAGATAGGCAATTCTCACGCATGAGGCAGCTACTAAGAATGACTTCATTTCTGACAACTGCTCTGTTTCCTCCTCACTGCTAATAAGCTAAGAGATTCTGGAATGATTCTCTCAGGAAGCTTTGTATGTGTGTATACAATCATATTTCATTTTTAGTTGGCAGAACAGAAAAGATGATTTGGTTGAAAACAATTTCCGCTCAGTGAGCAAAAATAAAACAATAAAGGGAGACTTCATTCAAATATGTTTCACAAAGAATTTTAAGTTTTAAAATATAGAAAATTTCACCATCTTGTGTATGTTTTGCTTTGGTATTTTGCAAAAAAAAAAAAAAAATACTCCTCCAGAGAAAGCCATGCCTACTCTTAGTATTCATCAAAGATCAGAGCTGGACTAAGCCTAGATCTCTGAACAGTCACTTGAGAAATTATTTGCTTCTGTCATGACACTGAGGGATGACAATCACAGAGCTTAAAGCCGTTTGAGCAGTGAAAAATCATGAAATAGCACCAAGGGAAGTCCCAGATTTTCTGCTTTTGCTTTATGAGCAAAATTTTTCATTCTGTTCTTCAAGAAATAGAGTCCCTCAAGGCTGTTCCTCTGGTAGATGTATTCATTATTGCTGAGAAATTAGAGAGAGCAGTTTCCACGAAATGCTAAAGGCTGCAGGGTTGATCATATTTATGAAGCAACCAAGGATAAAATATCAGTTGCAATGTTTTGAAAATCACATGAAATTGTTCATGGGAGGCAGCAACTTTTAACAGGTGGGGGAACAGCTAAAGAGGCAGATCATCACATTTGCATAGAAAAAAAGAGCATTACTATTTGTTGTTAATGAGAGGTCCTGTAAATTATTGACAAGGAGATGATATTCAGAGCAATGAGACACAGTCAAAGGCCTAGCAAGTTAAAAGTCATATAACATAAATTTCAGAAAACTTAAACATCTAGGCCTTTAAGGTTAGTTGTTTTCATATAGATGTCTGTAATAGAAAAAAATATTTTCTTCACAAAAATGGAATAAAAGTAAGCTTTATGCCCAGCTTTGTCACTCACTAGTTGTATAAGTTTGAGAATGTTTCAGTCTCTCTAAACCTCAATTTGCTCATCTTTAAAATGGAGTTTATCACAGTGAGATGCCATCTCACATCAGTCAGAATGGCTATCATGAAAAACTCAAAAAATAACAGATACTGGCAAGGTTGCAGAGAAAAGGGGACATTTATACACTGTTGTTGGGAGGGTAAATTAGTTCAACCACTGTGGAAAGCAATATGGCAATTCCTCAAAGAGCTAAAAGAAGAACTACCATTCAACCCAGCAATTCCATTACTGGGTAAATTTATATTCCCAGAGGAATATAAATCATTCTACCATAAAGACACATGTACACAAATGTTCATTGCACCACTATCCACACTAGCAAAAACATGGAATTAACCAAAATGCCCATCAATGTCAGACTGGATAAAGAAAATGTGGTACATTTATCCCATGAAGTACTATGCATCCATGGAAAAGAACAAGATCCTATCTTTTGAGAAAACATAGATGGAGCTGGAGGCTATTATCCTTAGTAAACTAATGCAGGAACAGAAAACCAAAGACTGTATGTTCTCACTTACAGGTGGAAGCTAAATGAAATTAACACAAAGAAGGATACAGCAGACATTGGGGTCTACTTGAGAGAGGACAGAGGGAGGAGGGAGAGGAACAGAAAGATGACTATTGGGTACTGAGCTTAATATCTAGGTGATGAAATAATATGCATAACAAACTCCAGTGACACGTTTACCTGTGTAACAAATCTTCACATATACCTCCAAATCTAAAAAGCATTTTTAAAATACTTATAAAAATTTAGTGAATTCAGCAAAGGAAGTGCTCAAAGGGAAATGTGTAGCAATGAATGCAAATATTAGAAAAAGAGAAAGATCTAAAATCAATAATCCAAGTTTCCACCTTAGGAAAGTAGCAGAAGAACAATTAAATCCAAACTAAGCAGAAGAAAAGAAAAAATAAACATCAGAACAAAAATCAGTGGAATTTAAAGTAAGAAACCAATAGAGAAAAATGATGAAATCAAAAGCTTACTCTTTGAAAAGATCAATAGAATGATAAACCCCCAGCCAGGCTAACTAAGGATAAATGAGAGAAAACACAAATTACTAATATCAGAAATGAGAGAGGCCATCACTACTGATTTAATTGATATTAAAAGGATAATAAATATTAGGAAGAACTCTATGCCCACAAATTTGACAACTGAGATACTCTTAAAAATGTAACTCTTAAGATAAATAATGAGAAAATACACAACCCAATTAAAAAATGGACAAGAGGTCTGAGCAGACACATCACCAAAGAAGATATACAGACGGCATATAAGCATCTGAAAAGGTGCTCAACATTATGTTATCAGGGAACTGCAAAGTAAAACAATATTGAGATATCACTACAAGCTATACAATGGCTAAAATCCACAATATTGACACCAAATGCTGGCAAGAATGTGGAACAGAAGGAGCCCTCATTCATGGCTGGTGAGAATACAAAATGACACAACTGCTTTGGAAGAGTTCAGTAGTTTCTTACAAAGCTAAACAAGCTCTTACCTTACAGTTCAACAGTCACACTCTTTGGTACTTGCCCAAATGAATTGAATACTTATGTCCACACAAAAACTTGTAAATGAATGTTTATAGCAGCTTTCTTTATAATTGTCAAAACTGAGAGGCAACCAAAATGTCCTTCAATATGTGAGTGCATAAGCATACTGTTGTACAGCCATGCAATGGACTATTTCCTAATGATTAAAAAAATGAGCCACAGAGTCATGAAAAGACATAGAGGAACATGAAATGCATATTATTAAGTAAAAGAAACCAGTCTGAAAAGGCTACATAGTATATAATGTCAAGTATATGACATTCTGGAAAAGGCAAAGCTATGGAGACAATAAAAAGACCAGTGGTTTCCAGGTGTTCATGTTGAGGGAGGGAGGAATGAACAGTGGAGTATAGGAGAATTGGAGGCAGTGAAACTATTTTGGTACCATACTATGATGGTGGATATATGAATCACACCTTTATGAAAACCCAAAGAACTGTACAACACAAAGAGTGAATCTTAATATAAACTATGTGTTTTAGTTAACAATATTGCATTAATTTTAGTTCATCAATTGTAACAATTTTGCTACACTAATGCAAGATGTTAATAATACAGGAAACTGTGGTTAGGGGTGATAAATAGAAACCCTCTGTACCTCTGTTCACTTTTTCTATAAACATAAAACTTCTCTAAAAAAATAAAGTTGGTTAATTAAAAAAGCAAAAATAAAATAAAATAAAATGGGGTTTATAATGGTGGCCATCCTCACAGGCCAGTTGCATACAAAGAGCTTAGAACACTCTTGGGCATGGAATAAGTGATTAATGTTGTTATTGTTTATGTTACCTCATTATTAAATTAGCTTGCCATGAAATCCAAAGTACAAAAGACAAAATAAAGGGTCTCCAGACAAATTTGTATTAGTCAAGGAGGCAGAAATTACAGTGTTTTAAGATAGGTTTGGGGACATTTTAATAAACATCCTTAAGTCAAAATCCACTACTTCAAATTCAGGGATGAAAAAAAAAAAAAAAAGCCTTGCTGACACTTCCCTCTGAACTGCTGATTTTAAAAAATGTTTTTTAAGCAAATAAAATGGTGAAATGCAGATTATATAGACTGAATATGACCAATATGAACAGAAACAAGAAGCCAGAATGCAAACATGATCCTGCTCAGACATGCTTAAGAGGAAATAGTATATTCAAGTTGTCAGAAAGCTCTCTGTACAAGCAAGTGCCTTGGTTCTCCTCCCATTTCTTTGACATTTCCATCTTTGCGTTCTTGGTGAAGTCCTTTGTATCCACTTACCTCTTAATTTGCACTGTTCCCAAGATTCCTAGTGGCTCACTCTGCTGGATAACATGGGCTCACTGGGTTTCCTGTATTTGCACACATTAGGTCCTGCCCTTGATTTGGCTTAAACTGAAAAGTGTATTGTTCACATAACTTAAAAAGCCTCAGGTTATATGGGCTTTGGCACAGTGGAATCCAGCTGCTCAGATGTATCTATGAGGAATCTGTTTTTGTTATGTCTCAAATCTGCCTTCCAAAATGGTGGTTGTTTGGTTCTTTTCACAGTAGCAAGTTGGCCAGCAGAGGCTTAGCCATACCAGCAGAAAAAGCGAGGTTCCTTTTTCCAATGTATCTATCATATATCTTGGAGCTGATTCTTAGTGGACTGACTTGGGCCCATGCCTATCTCTGAACCAATCCCTGTGCCAAAGCAACAGAGGATACATTTATCCAGACCTCGGTTACATACCCGCCCCCATAATGGGAAGTGGGAGTCAATCATCTTCAAACTACCAGTCTGAGAATGGAGAGGTAAAGTAACTCAAAAGAAAGAGATGTATTCTGTTAGCAGAAAAGAATGCTGTGCAGACAAAATAACAATTATTGCACATACCAGGTCTTCCCTGTTCTGGCCTCACCCTCTTCTCCCACCCCTCTAGACACTCCCTGCCAGTGAATCCCAGTGGATACCCTTCCTCACCTCCACCACTGCCTCGCCCCTACCCCTTCGTAAGGGTAATCCCCACTCATCCTGTAAGACTCAGCTCAATTATCCTCCCCCAACAGAGTTTTCCCTGACTGCTTACATCACCATAACCCTATGCTGGATTAGGAGCCCCCAACAATCCTCTGATTCTGTTTGCTTCTCTCTATCATGACACTTAACACACTGATGTGCCCGTCTCCACTCTTGGACTAAACTCCTTGAGCACAGGGACTATTTAACTCAAATTCATATCCCCTGAAATTAGCATAGTATTTTGCATATAGTAGGTAGTCAGTCTCACTGTATGAATGAATTAATGAAAGAAATTTCAACATGAGGTCAAATCCCAAACATTTACATGCACACACAGGTAGTATTCAAAATGGCTAACAACCTGTAGATTTACACACTCGTCAGAAAGGACTCTGGCTGTAGAATCAGGACAGAGGCCTGGAGGCATCCCTCGAGAGCCAAGTGTTACCACTTGGATGGATCAAGTAGATCAAGGGGAGCCCCAGAGGGTACAACATGTAGCCAGAGGGGTACTCAGGGGCAGCAGCTATTTGCCAAGTGTAATGAAAATACTTCAATATGTCATCAGCTGGTACAGACGTACTGGTGTATACTTGGTGATTACCAGCTGTATATCTATTTGCGTGTGTGTTCATGTATATAATATATTTAAATATATTGCATACGTAGGTATATATGAAATATAAGATTTCCATTAGCTTGTCTTTTACACATTTTTAATAATAAAACTTCTAACAATACCCAGAAAGATTTCTGGTAAATCTGTCTTGGCCTAGAAAGATACAATAACTCCCTTTTCCATCCTCATCTCCATCAGAGAAGCATCTGCTCTGACTTCAGCTCCCAAAACCAGAGTCCCCAAAAGATCCCTTGCAGATGGCTCAAAAATGATACTATTCTCAGTGGCACATGCTCCTCTTATAAGCAATCTAGTCATACTCACAGCCTTACCCAAAACCTGCATTTATTTCCCAAGAGGGTTCTATACTCCCCTCTAAAAAGATGGAACAAACATTAAGAGTCTTAAGTGATCTAAAGAGAACCAGGGTTAGGGAAACCTTCAGGGAAGCTAATTTTGTATTCACAAAGAAGGCCACAGTGGTCAGATCCTGCCAGTGGGTGAATTTACAACATATAATTCTTTCAGAATGAGATATGCAAATTAAATCAATTAAATCCTGACTGTGCTTGGCCATTCTAATGCGCGCACTCACCACCACATTAATTGAAACAGCGCTGAAGGAGTCTTAAATTCAGGGTAATAAGTTGTGTCTGAGATAATCAACAGGCAATGCATTCATATTAGGGCTGAGTAGAAAACGCTGATTCTAAATCACTCAAGGATCCAGCATTGCATGCAAGAGAGGCTAGTCGTGTGGTGCTGAACCCAAGAAGGAGCTCTGTTTTTTATTTCTATTGACAAGAGACACAACTCACTCAGAAGAGGAGCTGTTTTTTTCTCTGAACACAAAGCAGGCATGAGGGTGATGAGAAGAGCAGTGCCTGAGACCTTGACTTTGCAAGAGGTGAAGGAAATAAAACTGCAGAATTTAAAAACAGGGCCAATGGCTAAAAGGCAAGCCAGAAAATGACTGCTACATACCAGTAGTAGCTCAAGACAGAAATTTGGGTGTTATCCTAGATTCCTCTCATTCTAACGATCCCTCTCCACCAGCCAATTCCTCACTAAATCCTCTTTTTCTGCCTCCTAATTATACCTTTAATTCATCCACTTCTATTGACCACCATAGGCCACCTCCCTAGATCACGCCCTTACCACGTCTCCCCTGCACTTTCCTAATTGCCTTTTTATTAATTTGCCTGATTTCACTTTTGTTTTCCTCCAATATATTCTCTTTGTAGAAGCCATGGTGGCGTTTTATAAATAGAAATTTGATCATGTCACTCCTTGACTTAAAACCCCTCTATGGCTTCCTGTTGCCCTTCAAACAAAATCCCAGCTTTGTGTAATATCATGATCCAGCTGGCCAAAATAATGGACCCCTTCCTGCCTCTCTACCTGTGTCTGGGTAACAAATATCCCCACTCCCCATCATCTTCTCCACCCTCTCACTAATTCTAGCCACGTTGGCCACTCTTCACTTCCTCAAAGATTCCGAGCTCTTTCTTCCCCCAGAGTATTTGCAATGCCCTGTTCCTTTTTCCTGGAACATCCTTCCTCACTTCTCCCAGCCTCATTCTTATCCTCCTTCTATAGCTGCCTCCTTCTGATCTTACTGGTCACACCCTAGATATGACCTCCCCAATGAGCCTTTCTCTGACCACACATCCCAAAGAACATGAGTTTCCTCTTCAAAACCCAACATCTTGAAACACCACCTCCCCAAAAGAGAATGCTTAATACCTTCTTCTAGGGTATTCTCCTTATTCCCTTGTTTCAAAGAGACCAAGAAACAGAAACCCTAGCTTTTACCCTAGCCATCTCAAGCCTGTCGATGCTGCTACACTAGCAATGGGAGATTAAATACTTGGAGATCCACTCCCGCTGGGATCCATTTCCTCTATCAGCAGGCATACTCCAAAAGGGATGGCAGGAACCCACTTGAGCTGATTTGCTTTCAATCCGGTCAACAAGGCAAGGCAATTTAGCCTCATATTTAGTGCCACTTGCTTTACTAAGTACATTCTAACGGAGTTTTAATGACCTAACCCGGGGAGCACTCTATCCACATGTAAGTAAATTGGTTGTGAACTTTGAATTTCCCACTGGAAATCTCACTATTAATCCATGATTTATTAAGCCATTAGTCAAAGATTTCAACACCCTAAACATGCTGTCATTAATACTTAAACTACCTTCCTATTCCTCATCCTCCTATTCCATTTCTTAGAATGATTTCTGGAGACTGTTGCCTGTGGGTATCTGCTGCAAACGCCATGGGTATCTCTATTTCACCTTATATTCTCTACACACTCTCTTCAGCCTTGAATTCTGCCTTATCCAAAGAGGACTTAACGGAATTGCCACCATAGTCTTAACTAACTTTTGTACTTCTTAATCTGGCTTCACCCACCTTGGCCCTGTAAGTAACTTTAATATACCCAGTCGTGGCTTCTCATTTTTCTCAACTAATTAACTTAACCTATTTGGTGAGATCCGTCTTCTGCAAACTCACTCATTTTTACAAATATAATTGAGAATATAATGCAAAAGAAGTATATATAATGGAGAGTATCTCTTTGCCAGTCTGTCAAAAAAGGTAAGATTCTGTGTGTATGTGATAAGATTCTATATGTGTGTGTGTGTGTATATATATATATCTTCTGTAACCCCAGAGAAAGATATATATATATATATATATACACACACACATATACAGAAAGATATACATATATCTTTGGGGTTACAGAAATGAAACTCTCAAAGGAAAATAATAATCAAATTACTATTACCACTGTCATATTCTATTAAAATGATACTTCTTTGTACTCATACCAGTATAGATAATAAGCATTAGTCTAGAAGTTAACGTTCTTTCTTTCCTCTTTCTGTTTTGCCATTTATTCCCTTTATCAGAGTTCCTTAGTTCTAAGAAACCAAAACTGAGCTTCATCTAAAGATAAAATAGACTTTACTAGAAAGAAAGAAAAGACTCACAGAATCAACCAGAGATTTTAAAACAAGGAGTAGAAAATATTAAAGAACCACAGGACAATGGCAAAAGCTGTGTTTCAGGAATATTTTGGCCAGCTACTACTGCCACAAAACTCAAAAAATAACCGTGCCTACTACTGCTGTCTAGGTGAACGTCACTAGATCTTTCATCTTTGTGTCATCTGCTCAAGATAAAGTCCTTGGTGAGAGAATCTGATGAGCCAAACCTAGCTCATGTGCACTTGACCCAGCAGGCAGGCAACGTGGAGAAGGGGAAGCTGACCCCTAGCGGGGATGCTGTGGTGCAGTGACAGATCTCTCAAGACCGATGCTCTCAATTCCCCCAGGTGGTGGGGGTATTGCCTGCTGATGGCTCCCAGATAAATCCCTCCTCAGGAATTGTCCTCCACTGGGAGAAGCTGCCTCACCCCAACGGTACACTCTCTACTGGGGGCAGCCTACATTCAATGCCTGGGTGTGTTACCGGAAAGGAGTCCTGATCCAGACTTCCAGAGAAGGTTCTTGAATCTCCTGCAAGCAAGAATTCAGAGCGAGTCTACAGTGCAAAGCAAAAGCAAGTTTATTAAGAAAGTAAAGTGATGAAAGGATAGCTGCTCCATAGACAGAGTAGGGCATTCCCAATAGTAACAGGAAGAACGTGCCTACTCTAGGTACAATGCTTGCTTATATACATGATAACAACAACAAGGAAAAAGGCATGGAGATAAGTGCTCTACTACAAGGATTTGTGATAAAGAATTGATTTTCTTAATTACTATATTTTGCAAGAATTGATATTATTATCTTTAAAGCAAAATTAGGAATGTTTCTGTTCTCAAGATATTGGGATATCAGGACATTCCTGAGTCTGGGTTTGTTTAGTAAATGTTATCAATCTGTTCCCTTAATCATAAACTCGATCTAGAGTCTAGGAATACCTAACTTCCTGGGAATGCAACCCAGCAAACCCCAGCCTCATTTTTCTTAGCCCTCACTCAAGATAGAGTCGCTCTGGTTCTAATGCCTCTGACAGTTGATACAAGAATCAAAAGCCTGCCAACTGTGCCTCAATTTGGTACATCTCTGAACAGCCATCCTGGTCTCCCAACTCCATGAGGAGTTGACTAAGGTCTTTACACAAACTGCATTACAATTCAACTTCACTCTCTGCCCCATCTAGCTTTCTTCACTCCCCTACCTGTGTTGTTCCTAAGAGTACTCCCCAGCGAACCACCTGCAAGCAAACATCTGTCTCAGGATCTTTGATGGTCTCCTTCAGTTTCCAAAAAAAAACACTATACAGAATAGGATATTTTGCATAAATAAGACAGGGCATGGATACCAGGCAATCAAATAAATGTCATATATCCACTGCATGCTCAAATACTTTTCTGTGTTATGTAAGATGCTGCCATTAACAAGTAGTTGACATTTAGAGTTTCATTTAGAAATTTTCTATCAAGTCAAGTCAGTTTTCTTACCCCCATTCATCCATTCCCTTCCCTCATTCTCCCTAGCTCACTCTTTCCTACACCTAGAGATATATATATGAAATATATATATATACACTATAGATATATATATTTATATATAGATATATAGAAAGATATATATATCTATATATATATATATCTCAATTAGCCGTATCTCTAGAGATGATAGAAATAGCTATCATAATGGAAATAGAAATTAAATCGATATGGAGATCAAGAGATTCAGAGATTAAGAAAGAGAGAGATGCCTGATGTCATTCTACTTCTCTCTGTCCTTATGCTCTTCTCCCTTCCTGGAATTCCTTCTCTTTTTCTCTCTCTCTGACAGTATAAAATCCTACCTATTCTTATTTTTAAAATCATTCCCTCATATATAGAAAGCACTTAGATAGTTCGAAGTGCTGCAACACACTTCAAGCAACTTGATCTCACAAAATGAGCATGAAGAAAGAACAAATACTGCTATTCCTATTTTATATATAGGGATCCCTGTCTTGGAGAGGTGAGATAACTCAGCCAGATCCCTCAGACCTCCTCTGTGATGTCTTTTGAGAATCATCCAATGCCCTTTGACTCTTTTCTAAACTACTATAGTGATGGGAATACATTAACTGGATTCAGAGTCAGGTTTTGTTCTCCTGTTATTCCTTGGGTGGTTATGTTTTGTTTCTCCCTAGCCCTCCCATGCACCAATCCACCTGATTCTGCCTCAAGCTAGATATATGCTTATTGAGGGCCAGGGCTGCATCTTTACTCCTACCACAGAG
Source organism: Aotus nancymaae (assembly GCF_030222135.1). Taxonomy (NCBI): domain Eukaryota; kingdom Metazoa; phylum Chordata; class Mammalia; order Primates; family Aotidae; genus Aotus; species Aotus nancymaae. The sequence continues at coordinate 39,719,641 of NW_026988482.1, forward strand.
TACAGAATAGTAGAAGTTAGAAACCCAGGGTCCAGGCCTGGTATTAGCACTCCTCAGCTGGGTGATCTTACAAGTTGCTTAACCTTTCTGAGTCTTAGATCTCTCATCTATAAAAGAACAAATGCCTACTTTGCAAAATCGTTGTGAATTACAAGAAATAAGGCATTTGGAAAAGCTTACATGATCTGCCACACAGAGGTCACTTAATAGCGGATCATTTTTCTGTCATCTTCACTTTCACAGTGCTAGGCATACCAAAGTCATTTTAATGAATATTTATTAATTAACTGTTAAGGGAAATGATGGTCATTATCAGGTTAGGAAGAAAAGGTATGTACAGAGATGAGCAATGAGCTTGAAAACAGCTGCTAAAAATGTTTAGTATTTAAAATATGCAAGCCCAAATACGTATTTCTATCACATCACCTTTTACAAAGCACCAGCTAATCCACTTGCCTTTCACCCAACCATGCATCCAAAAAATGGCCCCCATTTGTATGCTGGCTATTGTTACAGACTGTCAAGGTTCATTAATACATATTGCACTGTAAATGTTACTGAAACACAGTATTTTACAAACTGGGAGGGCTATGGTTTGAATGTGTTTCTCAAAGTTCCTGTGTTGTAAACTTAATCCCTAGTGCAACAGCATTGGGAGATGTGGCCTAATTAGAGATGAGTAGGTCATGAGGGCTCTGCTCTCATGAATGGATTAATGTTGTTATCTTGGGTGTAGGTTAGTTATTGTGAGAGAGCATTGTTGTAAGTTTGGCAACTTCTTCCTCTCTCAAGAATCCTGTCCTGCCCTTCAGCCTTTCACCATGGGAGGTTGTAGCATGAAGGCTCTCACCAGATACTGACACCATCCTCCTGGACTTCACCTCTGGAATAAATTTCTCTTCTTTATAACTTTCTCAGTCACAGATATTCTGTTATAACAGCAGAAAGTGGACCAAGACAGGAAATAGCTTCTATTTTAAGGATGTGGTAACTTCAGCCCACAGAATAAGTGATTCTCCAAAGCCACACAGTCAAAAAGTAGCACAGTGGCAGCTAAAATTTAGATTATACGAGTCTGGAACCCAAATCCTTTCCTCTATCCCACAAATGGGTAATATCATTTCATAGCCAGTTCACCTTTCTCTCAGACTCATGTCGAAAACTTTGGGTTGCACGTCAAAAAAGATGAGATAAATGCTAATTTCATTTTGGCAAAGATTCAAAGTCATTTGGTTGCCAGAAATGGAAACCCACTCAGGCTGCCTTAAATAAGAGGAGATTTATTTTAAAGAATCAGGAATATTTTATGTAATCTCAAGACTATTGAGAAACTGAAAAACAAAGGCTAACTCAGACTGAGGAAACTATGTTCTCCGTCTTGCTCTCTTCCCGTCTCGGCTGCCACAATTGTCTCCTGGTCTCTCGCTTTTCCCTCTCTCTACACGTGCACATTTCCTCAAACCCAGCTTTCTCTGCCTCTTCATACATGGCTGAGAGGATGCCTTCCACTGCTTCCCAATTCTAATGCCCCGATGAGCTCACTACCATCTCTGCATCCCAGTTCCAAATTCCCAGGTGAGAACATCTGACTGGGTGACACCACTCAATAGGTTGACTTACCTTATTCAGCTGTCTATCCTCATCCAATCTGTTGCAGTCAGGGAGGAGTATAATTAGGTAATTTTACCATGACTGCAAGCTCATGTTTCTTTATGTGAGGAGAGCAACAATTTCTCAGAAACAGGGCAGTCCAAAAGTAGCCAAAAAATGACCCTTAGATGTTAAAATGAATGTTTAGTCTCAATCATCTGGCTTCTCTTAAACAGCTTAATGATAGGCATCTTCACTATCAAAATCCATCCAAAATGAAATGTGGACTCTAACAGCACTGCAGTCATGGAGTTACACTACTCAGATTTCCCTTCAAGAGAGATACTGGCATCTCAAAGGGATACTCACATATTCATGTTCACTGTGCAGTAAACATGGCACAAACAGCCAAGAGATGGAAGCAATGTAAAGACCCATCGACAGATAATGGATAAAGAAAATGTGATATACACATACAATAGAATATCATTTTACCTTAAAAAGAAGAAACTCCTGTCATACTTTACAACATGAAGGAAACTTGAGGATGTTATGCTAAGTGAAATAAACCAGTCATAGAAAGACAAACACTGCATGATTCCACCCATATGAGGTATCTAAAATAGTAAACTCAGAAGCAGAGAGTGCAGTGGTGGTTGCCAGGGATTAGGAAGAGTGGCAAAGGAGCAGTTTTGTTCAATGGATGTAGAGTTGCAGTTTTGCAAGATGAAAAAGTTCTAGAGATCTGATCTGCTAGACAACAATGTGTATATAGTTAACCCTATTGTATGTAAACTTACCCATAGTTAAGGTGGTATGTTTTATGTTCTATGTTTTGGACCATAATAAGAGAAAGAGAGAGAGAGAGAGAGGTGAACTCAAGGAGTGCTATTAAGCTGTGGGTGCTTCTGAACCTGCATCAGTTTTCAGCAAACATCACCCAGTTCCCAGGCACATTCCAGCCAAGGGCTCACTAACATTAGATGGCTCTATAGCCAATCTTCATGCCACTTCTTCCTGTGAGCTGTTGTGTAGTCTGCGGCTCTTCCTCCTTCCTTTTTCTTTACCATTCACAGATGTCAGACCTACTTCAAGGTCTGAAGCCTTTTCCTGTCTGCTCCTGCCTCCTCCCTCTTTACCATTCATAGGCATTTTCCCCATAATTCTCACACTTCTACCTCTCTATCTTGGTATTTGCTTCTCAAAGAAACTAACTGTCACAAGTCACTCAACACACCTACAAGTTCTCTCCTATATACCCATGAGAGAA